>NC_138138.1:27608000-28208000 GCF_964188305.1 Podarcis bocagei
TCTGAATTTAACGGGATTTACTCCCAAGTAAGCATGTTTAACATTGCAACCTAAGAGTATACACTCAGGATCTCCAAATCAGGCCTAAATGTTGTGTATTAAGTGCTCTTGATTACTTGTTCTTGGTTCAAAGTATGGAAAGCGTCTTGCTGGCTTAGACCAAGGCCTAGCATCATTTATTTATTTGTAAGAATCTTAGCAAGTGCCAGGTGGTCCAACATAAATTAGTGGTTCACTATGATCTGCCTTCTCCCAATCTCTTTTCTAGTCTACATTATTTTCCTAGGATTTTTTTTTAAAGGACTAGTGTCTTTGACCTGGGTTCTCAGACCTCCCTAATAGATGAGGAGTAGCTGGATGTAGTTATTCAAATGTAAGATGAAGATATTTCATATCATTTTACTTATCTCATGCGTTGGTTAACAACCACTTCATGGATTACTCCTTTTTTCTGTAATGTAGCCTAAGTAAGGTTGACACTGTTAGACTCAGTGGAACTTCCAAAGAAGCATGATGCACAGGAATGGATTCTCAGCATGTTTTACAAGTACAACTGTAAAGTGGGGACTATGATATGTTGTTGTATCTTCAGAGTGCACCATCCAGTGTTCATTGTGCTTTAAAGAGGGCAGGTTTCTTTGCTGAGGAGCTTATAGCCTAAAACGTGTCTCATAAACATATGCTGATTCAGGAGCGATGGTTAGTAATGGCTCCGTGAGTGTATATTTAACAGCAAATACTGGCTTGTGAAAAAGCCCTTTTTTCTGAGCAGATGTAAGCTGGCGTGAATGCCTGCTTCTCACCTGTTCTGTGTGTGAGAATCTGCATAGGTGTGCTTGCTCTGCTGGTCTTGTAAACATAGGACCAGCCATCACTGCTGGTTTACTAGTAAACTGAGATTTTCCCAAAAGAGGCGTAAGAAGAGGCCTGCTGGATCAGATGAAAGGTCCATCTAATTCAGCATCTGCTTTCCCACAGTGGCCAATAGACGCTTCTAGGATGCCTACAAGCTTAGTTTGAAGATAGTGGCCCTTCCCAGCTGTTACCACCTTCCAACTGGTATTCAGTGGTTTACAGCAAGAATATGGAAGATAGTGGCTCTTCCCAGCTGTTACCACCTTCCAACTGGATTTCAGTGGTTTACAGCAAGAATATGGAAGCTCTATATAGGCATCATGGCTAATAGGCATTCATATATTTCCCCCCCCCCTCCTTAAATTTGTCTAATCCCTTTTTAAAACTATCACCATATCTTCTGACAGCAAGAATAAATAAATTATACATTGTGGTGGTGAAGGACTTGAGTCTGACAAGAATCATCTACAAATCAAGTTCGTTGTGTGACTATGTTCTAGTACTATGGGTCGCCATTTTCTCCACATCATGTCCACTCTTCATTTTCTTTCTTTCCTAAAAAAAAAACCCACCCAAGTGATTTATTCCTTCCTCCTGGGAAAGGTACTCTAACCACTTGATCATTTGGGTTGCCTCTTCCTGCACCTTTTACAGCTACATATCCTTCTTGAGATGAGCTTAACAGAATGTATGCCACAGGGGTAGGGTGACCTGATCTGGGCCTGATCCTTCTCTCTCCTACCTGCAGCAAATGGGGGATGAATTAGAGTGATGTGCAAATGTGGTCTACCTGTCCTGCTGATCTCATTCATTTAATTTTGGTTCTGGGTCAGGCAAACCAGATAGAATGGTGGGATTTACCAAATATCTTCTGCTTTCTGTAGCTCAGCCCTTCTGTTTCTTAGACAAAAGCATTAGAATTTGACACGCAAAAATGATTTCCTCCCTAGGCCTGGGAGTATAAACCAGGAATTCAGGTTTCCCACTTTTTCTACCCAATTTGCAAGACCTACCAGTGCCATTTCATATTTGCTGCATTTGTATAGGCATGCAACATTTGAAGCAAGGTTCAGAGACTTGTTTTTGATCATTTGCAACATTAAATTGCAAAATTGTGCTATATTTTAAGCAAAGGAATTTATGCCTTTGGTCATCAGTAATTAAATGGGATGCCTGACATAGTCACTCAGGCTGCAGTCATAAACATAATTAGAGAATTGGTTCTTTTGAACACAGAGGGACTTACATCCTGATTAAAAACATGTAAAGGATTGCATTGTTTAAAAACAGTGGGCTGGTCAGACGTGCTCCTGTAGAATAACGACCTATCTAAAACCTGGACATGCTTATGTATGTGCACAAGCTATATGAATGATTGTGAATTCTTCCTTCCCTAACTCACCTAGCACTGTATGGCACTACCTGCTTTTCAAATGTATTTTTTGGAAGTGGAAATAGAGGACAGGATCTGGCTCACATTTGAATGTCAAGTACTGTTCTTTGAGGCAAACAGCTTGTCATAAGCAAAATGTCTAAGCAAAATGGGGCCTGTATATGGCATATAGGAGGTGGGAGGGATAAGAGTATGGGCTTGGGAAACACAGTTTCAAATCTTTGTGTACAGGAAGTACATGGAAGGCACCGAGAAAGGGTTTTCTTAGCCTAAAGGATGTAGGGGTTACTCTGTGCACACTGGAAAATGTTATAGGGTTGTTTAATAATAACTGGAGTGCTGGAAACTCAACAGGGATATATGGCAGAGTTGCTGTGTCATGTTTTTCTGTTTCCTTTAGGACAGGAAGATGATGAAAGTGGTCAACCTCAAACAGGCCATCCTCCAGGCTTGGAAGGAGCGGTGGAGTGATTACCAGTGGGCCATAAACATGAAAAAGTTCTTTCCCCGGGGGACTACATGGGACATCCTGAATTTAGCAGGTCTGGTTCAAAGTTCGTACAAATCATAAGTGTTGAGTTTGTTTTTCCTAAAGTTAACTTTGTGACCTATAAGCAATAAACTGCAGTTGCCTACTGTTTTGACAGCATAGACACATGACTGAAAATGCCCCAGCCACTGCAGTGGTTTCTAGTTCTTTATAGCGCTGCATTATATTAAGTTTAGTCGCTACAGGGAGATCCATCAGTTGCATCATGTTAGAGATGATGCAGGTGGTGCTGCAGGTTTGGAGTAACTACCTTTCTCCTCCTGAAAAGAAATATATTTTCTCTAGTTTGGGTGCTGCCTAAAGAACTTCAGCAAGCTGGCAGCTACAAATTATGAAATGGATTAAAAAAGTAATATTTGAGTCTTGCGGCTTTTTCAAATGCCCCACCTCTTCCCTCTTATGCTATGCTACTTGCACATGAGTAAGAAGGGGTGTGTGTAGTTTGTTTGCTTTCAGATGCTTTAAATTGTTTTTCTGTTTTGATGCGTACCACCCTGTGCTCCACTGGGAATAGAATAGAAATTTAATAAATGGAAAAAAAATGCATTTCATGTGTATTGTGTCAGAATACAAGGCAGTAAACATGACTAAATCACAATGTAGTTGTACATTTTGGTGCTGCAAAAGACAATTAGTTAAGGTGAATGGGCACCATGCAACTGGATATTCTGAATTCATCAATTGTTTTATATTTTGTATATTTTAAGACTCAAGTTGTGGGCAGTTTTGAGAGAGGCTGCTACTGACATTGCCTCTGCCTACTCCTGTTATGAAGATAAATGCAGATAATTAGACAGAGACCAGTTTGCCAGATCTGTGTGTGCCTTGACTTGTATCTCACCATTTGCCCACATAAAGGATGTATATCCACTTTTTTTTTGCTGTACCCCAGTACCATTTTTCAAACATAATACCAAACCAGGGTTTAGCATGATGGCCAGCCTAGTTCGCAGGCAAATTACGGTTTGTGTTCAACAAACAATGATTTATTACAGGGTGGGGACTGAATTTGGCTGGTGGGCCAGATCCAAAAATCCCTCAACTCTCTGCAGGTCACACTGGCAGGTGGGTGGGTGGGGCCGTCCACCTCTCAGCCATCCGATGTTGCATGGTGGTTTGCCTTGCTTCAGAGAAGCCATGGGCTGGAAAACCAGGAACAAACCTTGGTTACAGCTTGTGATTTGTGTGGAGCAAGACAAACTAAAAGGCCTGGGTTTAGGTGACATGCTAAGCCAAACCATGGATTAGCTCGCAGCAGCAGGCCCAGAGAAGGAATAAAGCGGCTGCAAGTTCCTCTCTGGGTACCCTCACGCCTGTGTTCATGCTAAGCCATAGTTCGGCTTAGTGTTATGAGCAAGCCAGACCAGGTTGTCATACTTGGTTTCATAACATTAAGGACTAAAAGCTTGCTTTTTAGGGAAATATTATATATGTGATACTTGGAATTCTTCTATATTACTGAATTTTGTGTTACCACTTCCCTGTAGTTTTCTGGGCTTCCCTCTCATTTGGCTGTTGCTTGCATTCCTCTTCTGTTTTAATAATTTCTTTTCTTTTCAAAACCCAGATGACACTTTTATGGTCATTTTAGTTATCTTTTCTTGTACGGTACAAGCTTTGGAATTAAATTTGCACAGCACTTTTTTTTTTTAAGGCTGCATAGCTTTTACGGCTGGGATCTGTTTTGTTTAATTTTGTAACATACCATGTGGATTAATGATGAACTATAAACTGCAGTGATCATCATTAATACTCCTGCGTGACTTCTGGAGTTTTCCAGCTGAACCACAGAAGATTTGGGTTCTTTGTTTGGACGTGACAACTTTATGTCTGCATAAGCTGTGGAAGCTCTCCTCCACACGAAGGCCATGGATGGACTGTAAAGATGGGTGCCTTTGTGAGTAGCTGTAGTAGTTGGAGGAGGAATAATCACCGTGTTGACATTGATAACTCTCCAAAGGTCATAGGAGATGGATGTGCCCATTGGAGGGAAGTCCTCATGTTGTGAACTGCTTTGGGTAGATGGAACTGTGAGCAGGCCTAGCGGTTGCTAAGGCGACACTGTGAAGGGTACCTTAGGAAGGACTGTAGTAAACTGAGCCTTGAGTGGACTGGTCATCCTTAAAAGGGCACACCTGTGGTGGCTGTAGCTGTTGCTATGGGCAACTTCAAAATACAGATAACTGAGAAATGAATTGATTTTAGAATGCTGTGTTACTTTTATTGTTGTTAGCCGCTCTGAGCCCGGCTTCGGCTGGGGAGGGCGGGATATAAATTATTATTATTATTATTATTATTATTATTATTATTATTATTATTAGCAATAGCATTAGACATAGGCTGCAGCACCACTGGCTAGGCCTAGCGATTGCTGACACTGGAACAACTTAATGGCTGAGATTGCTGTTTGGGGTAGACCCCCACTGGGCCTAAATTGTTGATAGGGGTGTTGTTCACTGTGAAGGTGTGCATCGCCTGAATTGTTAGTTTGCCTTTGGCGTAGTCTCTCTAGTTGTGGGGTTGGCGACCTTTTCAGTACACTGTGGATGTTGATGCGAGGCAGGGCCGGATTTAGGTTTGATGAGGCCCTAAGCGACTGAAGGTAATGGGGCGCTCTATATGTCCAGCTGTCCTTTGTCAACAACAAATTGTCTTTTTTTTAAATATATGCTAATAGGTCCATACACAACACAAAACACTGTTGCTGTATGTAGGTTTTATTTTATTTGTTTTTTATCTTATATTTTGGAAATGTACATCCTGGTTTTTTGTTTCCTTTAAAAAAAAATTTGGGCCCCCAAGAGAGTGGGGCCCTAATATAATAATAATCAATTTTTATTTATACCCCGCCCTTCCCGGTTCAGAAAACCGGGCTCAGGGCAGCTAACAACAAATTTAAAACACTTAATTGTAGAAGCAGCATAAAATACAGTATAAAAACATGAATAACAATAAAATTCAAAGTTCTTGTTTAGCGTATACTTAAATCCGGCAGTGATGGTCGGGGTGTGTCATTTATACACCGGTAGGCAAAGAGGACCAACCATGCAACGGGATTGTGGCCTTTTTGGGGGCCTGATTCGAAAAGGGAGCGGGAAGTAATAGTTAAAGGGCACACAGTAAAATGGGTTTGACTTGGAAAATCACCCCCCCCCATACCCCTGTAGTTATTCAGATGGTTAATCAAAAGCTTGACTGAGCAGATAAGACGTATGCTTCCCCTTTCAGCCTTGCCAAATCTGGCATGTTGGCAGGCTGCCACTGGGAAGCGCATGCCAGCAGTTGGTGCTCATTCTGCTGAGAGATCTTGCCTGCCATCTCTCCACAGCCCCTTCCCTCCATACCACCTTCAGTCTTAGGAAAAAGCATCTGCATACACTTCTGCCGCCAGCGAGCAGAGGTGAGGTCTGAGAAGAGTCTGTGTACATGTCCTTTTCCATCTGAGGCCGCAGAGGTCAGGCAGAGGTCATTGCATTGATTGCAGCAATTTCTGCACATGGGGAGAGTGTGTGGCCACGGTGTCCATTTCCTATCCAGAATGCCACCAACTGCCTCTTTTCTTCCTTGAATTATTTACTCCGCCACCGCTGCCAGAGAATGCAATATTATAGCATCCTTGCAATTCCTGAGAGTTCCCCACGTTTTGTGAGAGGCCTTTGCCATAATAGCCTTTATTCTTCATGAGAGTGTATCTACATTTCCCAGATTGAATTTCTTTCCTTTTTCCCCCTTCTTTTTTTAATTGCAGAAGCACTTCTTGAGCAAGCCATGATTGGCCCGTCGCCAAACCCACTCCTCCTGTCCTATCTGAAGTATGCCATTAGTTCCCAGGTAATAATCCCACCGTAGACCCTTTCATCTTCAGAGTGTGTAAACACATTAATGGGTGAATTATTTAGTTAGGAAATCTGTACGTTTTTTAAAAATTGATTTTTTGACAGAACCATGACCTAAGTAACTCGACAAAGTTTTCCTGCTTTTTTCCTTTCTAAATTACTTGACCACTTTTACTTGTTTTACAATGCATAATTTTTATGAAATAAATAAACAAATATTTATTTATTTTGCATGATTCTGTAGTTCTTACTGGTTTGCATAATTTATTCTGGTTTTGCTAAATTGTAGGGAAGGTGATATGCAGGGCATTGAAGCTCCACCCCAAACCACTGGAAATCTTACTAAGTGCCTTTTCTGGATTCAGAAATTTCAAAATAAGTTACCCACACGTTTTCGGGCACATCTTTACAACCACAAGCACTAGACACTTGCTATTTTAAAAAGTAAAACATGTGCATCTGAAGAAGCAGAATTCTGAAGATTTCTGTGCCAGTGTAGTCTTGAACGTTATATTTTTGGTTTAGGTGTTCAAGGGTTGTTACAGGCCGTTGGACCAATTAGAAAGAAAAACAAGTGAATGTTTACTAAGCAGTTGCTACTAAAGGACCTGCAGGTCCGAAAGAGAATCTTGGGATATTTTGTTCACCTTACGCCAAGTTGATACTGACAATGCGTTTTCCCACATAGCAATTTTCCGAAGATGAAAATGACAAATGGCCTTTCCTCTTCCTCTTACTACAAGAGGTGCTTGGCTGTGTGCATACAAGATGCCTGCAAGACCCTTCGCCACAGAGAGAAGCTTTTCAGTTGCTTTTTAACTTCTTTCCTCCTCTCTACTTGCTCACTGTAAAGTTGATGTGAAGCAAATATGCCATCACCTAAAAATGTCTGTTTAAATTTGTGCCAGACCAGTGCTTGAGCAACAAGCTGCGTCCCTGTTAAGTGACCTTGTCGCCCCCCCTCGGCGGTCGAAATGGCAAGGCTTGTTTGTGGATTGGTTTGTTTAAATGTTATCTTTGGCTTGTAACCATCTCTCTCTCTCTCTCTCTCTCTTTGTATTGTTTACAGATGGTGTCCTATTCTTCAGTTCTGATGGCCATCAGCAAGGTAGCATTCCAGCATTTCTCTCTCCACCTTTACCTAAATCCTGAGCACTGCTGTCTTTCCTAATATCCCTTGATAGAAGGCATCAGTGAATACTGAGGGATTGTGGGAACCTCACTGCAGCATTGTGTATGATATACATCCAGCAGCTTTTGTAAGCTCAGAAGAGAAGCACAGCAATGGCATGTTTCTAGCCCTCATCGTTATGTACAAATGTAGTTACTATTGATGGCTGAAAGCTGTCAGAATATACGTTGCAGGTTTTGCTAAACTGAAGTTTTGAGAGGAGATGAGGCTTGTTTGCATTCTAGCATTCTCCGAATTTATCCCTGCCTTCTTTTTCAGACATGTACCTTTCCCTGCTTTCCTAGTCCTTCACAAGTGAATCAGTATAATCTTCACAATATGGTAGAAAATAAAATAGAAACGGCATGGTTTGTTGCTATTTCAGAATCCTGGGTTCTTTACAGAATTTGAGATTTTAAAAGACTTACAAAGCCCTTGCTAAACTGGAAAAAAGAGATCATGATGTTTAAGCAGGCAGCAGATCTGAATCCAGCCCTCCTGAGCCTCTCACATGGTAGTCTTGCTCACCTCCTTCTTGAGATCCATTAACTGCAGCTACCAGGAGTTGAACTTGAACTCTCATATATAAAAACATCCTCTTCACTGCTGGGCTTCCAACCCTGTAGAAGTGTAGGCTGAGTAGAGGTTAGCAGACAAAAGCCAGCAGAAATCCAAATGGTACACAACAAATGGAACATACAATACTTTTCCTTTAGTGTTTCTTTGCAGAGTTTCTTTTGTCAGTTACTAAAGTATTTGCAAAGTGGGCCTAGTTTAAAAATGTATGCCCTAGAGGGTGTTTGCCGTGGACCCCCTCTTGCCCCCTCTCCCCTCGTTTTGCACCAGGAAGACTCCAAATCACTTCTGGATTTCTTTAATGGATAGCCAAGGCAAAATGCAATCCAAACCAAAACCAAGGTGCTGATAGGATAGTTGGTGATTCAGTGGATTTGGGAGTTGATGTTTTGCCCATTCTGGATTGAGTTGCACTCTCACTTAAGGAGCAGGTTTGTAACTTGGGGGTGGGGGTGTTCTGTTACATCCAGCCCCCTCCTTAGATGCTTGAGTTGCATACATGGGACAAAGCGAACTTTCATCAGCTAGGCGTACTAATTATGGCCCCTTCTAGGCAGAGATGGCCTTGGTGCAATTATCATTGCACTTGTAACAGCCAGCCTAGACTATATGAGGTGCTGCAGCTGGTTCAGAACATCGCTGGAGTTAAATAATTCTGAAACTCCAGTACTGATTCTAAAAAAAATGCGTTGGAACTGGTGCACTGCTGGACTCAATTCGAGAAACTGTGATAAACTGTACTACTTTTTTATTTCATAAAAAATTATATGGCATTTGATTATAAAAAAAAGAAACTTGTACTGTATTTTTGAACTGCACCACTTCAAATGGAATTAACAAAAGCCTGTGTAGGAAGAAAACAAGGATCTCAAGGTCCTATCCTAGCCATCTCCTTAGTGTGTCAGTTTTCTATGTAAAGTGTGAGATTGATGTAAGTTTTACATGAAGTATTTAAAAACACTGTCCCACAACTCTACTCTCGAGTAGTACAGTCTTCGGAGTAATCTACTAAGTGGTTTTGCTGAGAATGTAGACATGAATGGCTGCTGTGTCAGGGACTATAAAATCACAAGAATATCAGTCTTACAAGGATCTGCAAGGCAAAATGTGAAATGGAAACTGGAAACCAGTGTACAAGTGTTCTGCTTAGACTACTGAGGATTGAAATCTCTTCATGACCACAGTCTTGGGGCTGATCATATCTCCTCTTCCCCACCTACCACATTAGGTTTCACCATTCTGTTGACCTAGGCCTGATCTATATTGTCCAAAACAGTTCGTATCGTGATATTGGTTTCATAATTTTTGACCTGGCAATATATTGCAAATTGTGTGTGCGCGCGCTATGCAAAAATCTAAATGTGGGAAAAACCAGGAAGCCAGCCAAAATCTCTACATAGCTCCACACTTATTTCAGACATTGTGATATATCAGTATATCACAGCGTTTAGCTGGTGATATATCACAAAGCTGAAAACCAGACATCGCCCAGCCCTACTGTTCGCCTCTACATAGTTCTATCCATATTTCAGACATTGCGATGTTTACCTGGTGGTATATTGCAATGTTGAAAACCAGATATCACCCAGCTGTGACTCGTAGCTGTGTTTATAAGACCAGGTATGCACTTCCAGCTCACAGTTCTTTCTTTTCACGCTTTGATTTCTCTCTTCTCATAGAATGTATGAAGAGCCTTATAAATCAGACCAAAAGCCCATATAGCCCAGTATCTTGTTCTTGGAGTGGACAGCCAGGTGCCTGTGGGAAGCCTGCACGCAGGACCTGAGTACAACGGCACTCCCAGCTTGTGATTCCAAGCGACAGGCAGTACACAGCCATCATGGCTGGTAGCTTTACATGCCGTGAACTTGTCTTCCTTCCCTTTTGAGTCTGTCCCAAGTCTGTGTTTTGCATGCTTTTCTTTTGACACCAGCTCTTGCTTTTGTTTTACCTGTTTCAGTTTGATGACTTCTCCCGAGACCTCTGTGTCCAGTCATTGCTGGAAATCATGGATATGTTCTGTGACCGGCTCAGGTAGGGAGTGAGGGATACTTTCCAGTACACACGTATGTAGTGCGACATAATCCAAAGTGGGCAGAAGCTGAACAGTAATCAGCTAATGGACCACCTGGCACCTGCTGGTTGTTGGGATTGTTGAAAAAGAATTACTGAGTAGGTGGGCCTTCATCTGATCTGGCAAGGGACTCCTTAGGTTCTTAAATAAGAGCACGTACCGTACTTTTCCGTGTATAAGACTAGGTTTTTTTCTTTAAAAATCATGCTGGAAAACGGGGGTCGTCTTATATATGGGTATAAGGGTGGATGCTTGATTGGTTGCTGCCGCAGCTGTTAGCAGCTATTGTGCGTGTTATTGGTTGCTGTGTCAATGGTTGGTGTTGATTGGTTGACGCTGCGGCAGTTGGGCGGGTGATTGGCAGCTTCTGCCAGTGAGGGGACAGACGAGAAGCAGACTTTGCGACGTGTGCGGATGAGTGATTTTCAGCAATCCCCCCTAAAAAAAGCTCAAAAACCATGGGTAATCCCCCCCCCAAAAGCTCAACAACTCTGTACCATCTCCCCCATTTTCTTAAATCTGAGTCCCTCAAAACAGGGGGCGTCTTATACATGGGGGCGTCTTATACAGGGAAAAGTACAGTACTCTGTTTTGCTGAACTGTGCCTTGACTAGTTACTGGTAGGTAGCCGTGTTGGTCTGCCGTAGTCGAAACAAAATAAAAAAATTCCAGCAGCACTAAGTTTGTTCTTGGTATGAGCTTTTGTGTGCATGCACAGAAAAGCTCATACCAAGAACAAACTTAGTTGGTCTGTAAGGTGCTATTGAAAGGATTTTTTTTATTTTGTGCTTTGACTGTTAGGCGATCCTAAGTATGCGCTCTTGAGTTGTAAATTGGATCATGGTAATTCTAGCTTTTTAAATAAAGCTCCTACAAGACTGAAATTGACTCACAGCAGACATAAACAACAACTAACAGCCACCAACTACATCTCCTAATAATTAAAGCAGAACTAATTTGCATTGGATATACAGTGTACTTGCCCGTGTAAGAACATGAAAGTGTAATGAGAGGTTTCTTCACCCAACAAAATGCTTACCAGAAAAAGATTAGAGAAGGGGAAGACTACGCTGAAAAGGCAAAACTGACCAGAAAGCTCAAGGACTGAGAAGATAAGAAATTCAAGAAAGAATGGGAAAAGTTTATAATTTATTTAGGAGTGGCTGATGAAAACATTGGCAGAGTTTTAATATCCCTTGTAATGTAACAGATACTATGGACAATATGGGTAGGTATAAAATACAGATTACGAAATAATATGCAGTTGAAAATGTTGACAATAGGACCCATGGAGGGGATGGGGAGAAGTCTCAATATTCAAAGTAATCTCTTTATATGGTTGTGTATGGTTATAAATTTATATCTGTAAAATAAAAAAACAATTTCAAAAAAGAAAAGAAAAAAGAACATGAAAGTGTTCTGCTAGATCAGACCAAGGCCTGGCTAGTCCAGAGTATCTTTAGAGTATGTTCTTGATACTTGGAAACAATGGGGCTGTGTGCTATGCTAGTCCTACTCAGAGCAGACCTATTGAAAATAATGAACCGGAGGTGGGGGTGGGGGGGGGAGAAAAAAGAAAATAATGAGCCAAAGTTCATCATGTCCATTAACTTCAGCGGGTCTATTCTGAGTATGACCAGCTTTGGATACCACCCTATGATGGCATACTAGAGTGGAGGTGCTTTCTTAGGTAGGTTGGCCCAAGCCACAGAAGTCCTTGTAGCTCAAAATCAGCTACTAGACTTGTGATGTAAAGTAATGGGGAGCCACAGGAAAGCTTTTTAGCCTATATAACATGCTGTATGCCAGTATTAAATGTGACAATGTGCTACTTTTAAAATATAGATTCATCAAGTGCCTTGTCCAGTGGCCGTAAGTAGCTAGGGACAGAGTTTGTACAGGACATGCATATGCGTGCCCACAAAATACAGAGCATTGGAGTTTGGAGGATGAAGAGCCCTTACAATGAAAATACCGAAATTGGCAGCAATATGTGCTGAAACCCCCTGAGTTGCATGCAGTGACAGACATTGCAAATGTTATATTCGCAACGGTGAGAACTAGAAATGCGCTTTTTAAAATGTGCAGAGTGATGTATCAGTAAAAGAACACAAGAATTGTCAGGAGACCCAGTTCTGCCCTCCATACAGGAGAACCACAGTTTTTCATGGAACTCTTATATCTTTGGTTTTATCAAAGAATAAAACCCCTGCCTTTCTAAAATCTTGACAAAGCCTGTGATATTTTTTCTATAAGAGCTCTTAGTTTATTTAGAGCTAACAGGTGAGTACACTGGAGCAGACTGAAATAGGAGGAAGCAGGAACTCTCCCTTCCTACAAGAAAACATTCTGGTGACGGGTTAATATTCAATGAATATTAACCTGTCACCAGAATGGTGATAAACAGCTGTTCTCAGCCACATACAAAGCCGACGACTTAATCCTCTCCCTGGTTAATTCAATCTTCTGTTTTTCAATTTGATCAAAACCCTTCAGGTCTGGGATTATTTGTTCCTATTGCAGTAGTGCTTGTCCGTTGAGAGGGTTTCTTCTTCAATCCTCGTTCGCTTTCTGAGCCAGGCCACTTTAATCATAGGCTTGGATAATTTTCCTTTCCCCTTTTTAATTTGTTTAAACAAAGGCAAGTACTGTGGCGATGGTGAATGTGACAGTGTACCCAGCAGTGCCACAGGGTGCAAGCTCCAGATGCTTGATTTCTTCCAGTCATCGATTCTGGCATCCCAGGATGGTAGGAGAAATCCCCCATTATCCTCTCCCTTCCTGGGGTTGCTGTGAAGCCCCAGTAAAACAGTATTGGGCAGAGATGCTTGCAAGCTTAAGGAGGTTGGACAACAGAGTTTTGCGACTTGAGCCATTCTCTGAGTCCCTACATTCTCCAAGTACTGCTGTGTGCTGGCAGTAAGAATATGTCACATTTTATCATTGTGGCACAGATTACCAGACCATTACCTTGTCCAATGCTTATGGCGAGATGAATTCTCCAGCCTTTGGACTAGTAGAATTCATGCCAAACTCCTGAGTTACGGAATCTCTCCCTTAGATTCCCTAAAACTAGATCAAATCACTGCTCAAAGACTGATCCGCCAAAGACTGGACGACATCGATTTACAGCAAAACTATACGCTGGGGGGAGGTGTTTGTTCGCCCCAGAACATTGGTATCACTTTAACTTACCGCGTTCCATCATACCTCTCCTCCCTTTCGTCTGTTGCCCATAGGCTGGCCTTCACCAAAGCGAGGTTTAACGTTTTTCCCTCCAATGTCCTGAGACATAGATTCTCAAAGGGACAAGCCTCCGCCATGTGCGAATGTGATAAGGAGACGCCGGAGTCGCTTCAGCACATTATGTTCACCTGCCCCTTGTTTAATGTGCCACGGGCAAATTTGTTGGGATCAATCATACAGAAGCTAGAGGGTACCCCACCAAAATTCCACCTTGCCCAAATCCTGCAGGATAAGGATACCCATACGACCCTGAAAGTGGCTAGGTTTCTGGTCGCTGTCCTTACCCAAAAGCGCTGCCAAGGAGCACTACAAGCTAATTAAGGCGCAGTATGTCATTCCATCTTACAGTATTTTATTGTTATAGTGATGTTTTAGCGGCTGTTTTTTCCCACGTGCACAAGCTGTTATTTATGTCTTGTTTTTATCTGTATGGGCCTATGGCCGTAATAAATATCTATTCTATTCTAATATGTCACATTATTGTGAATAGCTTTTAAAAGGTAAAGGGACCCCTGACCATTAGGTCCAGTCATGGCTGACTCTGGGGTTGTGGCGCTCATCTCGCTTTATTGGCTGAGGGAGCCATTGTACAGCTTCTGGGTCATGTGGCCAGCATGACTTAAGCCGCTTCTGGCAAACCAGAGCCGCGCACAGAAACGCCGTTTACCTTCCCGCCGGAACGGTACCTATTTATCTTGCACTTGCACTTTGACGTGCCTTCAAACTGCTAGGAGCAGGGACCGAGCAACGGGAGCTCACCCCATCGCGGGGATTCGAACCGCCGACCTTCTGATCGGCAAGTCCTAGGCTCTGTGGTTTAGACCACAGCACCACCCACATCCCTTGTGAATAGCTTTACGTACATATTATCTCAGTGATTCTTAAAATAGTCCCGTAAGGTAGGTACCTGAGTGTCATTACGCTTATATTGCAGATGGAGGGTTGAAGCTGAGATAATGGCTTGCCTGAGCACCCTGGCAAGTTCCTGTTGCAAGATACGAATTGAACCAGGAACTTCCTGGTTTGCAGTTTAGTCTCTTAATAGGCTGCGCAGAGTCCCTGAAAATGTACTTGGTCTTCTTTTCACTGAACCACACACAGCTTTGCAGCTTTTATTCACTACTTCCTGTGGATGAAGGCACACACCTTATGTCATAAATGCATCTGCCACCACCCAGTCCCTTGTCTATTGCATTCAGCATCTTCACATGGTAAATATGCCTAGACTTGACAGACCATTGGGACTCTCAGGAATGCAGCTACTGTATCTCTTCAGTAAGGGCACCTAGAGTGCTCAGACATCACTGACAGTTTCTGTGAAACTCGCATGAGGCAGCTGAGGAAGAGGAAAATTTCCAACAACAATTTCCAACCCCTTTCAGTGTTCCTCCCTTCTTGCTGTACTCAAACAACAGCAGAAATTTGAGTAAAGCAAGGATGGAGAAACACTGAGGGACTGTTCTTTTTTTAAAAAGCAAGCAAACTAGTTTTAATGAGGAGAAATGGCAGAGCTGGGGGTAAACAGAAGGAGAGAGGGGATAAGGCAAGGAAACGGGGGTTATCTGTGTGCAAGAGAGAGTTCAGAAAAGCAAGGAGGGGGTAGGAAAAAGGGGAATGAAGGTGAAAATCAGAGGGCAAAGGGGACTGCACAAAAATAGGGAGTGTGAGGCATGGGAATGGAGTTGAAGATGAAGGTGGGGGCATGAAAAGATATTTAGATGGCCATTCACTGTTTTTCTACTAGTTCAGGCTTCTTGTCCTGCCTCTGTCATTTGGCACAGTAAAGCAGAACACAAATAGAAAAAGACCTTCCCAGGTTGTGTTCACATTCAAGTTGTCTTTTCTGCTCCCATCTCTGTCCTGCCTCCCCCCCTCCCCCTGAGACGTTACTGGATGGTCCCCGGCACACTTTTCTTTTGGAGGTTCTTTCGTTGTCTCCCAAGTTCCCACGCGCATCTGAGTGGAGCTTGGAGTGGGGGGGGGGATGAGACCTGGAAAATGATGCAGGTGTCCCAAAGTGAGGTTCTTAGGGCCACCGAAGTCATGTGACTGAATTTGCCCTCTCTTTTTTGCTTTTTGTTCAGCTGCCATGGCAAGGCAGAAGAATGCATTGGCCTCTGCCGTGCCTTGATGAGTGTCCTCAATTGGATGTTGCGCTGTGCTGCCTTCTACACAGAGAAGATGAAGGAGCCTCTGGAGCAGGGGTCTGCTGAGAACCAGCTCACGATGTGCCTAGAGCGGCTGGCAAAGATCCTGGGCAGCACCAAGAACCGGGCCCTGATTCATATAGCCAAGTTGGAAGAGACACGTAAGTGGCTGGTGGTCTTGTGGGAGAGAGGCAAAATATTTACATTGAGAACTGTAGGGCTTGATTTGAATCCAAGATTCCAGTGCCAACTACAGTTAGTTTTGGTATGGATTCTGCGTCCCCCCCCCCCGAAAATCACAAGGGCCCTTTACAAGATCTGATGTAGCACCACCCCAGTCTTCTTTATTCACTGGTCTTGTTTCTTTTCATTTGCCTACATGGAGATTGCACTGCTGCTTCCCTTTTGGGCAAGCCTACTGTTTCACAGCTTTCCCTCAAAAAGATTAATATTTGGAAATACTCTGATGCCTGTTTTTAAACTTCAGAGTCTCCATTGCCTTTTTAAAAAGTTCAACATGGAAGCAGCATCTTCAGCGTTCGAGGTGTGATCCCAAACATTAGTAAATTTACCTGGTCACGATAAAAGCTTCAGTTTGAGGAAACGGTTTCACTTAGAAGGTCCTGGGGTCAACCCCTAGCATCTCCCAAGGCAGCAGAACTGGGGAAAATCTATTACCAAGGGCTAAGAGCTGATTGGAACTTAAAATGCTGCTTTTCCTTTTTAGCTTCCTGGAGCGCGATCGAACAATCTCTTTCCAAGCTGGGAGACAATTTAGGACACATCAGCAACAGCCAGTTGCAAAGCCAGGCAGAGGAGTGCATTGGCCTTGTCAAGAGGTGGGCAGATGGCAGCTGCACTGTGAGGAGCGAGCTTTTTCCTCTCTGTACACAAACGGAACCGAACTTCTAATACCTCCTCTTCCTCCCTGTCCCAATTTTCCACACAGTATCCCCACTATGCTCTCTGTGCACACGGAACAGCTGAACAAAACTGGCTTCCCCACGATCCATGCCGTGGTGCTGCTAGAGGGGACAATGAACCTGACTGGAGAGCCGCAGCCGCTGGTGGAGCAACTCATGATGGTCAAAAGGATGCAGGTATGGCTGGACCATAGGAAGGATGCTTTGTCTCACTGCGTCTGTGACTCCCATTGGAGTCCCATCACATGGTAGAAATGTTCCACTTCAGACAGCAGCTGGGGGCTTGCATATTTGAATTTTCTTCCATGAATAAAGAAGAACATCCAGCACTTAGGTAGCTAGCATGTCGTAGGAAGACTGGACTAGATCCTTTCCCCCTGGCACACAGTTTTCTATATGAATAACGTGCTTGTATAGCAGTGAATTCAGTCTTGTGGTCCCTCCTATGCATTCTGAAACGGTACTGTCCAGGATCAGTTTTACCATGAGGCGAACTGTTTATCTAGTCTGGGCATCTGTTGTACCTCTCTTTTGAAATACAAATTAAAACAATGGAAAATTAAAGAGAGTTAAGATGACAGTAGGAGACCTATACTGGCTGTATAGTGCTGGCTTTGCCCTATAAGTTTGGGGATGGAAAGAGGAAAAAGGCAGATGTAGCTTTTTAAGCAAACTTTCTGTGCTTTTGGCTGGAGGGCTGGGAGCGTCTAGTCTCTGGAGAGAATGCTTCAGCATAATTTCTCCCGCCGTTATTCACTTAGCAGGCTGATGACCGAGGCCCAAGTTTTCTTGTGGTGCTTCTCTCTTTCTCTCTGAAGTGTAGGAGGGGATGGTGGCTTCATAACTGGACGTAAGGGTGCTTAGTAGTTGAAATGTGAAGGAGGAGGAAGACTCAGGAAGTTACCTGAGAGATGGTGTATAGGGGAGCTTGCAGCAAAGGAGGGAGGAATGGACATGAGGGTAAAGGTGAAAACAGGTACGTGGTGGGGCTGCAGAATACAAAAGAGAAGTGGCTTCAGAAATGGCTTGGGAAGGTGGAAAACAAGCTTAGTAATTGTATGGGGTGGGAAGGGGAAGGAAGCTCTAGGGGGTAAATGTGGGAGGAATGGCAGGGGTGCAGGTGAGCAGGGGTGCAGCCCCTAGTAAAAGAAAAATGTGGTTGTGTGTGGTTGTGTGTGTGTGTTGCTGTGATAGGAAAGGATATATTTACTGGCCTTTTGCCCCTGGTATTGAAATTGGAGTCCTACCTTGCTGTGTATGGGCATGAATGAATCTGTGTAGAAATGGGTGCAAAGAACAGGTAAGAAGCTATTTTGAGTCGAGAGAGTTTGGAGGAGCTGAGTTGGAGGCAGTATTTTTGTGAAGAGCTGTCAGACAGGGGTTGGGAAAAACCAGGACTAGACTTTGGGAGAGGGAGGCTCTGTTATTTAGTAGCATATGTTATACTTGCAAGGGAGGTGGGGGCCGTATCTGCTTTCTAATAAGAGAAGTACACAGGCGCCATGCCATCTGTCCTCTAAGCTCTTCTCATTCATTTGTGAGTGGGGGAGGAGGAAGGGGGGGGCGCTGCACTCGCTTTGTAGAAAGAGGGACTGTCGGTGCTTCTAGGCACTTACTCTTGCTGGCTAGGATAAATTATTACAGGTTATCAAGCCCAGCTGCAGTTTGTGGACTTGGCTGAAGGATCATGATGCACAACACTCTTCAGAGTGTGGGAAGTCTGCTTTGCGTGAGAAGTTGGGGTGATGGTGGAATGGGACTGCTGGATAGTCCAACGAGTGTGCTAGAAATCTTGCATCTAGCCTTTTTTTTGTCAGTACTGTGCCACTCTGAAACCAAACTGTGTTCCCTGAGGAAGATCCTGAGGCCTTCTCTCCCTGTGTCTCTTCTCCCTGCTAGCGCATTCCGTCCCCACTTTTCATTCTGGAAATCTGGAAAGCCTGCTTTGTGGGGCTGATTGAGTCTCCTGAAGGGACAGAGGAACTCAAATGGACAGCCTTCACATTCCTCAAGGTAAGGTGCCCTTAGGCCCAAATAGCTGGGGCTCAGCCTTTCGTAAAGTTCCTTTGTTTATCATCTGAGTTTCCCAGCTTACCAAGCAACAGAGACCAAAAGGGTTATGGGAAGTTGGATAAATTCATGGTCGTTTTAGGGCATCAGGTACAAGAGAGGGGGCAGTAACTCAGTGGTAGAGCGCATGCGTTGCATGCCCAAAGTCCAATCTTTGGTATCTTCATGTGAGGGCTGGGGAAACATCCCTTGCCTGAAATCCTGGAGACAGTTGGTCACTCCCAGTTGGTGCAGACAGTACTGAACTAGAGGGACCTACATAGTCTGACTTGACATAAAGCAGTCCCTGCATTCCTGATACATTGCCTTAGCCCATGTTTCCTCCTGAGCTGTGTGGCTGACCTAGGTGAAGTGAATGGGTTTCACGTTATCCCTCACCTACCTCGCTTCTCCGTAATTAAACAGTTTTCTCCCCCCGTAACAGGCTTCTTTCTGCTTCTATTTTCTGACATTGCACAGGCTTGATAGACTCTCCCAAATATCTGGTTGATATTCCTGTTTTTCCAACCTGGTTGCACCCACCCACCCAATTATCCTTGGGATCTACCTGCAGTCCCCTGCTTCATTTTTTGATAGGGGCACCTTTGGAGACGTGTATCTGGACACTGATTCCAAACTTTTAGCAGAAACTGAGAGTTTTATGTTCAAGGCTGTGGTTGTTTTCTGCAACTGCAAGGTCTAGAAATATTATTTAAGCAAAATGGGGAAGGAGAGTGTCTCAGTAACCTGACCACTCTAGTGCTCCTTTCTAGGTTCTCAACCAGGGAATCTAAACCTGTGGCCTTCAGGTGTCATTGGACTCAGACTCCCAACAGCCTGAGTCAGTTTGGCCAGCGGGTCAGGAATTGGGAACTGTAACTGAATGACATCTGGAAAGCTACAGATTCTCAATCTCTGCTTAAAACCTTTATTGAACTCTGGCTGGGACCCAGCCTAATGAGTACCTGGGGCTGTGTATGCTTGGGCCCGGAGTTCTCTTCAGGTATAGAAGGCATGGATAGGTGTGTGCAACCTCGACCTCTGCAATTGGCAGGCAGCACGAGACCTCTGGATTGGCCAGTCTTGTGAGCACTTTGGAGCCCAGCCTTCTGCTTTTGACTGGTCAACAGAACAGTAACTTCTGCCAACTCTACTCCAGTCCTCACCTCTGGCTTCAGGAACCCTGGGTTGGTAAAACACGCTGCTGATCAGGATCAAGTATGGCTGCCCCTGTATCAGTCTTGGCACAACGCAGCTGCAACATTAGGGATTAGGAAGGAAAAGGAAGAAAGACCAAAGTCCTCTAGGGTCTTGTTCAAATACTTTTACTCTCACACTGTAACCTCTGCCATGATAATTCTTGCCCTTTGTAATCATAGTTTCCCCCATCTGCATCAATCCAGGTTCTCAGATCTACTGGCAGCCGGGGTCTTGGATGCCATTCACCAATCTCTTCTTATGCTCTTTCTGGGCTGTCATCCTTGGTAGAGCCTGGAGGAGTATCTGCATTTAGCTATATACTTGTTTTATTTATTTAATTTTTTTGCAATGTAAACATAAGCCAGATGGCTCTGTCTTCCTTCTCCCTGGCTTTCTTGGTAAACACACTCGTGACGCTGCTAGATTCCCCCAAAGAGATCCAGCAAATTGCAACTTAGCATTCCCTGCCTGCTCAGTAAATCTCCATTGCAACTCAAGTACATCATGTAACTTATCAGCCATGCAAAGAGGAATAAATTAAGAAGTATGAAAGAGACAAACACACACACACACACACAAACTGAACAAACTGGAAAGCAAAAGAAATAGCAAACAGTTAATCTCTGGAGCTTGTTGCCATATGATAGCATGAAGATCAGATTAGACATGCCTAATTCTACATTTAGGAGTTTGTTGGTTTTTTGAATATTTATTTCCAGTTTCATGCGCAAAATGCTTTCTTATCTTCAAAAGCAAGGGAGAAATCGGTTTCATAGCCGTGTTGAGATTTGAAACCTTCCGATTCAATATTTAGCGCCCTCGACCATATTAGCACCCCCCCCCCGATTTGTCACTGGAAGTAATTAAGCCAGTTTGCGACTTTGACTTGGTTGATAAGGAGACCGGAAGCTGCAACCAGACTGACTTCGAACCTTTTCTGAGCATTAGTTAGGCTAGTTTCATGTCATGGGATGTTCGTAGATGGAACATGAAATGTTCTAACATCGGAGTGTGAAGATAATAGTAATAAGAATTTGAAAAACAGCTTGACATTTATGAGGAAAGCAAAGGCCAGTTTGCACAGGGTCTGTGTGCAGTTAGGGTTCACGGGAGAATAGAGGTATGAAGGTGTTTTGGGAAAGAGGACTACAAGCAGCTGTGAAAAACTTTGGACACTTGTGATATGGCTGAACCATCCTTGGCCATTCTTGCTGGGGGTGATGGGAGTTGTAGTTCAGCAACACCTGGAGGGCCAGAGGATTGTTAAAGGGCAATGGGACTGAGTGGAAGTCAAGAACAACTGTTTTGCAGGGTCTAGGGAGAGGAGGAGGAGGGGCTGTGAAAAGGGGGAAGGGAGTGAAAAGGCAAAGGAGTTTTTGGCAGTCCAGAACGTGTGAACCAGGGAGCGAAATTCACAAGGAGATGGGGCGGGGGCGATAGTTTTGAGGTCCCTTATTAAATTCTTTCTTTGCTCTTTTTCAGATTCCACAAGTACTTGTAAAACTGAAAAAATATCCTCAAGGAGAAAAGGTAAAGGTTGATTTTTGAAAAGCAAATCATCATCATCACCACAACAGCTACGTCAGTGTTCTATTTACAGTGGTACCTCGGGCTACAAACGCTTTGGGTTACAAACTCCACTAACCTGGAAGTAGTTGCTCTGGGTTGCAAACTTTGCCCCCAGATGAGAACAGAAATCGTGCAGTGGTGACATGGCAGCAGCAGGAGGCCCCATTAGCAAAAGCGCACCTCAGGTTAAGAACGGACCTCCGAAACGAATTAAGTTTGTAACCCGAGGTACCACTGTATTTGTTTAGAACTGCTAAAAATTATTTGGGAAGAAAAATGGAAGCAAAATGGAAAATAGAAGCATGATTTTAGTTTTGCAATTAGGTTAAAGATGGGATTTTCAGTGAGAACAAGGCCCATCAGTGACTCCAGCCATGATGGGTAAGGATGAAGAGCCAGAATTTCTATGATTATCATGCTTTAGGTCAAAGAAGAAAGGCATTTCCATCATACCCTCTTTGTGAACTTCACAGAGGCATTTGACTGCTGTCTGCTGTCTTAGACAGAATGCTGGGCTAAATGGAGCTTTTGGTTAAAAAGTAGTTCTTCTGCCACTGAGTGAGTTTATGGCTAAAGTGGGATTCGGACCGGTCTTCCCAGTCATAGAGGTAATCTAATGCAGTCTTTAAGAGAGGCAGATGAAAACAAATTAGCCTCAAAGCTTAACTTTTGAGACTGCCTCCTTTAAAAAATACAAATTTAAAAAATCACCTGCTATTCAGATTTCCCCTTTCAAACCTCAGCATAAGTTTTCTTTTTCTTTCTAAATTCCATGCCACATGAAATCTGGGGGGGAACAAAAAATCAGTTCCACACACATTTATCATATTCTCCCTTACTCTATAAAACTCCCAACTGCAATGTACCACTTGCAAAGAGCAGTTCAAAAGAAGTAATTCTTCACCAGTGTGTCTGCAGGGCTTCAGTTTACTTAATCAAGTGGTTCAAGCTTCTATACCACAAAAGGGGGGCGTGGAGAGAAACAAAACAACCAACCCTTTAAGTTTGCTGGATTTTTTTTTCTAGCTTGTTCAATGGCAAATTCTGTAGCATGAAACTTGCCGAAAAGAAATGACCAGGAGCTAATGTTCTCAGTGGGCTTATTGGGATGCACTGCCTTGGCCTGTTTTTATAGGGGATTATGGGTGGGGATTCCAGTACAGCATTGGCAGACCCTTTAGATGTAAGGAAGAAATTAATAATAATAGTGCAATTGCAGGACTTTACCGAAGATGTGAATTGTGCCTTTGAGTTCCTCCTGAAGCTGACGCCCCTTCTGGACAAGGCCGACCAACGCTGCAAGTAGGTTCCCCTTCTTTGTGGCCCTTCAAGTAGAGGGGACAGAGCCCAAGGGCTTTTCCTGCTTGGCCTGGGAGTTCTTCTCTCAGTTTCACTCCCATGTTTATCAGGGTCTCTGCTCCCATGAGACGCCACTCTCTTAGCTGCCAGCCACCATCCTTTGTCCTCCAAAGCTCCACTCCTTGAATCTCAGCGTCTAACTCTTAGAGAGCTTGGCAACCCTAGTGTTACTGTCAGGATGAAGGCTGCTTTTTAAATTTAATGTTGTTGTTGTTTGATGTATTTAATTGAACACAAAAAATACAGCAAGTGACTAGAGACAGGACATAAACACATCATTATTTCCCCCGATTGAACCAAGTTGAATAATGAGCATTGAAGACTAGGTTGGAGGGATATTTTGGCCAAAACCAGTTTGCTATTTGGAGTAGGGGCACGCAAGGTGGGAGAACGGTCAAGGTTGAGATTGGAACAACCTGATAGACACGGCAGAGTTGAGCAGGGTTAGATAATGGGAGAAATTGCTGAGGTGGTTGTCATCCAGAGGAAGTTAAATGGACCAACTCGTGAGGGAGGTGTGTTTGTTACTCAAACCGGAACCTGGTAGAAGCTCTCTGAAGTGGTCACCAGTCACAGAAATTGGTTTGGTTAGTAGAAGGGGCCTGTGGGAGGACTGGGCCTCTTCTTCACTGCTCAAACCTACTCCCTGTTTTCTTAACACAGTAACATTCCAGATGTTGATTGGTTGACTGCGTTTACTTACATGCCGCTGTGTCCAAAGCGGCTTACACCAAGCATTCAAAGCATTGAAAGAGAGTGTTGGAAACACAGATATACAAAATACAGAACAATAGCCCTGACAACAGAAAACTAGAAGCTAGCACAGTTTAATCTGAAATGGGAATTTTTCAAGGAAAATTCCCTGTTTTTCCCCTGCTGGGTGGGATATAACAGGAGATTAGAACTGGGGGAAGGGCCAGGGAAAGCGGACAGCCTTGTAAACAGAATTCGCCATGCATAAGTTTGCTGCTGATGTCGCAATTAGAACTGTTTGTTCTGCATGATAGATTAAGACCCAGACTCCCCAATGTGTGAAGCAGTCGGTGTCGCTCTTGCATAAAGTAGTATTTTGAATCAGTTTGGTCCAATTTTCTTGTGCCCAGCTCTTGAACGCTTTGTTCTGTTATGGAAACATAAGCACAAACTTGAGGTGGTTCTTTCTTAACGCTTAATCCTTCAGCCAGGGCTGGATGTGCTCTGTGCATGATACATGATAAATTGCCTGCCTATGAGCTGTAGGGTACAATGAGCAACTCCTGGATTCTGTTCATTCTGCACTCCTGTGGTCTCAACTTGCAAGTGCAGAATTGCATAATTCAGCACCTTGAGAATCCATATGTTTGTTTTAGGTTTCTGGTGGGTTTTGGGGTTTTTTTTGAGGTGGCATGCCTTTAAAGTAGCCTTGAAAATGGGTGGATAGTGACTCAGAAACGTTCAGTAATCAACTCAATAGGTTATGCAAAGGAAGTGAGTGTACACATGCAAATGTGCTTTGTTTACAGAATTGAGCCAACCAATTTGGTTGGTCTTGTAGGTAGCTGTGTAGTAATGGGAAGAGCATTGAGCTTGGATGGAGGAGACCAGGGTTCATTTCCCTGCTCCTCAACTAGGAAGCTGGCTGGGCAGCATTGAGCAAGCTTCTGTCTCTACCCGGAAGGTGTTTATGTGGCTAAAATGACATATTCCCCATGAAAGCAAAACTTGGGAGTAGCACAGATAGAAATGCAAAACAGACTGCAGTGGGCCACTTAGGCCTCTAGAGACAAAGCTGTATCTGTGGCCATTCTCAAAATGCTAACCAATCCTTGAGTGGGGAGCACAACCCCCTTCAGGACAGGTTGAGCAATTTCCTGACTGGGCCCAAAGCGAAATTTAGAGCATGCAGGTGTCGGTCACTGAAACCACACATATCCTTTTTGACCTTTTGAGCCTTTCAGCAGCGGTTGCTTCCACTCAAGGTTTGTCCTTTCCTTAACACTGAGAATACTAGAAGGTTGAATCCTGGTATCCTTTGTATTCATCCTTTCCCCAATTGTTATTATATTTTCAACGTCAAAAATGGCGCTCAGTAAAAACTCTGCAAATTTTATGACAGCTGAAATGCAAGGACGTTATACCCGATCAAAGAGAGGCATTTTAATGGGATTCTTTCTGTGCCTCCCAGTTATATTCTTTCACCATTACTTGTATTCCCACCATCTCTTCCTTAACTCACCTTGTGCCATCTAGTGTCCTTGCCCAAAAGGTCCAGCGAGAGAACAGTCTGTCTCCATTATGGACCATGTTTGTTCATACATTTTTTTCCTCTTTTGGTGGTTGTTCTTCCAGCTGTGACTGCACGAGCCTTCTCTTTCAAGAATGTGGCAAGCAGGGTCTGCTCTCCGAAGCCAACATGAACAACCTCATAGCCAAACGGTAGGCTTATCTAGCTTTGCACAAAAGGGGCTATAGGCTAGGTGCAGGGGCAAAGGCGCAAATAGTGGTTGCTTCAACATTTCTTGAGCTTCTGCCCCTTAACTTGTGGGGAAGAGGAAAGGAAGTTCTTGGCTGCCTGACAACCATCTTGAAGACGTTCCCCCAGCAGCCGTGCATTATTCTCAGCTTCTCTAAAACCATGGGCGAATGCATGCGATCAACTTATCAAGTGGTAAATGCAAGGAAGCTTGCCCATTTCTTAAATGTAAGCTTAAAAGTGCAAGTGTACACAAGTGACTGTGGCAGGCTGTGTTTTAATCTGTGGCTGCTGTGGCTTCAGCTTCATTCACTGACTTTGCTGCAGTGGAGGGAAGACATCGCCCTCTGTGCCTTGCGGCAGTGTTTTGTCGCTAGTTCTTTCTTTAGGGAAGTGGATGGTTAATATATTCCCACAATCTTAAGGGTTTATTCATACTGATAATAGCGATGTTGTTTCAAAGAGGCCAGTGAAACTTCTCGCCCTGTCTTTCAAATTTTCTTTCTCTTAAGGGGGAAAAAATACAGCTTTTTATTTTTTAAAAAAGATTGCATTTGGTTTTAAGCTGGCAAAGTCATTAAATGCATTGCTTTTTAAGCCTGCGAAGCATCTGCTGTGCTTAATTTCACACCTTTTAAACTGGTTGGTGGTGGTGGGGGAATTGTATTCTCTCTCCCTCCCACCCACCTCTCATCATAGCACAAACTGATGCCTTAGCAAATAAACCCTCAGACACACTGTAGTAAGCTGTCCAGTGCTGATTTAGTCTTGTTTTATTAATATGGATTGGGCAAGGATGTACGTAGACTTTTCCTTCCATTTTCTTTCAGTTTCTGCTCAGGGTATCCAGCCACAAACAGCTTGTGAGTAGGAGTTCTGTTTGCATATTAAAAGGTTGCTCCTCGACAAAATACACTAAACTTAAGTTAATAATTTTTTAAAAAATTTAAAAAACAACCTATCAGAGGCTGTAGATATTTCAGCATGTTTAAATGATAAACAGCACTTGGAATTGATATCTGAACTCTTAAAAAAAAAAACCTATGGTAAAAAAGCAGGGGAGACAAAAATCTTGCTTTGAAAGACAGCAGTAGCTGTGAAATGCTGTAACTCAGGGGCTGTCTTCCTTACTCCAGGTCATATTTGCCTGTCACAGATTACTAATACAGATGACCAGTTTATTAAGTTGGGACTGCAGGCCTTCTTCATCTGTTCTTCCAAAAGCCCCAGAACTTTTTGCTCCCCCTCTCCTTGAAATCCTTCTATTCTAGCTTGTCATTGCAAGAATTCTGTAGCTAAGAAATAATAGTTCCCGAGTTTGCTTCCCCACCCAACTCCTCCACCACCCTCTCAGTTGCATTTCCTTTTCTGCCATGTCCTTTTCAGATTGTAAGCCTGGAGACAGGGACTGTCCTGTCGCCGACATAGCGAGATGAGCGCCGCAACCCCAGAGTCGGTCACGACTGGACCTAATGGTCAGGGGTCCCTTTACCTTTACTTTTTTAAAACAAAAATGTTTCAAATAAATAAGCTGTAAATGTGGGGGAGCCTAGCCACATGATACAGTCTTCAAACTTTAGCACACATGAGAATGAGCCACAAGTGGATGGGGGAATCCCACCACATTTTCCTAAATACAGACTGGGGATGGGATACCTATGGTTCTCCAGATGTTGGACAACCATTTACATCACCCCCTGACCGTTGGCCACGCTGGCTGAACCTGATAGAAGTTGGAGTCCAAAAGCTTCGAAAGGGTTAAAGGGTATAGACAAAGCAAAACCATGGTAGAAAACTTTACCACTCAGTCAGTTTGTCATCTGCATTGAGCCCACGGAGACTAGGAAGTCTTGTTTCTGAGAACCCACAGGTTAAATATGCAAGTTAACCTGAGTCAAACTCTCAGAAATTAAAAGTTCATTGCCCTGAATTTTCATCAGAAGCTTATAGATATGTGAATTTTGTACTGGTGGGGTGGCCCGTATAGCAGAGCATACCACTTTCATTAAAGAGCTCTTTACCCTCTTATTTCAACTTTGGGTATTTTTCTTCTGACCTCACCCAGGACCGCTGATCGGGAACATGCGCCACGTTTAAAGTCTCCTGAGAATGCTAACATTCAACCCAACCCAGGCCTCATCCTGCGAGCGGAGCCCACCGTCACCAACATCCTGAAAGTAGGCACTAACCTTGTGATGGAATCTTGAACACAGAAACTGGAATACCTTTATTATTTTTAGTACTGCTGCTGTAGTAGTCTTTGGTGCTACTGAAGCCTAGACCAGGGGTAGGCAACCTAAGGCCCGTGGGCCGGATGCGGCCCAATCACCTTCTCAATCCGGCCTGTGGATGGTCCAGGAATCAGTGTGTTCTTACAAGAGTAGAATGTGTCCTTTTATTTAAAATGCATCTCTGGGTTATTTGTAGGACTTGCCTGGTGTTTTTACATGAGTAGAATGTGTGCTTTTATTTAAAATGCATCTCTGGGTTATTTGCGGGGCATTGGAATTTGTTCATCCCCCCCCCCCCAAAAAAAAATAAAGTCCGGCCCACCACAAGGTCTGAGGGATGGTGGACTGGCCCACGGCTGAAAAAGGTTGCTGGCCCCTGGCCTAGACACACTCCTACTGAACTCGGTGGGCCTTAACCTCTGTGTGGACATGCACAGTAGTTGTGTTTTGAAATGATTATGTTTGGCTATCTTCCCTTGAAGTTGCTCAGAACAATGTTTCATCTCAGAGCTGTTATGAGATTAAGGCTACAAACTGAACAACCCCACTTACCTGGAAGTGAAGCCCACTGAGTTGCATCCAAGTAGACATGGTTTGAATAGCACTGTAAATTAGGTTGAAAGAAGGTGTCTTGTCTCTGGCTGATAGCAGAGCTTCACAACTGGGGATTTGAACCTACGCCTTGCATATCAAAGTGTATCAAATGATTCAAGGCATTTTGGGGAAAGGGACAGGGTACAAAATATCTTGGGACAGTGGTCAGCTGATGGCACAAGAAGCCACATGAGTAGTTTGTCTGTGCTTGTATTAGAGAGAACACAGTAAAACACACACTATTCTGCTGTTATGTCACACCCATTGGGCTGTCACACATAAATCTGTGGTGGCTTTGCCCTCTGGGACAAAGAGTGACACAGGAATTGGGGGTGGCACACCAACATTTACCAAGTTAGCAAATATTGTGATCCTAGACATAAGGTATCTGAAAGTATGGTTTATTGGAGAAACAACTACCAGTTTTGCTACTCTGAAGGTTAAGTACAGCCAAGCACATTTTTACAAGGCCTGACAAACCTTTATTGAATGTGTAACCAAAGAAACAATGGGTAGACCCTCATCTGAAGTATACAAATGCCACTGGAAAGACATCTAAGAACTAGACTTGGAAATGCAATCCAGATATATCTGTTAATTCTCTGAAGACTTCTCTATGTATCTTGTTACCTTCTTGTGTGTCTTGATACTGCTTGTAAAGACAATCAAGACAATCTATGGTAAGTTACGCATTCTGTGTTTCCCCCCTCTTAGTTGGTGCTTTGTTAATGTGTGTTGATTGATTGTGACTTAGTCATATTTTTTCTTTTTAAAAGAACGGAACCGGAGACATTTCTGTGTTAATTCTCTTTCTAATATTGGACAAAGCCTTCACATTCCTTTTAGCAATCGATAAATTTTCGCCTTTCTTTAGTTCAGGGATTCCCAAGCTGTGATCTGCGGACCACCAGTGGTCTGCTGTCTTCATTCAGCTGGACCACGGCATGTCCGCATTCATCTTGATTTTTAATTGTATTTTTATTTCTCATATTGCATTTTTTTGTTTTACAATTTGAATTCTGTGAAATGGTGATGAATACCCACGGGCATGTAGTTAAGTTGCTAAGAACTGATTTCTCTTTACACAATTCTCTGTAGTTTGTTCCCTGCCGGCTACCAATCGGGAACCTTCGTCGACTCAATTACTTTCTTTCTTTATTTCTCTGCTACTCCAGACAATGGATTCAGATCACTCGAAAACCCCAGAAGGGCTGCTGGGCGTCTTGGGACATATGCTGTCTGGGAAGAGCTTGGATCTGTTGTTGGCAGCTGCAGCAGCTACAGGGAAGCTGAAAGTCTTTGCCCGGAAATTTATCAAGTGAGTGGGTCTGGATATGATTGGCCACTGCCTCCTTTCAAGTTGGGGAGCTGGAGGCTGTCACTACGGTCACAGAGCGTGCAAGTGCTAAAACACCCACCCACAGCTCGGTTGAACTTCTGCTGTTCGTTAGAGCTGGAGCACACACAACTGGCCAATTAAAAAAAAAAGTCTTTATTAATAGTAAAATAAAAATAATAAAATAAAGTAAAATAGTAAAAATAAGCAATGGGGTATTAGCTCTGTCCAAGGCATGATGGGGAGCAGCAATGGCTGGGAAAAGATAGACATAAGTGGACGGGAAGGAACACCACCAACAGAATAATTGTCACACACAGGAGGAATAAGGATATAGTTTGAATGCTTCACCTATAGATTTATAAATCATTTAATG
Organism: Podarcis bocagei; assembly: GCF_964188305.1. NCBI lineage: Eukaryota > Metazoa > Chordata > Lepidosauria > Squamata > Lacertidae > Podarcis > Podarcis bocagei. Next base: position 27,637,938 of record NC_138138.1, read on the forward strand.
TGTTAAGATGAGCGGATGTTGTTAATATTACAGTTGTTGTATAACGGATTGTTATTTTGGATGGAATGTAATTGAGATGAATAAGATTTTGGAACGCAGAAAAGTAAATCATCAAACCATTAGTTCTAGCACATGTAGGAGGCCACCCAAATTTTATAATTTGACATTTGAATGATTGGGATTAGTAATTGTACTGTGATTTGGCATTGTTATAATGAGGCTACCATTGGATTATTGTAATTGAAAACTAATAAGAATTATTTGGGGGGGGGGAGGTAAAAATAATGTGAAGTAAAATAGTAAAAATAAAAGTAGCAAAAGAAAATAGAACAGAACAGATAAACAATATGCTCCAAGGCTATAGTCTCACCCAGCCTTGCACTTCCAGTCCTGAACTTGGGAGAGGTTGAGTGTGTTGGAAGCTGTACCCCACCTGGCTTCTGTCTCCATAGGATTCAGGCTGTTTTTAGATCCGCATCAGCACTTCCAGGCACAGTTCAGTGGGGGAACTATTGCACAAGGTGTTGGAGTAAAGCGCCCCCAGCTGTTAACAACTTAACCTCCCCCTGTAGAAACAATGAGACGGGTTCTTAGATTTCACATAGATGGGAAACTGAGGTGGTGGCCGAAGCCTTGGTAGCATGGTAGGCTGACCTATCCCACAGCAAGAGCAGCGTGAACAGTGTCAGATCAGCAGTTCCCATTAACGTTTCTCTCCCCAGACATCTTGTGAAACACCAATCATGACATGACATCACTGCATATTGTGTTCCTCTGCCCTGGGAGTTGGGAAACTGGAAATACATGTTGACATGGTGACTTAGGTGTTGTTGGGGCGGCCCAATACAGATCTGCTGCTTTCAATGGCAGCCAGGTGGCTTCCCTAATGTTTAGCACTGGCCTTGGATCTAAGCCTTCAAGCCCGTAAGCCAATCTATCCTATCAGAACACAGGAGCTATATGTATTTTAGCTGTAAGGCTGTTTTGCTTTACTGAATTCCTGCCAATGACAAGAGATCAACTCCCTGTCTCCATTCCTCTTCTTTTATTCCACAGCCCATCCCCAATTCCATGTACGGCTGCTGCATTTTTTTCTGAACCCATTTGGGTCTTAGCTGAAGGGGCTATTAGGTAGCCGCTCACGAGGCTGTTAAACCTCCCACAAGTGGCTATCTTACAAGCACACTCGGGCCTTTCTGTACTTGAACAAATCAAGCAAGATTGTGGGGTGGGGGTGGGGGTCTTCTCCCACCCGTTATTAGAAGCAAACAATTCTCCTGCAGGGTAAAGACAGATTTGTTTTTGATGTTGCTGCCAGGAGGGGGAACCGGGAGTGGGAGGTGGGGCTGGACTATCTTTCGAGCCATGTGATGGTAGATTTCTGTCACAAGACTCCTGTTTGAATAAATCTACTCCACTCCTCCACGTATAAGCTGCAAGCGTGCGAGCTCTAGCGCTGTGGCTATGTGTAGTCCACACAAGTGTGGAATATGATACCGAGTATGTAATTTGGCATCCTATGTGAGGTTGAAAGCGAAAGGCTGTGTCATACCAAAAAGCAGGGCTTTCTTTCAGCCAGAACTCACCGGAACTAAGTGTGTCTGAGTTGGTGGGTTCTGTCACCTATGTGGCGTGTTCCGGCAGCTCTAGCACTGCAGTATGGTGGTGTGTGGCAGAGGCTGTGGGCGGCACATCTGTGCGGCAGAGGGTGGTGGCATAAGGCTCCGGTGGTGGGGCAAAGAAGAGAAGCTTTCTTAGGCGATCCCACCCCTAACAGAAGCTCAACAGCTTGGGTGCTCCTCCTCTTCTATCTAGAAAAAAAGCCCTGCCAGAATGTCAAAATGTTTGCATTATGGGAACTTGGCTTGCTAGATGAGCCACATCTGGGTGGGAAAGGCCTGAATCTTTTCCAAAAGAGTAAAGGCAGGCTAAGGCTGCATCCATACTGTATATTTTCCGAGCATATCTAAAGCAAGCCCCCCCCCCCAAAAAAAATATGGGCACTGTAGCTTACCCACAGCAGAGCTACAATTCCCAGCACCCTTTACAAACTTTAGTTCCCAGGATTCTTTGTGAGAAGAAATGTGAATTAAATGTATAGTGTGTGCACAGCCAAAGAGGAGAAGAATGGAGGCGGGGAATGGCTAAGAAGGTTTCACCTTGATTTGATTGGTACAAAGAAGAAAGGATGGGGCAGCACCCAAATTCAAGTCCCACTTGAGATGTGCATTTAGTCTTGCCAAGTTGCTGTCTTGGTTCTTTTTATCATCTGTAGAATGGGAATGATTGCGACCTACTTTTTAAGTTCGCATTGTGTTTCGCACAGCAAGGTGATCAACATTTTAGAAAGCAAAAAAATAAATATGTGGGGGCAGTTATGATACTTGGTTTGGTCCCTTACAAAATAAATGCAGCCCTAGCTCATTTTTTCCCCTTTTCTGTTCCTTCACCTTTCATTTTAGGCTTAATGAACTTACCAAGCACATCAGCGGAGAAGGCTGTAAGTCCCTGTTGTCTTGCTTTATTTCTTTTCTTTTCAGTCTGATGTTACTGCAGCTCCTTCCTGAGGCTCTAGATTTTTTTGCGTGTCAACTGAAAAGTCTGGAGGGGGTGGGGAAGAGTTGAAAGTGAGCCATGGTGCCTGGCAGCGTAGGCAGTGCCAGCGCAGCATTCCTGATGCAACAAGGGGGGCATTCAAGTTATGACTGGGGTCTCTTTGTCTTTTGGGCTACCACGTGCATCCTCCCGTTTCCCCACCACCCCTGAGAATAGTCACTTTGTGCTGCTTGGTGGGGGACCTCGGCCCTGGGAGGGGAAGGGTTAACTTGCAGCTGTGAGCTTGCCCTCCCTCTCCTCTCCCCTTCCTTTCCTCCCCACAGTCCTCTGAGCGTCCATACAGCTCAAGTCCTTTGGATGGAGTGATGTGTGTGAATCCCACTTAACCCAAGATAAGGATTCTGAATGCGTTTTGCATGTGATTAAATGCACAAAAGACCCTCTGACCTTCCACTGGACTGATGGGAAAGGGAGCTCTCTTTAGCCATTGGCAGTTTTTGTTTCCTCCTTGTTCGTTTTTCAAGATGTTTGGAATGCTTTGAAACTGTTAAGCTTGGTCACACCCTCAAAAGGGTTTAATAAAAAGTTAGGAGCTGGAAAGAGGGGCCGGAGTCCGATTTTCATTAGGGATGTCCATTGCTCTGTTCCTGCTGCTTTCTATGATTACTAGAAGGCCAGTAAATAGATAGGGATGCAGGTGGCGCTGTGGTCTAAACCACTGAGCCTCTTGGGCTTGCCGATCAGAAGGTTGGCGGTTCGAATCCCTGTGACAGGGTGAGTTCTTGTTGCTCTGTCCCAGCTCCTGCGAACCTAGCAGTTCGAAAGCACACCTGTGCAAGTAGATAAATAGGTACCGCTGCGGTGGGAAGGTAAACGGCATTTCCATGTGCTCTGGTTTCCATCACGGTGTTCCATTGCGCCAGAAGCATTTTAGTCATGCTGGCCACATGACCCGTAAAGCTGTCTGTGGACAAACGCTGGCTCCCTCGGCCTGAAAGCGAGATGAGCACCACAAACCCATAGTCGAATTTGACTGGACTTAACCCTCCAGGGGGTCCTTTTTAAATAAATAGGGGTTTTTTTTGGGGGGGTCATTTATATATGCATATTTGGAGGAAAGGCAGAGAAGAAAGATGCATGTACCAAAAGCCCAGTCAACAACACTGTTTTCAAAAGATGTCTAAAAGAAAGCAGGGTCAAGCCCTGCCGGACTTCTCTTGGCAAGGAGTTCCACAGGGCAGGGCCAGCCCCAGGCTAAAGGCGCAGAAGGCATATGGGATGAGGGACTGCCAGAAGCGCCCCATCAGAGGCTGTCAGTGATCAGTGTGGGACGTAAGGACTCAGGAATGGAAAGAAACCAAAAAACACAGAGCGTGAGAACTCCTCTTGTGCCAGTACAACGAACGAGAATGTAGTTGCAGAGCACTTCTTATGCACCAGATGTCGTTAATGGTCATAATAAATTACTGATATATCTGTTGTTGTTGTTGTTGTTGTTGTTGTTGTTGTTGTTGTTGTTGTTGTTGTTGTTGTTGTTGTGTGAACTTATCGTTGTGGGTTTCCTCCCACTTCTCTAGCCAAAGCAGCATCAGTCAGAGCGCTTCTCTTCGACATTTCCTTCCTCATGCTATGCCATGTCGCCCAGACCTACGGCTCTGAGGTAGGGTCTTCTCTACGCTGTACAATACGGGGGCAAGGGAGAGGTAATGGTGGAGGAGAGGTTCTCTGCATAGGCACAGAGATGTAAGTAAAAGGGGGTTCTTCTCTGAACACGTCCAGTGTACCTTCCGAGCTTTCCACTCTCTTCTCCCCTCCCCCTGTGAGGAATATTTTTAATTTGCTTTGAGTTTTGTCGTAAGCCACCCTGAGAACTTGGCAACAGGGTGCCATGAAAATGCCATAAGTAAGCAAATGGGGTGGCCAAAATCCTGACAGTGAGAGCTTATTCCAGGCACGGGAAACCAGGTCCCATGTTCATGCCCTGCATGTGTTGTCCCTAACCTCTCGCTCACTAGGTGGCGCTGTTGCTGTGGTCGAGGGCTTCATGATGGCTCTACCCTGCCCACCTCCTTTGGCCGTCTCTCTTTCAGGTGATCCTTTCTGAAGCTGGCCCACCTGGGGAAGTGCCTTTCTTTGAGACCTGGATGCAGACCTGCATGCCAGAGGAAGGAAAGATCCTCAACCCTGATCACCCTTGCTTCCGGCCCGATTCCACCAAGGTGGAGTCTCTAGTTGCTTTGCTCAACAATTCGTCAGAAATGAAGTTGGTGTAAGTAGCTGTGCTAGAATAGCTTTGCCTAGGAATTGGTGCGCTAAAAATAGCGCGCTGGAGGTTCCCACCTCTCCTGAGTGTCAGTCGCTTTCTTCATGCTGCAGGGCTGTTCATTGTTTTCTCTGTCCATGCCATAGAGCGGATTCCTAAACCTCTAGGCTTTTGATTTCTTAAAGCAGGTTTCTAGTCCTCATGGTTGAACACAGGGCAGGCAGCCTCAACAGAGCTCTCTGATAGTTAAGATGTGGATTTTCTGTGCATCCTTTGCTGCTCCTGCCTCCTTCCTTATCCTGTGTACATGGTTTCACCAACATTTAAGTTTGGTGCCAACAAAACCTGCAGATGGTGCATAATTCTGCTTCTGCTTACTGGGGGAGGGAGAGACTGGCGCTCAGCCCTCTGCCACTTAGAAATCTTTGCTCAGCCCTCGCTTTTGAGCTTTTAGCAGGTATTGCTAATACACTTTCAAGAGAAGAGGAGGCGGGTTTGGAATGGGGGGAGGGAATGGCTAATGATCTCCTATATTACTGACAAGTTTTCCCCTTGATTCTTTCCCTCCCTGTATATCTTTGCATCTGAGCAGGCAGATGAAATGGCAAGAAGCGTGTCTGAGCATCTCTGCTGCTATCTTGGAGATCCTGAACGCTTGGGAGAACGGGGTTCTCACCTTTGAGTCCGTCCAGGTAATGACAAAGAGCAGGCATTTCTAGTGAGCCTTGTATACAAAGGAGATGTGTTGCTGTTCACCTTTTAAAAGCCCACCACCATTCAGAAGCAAAAATCCGAATCGGGAATGGTGCAAAAACATTCTGGGCTGTACCATGCAACAGGGAGGCTGCGTGTTTCTCCCTTTCTAGAAAGAGAAAACTGTAGCAACAAACGCACTACACAATCCTGATGATTTGGTGCTTTAGGCTTGTTCTTTCTCTTGCATCGGTACATATGGGATGCATAGAATTGAGAGTTGGACGTGATCTTACAACTACTGCTGCAGTTGCAGTATGTTTGGTATCCAAACCATCCCTCAATGAATGAAAAGTAAAAACTCTAGAGTCTCAACAGCTGCCTTCTTGCCTTACTTTCCCTCCTCCTCCTCCTCCTCCCTTCCCCAGAAAATCACAGACAACATCAAGGGGAAGGTGTGCAGCATGGCCGTGTGCGCTGTGGCCTGGCTCGTAGCTCACGTCCGTATGCTGGGCTTGGACGAGAGAGAGAAGTCATTGCAGATGATCCGGCAGTTGGCAACTCCCCTGTATGCTGAAAACACCCTGCAGTTCTACAGTGAGAGGCAAGTAAGAGTCTGGGTAGCAGAAAACAGGGTGTTAAGCTAAGGGTTTAAAATGTGGGGTAAAGGCTGCATCTGCAGGGCAGGATTACCTGCTTGTATTCTGCTTTGTGCCCCCGGTGCGTGTTCTGCTTTTTTGTATGATTTGCATGCTGATATCATGTCTCTCATAAAAAAAACACTGAATTAAGCATCCTGAAAGATCAGATATAACTGGGAGGCGGCCCAGGCTTTTTGCTGCATGGAAAAAAAACCCCAGAGCAAATACTCTTTGGTTAAAGCATAGTGCTGATAACGCCAAGGTTGCAGGTTTGATCCCCTTATGGAACAGCTGCATATTTCTGCACTGCAGGGGGTTGGACTAGATGATCCTCAGGGTCCCTTCCGACTCTACCATTCTGTGATTCTATGGCTCCACAGGCAGTACGGGCAGTGAGCAGTTGATCAGCCACGTCGGGCTACTCTGGCTACCAGGCCGCACTGCCGCTGTTCTTAAGGTGGCCATCCTGGGACAAAAAGAGCATCAGAGGGAACCTGCAATGTGAAGCTGCTGAATTGCCACTCATTCATCTGGGTCTGAATGGAGACAATGGTTTCCTGTCCCAGTGCGAGGGTTAGATTTACACAGCAGCGCTAAGATAATTCTGTTATTCCCCGATCACTGCTGCTGTGAAGGGTCATTTTGCAAATATTAAGCTCTGGTCAAAGACTGCTTCAGCACATTCCTTAGAGCCTCAACCCGATGCCTTTAGTTGACGTTTTGCTTGGAATTTGGGGGCATCAGCAACTTGGAGCCTCCGAAGAAGCCTTGATAAGGATGCAGGTTTAGGGTGGTCATACTTGACCCTTTTTTCTCTCCCCTGCCCCCCATCCAGAGTGGTGATCATGAGTTCAATCCTTGAGCACATGTGTGCTGATGTCCTGCAGCAGACAGCTGCGAATATCAAGTTCTCAGCCACAGGGGTCGTCACTATGCCCTACTGGAACTTCCTTCCTGCCAAGAAGCCAATCAAAGAGGTGCTGATGGGCGTCTTCTCCAAAGTGCTGGAGAAAGGCTGGGTGGACAGCCGCTCCATCCACATCTTCGACACCCTTCTGCACATGGGCGGAGTCTACTGGTTCTGCAACAACCTTGTCAAGGTACGGGGCACATGCAAGTACTGTACTTTTTCAACAGCTAGAAAAAAGACTTCACCTATTGGAGGCCTTACGTTGTAAATGGTTTTCCTGAAATTGTTGTGGGTGTCATGCTTTAGTAGAAGATGTGGGTTGTAAATGCTTAATAAATAAGTGGAATAGCTTTGCTTTTCATAAAACAGGTTGCTTTACCTAAGTGGTCAAAAGGCTCTAAATTTGTTCTGAAAACCCTCACCTACTCTCCTGCAAGGCAGAAAAGTTTTTTTCTGCATTCCCAGTTGGCTGAGGCAAGACTGAAGCAGAGAGAGAGAGAGTGGCTTGCCTCTAAGTCACCCAAGGGATTCTCATGATGACGCCATGATTTGGATTCTTGGCCTTACCGTAGCTCATTAGCAGCTACATTCAGCCTAGATGAGGATACTCGGAATTGCAGTCTCTTGATGCCTGGCCTCAGCTGCATGCCTTCCTATATGCATATTTGAGAAAGACCTGTGAGCTAATTAGGAATAGTCAAGTCACATAATTCTAAGCTCACTCCCCCCCCCCCCGATATATTGCCTGTTGTTGTTATTATTATTATTAATAATAATAATAATAATAATATCTTACACCCCACCCATTTGACTAGGTAGCCCCAGCCACTGTGGGCAGATTCCAACAGAATATAAAAAAACCAAGAGGAACATCAAACATTAAAAGCTTCCCAGTACAGTGCTGTGTTCAGATGTCTTCAGAACATCTGATGGGAGGGCGTTACATAGGGCAGGTGCCACCACCGAGAAGGCCCTCTGCCTGGTTCCCTGTGGCTTTACATTTCACAATGAGGGAGCTTCCAGAAGGGCCTCGGAACTGGACCTCATTGTCCAGGCTGAACGATGGAGACAGAGACTAAATGTCCACAGTGATGGACTCAGGTGGAACTGCAGAGCAGACAGATTCCAAAGGTTCAGGACCATGACAGACGCAGCCCTGGGGGTATTTGTAGCTGCATGTAGTGGACTGAATGCCTCCTAAGTATATTCCCTGCTCTTAACCATCTGAGAGGTGGGCTTATGTAGGTCAAAATTATGCCTCTCTCTCTCTCTCTCTCTCTCTCTCTCTCTCTCTCTCTACCTACCCCCTCCACTTCTTTCTGTTGGGGATACTGCAAGAGGAATGTTTCTTCTGCTGTGTTTAGCTGCACAGTGCTTTTCTATGGGGCTGTTTCTGACCACTGACAAAGTGTGGGCGAGAGAGAGAGAGAGAGTCTGTGTGAGCTTTGTCCGCGGCCCTAGGCTGCTATAGGCTCCCAGAGTAGTTCGGCGCTCATGGCATTAAGCGAGGAGCGAATGTCGCTGCTCGTTGCCCCTATCCTCTTGTCACTTTCTGTCGTCCTCTCTTCCCTCTCAGGAGCTGCTGAAAGAGACACGGAAAGAGCACGCAATGCGGGCTGTGGAGTTGCTCTACTCCATTTTCTGCCTGGACATGCAGCAGCTGACGCTCACCCTCCTCGGCCACATCCTGCCCAATCTGCTCACAGACTCCTCCAAGTGGCATATGCTGATGGACCCTCCGGGCAAGGCTCTTGCCAAGTAAGAGATGAGCAGACAGGTGTTAATGAGCCCCAATTCTGTGCTGGTATGAAATCCACAAGCCAAAACTTGATGTGATATTAAGAACACTGGTGCCATTTTTTTTGCACAGTTTATTCAGTTTCTGGTTGCCCTGAGAAAGGGAAAAATATTGAGTGCAGAAGCTCTGTCTCCAGCTTCCTGGGAATCCTGCATTCCGTAGTTACCAGGTACTAGTGAGGTTACAGGGAACCAGGCAGAGGGCCTTCTCAGTAGTGGCGCCTGCCCTGTGGAATGCCCTCCCATCAGATTTCATGGAAATAAGCAACTATCTTACTTTTAAAAGACAGTGGAAGGAAGGGAAGTTTTTAATATTCATTTGGGAGCTGCCCAGAGTGGCTCGGGAAACCCAGCCAAATGGTAAAGGTATAGGGACCCCAGACCATTAGGTCCAGTCGTGGGGTTGCAGCGCTCATCTTGCTTTATTGGCTGAGGGAGCCGGTGTACCGCTTCCGGGTCATGTGGCCAGCATGACCAAGCCGCTTCTGGCGAACCAGAGCAGCGCACGGAAACGCTGTTTACCTTCCCGCCGGAGCGGTACCTATTTATCTACTTGCACTTTGACGTGCTTTCGAACTGCTAGGTTGGCAGGAGCAGGGACCGAGCAATGGGAGCTCACCCTGACGTGGGGATTCGAACCACCGACCTTCTGATCGGCAAGTCCTAGGCTCTATGGTTTAACCCGCAGCACCACCCGTGTCCCAGCCAGATGGGCGGGGTATAAATAATAATATATTATTATTATTATTATTATTATTATTATTGTTGTTGTTGTTGTTGTTGTTGTTGTTGTTGTTGTTGTTGTTGGTGGTGGTGGTGGTGGTGGTGTTGGTGTTGGTGTTGGTGTTGGTGTTGGTGTTGCCCTGTACCCTTTCAAGCCATGAAAACTAGAGTCTTTCCTTCCTTCCTTCCCTTTCTTTCTTTCTTGTGAAAACATTTTGCTGAGCGCTTTTTTTCATGTGAAATAATGATAGCTGAAAGCTAGAAGCAATAAGACATGGGAAGTTAAAAAATGACCACAAATTGCAAATGCTGTTAGAGGCAAACTTTGGGAATGAAACATGGGAGTCCTTCCAGCCCATCTCCAAGGCCCTCCTAGAACTTCAAAGCTGAATTTCCACAAACACTAACAAGAAACATATTTTTATGCATCAAGGCAGTAAAAACGGCACAGTTTCACAACCCAAATGCAAGCTTCTAGGGTTCACTCCATTAAACCACAAGCTTGGCTTTTCTCATATTGCCCCAGCAATATGTTGTTTCCCCCCGTTGAGGCCGCCTTACAAGCTTAGCGTGACATCTTGTGTGCTGGGGTACACAAGGGATGATGGGGTCCGGGGAGTGGAGTGGGAGTGGAAGAATGCATTTATTGATGTAAACTTTAGGAGACATTCTCTGATTACTGATCTCCTGCAAATATGATGCTAGTTTCCCTGTACTCCATATACGGCATGAGAATGTCGTGGTTCAGGAAAACCCGCATCCAGTAGGAAAAAGCAATAAATAAATAAATAACCACTTGTCCTTCTTTGGAGCTGATGTGTGTTTCTTTGTCCATTAGGCTGTCTGTGTGGTGTGCCTCCAGCTCTTACTCCTCCCACAACAAGGGGCAGACTTCGGCTTGGCAGCGCAAGAGGCACCGAGAAGATATAGAGGTAAACTGCTGTTCCCACAAGGATGTTGGGAAAAGGAAAACAGGCCGCAGTGGATTGATAAGTGCAATTGGAGTGGCTGGATTTGAAGAGGCAAGAGGAATGACTGGGGGAAGGAGAATTGTGCAAAAAAGCAAACTTGTACAATTTTCAGTTGTAAAATTTAATTATGATTTTTCATTTTAAAAATTTAATCGCAATTTTAAATTGCAAGCTTAGAGATTGTAGCAAAGGAATTGTCTTTCCTTGACCTCTAAGAACATTAGAAACCAGCAACACCTTATTGGATCAGACCAAGGATTCAAATCAACTAGCGTTTTGTTTCCAGGAACAGCCAGTCAGTTGCCTCCGAGAGGCTCAGAAAAAGGGCATGGAAGTGACAACGTTCCCTTAATTTACGTTTCCAAAATCAACCTGGTATTGAGGTTCTTTTTCACTACCACGACTAATAGCTGTTGATAGACGTGTACTTCATGAATTTGTCAATCCTTCAATAAGGTGATCTGATCATGGTTAGCTATCTTCCCCGCCCCTTCTGATATTGTGTAGCATCTTGGACTGCATGCAACCCTATCGGAAACAATTTTGGACTTTAGTTTTCCTTACCTGCTTGCATTTTAAAAAAAATATGCAGACCCCTGAGATATGAAACTTTTTATGATACCAAAGTAACTCCCTATGTTCGCTAAGCTCTTGGGCAGGCATAGGCAAACTTGGCCCTCCAGATGTTTTGGGACTACAACTCCCATCATCCCTGACCACTGGTCCTGTTAGCTAGGGATGATGGGAATTGTAGTCCCAAAACACCTGGAGGGCCAAGTTTGCCTATGCCTGCTCTTGGGAACTTCAGATAACGTGGCTCTGCAGTGTTAGAAATTCCAAAAACAATTATTATTAAGTGAGCACACACAGAGAAAAAAAGTTCTGTATGAAAATAAGAGGGGAACAGGAAAGTCTTTTTTTTCTCATTCTATCCCTTGCTTCTTTGTGGATGCTTCTTCGGCTGATCCAGTGAAGAAGAAAAACCATAGTTCAGTAAGATTATATACTTGGGTTACAGGAGGCCCCAATTTCAGTCTTCAGCGTCTGCTGGTTGGGCTGCGAAAGACTTCTGCCTGAATCCTTGGAGAGACATGGCAAGTCAGGGTAGAAAATACTCTGCTAGGCGGACCGACAGTCTGACCTTGGTACAAAGCAAGCTTCCAGGCTGGTGACTGGGAGTGGCTGCCAAAACCATATAACACCAGCCCTGAGAGACCTACATTGGCTCCCAGCACGTTTCCGAGCACAGAGTGTTGGTGCTGACCTTTAAAGCCCTAAACAGCCTTGGCCCAGTATACCTGAAGGAGCGTCTCCATCCTCACCCTTCAGCCTGGACACTGAGGTTCAGCTCCCAGGGTCTTCTGGTGGTTCCCTCACTGCGAGAAATGAAGCTACAGGGAACCAGGCAGAGGGCCTGCTTGGTGGTGGCCCCTGCCCTGTGGAACGCCCTCCCATCAGATGTCAATGAAATAAACAACTACCTGACTTTTAGAAGACATCTGAAGGTACTCCTGTTTAGGAAAGTTTTCAATGTTTGGTGTTTTTCTTCTTCTTCTTCTTCTTCTTCTTCTTCTTCTTCTTCTTCTTCTTCTTTGAGCCACCAGAGTGGCTGGGGAAACCCAGCCAGATGGGTGAGGTATAAATTTATTATTATTATTATTATTATTATTATTATTATTATTATTCCTGTTTCCGTGAGATCAGTGTGCAAAAGCAGCTTGTTTCATTTGCAAATTGAACAGCCATTTTACAAACAAGAGGAGGATAGCATTTCATTTCTGCAGTGTGTCACATCCATTGTGGAGTAGCTCAGCCCTGTGAGGTAGGTTAGAACTGGAGCTTGAATTGGGGGCTTGTGGGTCACAGTTCAGTCTCAGGCATCACACTACAATGGCTCTCTGGCACCTCTTCTTCCTTCTTTTAAATATGCTGGTGAGAAATGGAGTATGTGAATCATCCTTTTTTTTGAGAGAGGCAAAGGTGAGACAGTACAAGTCCATACATGAATGACAAAATCAGGACCAGACCGCCTGCCTTATTCATGGTTGTGTATATCAGTAACCTTGATGGACTCTTTTCTGTCCTTTCGGTTCCTCTTCCAGGATTACACCAGTCTCTTCCCGTTGGATGATACCCAGCCTTCCAAACTGATGCGCCTGCTCAGCTCCAATGAGGAAGACACCAGCATCCTGTCTAGCCCCAGTAAGTGGAATCATGGTGAGAAAGCTTTTCCTGGAATTAATATGAATCCAAACAGGCTCCCTGGAAAAGACTGGCCAATCTTGAATCCATTCTAAACCTGACTAAAGCTCATTCCACTTCCTCTCTCTCTCTCTCTCCTTTTAACCACGTCAAAACAACAACTTCTCTCCATCTGGGAGGATTCAGATTAGATGGATCTATTTAAAACATTTTAATATTTTGCTTTTTTTTAAAAAAAAGTTATTTATTGTGAACTGTGCTTTCTCCAAGATAATAAATAAATAGGTATAAGCCACAGGGAATGAATGTGGGGATTACTTCAGGGAAAATTTAGGTGTGCTGTTTGGAATGGGTGGAGGCATCAGAGCTCAATGTAGATCACGTGCCAATGCAGCTCCTCAGCTATCTAGCAATTCTGGCCCTTATTGGAGGCTTCAACACATCATTTTGATTTGTAATTGTGCCCCCTGGGAGGGTATGCTATCAGGAGCATGTAAAGGTAAAGGTTCCTACCTTACTGCCTTTTTAAAAGTTAAGGATAGCGGCGCAGCGCAGAACACTGTCGGCAGTGGAAGTGTCCAAAACAGAGTCTGGCTCAGCGTAGGCATCCAACTCGGATGGAAGAATCTCTTGATATGAAGGAAGACATGGCGCAGGAACTAAAAACCAAAAACTACTAGATGGAAGAAAGACAAAAGTCCCTACCAGAGAAGAATGGCAGGTTAAGTTGATGGATTATGCTGAAATGGCAAAAATGACCGGAAGAAATCAGAAATCAGGAAGACCAAAATTTCAATAAGGAATGGGGAAAATGTATAATTTATCTTAAAAACCATTGTGTAAACAGCTAAAATCATTAGTAGGATTGGAATAACACTTGTAGTTTAATGTTGAGTTTTGGATATAATGGAGATGTAAAAGGTTTGCGTTATTATAAAAGATGCAGGAGGAAATGGTTAACACAAGGACCCACAAAGGGGAGGAAGGAAGTTCAGGAGTTTCTTTGGAATCTTGTTTTTATGTTGGTTGCTGGATAATTGACTGTAAAACTTTAAACTGAAAAACTAAATATTTTTTTTAAACTAAAAACTAAAACTAAAAACTACTTAGAAACCACAGAGACCTGGGTGGGCTGTGTCCAGGAGGAGCTGTAAAAGCTAGTAAAAGGTGCTTCATGCCACAAATCCCACTTGGGCTTTCTGTGTTCTGGGGAACCAAGAGCCACATGCAAAGAGAAAGGCCACTTTCCTATGCAGCTCCAGTAATCAGCTCACAGATGAGAACCAGGAGATCAAATGATCAGTAACTTTGTCAGTAGGGGAAACTGGTGACCTCTTGTTTATAGATATGGAGAACATCACTGCTCATCACCTTGGATTCTTGCCCGGTGATTCAGAGATCTTGTTTTTGTATATTTCCATTGCTCTCGAGGCCCGTGATTTCCCTTTATTTCGTTATCCTTTTGTTGTGGTTTTACTTTTGTCTACATAACAATGCAATTGGGGAGTTTTCTCTCCCTAATTCCTCCTGTCATAGCAGTGATTTGGCACACCCGTGTTTCCTCTCTGATTTGCATACGAGATTATTTACAACCAAGCCTCTATCCTTGATCCAGCTATGAATCAGAGGGAGTGTTGGAATTTAACTTCCTTTCTTGCAGAATCATTGCATCTGATTCCACTCTCAGGGCAGTTCCATGGCAGAATTGTGGAAATGGATAGAGAAGGTCTGTGAAACCCACCATCCAAGGCTGGACTGCTTAGCTTTTAAACACTTGGTGGTGCAGTTGATTTTGTAACATATCTTTGTGCATTCCTCAGTTATGCCACATAGAACAGATCTGGGCCCAATTGGCACTGGGTTTAACAGTTGACCAATCTCTGTGTTCATTTCTTCTTAAAAAAAGAAGTTTCTAGTCCTCTTGGGATATTTGCAGCAGGTACTCAATCACACCTTGTTCATTTTTTAGTGTTCTAACATGCAATGTGGTAAGATGAAGTTAAATCTTTACATTTACATGGTGCAGGGGTGGGGAACTGGATATAACTAGTGGGCCAGATCATTCTCCCTCTCTCTACCAACAGCCAGGTCCAGATTTGACAAGTGGGCAGGGCCACCACCTGTCATTCACCTGACATCACACAATGACATCAAGTGACCCTTATTTGCCCACATGGTTTGAAATCAATGTGCAGCAGAGGGACAGCCTTCAAAGTGCCAGTGATTAACTGATCGTCGGATCTTGGGAATCCCCTTGCAAACTGCTCTGGAAGACCAGATGATCTTGCTGGATCTTGACGAACTCTTCACAGGACTCGATGATCAGCTGATTCTTGAATGTTGCAAAGCCCTGTGCGCAGTGCTTTGCTGGTGCCACCAATCAGCTGATCGCCAATGCTGCGAACCCCCATTTGGCTTGAGCCAGGTCTTTATGCATCCCATACCTGACATCAGGCATAGGGCAGGTGCACATGGCTTGTCCAAAACGGCCTCACAGAACAAATTGGGGGCAGTGGGCTGGCAAAGCCTAATTATGCTTGCAGGCTGGAGCTTCCGCACCCCTGACAGACTGCTTTCATATGCCAAAATTATTCCACTTACATTACTATGTTGTAATCCTTCCAGTAGTCGTGCATAGTAGGTCAGTGCTGTTATCCCCATATTGCAGATGGGGGGCTATTGCCTGAGAGAAAATGGCCTGAGGCCTTGTGGAGGTAACATACGTTGAACACTTGGAAATACTAAATTGTGGTGCTGTTAGTTTAGTGTAATGTTGTTGAACATTAGGATGGTGATCCAACATGATCAAAGTGACTTGCCAGAAACCTGCTGCTGCTGCTGCTGCCATCTTGTCACCCCAAGCCCCTCAGGCAGCCATTAGAAAAGGGAAGGAAGGTCCAATTCAAAGGCATTTCCTGTTTGGGATGCAAGTAGTCACCAAATTCTGGTATTTTCTCTACTTTCAGCAGACCGCACGATGAGCACTTCGCTGTCCGCCTCGCAGCTGCACACAGTCAGCATGAGAGATCCTCTCAACAGAGTCCTAGGTAAGCCTCTTCAGTCCTAGCTAAGCGGAGGGGGAAGTTATAGAAGCAGGCCAGGCACCCAGCTGGCCGGGTTGAAATGTAGCTCAGTTTATGTGGGGCTTCGTTTGATGATCACTAGGGGTTCAGCTGTGAAACCTACTTTTGAACGTTTCATGAAATGATAGAGGCGGAAGGGGTCTTTGCAGTCATCTTGTCCAAACCCCCCCCCATATCAATGCACGATCTGCAGTGTAGAATAAAATGGCAACATCCCTGCCAGGTGGTCATCTAGACTTCGCTTAAATCAAAGCAGGGGAACCTATCCCCTCCTGAGGCAGTCTGTTCCACTGTCAAGGCAGCACTATGTTAAATCTCTCCAGTACCATGGACTCCCTGCTTGGTGGCCTTGGGCAAGCCACAGCCTGCTGTCGTGCGGTTACTGATGTTGGGATAAACTGAATCGTGGCTGCCAAACGAAAACCTGTTGGAGATATAACTGCAACAATATCACTTTGCGGGGGTTTTGTAAGGATCACAGAGAAAAGATGCACTTGAAATTCTATCTATAGATATAGATGCATGTATGTATGGTGAATATTACTATTAACATTATTATAGTCGTACCTTGGAAGTTGAATGGAATCTGTTCCGGAAGTCCGTTCGACTTCCAAAGCGTTCGACTTCCAAAGCGCAGCTTCTGATTGGCTGCAGGAAGCTCCTGAAGCCTATCGGAAGCCACGGAAGCCCCATCGGACGTTCAGCTTCCAAAAGAACATTCAAAAACCAGAACAGTCACTTCTGGGTTTCGATCGTTCGGGAGTCAAAATGTTTGAGAACTAGGGTGTTCGAAAACCAAAGTATGACTGTACAGTGGTACCTCGGGTTACAGATGCTTCAGGTTACAGACGCTTCAGGTTACAGACTCAACTAACCCAGAAATAGTACCTCGGGTTAAGAACTTTGCTTCAGAAATTGCGTGGCGGCAGAACAGAAATTGCATGGTGGCAGCGGGAGGCCCCATTAGTTAAAGTGGTACCTCAGGTTAAGAACAGTTTCAGGTTAAGAACAGACCTCTAGAACGAATTAAGTCCTTAACCCGAGGTACCACTGTATTTTAAAAAGCTGAAAAATAGTTTAGAGGAGACAATGCTTAGTTCCTCCCTCTTCTGCTCCCCAGCCAACCTCTTCCTGCTGATTTCTTCCATCTTGGGAGCCAAGACAGCTGGGACACACACACAGTTTGTTCAGTGGTTCATGGAGGAGTGCGTAGACTGCTTGGAGCAAGGAAGCCGTGGCAGCATCCTCCAGTTCATGCCCTTCACCATGGTGAGCGACTCCCAATTTCCTCTTGAAGATTTCTGTAGTCTCTCTTCGGGCTCTTGGTCCATTGCTGCTCTCTAGGAAAGCTTTTGGCTTATAGGGGGTTGCAGGCAGACTTCTTTCCACGTGACCTGAGTAAAGGCCCATTCCCTGCAGTTTTTCTCACTCAGCAGTCACAACTCAACATGGCCCCTGGGAAATAAGGAATCATTAAGGGAAGCCACCTCCATACCTTTGGGTGCCCTATTTTAGCCCCTTGAACTTCTGAGCCATGTGGAAAGAACTGTCACCTGGATCTCGGTCCTAGTTGGTTCTTTGCACTTCAAAGTTCAGTTTTGGATTAATTTAACAGATAGAGAGCCACATAATGTTAGGGGGGTTTGCTTCCAAAGTGGCTAAACAGTGGTGTACAAAACAGGTGGGTTTTGTGTGTGGCGATGATGCACTATATGCCAGCAAAAGTGTTACTATGAGCTAGGTGGGGGGGGGGTGCCTTATAAGTACCCAACAGTCGTATGACCTGGCCCAGAAAGGCACAAGCAAATCTTCCCTTTGCAGTTCCCCAATGCATGTAGACCAGTCTTCTCCAACTTGGTGCCCTCCAGATGTTGCTGGACTGCAGCTCCTATCTTCCCTGACCGTTGGCATTGTTGGCTGAGACTGGTGGGAGACATAGTATAAAACATCTGGAGAGCACCAGATGGAGGAAGGCTGGTACAGATGATCCATATGAATCCCAAGAGTTCAAGTCTCTGGTTCTCTGTTGTTAGGAAAGGCAAACACTAGAGGGAGTCTGTTGGCAGGAATTGACAGCTCCAGAAACAATGACAGAGGAGTAAGTGAGGGTCACCCTAAGCTGCAATCCTGTGTACAATTACTTGGTGTAAAGCCCATTGAACACAGTGGGACTTAACTGCTGATTAAGCTTGCATAGGAATGTACCATTAAACACATATCGTAGGTTGAGAGAAAATGTACTCAAGGAACATAATTGATCCATTTCTTTGACTCGAACATGCACATACCTTCCTCTTTGAAGAAGCACTAGAGATGTGAGTTTTGCAGAAATATGAAGGTGGGAATTGTCCCCAGCTTTTGATGATGTCTGTTGTGTGCATGTAAAACTATATGTTTAAAGCTTTATTGAGTTTGCACATTACAGAATGTTGGGGTTGATGTATAATGTAATTCTGCAGACTTTTCAAAATCATGTGTATAGAAAAACAGTTGAGAGGGAACAATTGTTGAAAGGAACAAAATAATAATAACTGTTGTCATTATTATATTTATTCTGCTTTACCTGTTATTCCACTTTGAGCATAACAGGTAAGGTTCCAGTATCTCCTCAGCTACTGTTAATCCTATGCTGGGAGTGCCTAGGCCAGAAGGTATAAATTCTCAATATCAACCTCTTCTTAAAGGGAAAAAGATCTCATGGGGAAATCTACTCCCTCACCACCCTGGAATTTCCAGCTTCCTCAGCATCCAAAAGACTCTGGGAAAAGAGGGTTGTGTAAAGGCCAATTAAAGATTTTCATGCCTTGAGGAAAAGCAGAAAGGAAGAAGCCCAGGCCAGGGAGTTTAGGTCATCAGCTCCTGAACAAACTTCCAGTAGCCTGAGATATGCCTGCTGTTCTCTTGTAACTCTCCTTATCCCCTGTATTTCAAATTTGTTTACTGCCCACAATGCCTTGGCAGAAAGACAATAAAAAAATTTATGGCTTACAATTCCATGAATCATGCCCAAGTCTGCTAATATTTACAGGTGCAGTAAATAAATATACAGTGGTGCCCCGCAAGATGAATGCCTCGCAAGACAGAAAACTCGCTAGACGAAAGAGTTTTCCGTTTTGGAGGTGCTTCGCAAAATGAATCTCCTATGGGCTTGCTTCGCAAGACGACAATGTCTTGCGTGTTCCTGCTGGTTTTTCCCCCCTCCCCCCCTTTTCCTAAGCCGCTTATCAGCTGATCCGATCAGCAGATAAGCCGCTAAAAGCAGCTAAAAGCCGCTAATAGCGCTAAGCCGCTTATCAGCTGATCCGATCAGCAGATAAGCCGCTAAAAGCTGTTAATAGCGCTAAGCCGCTTATCAGCTGATCTGATCAGCAGATAAGCCACTAAAAGCCTCTAAAAGCCGCTAATAGCGCTAATCCGCTAATCCTTCAATGGGCTTGCTTCGCAAGACGAAAAAAACTGCTAGATGAAGAGAATCACAGAACGGATTCTTTTCGTCTTGCGAGGCACCACTGTAAACACCCCTGCACGCGGTATGAGACACAGGCTAGGCAGTGCTTCTGGACCAGTGCCACAAGCTCTCTTGAGTTGTTTCTTTGCCATGGAGGGAAATGGGTCGCTAAAGAGGAACCTACACTACACCCCAGAGCTCACTCTGCTAGTATCTACTTGCCACTGACATGTCTTCCTTGACCTCTTTCCCCTTCTTTACTTCTGGGCAGGTGTCGGAGTTGGTGAAAGCATCCACCATGTCTAGCCCAAGAATTGTGCTGGCCATCACGGATCTCAGCTTGCCTCTGGGACGCAGGGTGGCAGCCAAAGCCATCGCTGCCTTATGAGCATCCCGTGGGCCCTGCTGCGGGTGAGATGGGGAACCCTAAGATCAAAATCCCACCGATGCGATAATGGAGAACA
Organism: Podarcis bocagei; assembly: GCF_964188305.1. Classification (NCBI taxonomy): domain Eukaryota; kingdom Metazoa; phylum Chordata; class Lepidosauria; order Squamata; family Lacertidae; genus Podarcis; species Podarcis bocagei. The sequence continues at coordinate 27,657,689 of NC_138138.1, forward strand.
CTCTCTGTTCCAAGGAAGCTACCACGTGGCGTGCGTTGAATTGTGTACATGCTCTACAGAAGTGAGCATTGCTGTGATGAGAAAATACGCCGGGGCAGACCTCTGAGTCGGTTTCCAAGGCATCTCAAGACTGTCCTTCCAGTTGGTTTGGAGTCCCCATGGTTGCCATCCCAGCTTTTCCAAGGATCCTTGGCATTCCAAGTCTTTCAAGCCACACTTCCACTTCTCACACATGTGACGTCTGAATGTGTCCATCAGTTTTTGCTAATACTCCCCCCCCCCTTTTGTTTGTCTTGTTTTATATATTCCTGGGTGTATCTTTTTCTCTTTAATAATCAAATACTTGAACAAAACTACATTTACAAGCAGCACATCCCATTACAAGGTGTCTCAGAAGTGCCATGGTTTTTGATATTTTAGCAGTATGTTTAAAAAAGTTGCAGAAATCATTATGAAAACAGCTATATTATTTTATATATGTGTGTGTGTATATATATATATATATATATATATAGTTTTTATTCATTTTCAACAATATAGCAGTTCAACAATGTATAACATGTATTGTCAATCTAAAAAATACAAAAACAAATTAAAAAAGTTTCTGATCAAGACATCATTATAATTACATTTAACAATTTTCTAATTAGGTCCATTATGTTTCAGCATGGAAAAAGCCAGCCTAGTCTGGGGCAACCAGTTTGTACAGTAAGTGTTTTATATGATTGGCTAGCACAGAGGTAAATATCTTATAATCTTGATTTATCAAATAACTTTATTCTATACCACTATTTTCCTCTTCAGGGAATATAGAGGCTGAATTTAGTAAACAGGAGAATGCTGACAATCCTACATGCTTCCCCTCCTTGTCTTTGTGTATATAAGTTTAGACAATTTCAGTTGCTTTTTTGTATAAATACTGGGGAGAATCCTTTTTGTCCCCTCTTAATAAATTCGTATGGTGAAACACAGAGCTATGTTTATCCCCTGGTTCCATGATCATACCTTGGAAGCAGAGAGTTTGGGATTGCACACATAACTGAACATCCTGGGAATCTCAGCAAATTTCTAATTATTATGGATGCAAAAATAGGCTTTGAAAAGGAGGCCGTTTTTGGTTGGACTCCCAGGAGCTTAGATAGGATAGTGTCGGACTATTGAGCAGAGGTTCTAAGGCCCCCAACCTCATTTTATTTCGCCCTCAGCACGTTAAAATTAACAGGGAGTCTTTTGTTAGCTTTATTACGGCATAAGCTTTCGTGAACTGGAGCCTACCATCGAAAAAATCTTACACTGTATTAAATTTGTTAGTCTTTAAGATGCTACTAGACTTTGATTTTTCTGCTACAGCAGCCTAACCTGGTTACCCTTCTGGAAAAATGTTTGCCTTAAAATTGGTTGCCTTTACATTCCTGATCTAGGATTTCTGTAGATGAGGAAGTGCCACTAAACCCCTATGGTTTCCTGGAAATTCCAGAATTTGTGAATGTGATTGCTCACAATGTGATTGTAAACCATTTGTCTTATTTTATTGCACACATGAGTAATAGGCAGTTCATCCTGCATTCCTTCTGATTCTTGTGACAAGGTCAAGGGGTGGTGGGGTTTTTTTAATTACCTTTGGAATTGTTTCCTTGCAATATACCATGGAAGACTTGGTGAGGATCATTAAGGAGATAGCTGTAAAGATTATTGCGACCACCAGTTGATTTCTTTGTGACATGGCTTGAACCTGCCTCCCAATGTGTAGCAGATTGCGTTTGAGTTCTAGCAAGTTGGACATGGGATGTCAGAGAGTTGGGTGGCTTAAAAATTGGGGAAGAAGAGTCTGACCGACAGACTCCGCCAGAGGCTTTGTGTCATGCACTTATATGCCACACAGCCGGGACAGTTTGCTAATGAAAGTGGTGGGGTTGCTGATCTAGAACCCAACCATTTTCATGCTGGGTGAAACTCAAAGCCGAAAACAGTAAGGCTTTGTGATGACGTTGGCCCCACCCTACTTCCACACGCATTGTAGGGTGGCATCATCCTGGCAAAACTGCAGCCATGTCAGATAGACTCCCACCTAGCCTCAAGCAACTTGTGGGTGGAGGGAAAAGTTGTCCAGAATCCATTCATGGAGATGAATGGGCTTTGCTCATTTGGTGGGGGTGGAATTCAATTGTCCCTGTTCTGCAAGGAAGCGGTTTTGCCTCCAGATCAAAACTGGTTAATTAAGTGCATACAGAAGAAATATGGGCAGGAAATTCAAGCAAGTGGATGAAGCTGTAGTTGCTTGGTGAAGGTGCATGAAAACCCCTGCCCACGGAACTGTCCAACCTGAGGGATGGGGTGACAATTCCTTCCCCACCACAAGTACCATTCCTGTCCTGAGCCAATATTTGTTTGCTAAAAGCAGTGTCAGTGCAGAAGGGCCGAAAAGAGTATCTTATGAAACTTATTCTGACACTTCCGGCTAACGTCCAAAGCATCAGACTCCAGCTGCTTTGCCTGCAGAAAGATGTTGCAGGGGGCTTAATATTTAGTTATGTTCTCTACAGCCATGGCAGGCACTGCAACCTGCCAAAGCTTGACCTCTCCCCCAAAGGCGCACTCCTCCATTGTCTCCTGAAACGGACCGATGAAAGCTACATATTACCTATCTATATGAATGCATCCATATAGCCTGCAGTCTAAGTGATACAATCCATTCTGCCACCTCATTCCTTCCTCATTGTGCTGCATGTGTAGACCAAGCCTGAGCTGGATGCACATCTAAAACTTGCGCATGTTCCCACAGCTAAGATGCCAAATCATCAATCTGGACATAACCCACAGGCATGGAAAGAAGAGTCACTCATGCATTCTCTTTTCCCCATCCTGCCCTCTTTCCTTCTGTATGAGATCCAAATATTATTTGGGGCTTAGTCTAATGATATGTTTAGTGGTTCAGAAGTCCCTGATACCTTATAGTATCCTGGGAAATTCCCAGGATCTTCAGTAAGCCCTTCCTGATCTTCCATTGGATCCAGTAATATCTGAGTGTAATTTACAGGTATTCCTAAAGCCGTTTCATTCAGGATATCCTGGGTGTCATAGCAGCTCTTGCACATTTGCGTCAAGCGTTTCCCAATATGAATCATGAAACCCCAGAGAGTCTGAGGCATTCTGGACACGAGCAGGACCTAAGCATGAGGTAAGGCAACCTCACCACCTGCAAGCCATGCTTGTGGGAATTGCCTGTGATGTACAAAGAAGACGGCAAAGGAAAAACTGGGAACGAGCAGGGCTTCCAATCAGATTCTGGACTATTTGTTTGGCTGGCGCATGGCAACACCCCCATGTCTCAATCACACACAGGCACACAGCCAGCGCACAGCTAGGCTGAAAGAGATTGCCAACCAATCGCTGCAAACTGGACTCTGCTGATATGTAGTCCATACAAATTTTAATGGGAATTGTGATCTGAACTCGGTAGAGTGGTCAGCCTTTTGCCTGGTTGGCTTGGTGAAACCTGTAAAAGGGACCCTAGTGGATTTGGAGTCGATGCTGTTCTTGGAGTCTGGGTTGTGTTTCCTTCCTGTTTGGCTGGGTGAGGAAGCAACAACTGACCCCAGATCATCGTCCAGAACACTGTTGGTTGCCAGGATTTGCACTGGAGCAAGTACGCATGAAATTAATCTCAGGGTGACTCAAAGTAAAGTGGTTACACTCTGTATTGGAGAGTGCTTATGTCTGCTTCCCCCCCTTCTTATTTCCTGTGAACAAGATATAAATAGCAGCATGAGTGGTTGTCCAATTCTTATGTAACCCCCTAGAGTTGGAGTGACTTCTTCAAAACGAAAGAGTGGGCCATAAATCCCACAGCCCAGGGAGGGGATGATCAAGGTCTATTGCCTGTGACAGCAGTTGATTGACGTTGGTAGCGCAAGGGACCACAGAGGCCATAGTTGTAAATCTAGGGAGTTGAAATATGATGGAGGCCTTTGGCATGCGGAAAGTACGTCTGCAGAGCCTAGGCTCTAGCATGACAGGGTGTGATAAGAATGTGAAAAGAACATAGCCCAAATGAAGCAAACTACCAGCCCCTCTCCCTCCCCAGCTTCCTGTTAGAGACTGCAGTGGCCCAACAGCAGAAGTGAGTAGTCTGTGGGCTGTATCTGCATGCACCCCCAGCAAATTAGCAAATTTGAAAATCCAAACAGCTGCCAAAATAGCTACATCTCAAAACAGGGACATGTTTATTGTTTTGTAATCAGAACAGTGTATGCTTTCAGATTAGAGAAGTAGCACCTGATACTATGTTATATTGAGTTCTATTTTTCTATTGTGTATTGCATGTTTTTATTGAAGATACAGGGGCAAAATTATATGAAAGTCCAGCAGCTGTTTTATTTCCCTTGCATTTGGATACACTCTAAACCAGCAAAAGGAAAAACTAGAGATGATTGACGCACACAAACTGAGGAGAAACAGGTGACAGTTGCAAGCAAAAACTCTTTAAATGTCTTGTCTCATTCAAAATCCAAACATTTTAAAATTTTACCATCTTACAGCTGTCATTGTGCAGACTCTCTGTGCAAGATTTCATGAAGTTGGGACAAATAGTCAACACAAATAGAAATGGATAACTAAGGAGTATTCCAAGCCAGTGTGAAACTTACACATTTTCCAAAACTGCTTTTTTTATCCAAATTCATGGTCAGAGTTGTAAGCTTGTCTGGTTGACCTGTTGACCCAAACTGAAAGCAATGTTGGTTTGTGAGGCAACCAAGCTCTCCTCTTGAGAAGTTCAGTCCTTTTTGTTGGTAGCTTCAGATACTTCTCAACATTTTGCAACTCAAGACTTTCCTTCCCTTGGCCCAGCCTGTTGAAGCTAAGTCAAGCTGATGGGCTTGTCAAAACCGAGGTTAGGAAAATGTGATTTCTGCAGTGATCTGTCTGAACGTGTGAAAAGCAGAAGGAAATCCTTTCACTTTCTAAGAACGTGGCCTAGCAGAATACGTCATCAAGTCAAAATTTGGCAACAATGAGGAATGACTTCAAAGAATCCCACAGATGTCTGAGGGACCTCAAAGTAGGGTGGGGTGTCATGCTCATTTATGTGCCAAATATTGGTGCCCAAATTTCAAGCAGGAAGCTAAGAATGAGGGAGAGTGAACAACTACACAGTACCCAACTTTTCAACATCTGCTAACCCACTAGAGTGGTTGTATGTTAGATCATATCTGTGAAATCCAGCTTTCCTTGCCTCCTCAACCAAAGTCCTGTTCCTTCCTTCATAACAGTCAATTAGTTTAAACATTCCACTGGCCCCTTCAAATAATTTGTGACCAACCACAAAACTCGGAAAGCACCACTGTCAGGATGAAAAGATTGCCAGCAGCTTGAAATAAGAATAATGCCAGACCCAACACAGTCGGAACACATCCTCCTTTTGGGCTATTTTATTGGTGGTTCAAAATCAGTTGAAGTGAGTGTAGTAGTACATGTTAACATTTAAAGGCACCCGCCGTAAGTAAAAACCCCTTCCCCAAGATGATTAAGTCCAAAGTCCAAATTGCTTAACTGCACAGCTGTCTGGATTACATACTAAGGATATTCAACATAATGCTAAATCCTGATGTTTGGAAACAAGTAAACTTCCCCATCCCCATCTCCCCTTTCTGCTTTGCATTTTAAGGGTTTTTTCCTTGTTTGCTTTCCCACTCTCCTTATTGTTCCCCCCCCCCTTTCTTTCTGTTTTTCCAGTATTTGGTCTTAACCTTCCAACAATAAGCTCTTAACCTTTCGTTTTCTGCACCTCTCTGGTCCTGCAACCTAGGCAAACAGCAAGCAGGAAGTGCCACCGAATAATGTAGCAATTTTGGAAAACTTTCTGGTCTGGGGCTGATATGTCATGGCAAGCTGCCCAGGAAGTGGAAAAGTAGGTATGAACCAACAAGCTTCGACAGAGATCTGACCCTGTGACCGAGTTTGAGTAATCCTAGTGCAAAAGTCTCTTTGCCTCAGGAACCATACACGAATGTGTTGCACTTCTGAAAGGCCCAGGCCATTCCCACACCATACAATTAAAGTGCTATGATACCACTTTAAACAGTCGTGGCTTCCCTACAAAGAATTATGGGGGCTGCAGTTTGTTAAGGATGCTAAGAGTTGTTAGGACGCCCCTATTCATCCCACAGAGCTACAGTTCTAGGACTGGTCTACCAATCAATCCTTCCTTACAGGAAACTGACAGTTGTAGGTCTGTGAAGGGAATATAGACCTCCTCGCAATTCTCAGTATCCCAGCTGCTGCCCCTTCTCCCACTCCTGGCCACCAGCTCAGCTGCACCCAGATGTGGGCAGGGGGCTTGCCTGCTGCCACAGTTGATTTGCCTCAGGTGGCAAAATATATTGGGTCAGCCCTGGTTCCCAGGATTCAGGGAGCGGGAGGGATGTGCTTTAAAGGTATGGTGTCTGTGTGACTTGAGGTCTGTGGTCAGAGTCAGAAACTGGGATTGTAAGCCGGCAGACAGAGCAGTGGGAGAGCTGAGTCATGGGTCCTCCTCCCTCCAAATCAAGTAAATAAGATTTTAAGATGACTATATCGGAAACCTGGAGAAGTTTGTGGGTGGAACCACCTCCTCTTTTGCTGTTATTGGGGTGTAAGCTACATGTGGTGCTAAATGTGTTGCTGGAAATCTATTTCAGGCGTGTGACAAATTCAGGTTTAAGTCTGGACGCATTCCACACCAGCCCCATCACCTCAAGGAGCAAGATGCCCTGGCAGCCATCCAGCTGATAACTCAGCACCCAGGAGAAGTGTTTGCCTTCAGAGTAGGTTCAGCTAGCTCTGGAACATGTCTGAGAGCGACTTGAAGGTGTTTCTTGTTATTCTTGCCTTGACTATCTGGAGCTTCAAAAAAATGTTGCAGGGTGTGTTCGTGTGAGGATTCCCATTTTCTCTTCTGTAGTTTGCTGAAAGGTAGCCCAGCTCAGCTTATCCTGACTGTTGATTTCTCTCTGCAGTTTATTAACAGTTGAGGAATCGACTGCTAGTTCACAGTGTACAATCTGCAAATAATTGAGCCTGTACCATCTTCACATGTAACACTCACCAAATGTACACAACAACCGAGTGGTACAAACGAACAGGCGTGCACCCTTTCACACAACTACTTGCACATGTACAGAGGAAGCTTGTGGGTGTGTTCATTGTCATGTGTAGACAACTGTGGTGGTGAGGTGGCTGCCTAAAATGGCAAGTGCTGGGGACGGGGAATGGCAGCGAGGTGTTGGGAGGGGCATGTGCCACAGTGCCTTGCCCTGCATCTCTTTAGCCAGAAGTAGCCAACATGGTACCCTCAAAAAGTTGCTGGACTCCCAGTTCCCATCAGCCCCAGCCAGCATGGCCAATGGTCAGGGATGAGTCCCTGCCCTAAGCTAGCTTACTGCATTCAGGTGTGGTAAAGCTGCAGCTGCTGCTCCAGTCAGCCTCTTTAGGGGTGTGTGTGTGTGTGTGTGTGTGTGTGTGTGTGTGTGTGTGTGCCATTTTGTCCTTCAGGCAGCAAAATGTTTTGGGCCAGCCCTGCTTCTCAGCCTAGTGATTCTTCTGTCACGTTTCGTGTTAACCATCAAATGAGGGCCATGTGTAGGGAGAAAAAATATTGACAATTCTATTTTAACTGGTTTTAATTCTGAATTTTCTATTGTTGTTACCCGCCTTGGGACCTGCTTCTGAAGGGTGGGTAATAAATTTAGTAGCAGCAGTAATAATAATAATAATAATAATAATAATAATAATAATAATAATAATAATAATAAAAATCCTTGGCCCTGCAGCCATCTTCTCTTCAGCCACACCTTTTTAATAGTGCCCCTTCGTATATTTGGTATGTTCCAAACACAACTTGAAGAACCAAAATAAAGCTGTGTGCATACCATTTGTTTAAAGTACATCCCCATCCACCCTCACAAAGAACCCTGGGAACTGTAGCTCTCTCTAAGCGTGCTGGGAATTGTGAGGAACAAACTATAGTTCCCACAATTCTTTCGAGGCAGTGCTCTTTAAATTTACCTAGGCATATGGTAACTGAAGAATTTGGTTTCCTGGCAATCCCGGGATTGCCAGAAGGAATAGCGGTCACTGTTTTTAATGCCTTTAAATGTAATTGTTTTAGAATGTTTTCGCTTTGGAATTGTGGATCAGTTGGCGGCCCTGGGCTCCTTTGAGAGGGAAGGAGGAAAATATAAATCTAATAAATAAATGGATTTATGGCATGTACACAGCCTAAATTATAATTACTACAGTACTACAAACTAAAGAGAAAAAAGGGATGAGGCTTGTTATGTGCCACTCCTTTGGTATCAGCCACATCCACACCATACATTTAAAACTTTGACAGTCATAATTTCCCCCTCAAGGATCTCGGGTACTGTAGTTTACACCTCACAGAGCTACAACCCCCAGCACCCTTAATCTACAGTTCCCAGCCATGACTGCTATAGTAGTATAAATGTGCTTTAACCATATGGTGGCAATCCCTTCCTCTGAGGGCGTATTTTGCATCTTCTTTAAGGGGACCTTAATGGCAGGGGTAAGATGCCTCAAACCTGAGGGCCCAGTGTAGCCCTCTAGGCCTCTCTGTTTATTTTTCATATTAATTGTGTACAAATTTATAGACTGCTTCCCAGCATAAAGCCATATAAGGGCAAAATAAATCACAGAAGCACCAGCTCACAGGATAAAGCCAATTCAGCAAAGCCTGAGAACAGCCTCCTCAGGCCACAGCCACTCACGGGATCATGCCTACACATCCCTGAGGCACTTTTGCCTAGCTAGAAAGTGTTCGACTGTGACAATGCCTCTGGGTTTCCTGTATAGCGAGATATGTGTAGGGTGTGCATAGAAACTTACTGCTTTTGTGTAACTGGAATGTTGACTTTGGTACAAAGGTCAGAGTTGCATCCGTTTCTCTGCTCACTTTTGCCTCTGGTGTTATAAGAATTCTAAGGTCTCAGATATAAATTAAATGTTCATAAATGTACAAGGCAAACATACATAAGTATATAAACCACAATAAAAAAATTCCTTCCAGTAGCACCTTAAAGACCAACTAAGTTAGTTCTTGGTATGAGCTTTCGTATGCATGCACACGAAAGCTCATACCAAGAACTAACTTAGTTGGTCTTTAAGGTGCTACTGGAAGGAATTTTTTTATTTTGACTATGGCAGACCAACACGGCTACCTATCTGTAACTGTATATAAACCACGTGTCTGAAATAGTACAGGAGAGCAATCCTAAAGCCATTTTGACTCTCCCAGTGACCTCAAATATTTCTCTGCAAGGAGAAAGGAAATAGGAAAGCCTCCCCATTGTTGTTTGCTTACAAATCCTGTCTCAAGGGCGTATTTTTGTATGAATAGGGTGAGTCTGTGACCTGGATTCAGGAACTAAACTATTAACCATCACAAAAGAATGGCCAGACTGCCCAGGTAAAGCAATCAGTGACCGTTATAAGGTGTCCTGGCAGACAGGATTTCTGCTGTAGACCGCCTCCTGTGATGCATTTCTGCTGTAGACCGCCTCCTTCTGTGATGTATGTATGATGTTTTTCGGGGTGGTCTTGAGCTACAGGGGGGCACTTTCCTTTTTTTAAAAAAATATTTTTTATTACATTTTTCCAGATAAAGATACACAGTCAGATATACAAAGAAACAAGAATAATAAGAAAAGAAAAGAAAAGAAGATACATCATTTCAGAGCTTTTTTCAGTCTTCTACCGGACTTCCCCACATCTCCCTCACCATGCATTCTTAACAATAAAAATATCAGCAAATTATAACCTTGTTTCATGCGTTTCTTTTGTACTTTCAGATAATTACATTTTAAGTTTAAATTACTTAATATTAATTTACTCTAAAGGCAAATATAATGTTATTTTAAACATTTAAACATTAGTCCTTTCATTAATATAATTTAGTTTCATATATCATCCACTCTCATTGCTGGGGCTAACCTTTCCAGATCCTGCGGATTCTTATGATTCATATAACTTATAAAATTTTTGCAAATAGTCCTTAAATTTTCTCCAGTCCTCCTCCATTGTTTCTTCTCCCAAATCTCGGATCCTGGCAGTCATCTCGGCCAATTCCATATAGTCCATCAATTGCGTCTGCCACTCTTCCAGTGTGGGTAAATCTTGAGTCTTCCAATGTTTTGCGATAAGAATTCTTGCTGCTGTAGTTGCGTACATAAAAAACGTTCTATCCTTCTCTAACACCTTCTGGCCGACAATGCCCAAGAGAAAGGCCTCTGGTTTCTTAGGAAAGGTGTACTTAAACACCTTTTTTAACTCATTGTAAATCATTTCCCAAAAGGCCTTCACTTTTGGACAGGTCCACCATAGGTGAAAGAATGTCCCTTCAGCCTCCTTACATTTCCAACATTTATTATCAGACAAATGGTATATCTTAGCAAGCTTGACTGGGGTCATGTACCACCTGTATATCATTTTCATAATGTTTTCTTTCAAGGCATTACATGCCGTAAATTTCATACCGGTGGTCCATAACCTTTCCCAGTCTTCAAACATAATGTTGTACCCAATGTCTTGAGCCCATTTTATCATGGCTGATTTAACTGTCTCATCCTGAGTGTTCCATTTAAGCAGCAAGTTATACATTCTTGATAATAGCTTAGTCTTTGGTTCTAACAGTTCTGTCTCTAGTTTCGATTTTTCCACCTGGAATCCTGTTTTTTTTATCCAACTTAAACACCTCTTGGATTTGAGCATAATGAAACCAGTCTTGCACCTTGTTCTTTAGTTTTTCATAGCTCTGTAACCTCCAATTATCTCCAATTTTTTCTACTATTTCCCCATATTTCAGCCAACCGGCCTCCATATTGGGTTTTTTTCGGGCCTTAGCCTCCACTGGTGATAACCACCTCGGGGTCTTACTTTCTAATAAGTCTTTATATTTAGTCCAGACCATAAATATTGCTTTTCTGACAATATGGTTTTTAAACATTTTGTGAGTCCTTGCCTTGTCGTACCACAGATATGCATGCCATCCTAACGAATTATTAAACCCTTCCAGATCTAGGACATCCGTGTTCTCTAAAAGCAACCAATCTTTCATCCAGCAGAAGGCTGCAGCTTCGTAATATAACCTTAAGTCTGGCAGGGCAAACCCCCCTCTTTCTTTTGCATCAGTTAGTATTTTAAACTTTATTCTGGGCTTTTTGCCCTGCCAAACAAACTTTGAGATATCCTTCTGCCACTTTCCAAAACATTCCACTCTGTCCACGATTTGTAGGGTTTGAAACAAGAACAACATCTTTGGCAAAACATTCATTTTTATAGCTGCTATTCGACCCAACAAGGAAAGTTTCAGTCTTGACCAAGTTTCCAAGTCCTTTTTAACTTCTGACCAACACTTTTCATAGTTATCTTTAAATAAGTTCAAATTTTTGGAAGACAAGTTGACCCCCAGGTATTTCACTTTTTTAACCACATTTAACTCTGTTTCCCTCTGAAACCCATCTGTTTCTAAAGGTGTCAAGTTTTTTCCCAGAACTTTAGTTTTTTGTTTGTTCAACTTAAATCCCGCCACCCGACCAAACTCATGAATCAGCTCTAAAACTCTTTTTGTACTAGGTTCTGGCTCCTGTAGTGTTAAAACCAAGTCATCTGCAAAAGCTTTCAGTTTATATTGTTTCACTCCGACCCGTACTCCTTGGACCAGCCGGTCCTCCCTAATCATATTCAAAAGCACCTCCAGGACTGAGATAAATAATAGAGGGGAAAGAGGGCACCCCTGTCATGTTCCTTTTTCAATTTTAAACTCTTCTGTCACCACATTGTTCACTATCAACTTAGCTTTTTGTTCTGAGTAAATTGCTTCTAAACCATTTTCAAACCCCCGTCCCACTCCCATCCCTTCCAAGTTTTTCTTCATGAACTTCCAAGAGATGTTGTCAAAGGCCTTCTCCGCATCAATAAAAATTAACACTGCTTTAGTGTTAATATTGGTTTGCAAAAGTTCCAGAATATCAATGATGTTCCTGGTATTGTCAAACAAGTGTCTGCCTGGGAGAAAGCCTGCCTGGTCCTTATGAATTACTTCATTTAATACCTTTTTAAGTCTACTTGCCAAAATGTCCGCAAAAATTTTGTAATCCACATTTTGGAGTGAGATGGGACGGTAGTTCTTAAGCTGGGTCTTTTCAGTTTCCGATTTGGGTATCAATGTGATGAAAGCTTCTTTCCACGTTTCCGGTGCCCTCCCTCCCTCCATAATCTGATTGCAAACCTCCATTAGTGGTTGTGTCAAATAGTCTTTTAATATCTTATAATACTTGGAGGTAAGTCCATCTGGGCCTGGAGATTTGCCTAGTTGCATATTCTGAATGGCACCCTCGATTTCCTGTTGTGTTATTCTGTAGTTCAAGATTGATCTCTTCTCCTGAGATAGTAGATAGGTAGCCGTGTTGGTCTGCCATAGTCAAAATAAAAAAATTCCTTCCAGTAGCACCTTAAAGACCAACTAAGTTAGTTCTTGGTATGAGCTTTCGTGTGCATGCACACTTCTTCAGATACACAGTATCTGAAGAAGTGTGCATGCACACGAAAGCTCATACCAAGAACTAACTTAGTTGGTCTTTAAGGTGCTACTGGAAGGAATTTTTTTATTTCTCCTGAGATAGTTTTGGTAAGCCATTAACTTTTAAGAATTGATCTATCTCAGATACTTCCTCAGGCCCTTGCGTATACAGTTTTTTGAAATATTTCTGGAAACACTTTCTAATTTCATCTGGTTTCTGAATATTTCTCCCCTCAACCTCTAGATTAGTAACAAAGTTCAATTTTTGTCTCTTTTTCAACTGTCATGCTAGCAGTTTTCCACATTTATTCGCCAATTCAAATGATCTTTGTTTCATTTGTTTAATTTTCCATTCCACTTCTTGATTTATCAGTTTCATATATTGTGTTTGGTGAAATTTGATTTCTCTTAGAATCTCTTTTGATTTTGGTTTTAATCTCAATTTTTTCTCTCCATCTCTTATCTTCTCTAGTATCTTGTCCTTTTTTCCATTCCAGAGTTTTTTCTTGATCGTATTCTGTTGTATCAGAAACCCTCTCATTACAACTTTACTTGCGTCCCAGATTGTTCTTTTTTCCACCGAGGTGTTCAAATTAATTTCAAAGTAGTCCTTTAAAGTTTTTTGGGCCTTCTTTACAATCTCTTGATCTCTTAGTAAGGTGTCATTTACAGGGGGGCACTTTCCAAAGTCTATGTAAGGGCTTGTGCACGACTGATCTGGGTTCTCTCGCTCCTGTGTGTGGGGAGTGGGGACCATGTTGCAACAGTACTTTTCTATTGCATTAAAGATCAGGCTTACTAGCTGCTTTGCTTCTCAATATTCTCTGGCTGGCCTCTGTTATTTTCTCCTACCAATAGGGAACCCACTTAAGGACTCTATACACAGTGGTAACTCTGCTTAAGAACTTAATTCGTTCTGGAGGTCCGTTCTTAACCTGAAACCATTCTTAACCTGAGGTACCAATTTAGTTAATGGGGCCTCTCACTGCTGCCGTGTGATTTCTGTTCTCATCCTGAGGTAAAGTTCTTAACCCGAGGTACTATTTCTGGGTTAGTGGAGTCTGTAACCTGAAGCGTCTGTAACCTGAGGTACCACTGTACGGGCTCTTGGATACCCCATAAGGGGAAAGGAGTTTTTCCCCCCTTATAACACTGGCAACACCTCCTTTTTGCCTCTGGCCCTGCTCACCACAAGCATTTGGCCCCTGTAAGGTTACCCCTGGGGAAACACAACCCTCAGGCTGAAAAATGAGCCCCTTGCTTTGCTTCTTCAGAAAATGTCCCTGCCTTGGCTTAGTTTCAAACCCCCCATCCCCCCCCCCCATTTCTGCCCTCAACCCACTAAACAAAATATGGTATCTGATGCCTTGTCAGCCTCTCATGGGGCATTACTCTCTGTACAGAGTAATGGATAATGATTCCTTTTGTTTCCAGTTTTAAGTCTTCACTTGCTCATACCAGCATAGCCAAAACAGCAGCACCTACATAGAAAAGGGAAGTAGTAGCAGTCTAAGCCTGAGATTTGTACAGTGGTGCTTCGCAAGACGAAAAGAATCCGTTCTGTGATTCTCTTCGTCTAGCGGTTTTTTCGTCTCGCGAAGCAAGCCCATTGACGGATTAGCGGATTAGCGCTATTAGCGGCTTTTAGTGGCTTATCTGCTGATCGGATCACCTGATAAGCGGCTTAGCGGCTTAGAAAAAAGGGGGGAGGGGAAAAACCAGCAGGAACTCGCAAGACATTGGTGTCTTGCGAAGCAAGCCCATAGGAAATTCGTTTTGCGAAGCACCTCCAAAACGGAAAACTCTTTTGTCTAGCGAGTTTTCCGTCTTGCGAGGCATTCGTCTTGCGGGGCACCACTGTAGTAGTACCAAAAAACAAAACACCACCCTTTAGCAAAAAACAAAAAAACTCAAACCCTAAATGAATGGAGAGGGTTCCCAAACTTCCCAGGGAGAACCAAATGGGGACAGAATAAGGGTGACTGGAAAAGAAGAATGAAGGAAAAGTGAGATTATTACTTCTGAATAGATTATATACCGGGTTATACTGCATTGTTAGTCACAATTCCACTGAAATCTATGCATCTTCAATTAGTTGTGATTTAATTTTCACATTGACTTCAGTGGGACCCAAGAACATCTGATAGTGTATTTCAAAACATTTCTGCCCAGATGTAAATCCTATTGAGTCCAGTAGGGCTCACAGGCATGTGGGTGTAGAATTCCAGCCTTTGGATTCAATCCATCATCGCAGTTGTTTTCACGATAAGGTGGCCTATGATTATTCCTAGGTTACAGATGGGGAAACTAGACATACGACCCCTCTTTGGCATGTGAACAATGTCACTTTTTAACTGGGGACATCTCAGCTCCCCCAACTTATACCCCGCCTCGTATGAATTAGTTACGCCAATACTTCGTTTGCTTTCATTCATGCTTCAGTTGGGTCTCAACACATTAATAAACTTCAACACCACATTTTTGATTGAACAAATGTTAATTTTTATTTCTACTCAGAAATTGCATACACCATATCATAATAAATAAAATAAATAAAATTCATTTTCGGAAGAAGTAGTAACAGAATTAAAACCTGATTGGTATTACAATGGAAGCATTGAGAGACTCTAAATAGAAATATTAAGCACTAATCAATGACCCAGTGGCCAATTATTTCTACCTTTTAAAATAAAAATATAAATAAAATTTAAAAGTACCATGTCCATTCCATTTAGCATCATTGTCAAATAAATAGGTATTTATATCCTGCCTTTTCTAATTGTGTGGGGTGTCCAGTGCAGTTTACAGTTACAATGAAAGCACAACTTCAGTGATGCGACAAAATCTAAACAGCTTCAAAAATAAATGCTCTGGAATGCTTCAGCTGAGCTTAGGCTCTTAGCCAAATTCCAGATATTTCTTTATCACCTCATGACATTTACAAGTCATATCATTCCAGCTGCCTTCTGTTGCAGAGGCTTGTAATGGAAGAATGTGAAGCTAGCAAGAGTTCTGGTCCAGTTTTGAAGGAAAAAACAGTTAGCATTGGTGGCGGACTAAAATCTACAAGCAACTTTGTACCTCTCTAGCAAACTGCAAAGCGATTTTAAACAAAATACAAAATGGAATTCTGCACAGATCGATGATCTACGTTGGTGTAAAACAAATTCATTTAAATAACAAAAACAGTTTACAATCATAAGTTAACATTTATTAAAAACCTCAGTAAAAACAAAACATCCTCTAGCATAGAATATTACAGGAATAAATCAGATAGCAAATGAGCAATTAATGCTTTGGTTTCTAGATACATCTCTCTGTCTAAAGCAGGAGTGGGGAAACATATGGCTCTCCAGAGGTTTAATGGACTACAGCTCCCATCATCCCTGACTATTGACTACAGTTGCTGGGGCTGATGGGAGCTGGAGTCCAGCAGCCTGTAACTGGCCACAGGTTCCCCATCAGTGGCGTGAAGGCAGGACCAGCCCTACCATTCAACAGGGTGAAGTGGGTTGCTTCATGCAACTGCAAGGGCTGATGCACATATGTTTGTGTTAACTTTATTTTACGGCCCAGTACTACATGATTCACCAGGCAGCGGAGTCTAGCTGCCATTTTAGTTTCTTACAATACCGCCAACACGAGGATTGTGGTAAATTTAGATGGCAGCCCCTGGCCAAATCAGGGATCCATTGATTATACAGCAACTGTTCATAGCAGTTTCAGAATTATCATCTACTGGTGCTGCTCCAACAATAGGTATGTGTGCTTCTGGTTCATATTCAGTGTTACTTATCTATAACAAGTACAAGAAGATGCACAGCCCAGCATGTACCCAGGAGACTGCCAGAGGTGGGAACTAGATACTCCTGTTGTTCACCCCCCTGCAGTTTGGTCCGACTACCAATAGCCAGTACTCTTAATGTTTAAATATTAAACAGTGATTTAACATTGCATACATCTTGACATGTGCGCCACAGCAAGGCTGCAAGTGTTGCAAGATGCACACGTAAAACTTGCTGAAACTCCCTTGCCTTTGATAAACAAAGGTTCTTATCAAACAGATAATCTGACAGTTGTCGGTATAAATATTAAATAAGTAATAAATACTCTTAATACCAGAGAAATGACTAAAGGTCTGAGGGCAAATTTTAAGATGCAGAACATTTGTTGTTTTTAAGATACAATAAATAAAAAAATTAAATAAATAAGCACAATAAATTAAAAACACGCAGTTGTAGGAATTGATTCTTAAGGTTATTTCACTAGAAATCCAGCAAAGCAAACAAGATCTTTCCATACAAATGTCAAGTTGGCATCGCAGGAAGAATACATTTCATTAAAAGCCGAATCCAAAATTGCAATTCTACGAAATGCTTGAGATGAGCCAATTCCAGAAGTAGCCAATGTCTTGGATTGACTTCAATTCCCATCATCCCTGAGCATTGGTCATGCTAGCTGGGGCTGATGGGAACTGGAGTCCAACATCGGGAGGATAGCAATAGTTGGAGTTGTTGCAGGAGTCTCATGTCAACACTATGATAAAAACAACAACAACACCCAATTGCTAAAGATGTCCTGCATCAGTCTCTTAAAAAGGCTAGTTTAAAAAAACCCCAAGGAATTTAGTTTGGCACAAACAGAAATGCTAAATGCCCAAACATGGAGAAGGCTGACCAATTAATTTGGAGAGACATCAGAATGTGGGACTGTAACTTGACTTTTGATTATAAAAAAGATAAAGATTAGTTCAGTTAGCAAGAGTCACTTCCTGCTGATAGCAGCAGAACACCAAACTGGGCACAGAGTGACTTCTTAAAAACGATGCGTCTGGTGTTCTGCTGCTTCTTTAAATATTATTGTGCCTTCTGTTTTTCTTGCTTTTGCATGATAACAAACGGCTTTTAAAACTTTACAATAAATACAATAAATAAATAATAAAAAGTTAGGAGGCTGGAATTCTGTAGGTTGGGAGGAGTCCAGGCAGAAGAAGTGCATCCTCTTGTTTCAGTTTGTTATCACCTATTAGGTCCTCCTTAGGATGCGCAGGACGCTTCCACTCCAGGGTCTTATGGGAGAATCCTCTAGCCCTTCACATTATGAATAACAATGCCTCAATGCCCGGGCAATCGCTTCCATGAATTTCTCAAGGTTGCGGACAACAAGATAACTTCCAATAGCTCTCTGATTTTGCAAGTCCAGGGTTTCTCCCTGGGGGAAGGTGACAGCGGTCACCACACTCTCAAGTATCTGAAGCAGGGAGATAGAAATTGGGGTGGGAAGAAGAGAAATCGCATCCGTTATTGAAATGCAGCTGTTTGCTAAGTGCTTAGAGGATCATTTTTTCTTGACAGCTGGATGGCCTAACTTGGTACCCTTTTTCACCTTGCAACCCCAGAGCTTAGAGAAGCTAAGGAGCTTTCTATAGAGAGATCAAACATTCCTTGAAATACAGAGTACCAGTCTTCGCAACATTAAATATAGAGAACTCTAGATCAGGGTGGGATTCCCATCAGCCTCAGCCAGCATGGCAAGCGGTCCAGGATAATGGGAACTGCATCTTCAGGGCTACAAAGCTCCCCATGCCTGGAAATTGGGAACACTGAGAAGGGGAGAAGAACTGAAGTTCCTGGGGCTGTGTCTTAAGGAGGAGGGGATTATGGATCATCAACTTCCATGAGCAGGAATTACCCTAAACAATTACACCCTTTAACAATAATGTGTTCCTTGAAGAAAGGACACAATGACAGCTAGAGGTATTATTAATACACTGACATGCTAATCAATATGTTCCAAAAGAAATCAAGAAGGAATGAGGCCAAGGGAAGCAGAGGGGATGAGCCGCCTGTCTCAGAAACAGTCTTCATCTGCAGTTAGTCTTCCATATTCTGTCTCTGTGTTGCCCATGGAATTCAGTGGAACAGACACCGAGACAATAGCAGCCAAGACAAGCCATGCCAGAATATGCATCTGGTTTGGTGCAACTGCAGCCAGCACTAGGGGCATCACCACTCTTCCAGGAGGGGAAGCAACTATGAAGTGCAGACAACAGACCCTGCTAAAATGGCTACGGATATTCCTGCTCCCACAGAACTTGGTGCAAGCATGCAAGGGCTTCTTCTCACCTCCTGCCCACCTGTTCTGCCCCCTCCCTCAGCCCAAGCTGAGCAAGTAGTAAGCCAGCTTCTCACCTGCCGGTGGATGTTGGTGGAGAGGTTTGAGAGGTCCAGCTGGAGGCCAGTCACTTTCTCAGAGAAACTTGGCAGGATCTGGGCAACGTGTGAGAGGCTGTGCTGGTAGGTGCTGAGGCCTGTCTGTATCTGGTTGAAGCAATCCTCCTGCAAGAACAAGATTTAAGGGTGGGGAAGAAGGGTTACAGCTTTTGTCTGGATAGATCTCTCTCGCTCGCACACACAACTTTTCCTGGTTCCCATTTAGGCTGGAGACCACCATTTTTCACATCCAGAGTGTAAAACAGTATTTTAAAAAGGGGGCTTGTTTAAATTATTTAGGACATTCATTCTCAGGGCAGTTAAGATACAGTCAATCCATTTTTGCAACTACAGAGCAAGATCATTACAGCAAGGCAGAAATGTGCTTCCAGGTAGGCTGATGAGGATCTTTTATGGAACTACAATTCCCATGAACCAGAGCAAACACAGCCAATGGTCAGAGATGATGGGAGCTGTATTTCAGTAGGGACACAAATTTCTTCACACCTGATGTGGATCACTGAAAGCAATGCCTCTCAAACCAGTTTAAACTTTTAGAACACTATACACAGCAACCCAATTTAGGGTGTGTTGTGAGTGTAAGTAAAACCATGTGAGATGAGATATTAGAAGTGGCTCAGTTTGATCATATGTGGTGGAGAGAGAGAGAGCAGAAGAACAAATGAACAGTTCAAGTTGGTATAAAGGGGAAGGCTCAGTTTCCCCTGCCAGAGAACAAAGCGGAAAAAGGCTACAGGTTTAAATATTAACTTAAGGTGGGAAAATTAAGAGGGTTCCTCAGAAGAAGTGGCAAGAGAAGAAAAAGTTTTCCCATAGTAGGCAAGCCAAGACATTGACATTCCTTACGTACAAAGGCATAGAGTCCAACATCTATGTTATTGCTCAAGCTTTCGCTGAGCAGGTCGGCAGCAATAAGATTGTTAAGAAATATTTGCTGTGTGCTAAGAAAACATGAAGGGGATTTTTTCTCTCTGCATGCTCTTATTGGCTATTTGGTAATATTCCTCTCTTCTTGAGAAGTTGAATACACAACATGTTACAGAGGTGTGCCCGAATATCCACTGGAAAAGGGTACCCCCTCACCAAACCTCATTTGAGTGATCAGCCTCAGAACTCATTTTGAGTGCTAGGAGGGGACCCAGGGCAGAGTATTTGGGTATTTGAGCATGTATGGAGTCTTCTTCCTTTGCCACTGGTTAACTATAACCAAATTTTGTAATGAGTGGGCAGGGCTTCTAGATTAGATACACATTAACCTCAGTGATTTTTAACAGCCAGCCTTAAAGTGTAATTTGTTTTAATTTGCTGATTGCTACCAATTTCATAGTCCATGCTCAACTGAATGTGCATATGTAGTTCTAAAGAGAAAGCGTGTATTGAATATAAACAGAATCCATGCGGCACATAGGCATTCATTTTGGAAGAGGGGTGTGTGTGTGTGGGTGTAAAACTAAGATTGCACCTATAACCAGCAATTTTATTGTGTGGGTGGCGAGGGAAGTCATTATTATAAGTCAGTAGAGAGAATGCTCCTAGTTGATTTGTAATAAAGTTGTCCAATATATCAGTGAACATACTAATGCTAGATATTCTGGTGCAGTGGACTCTAATCCACAAAAGTTTGTGCCATTATAAATGCAGTGAAGCCATCAGGGCTGGACTTTGGGGGCAGAGGTCCAGTGCTACGCCCAGAATGAGGAGCCCCCACCCTGGCAAAGCATCACATTGCCACCTAAAAAGATTCACCTCCACATAACTAGTTTGTCCAAAATTAGTCAAGTACAGCATACTTTAAATGTGCCATAAAACTCATTTTATTGCTTCCAACAAATAGAGCTACCCCCTGGAAATCGTAATGCTACAGTTTTTCACATGGCTGTCTAGATGCCCCTGAGATTCTTTCCTCTTCTAAAGTTATGTTCCCGCCAACCCCACCCTTTCGCAATCAGAAAAGGCAGATCCTTCTGTTTCTCATGAGCAAGCCCTTCTGTTAAGTACATAGCTAATCTTATCCACTCAGAATCCTTTTCTTTGCTGGCTCATTGCTTAACCTGCAAACGCGCCGAGTCACAATTGCAGCACCAGGGGAAATGGATGACATCTGGTTTGGCTACCAACAGGAATTCCCCCTTAACCCTCAAAAGTATTTTTGGCAGTCGGCCAGGCAACTACTACGTCAAGCGTGGACTGCCAATCTTAACCAAGATTTTGACATGAAGGATAAGGCATGCAAAACACATAGAATTATTGCCACAGACCCTGCTCATCCACACACACACACACATCTCCTTGCATTGGAGGCACAGTCAGGCATTTGCTGAAGGACCACACCCAAAGCAAGGTGGGGGGCATTAGCAAGAGCCCCCTAGACCTACTGCAACAAGGAGGCAGGCTCACTCAAGGATGGGTCTCACAGAGGGTGTCACAAACTGGCCATTGTCCATGTTATAACTGTGCTATCATTTTGTCCCCCAAATGAAATGGCCTCAGTTCTCTAAGCATTTCCCTACAGCTTTATAGCTAAAAGAAAAATGGAGAAATGACAGACACTTGCTGTTTCTCATAGCAGACATGAGAAATAAATGTGGGAAGAAGCTGGAGGCGTGGAGCCTGGCAAGAAGTTTCCAAAGCTGGTAGGCGGGCAGGAAGCCGCTTGCTCACTTGAGGACCCAACACTCCTTTTGGTTCTGGCTTCCTTCCACCTGTTGCTGCCTGCATTATTTGTAAACAGATATTGCAAAGCTCCCTCCTACCTTATTGAATTGTTGTTGTTTTCCCACCTGGAACTTTCTGGGGCGGTGGGAACAGGCGGGAAATATAATTGCACGTTAACAGGAACGGGAAATATAACTGCTTAGGGCTTGTTACCGGACGGTGGCTTCTACATACCTTGTTACAGAGGTCTTTCCGACAATGGGAATAATCAACTTGCTCAATGCGCAGGATTTCCTGCACCAGTTGCAGTTCGTTGTCACTGCCAAGCCTGAATTCTTTACGCTGTGGGCAGAAACAAGGAGTTGAGGTCAGAAGAGACAAAGGCTCCAGTAGCCAATACAGACATATAGCTTGCTTGTTCCCTACTGGCAACCCCATGAGCTCCCACCACCTGTATATTTTACAGTATTTTAAAAAGGAATTGGTGATACTACCAGGAAGGCAAGGGCTCCCCAATACTTGCTGCCCACCACCCAGCCTTGTAGTTTGTAAGAGTACAGAAACCTTATCTACTCATTCTGTTAATGCAAGACCTTGTCTCTGCCCTGCTCTCACAAGAACCTAACGTGCCCTGTTATTTAGTGCCTTCACTTGAATAAGGAGTCCATAGTAAAGGACTACATGTCAATAGACAGATCAACATCTATGGGATCACTTGGAATGCAGCAGTAAATTATTTCATAGAATAAAGGGAGGTGTGAATTCTATAGGAACACTACAGTAGTGCAGAATGGTTATAACTTATGAGTGCAGTGTTTGCAAACCACCAAGTTTCCAGTCCTTATGATAGGAAGCTAAGTTATGCTCTCAAGTGCATGAACTCTCAGAAGTCAGAGGAAGAGACTGATGAATACTATTTCTAGTGCTTGGAAAGAGACCTGCAGAAACCTCTGCCTTTTTTCATAACAAAATTGGAGTAAATTATGCCACACTGAAACTACTGAAAGCACCAACACGCAAATATCACACACCCAAAACCCAAACCAAAGAATCTGATTCTAGCCAAAGGGTGGCAGACTGAGCAGCAAATATTGGCATTCATCACAGCGTGATTTTTCTTCCGGTTTAAGTTAGGCTTGGATAAGAGGAGGATTAAATGCATTTTTACGATAATTTGACAGATCTAGTCAAACTAGCCCCTCCGCCCTCTGAGGGAAGCCAACGAGAATGCCAAAGCTTTATTCACTGTCTGCAAACAATTTTTATCCTTTTGTCACTGAGGGAAGGTGACCTTTCCAGGTTGGCACAACCTCACAAATGCTGGGAAAGGTAGGATCAATGCCATTTGTTCAGATTAAATGGGGCCAGGGCCAGGAGAGACTTCCACAACGCTAGAAGGGAGAAAGCTACGCTCTCTATGAGGTTAAGTCTCCGGGGCAAGCTGCAATTTCAAGGAAATGCCGGGAACAGAGTCCCATACCAGAACAACTTGCCAACTATTTTGTTTATCCGAGAACTCAGCTCGATGGGAATAAGTTATTTGTACTGGAGTTTACAGTGGTTCAAAGCCAAGAGCTGCAAAATAATAACTGTCAGGGCACAATCACTTTCCAAGTTGTTATGTTACTGGGGAGGTGTGTTATATACAGGATAAATTAGGCAGTTTTTCAGGACTGGGCTCCACCTTTTGCTCAAACCCATCCTGGCACAATATTTTGGGGGGGATCTTCAGTCGATATTTGTACTTTTGAGATTCACAGCGGTAGTTTCAAGGAGTTGACACATTTTTAAAAGGTGGGTAATATGGAGAACTGGAATTGGTCCTTCAGGATTTCTCAGAAAGTTTTTTATATCATTGACCAAGACATCCCTTTTAGATAGCTGCCTAAACCCACAGCTTCTGCCAGTGTGCATAAACTGTGGATTTAGGCTTTGATCGTGAGCAGCCTAATCCAACCTGTTGGGTTTTGAGTGTTGTTCGGATACAGCACACATCACCCCTGACCACACTTGGATGGGGCTGATGGGATTTGTAGTTCCAAAACACCCGGAGGGCACCAAGTTGAAAAAGGCTGCTCTAGACAAACTGTACACCTTCATCTCTGCAATATTCCTTGCCCACCATTTTCCTCTTCTGCTCGCAACAACTCACCAGATCATTCTTCATTTTAGCAACATCCTTCCTAATCCTAAGCACAAATTCCAAATTGTCAAGGACGGAGTCTGGGTACCCGGAAGTCTCTGGCAGGGGTGTAGATGAGCACATCAATCCCCACAGTGCAATGCTGATCAGGGGGAAAATAACATCTGGAGGAGGGAGAGAGAGAATGAATGAGGTCATATAGTCAGTGGAACAATGGAAGAATAGTTTCACTGATATAAATTAATCCAGCACTAGTATCACTGGCTCCATGAGGTTGTACAAGAGAACTTCCCAGTGGGCTGCATCCTGCAGGTCAGATCACCCAGGCTCCCACTCCCACTTTTAAGGGCATTTCATCTTCCTACATGACAGGAAGGAATACCTTTCAAAGAAGTTCAGGAAAAGCATGATTTAGAAACACATGGGTTTTTTAAAAATAATATAAATTTACACTCATTTTCCATCTTTAATCCAAGGGTCACTCACCCACTTTCAGTTACAAAACTGGGGAGCTAGATGTACTACTCATCTCAGAGCCATAGCTACAAGGAAGATGGAAGGCTGTGCCAACATGGCCCTCAGAGAAGTTCCAAGCCCCCTGGCCTGTATTTTAAGCTTTTAATTTAATCAATAGTAAGAGACGCAAAGTGGGACGCGGGTGGTGCTGTGGGTTAAACCACAGAGCCTAGGACTTGCCAATCAGAAGGTCGGCTGTTCGAATCCCCGCGACGGGGTGAGCTCCCGTTGCTCGGTCCCTGCTCCTGCCAACCTAGCAGTTCGAAAGCACATCAAAGTGCAAGTAGATAAATAGGTGGGAAGGTAAACGGCATTTCCATGCACTGCTCTGGTTCAGAAGCGGCTTAGTCATGCTGGCCACATGACCCGGAAGCTGTACGCCGGCTCCCTCGGCCAATAAAGCGAGATGAGCGCCGCAACCCCAGAGTCGGTCAAGACTGAACCTAATGGTCAGGGGTCCCTTTACCTTTACCTTAAGAGACACAAAAGGAAAGGCTTTTGCTGGCTGGCCTAGCGTGATACAGCAAGTATTCTGCCCAATATGGGTTGATACTTCCAAGAATATTAAAACGCAAACCTACATTCTATTTTAACTGGAGTTCGGTCCCCAAAGCGCTGGTCCACACTAGGCAAGGAGGAGAGGGAGAAGTCCTGTACAGTATTTAGATCATAGAATTGTACAGCTGGAGGGGACCACCAGGGTCATCTAGTCCAACCCCATGCAACGCAGGAATCTTTGGCCCAACGTGGGGCTCCCACCCACAACCCCGAGATCAAGCGTCTCATGCTCTACCGGCTGATTACGCACAAATAGGAGAGAGGTGTAAAGGAAGGGATCTTGTTCCTTTGGAGGGATCTCCCCTTGGTCACGTTTATCTTCCGGCAGGCGGAGGAAGTAACTAAAGCACTCCCGCTTCCACTTGTTGCTGCCGGGCCACAGCGGGTAATTTTGCCGAATTTTTTGTTCTCCCTTCTCCTCGCAGTAAATCATCTCCTTGCTCAGTCCATTTTGGCGGCTTTTAATTTTTTGCAAATAAATTCATTAGTGGGGGAGGCGGGGCTGGCAATTCGCGCATACACTAGTTATTTTCTCAAATAAGAAGCCGCCGCCCCATGGAGAAGTCTTAAATCCCCCTCTCCACACATTTAGGATGCGTGGGAAAAAATCCAAAAGTCCCTACTCGAGCGTAAAACAGAACTGGGGCGCGTTAGTTTATGCTCCTGTTAAGGGTTGGAGATGGGAAAAGAGTCGCGGGGGGGGACCCAACCCCACCCAGAGGATCAAACTATCTCTTATACACATCCCGATTCCGAAGTTTCTGGCCCGCCGCCCTTCGCTTTAAAAAGCGGCGTGGAAGCGGCAGCCCCCGAGACGCGCCTGCGCGCGGGGCGTGGTTTCGGCTCGATTGGGTGGCCCGTGGCAAATCACTTTTTAGCTACTAGAGGCGGCGGACTTCAGGCTTGCGAGGGTGCGGAGGGGTGTGTGCGTCCTTGTGTTTTCAATAAGTAGTCTGAGCCGGGTGGAAAATAAAGCACCTTGAGAATTTAACTCTCACCCCTGGAAGTTTTTTCGAGTACCAAAACTAAACCGCGCTCGCAGTCCTCCACGCAAAGACCCAGCTCTGCAGTGCAATTTAGGGTGGGATTTTGCTGCCGTCGTTTGTTTGCTAAAGCAACCCGGAGTGAATCCTGGCCGGTTTTTATTGCAATCTGCCGGGAGATCGAGAGCTCCACTCGCAGACTTGAAAGTAAATTAGAAAGCAAATTCAAGACCCCGAAAAGGACTGCTAAAGTAGTGTGGAGATCAGGGAATCATGCGGCAGGCAGTTCCAGAGGTTAACGCTGCTCCGCCTTTCCTAAAAGTCACAGGGACCTCTTGTGAAACTTAAAAAGTGTCTCCTTCGAGCTCGTTTGAGGAACGATACGAAATATAACAGAGAATAACTTTTGAAAGAACTTGGCTTTTCTTCTGGAGCCCGTGGATTAAATAGGGAGGCTGGGAAATCTGAGCGAAGAGTAGTCTCCCTGCCCCTTTAAGACTAAAAACAGGAATCGGCCCCTTGCTCTCAGAGAAGACCTAAACAAACGAACAAGCCCAAGGTTTATTAGCCTTCAAAAATCTCTCCAAGCTGGTTTTACCTTAACCACTTTAAACCTAACAGCCCACCACCCTTTCCATAAGAAAACCTGCTCTTTTAGGCGTAACGCAGAGTTGGGGGGTTGGGAGAGAACTCTTCTGCTAAATCTGAGACCCTTCCTCCTTTCCCATCCGCCGCCCCACAAATGTATGAAACAGGGAGTAGGTAAATAGATTTACCCTCCTTATAAATAACAAAATCCAGCTGCGCTTGTCCCAAAGCATGCAACTTACCAGCTCTCTCGACCTCTGCGCCAGGCGCCTAGAACGGGCTGACCAAAGTT
Source organism: Podarcis bocagei (assembly GCF_964188305.1). Taxonomy (NCBI): domain Eukaryota; kingdom Metazoa; phylum Chordata; class Lepidosauria; order Squamata; family Lacertidae; genus Podarcis; species Podarcis bocagei. The sequence goes on from NC_138138.1 coordinate 27,684,231, forward strand.
CTACTTACTTCGTTCTGAGCTCATCCTTCAAAAGCCTTTGAATCTCTTTGCGCTGGACCTCCTCCCACTTTTTTTTTCTCCTCCTCTCGAGATGCCGGATGACGGCTTGCCTGTACTTCTGCCGGGGAAGGAACACACCAGGAGCAGGAGAGGCTTGGCTGCTTCTGTGTCCAAAGGGGAGTGTGAAAAGATCCTTCAGCCATTAGGGGTATTTATAGGAAGTTTGGGGAAATTCCTCCGATGGAATTAAAGGTGTGGCCATTAACGCAAATTGAGAAAGGGGAGTAATTTTTTTTTTAAAAAAAGATATATCCTGTGGGTCGATGAGTAAATAGAGTAATGGGCTCTGATCTTCATAATGTGCTTGGGGGAAAAAATCCAAGATTTTAGTTAGCAGGACTCCAATCATTACTTTTTCACAGCTAACCCTATTTGTGCAATGGGAACTTCCTTTCGTCCCCTCCTGCGGAATGCGAGTTTCAGTGACCTGGGCTGTTTTCAGGTGTTTTGCTTAAATTTGATTTAAATGGATTGCATTTCCTGGTTCTGTGGTTGAAATGTTATACCTGTGTTGGTTAAAATGTATGTTAGATTTAAAAACTGTTACCCTTTTGTTTTTAAAAAGAATTGCTGGAACAATAATGCAGAAAAACGGACGCACCACAAATAGTAGCCAAGTTAAGGAAGCACCCATAAATGTTTGCAAACCATAAATTAATAAATGGTAGTGGTCTCTCAACCATTTCATATTCCACCCCCCTCTTACTTTCACATAGCTGACCAGATTTGACATTAGTGCCAGATCATACTTCACATCTCCTCAAGCAGCTAGCTGTCTTTAAGAAGTATACAACAGATTGCCCCCATTATCTTGCATACAGTATCTTCACAGTCACAGTGGGAACTGTAGTCCAAAAATCTGATATAAAGCAGAGGCTGGTATATAATAAAACCCCTGTGTCTTTAGCTGAATTAGCTCATTTACATAGATGGTTTTAAAACCTAGTAATGTCTCTAGGTAAAGAGAATATGCCAAACAACTTTCTATCTGGGTATTAGTTTGACTCCAAAACACGTTCGCTAAAGCGAAAATCCGCTGTACGGTTGCCTCCACGTTTTTAAGGCACTTCCAACACTTGGCTTATTACAGGGGTTACATATTCATCAAATGAAAAGCTTTTGACTAGCCACAAGGTTGCCACAAATCAGTAGTTTAAAACTGCTTTACATTTTGTGTTGGATAAAGTGGTCTGTTGCCTGGGTGATTTCTATTCCTGAGGGTGCCATGTTTTGTCATTTGAGGCTCAAGTGGCCTCAGCAACTAGGAGTGCCTTTCACCATCTTCAGCTGGTCCAACTATTCCTGGACCAGGATAACCTGATCACAGGAGGCACTGGGAACTCGCAAGACTGGATTATTGCAATGCACTCTATGTGGGGCTTCCTTTGAAGTTGATCAGGAAGTAAGATCCTACCAGCATTTTATACTTCCTTGCAACGATCTGCATTGGCTACTGATTCGTTACTGGACTGTTCTCAGTGTTATTCCTCTTTGGTATTTAAAGCCCTTAATGACTTGGGACCAGTTTACTTAAGCAGCTGTCTTGCTTTGGCTTATGGAACTTTCACTTTTAAAGTGCCACATACTGTCCATGTCGCATTTATGAGCAGTCGATCTTTTAGTGCGACGGCACTGGTACTTTGGAAATGGCTACCCATTGATACCAGACAGGCCCCCTCACTACGTTGTTTTAGAAGCCTACTGAAAACTTTTTCTGTTTCAGGAAGCCTATCAGCAAGACACATGATTTAGTTCCCAGATTTGTTGGTTATAGGTTTTATCTTTGTTTTGCACCATGATGGCTTTATGTAAATTTGCTTTTAACTGGTTTCTGGATTTCAGCTGTGTTTTTATCTATAATTTCACTTGGAGAGCTTTTTTTTTTTATTTAATCAAGTTTACAAAATTTATAAATAAATGCTACCTCCCTGTCATTATAAATTAGATAAACCATGTTTATAATCGTTGCCCAAAGTTAGTCATAATTAGTTCCCTCCCTGACATGATGGTTGATTTGTAGCTAAGTGCATGGAAAGCCAATGCCATATAGTGATCAGAGTCTCAGAGACCAGGGTTCAAATCCCCCCACTCAGCCATGATGCTCACCAGTCCAGTTTGTGCATAATGCTCAGCCAAACCGTGGCTTCGCATGAATGAGTAAGGATGTGGGTTCCTAGGAAACCACTTCACTCATGGTTTGCCTTCCTGCTACTCTCAAACCCAAGCTCATGGTTTATCTCTCCCAGGCAACCTATGAGCAGTAAGCCATAGAATAAACCTTAGCTACAGCTTATCCATAGAACAAGCTTTGGCTTATTATGGTTTTGCCAGAGTGAGATAAACTATAAGCCCACGTTCAGATGTAATGCTGAACCAAACCATGGCTTAGCTCACAGCCGTGTGACAGCAGCAGGATAGGAGTAGGGGGCAATGTGGCTACGATTTTCTCTCTAGGAACCTTCAGATTTTCTTGTTCATTGCATGGGCACCATTAGACAACTAAACGTTAGTCTTCCTTTGGTTTTATTTGTTGATTTCTGGGGTGGGGTGTGGTAATACGTTTTTGTGGTCTCTGCTGTTTTCAAGAACAGTATAAAAATTGTTTTGTATTAACTAAATAAATAAACCAAGTATCTAACCAGACAAATAATTTTTATCAAAAAATATATACGGTATTTCCATGTATTAACAGCTAGCTTACAGAATGAAGAGGTTGAGTTTAGCCTTGGCGTTCTCCTGTTCTATACCTAGGTTGGGCTTGGGGAGGGCAGGTGTTATGAAACAACTTGTGTGAACATAAGGATAGGATTACATTATCTCCCAAAGCTTGCCCTCCTGCCTATAGAAGTGGCCAGGTCTACCCACACAGCAGAACAGGTGAGAAAGGACTGTTCCAATCCAGACTGATAATAAGGAATCCTAGTTGTTGTTGTTGTTTTAATACTTCTCTATGTAAATTCATCCTCATCATAAAGAGAAACACTACTACTACTAATAATAATCATAATCATTGCAAGAAGAAAACTAGCCCAGCAGCAAATGGACTGGGCTGGAATCTTTCTCCCTGATATGCTAGCTTTTTTATGTTGGGAACTGCTTTTAGGAAAGTGGTTGTCTTTTTTTTAACCTAGTAAGAATACATTATGAATTATTATTATTATTTGCTGGATTTCTTTTCTTCTCTTTTTCCCCAACACCCTCATCCTTCCAGTCCACTGGAGTGTTCTCCAGCTTTGTTACAAACGATGCAGAGAAAACTACCGTATTTTTCGCTCTACAAGACGCCCCAGACCACAAGACGCACCTAGTTTTTGGAGGAGGAAAACAAGAAAAAAAATATTCTGAATCTCAGAAGCGAGAGCAGCAAGAGGGATCGCTGCGCAGTGAAAGCAGGAATCCCTCTTGCTGTTCTGGTTTCTGGGATAGCTGTGCAGCCTGCATTCGCTCCAGAAGACACAACATTTCCCCTTACTTTTTAGGAGGGAGAAAGTGAGTCTTATAGAGCAAAAAATACGGTAATCGAGAGCACAGCCTTGGGCTGATGAGTTGGAGTGAAAGCACACTCCGGCTTCTGCCACTGGCCTCAGGATCAAAGGCCACTATGAGGCTGGATCCCCAAATTCCCAGGAGGAGCATTGCTGCAAGGGGAAGACCAAAAGGACCCCATCCGTCACCCAGAAAAGGAGCCGCTGATGAGAGCTTGGTCTCTTGTCCCTGTCAAAAAGAACACTTGGAGCAGTCGCAATTTTACTGTATTATAGGAAATTCTTAATACAAAATCTTTTTAAAAAGGAAGAACACTTGGTGCTAGATGCCAGTTCCCTTGAACTGCAGCAGAAGCAAGAGGAAAGGGTGGAGGGAAAGCCATAAACTGCTATTCAAGCAAGAACAGACATGGGATTCAGGGGTCTCACTGTAGGAAAGATTTTTGCACCCCACTTTGCACGTTAACCACAGAACTGGGGAAAATCAGGGATGTAGGTCTTGTATGACACATTGCTGTAGGCTGCACTTTTTGGGGGTGGGGGTTTCCAAATATTACTCTTACCTTGATATAAGTGGGTGCCAGGACAAATTGGCCCAAATGTCTCAAAACCAGCCCTGCTTATAGGGCATACTATTCTGTCTCGCAGAGTCACCTTCTCTTGATGCTTTTGTGCAGATGGATGGCAAGAGGTCCTTGCTTAATGGCCATTGATAGCTGGTGGCTACTGCACTGGGGTTTGTATGGACACCGCATCATCCACTTATGCAGTGCTGGGTAAACACATAAAGGACGAGCCCAAGATCTGTAGCTGGCTGGTTGGAAGCAGCCGTGGGAAAGGGAAGCAAATGGAAAAAGGATTGCTTTTGGAATTAATACTGCTTTAGGACTGGCTCTTTAGACTGCCTGAGTGTCTGCTGTCTCCTCACTGCTCAACTTACTTATTTGTAGCTAAACAATCTCACCCTCTACCCCACAAAGCACCAGAAGTCGCAGTAACTTTTTTTCAGTGGGTGCTGATCCTGGAAAACCTTCCCCTGCAACCTTGCACCGTTAGACAGTGGTTTTAAATTGTCTACTTTCAGGAATAAAACACAGGTGTCGTGAAAGAGCAGCAAAGTTTGGTTGTTTCATTATTATTATTATTATTATTATTATTATTATTATTATTATTATTATTTTATTTTACTCTCAGAGGAAGGGAGAGGTGGGTTTTGTTTTTTTGCCTCAGGTGCCTGGTCTTGGATGCGACACACCCTGACTTGGGGAGCAATTCCTGCTTCACCTCAGGCGGCAAAATGTCTTGAACCAGCTCTGAGGGAACTTTTTCTGCATCACCTGAGAAAATAGGGAGCCTGGCATGTGGGAAAGGATTTTGATCCATTTCCTTGGGTATTGTTATGTATTGAAGTTCTCACCCTGGCCACCAGGGGTATCGTGTATATAGTTTTCACTCAGGTCCACATCAGTCAATTTAGGCGGGAAACAGTGTTACAGTGTTGACAGCCGGCTGCCTATAAAAGCAGGCTGGCTTAGCTGCTTGCTGTTCAGTTCAGTTCAGTTCCAGCTTACTTATAAAGAACTACTTGGAGAAATCTCTGTGTCGTCTGCTATGTCCACCCACTATTTAATAGGTACAGGCCCCCTTGGGCCTCCTGAAACATTGCAAGGGAATGGTAGGGGGCGTCAGAAGTGCCCTACTGGGTCAGACCAAAGGCACACCTAGTCCCGCGTCCTATTCTCACAGTGGCGAACCCCACAACTCAGGAAAGTCCACAAGAAGGATATGAGCACAATGGCGCTATTCCCACTTTGGATTTCCAGCAACTGGTATTCAGAGGCCTGCTGCCTTTGACATTGGAGATAGTATCAAGATCAACCTTCTCAGGACCCCCTTTCTGGAATGTCCTCCCTAGTGAGGTGTGTCTGTCTCCCTCATTACGGACTTTCAGGAAGAATTTAAAAACATCCCTGTTCACGCAGGCATTTGACGACTGAAAGATGCTGATCCTGGCAACCCTGAAAATATTTGGGCTGGGAGAATGTAATTATAGAATATTTCTAACGGTATTGGTGTGTTTGCTGCCCTGGGCTGCTTTGGGAGTGAGGTAAAAGGTAAAGGTAAAGGGACCCCTGACCATTAGGTCCAGTCGTGGCCGACTCTGGGGTTGCGGTGCTCATCTCGCTTTATTGGCCGAGGGAGCTGGCGTACAGCTTCCGGGTCATGTGGCCAACATGACTAACCCGCTTCTGGCGAACCAGAGCAGCGCACAGAAACACCGTTTACCTAGCAGTACCTATTTATCTCCTTGCACTTTGACATGCTTTCGAACTGCTAGGTTGGCAGGAGCAGGGACCGAGCAACAGGAGCTCACCCCGTTGTGGGGATTCAAACTGCCGACCTTCTGATTGGCAAGCCCTAGGCTCTGTGGTTTAACCCACAAATACTTCCTAACCATTTATAGCCTTATCTCCCATGAATTTTTTTAAGACCTTCTTTCGAAGCTGGCCAAGTTGGTGGCCATTGCTGCAGCTTGTGGTAGCAAATTCTTCTGTTTAACTATGTACTATGTAAAGAAGTACTTCCTTCTGTCTGGGCTGGGGCATTTTCCATGGAGCCAACTACTCTGTGGAACGCCTTGCCAAGTAAGGTGCACCAAGCCCCTTCAGACAGCTGGTAAAATGTGACCAGGGGTGCCAACTTGAACAAAATATGGGGGGGGAGCTCCCTCAAATATTTTATTGAGGGGGCCAAAGACCCCTCAGCCCCAAGGAGTTGGCGCCTATGGATGTGGCTGTTTGAAAAAGACTTATTTATTTGCTAGTGGGGAGTGCCTGCAGGTGCCTGGGGATTTGTAGATTTTTTTATTATAAAAAAGTGATTTTTAAATGGATAGTACAGTTTGTGAGTCTGGATCCATCGCACCAAATACCAATCGAAGCCAAAGTCATGTTTTGGTCTGCCATCTTGATTCAAAATGGCACCCGGCATCTGAACGACGACAGCTGCTTCTACTGCTCAGGAATCCTTGTGCCCAGTTATCTTGAGAGGTGACTAAACCTTTGCCAAAAAATGGGTGAAAGTCACATCGAAGTGACATTTTGGTCTGACATCTTGATTCAAAATGGCAGCTGGCATCCAGATGTCAATAGCAAATGCTGCCCTCAGCTTGGAAACTCTTGTGCCAAGTTTGTAAATTATCTTTTGGGAGGTGGCTGAACCCATGGAGAACAGACAAACCACTTTCCAAAAAATTTACTTTACATTTATATCCCACCTTTCCTCGAAGGGGCTCATGGTAAAGTACATGGTTCTCACATCAACCCTGTGAGGTAGGTCATGACTGAGTAGGGCTTTGAACTCTGGCCTCCCACATCCTAGTCCAACACTCCTAGTCCAACTCCACCAGTGGCGTAGCGTGGGGGGTGCAGGGGGGGCCGGCCGCACCGGCCGCAACATCTGAGGGTTAGGGTTAGGGGGTGCAAATCCACGAGTTAGGGGGCGCAAATCCACGGGTAAGGGGGCACAAATTACTTGCCTTGCCCCGGGTGCTGACAACCCATGCTACGCCACTGCTATCCACTACACCACACTGGTTTTGTATCGGGACTTTTGAGCCACCATGAGTTTCCTGCAAATATTTGGTTTTAAAATAAAATAAAATAAAAACACAGATACATAAGCACCTGAGAGAGAGAGCTCTGTTGGGATATACAGTGGTACCTCGGGTTAAGAACTTAATTCGTTCTGGAGGTCCGTTCTTAACCTGAAGCACCACTTTAGATAATGGAGCCGCTGCGCCGCCAGAGCACAATTTCTGTTCTCATCCTGAAGCAAAGTTCTTAACCCGAGGTACTGTTTCTGGGTTAGTGGAGTGTGTAACCTGAAGTGTCTGTAACCCGAGGTACCACTGTAATAAGAATAAACACCTTCAAGTCTCTTTCAGGCATGTTCCAGAGCTAGCTGAACCTACTCTGAAGGCAAACACTTCTCCTGGGTGCTGAGTTATCAGCTGGATGGCTGCCAGGGCATCTTGCTCCTTGAGGTGATGGGGCTGGTGTGGAATGCGTCCAGACTTAAACCTGAATTTGTCACACACCTGAAATAGATTTCCAGCACCACATTTAGCACCATATGTAGCGTATGTAACCTGAAGTGTATGTAACCTGAGGTACCACTATATATATATGTGTGTGTGTGTATGGGGGACCTGTTTCCTGTCCACATAGAAATTCCCAAGAGGGCATCTCAGAATACCTTCCTTGATGACGCTACTTTGTCTCCTTTCAGTTGCTTCCACTTGCCCTTTCTGTTGTTCCTGGAATGTGTCTGCTGCTTTCTCCCCCTTTCAAATCATTCTGTCATTTCTTGTTCCAACCTGTTCATTTTTAACAGGATATAGCTGCAAGAGGATATGACTGAAGCAGACTTTAAAAAACCACATGTGCACACTGAAAACAGCCCCTGCGCCAGTGAGTAAGAGCAAATAAGGAACTGGTGTAATACCAAAGCAGAAAGGACTTGTGACTTCATGGGATTTAACTGTGTGCTGGGTTTTGGAGGTGCTCGTACCCCAATGCAGGGAATTGTGGAAGGAGCCAGAGGCTGCAAGAATCATGTTCCGCTGTGACCATGAAGTGCACAGATTTATTCACTTCCACAAGTTCCAGGCTAGGACAGGCTGGAGAAGAGTCTACAGCAATGCCCACAAACTGGCCAGGGACTTGGGTGCATAACTAGCAGGTCAAAGGCAAGATTGAGAGGCAGTTCCACAGTCTGGTCACATGGAGGATGCAGTTCTGGCAAGATAGAGGGCTGGTAGCAAGACAGTTAGTCCTCTCCAACGTAGTGCTAAGATCAACTTTACATTTGCACAATAATTCCCCCCTGTGTGTTCTTCTACGTATGTGTACAGCCCCTTCACACTGATGCTGAATGTGAGGTCAGGGGTTGGCGGGTGCAATCCCATTGCCATTCTCAGGTATCAAGTTCTCCTAGATATTAGAGGGGGAGGAGAGAGAGAGAGAGAGAACGTTTTTCAGCAGCAGCGGTGCTTTTCGTGTGAATTCTAGTTTGACCCTGAGTACGGATGCGGGAGAAAACTTATGCATAGACTGCACAAATTTCTTTGCTTCCAAGGAAGGGAGGGTTGTAGTAGTAAGCACAACTACCACTGTAGTAAGCACAGTACACTGTCATAGTAGTCGCCTAGTAAAAAAAAAAAAGTGTTACCATCATTCTCAACGTTTCCCACACTCTGAATGGAGCTGAAACAGGGAAAGACCAAGTGCAGCGACATCACATCAGGCACCTGTATTGCTAGGTACTACTAATTAGACAGGGAAAGGAGAAGTAGGTTGGTGGCACCCATGAGCTCCTGCCATGTCTAGTTAGGTGCAGTCAGGCTGATAGTGATCACAACAGTGATACTCTTTTGTTTTGATCTAAGCGTGTGCAGTGATGCCAGGGAACCTTTTAAAACAAAAAATATTATTTATACTTTTCCTATCTATCATCTATCTATCTATCTATCTATCTATCTATCATCTATCTATCTATCTATCTATCTATCTATCTATCTATCTATCTATCTATCTATCTCACTGATTTTGCAGTCATTTTGGCATTTAAAAACTTGACTTCCTTCCCCCTCTTTCTGCGGTTCCTTAAGTTTATTTTTAATGTCTTCTGCATATCCAAATTAACTTAACTTACTCATTTATTCATCTTCTTTAAATATATACTCTTATGTAGTTGCAGGTCATTACAGTAATCCACCCAGTGTTTTTATCTGTTTACAATTTATCTGTAAATATTCAATAGACTATTTCCATTCTTTTATAAAAATGTTTGTTATCTTGATTTCTTATTCTTCCGGTAAGTTTCGCCATTTCTGCATATTCCATAAGTTTTTGTATCCATTCTTCCTTTGCTGGGATTTCTGCTTCTTTCCATTTTGGGGCAAGTAACATTCTCCCCGCTGTAGTCGCATACATGAATAAATTTCTATACAATTTAGGTTGTTCTATCCCTGTAATTCCCAAGAGAAAGGCTTCTGAATACAAGGGAACCTTTCACCCCTTTGGCACACCTTCACCTTTCTAGCAGGTGTCCTCTTATCCCTGCCTCCAGGGATATTGCTAAGTACTTACAGGATGTGGGCTGCAGGCCTATGGCACAGATACACATAAACATTGCATATGTCAAGGAATGTGCATGGATGCCTTTGGGCAGGAGTAGCCAGCAGGGTGGTGTGGTGTGGGGGCTATGTTGCTCTCTAGCCTCCTGAACGCCACACCTTGCTTCTGGCAACTGAGGGTGAGAGCAAGGCAGTGGGCAGTTTGGTTGGCATGGTGCAAATGCATTGTTGGGAGTGTTGTATTGGCGCTACACTGAGCACCCTTACTCCCCACTCTGGATCCCCACCCTTGGGTGAAAGACACGGGTTGGGAAATCCTGAAGGCTTTATGAAAGAAATCAGCACACCGCCTGAGCATCAGGATACATGACTCAAAAGGTACATAGGCAGAATATAGGAGACATGGATGGGCATAAGAGCAAGACCTGGTCCCAACACCTGGCATGCTGTCTCCTCACTCTTTTAAGGCATGAGCCGTTCGCGTGATTCTCACCCCAAGCAAGAAAACTATACTTGCAAGTGAGTTCTTCTGTTGGGGTGGGGTGTTGCATCTGTTGGTGACGGGCCTCAAATCCAACCCTCTAACTCTCTCTGTCTCTGATCTGGCTGGCTCCACCAGTTGGCCAGCCCGCCAGCTCCTCAGCACTTGACTGTTTTGGACTGCTCCCTCTCTACTTTTGGGACACCCAGCCACCCCAGGGCAGGACATTTATCCAAGTCACTGCTTGAACTGCCTCCACCCCCACCCCTTGGGATCTGGATCAGATCCTCCTCTGATGGATCCTGCCATTCCCCCACCCCCCCCAATCCTGCTTGGAGGCATAGAGCCCATGATAGCTGCTGCCTTGCCCCTATTCCTCTCGGTACCCAACGGTGATGTGTGGCGTAGCCCCTCCTGTGGCTTGCAATGGCAGGTACCTGGAATCTCCCCAGCACTGAACTTCGCATTGCACCCAGCTGCACTGTATGCAAAGGTTTTGTATTTTTTAAGTTAGAGAAAAGGGAAGAGAGGGGCAGGAGATCTGGGCTGAGTACAAAAGGATTCAGAGTTTGCTGTTGTTGTTTAAAAAACCTATCTTCTAATTTAATGCTGTGAGACATTTTCAGATATATATATATATGGAAGACATATTAAAACATTAATGCAATGATACTGAAATTGGGGAAAAAATGTTACATCACTAAATTGAACAAGGATTTGTGATCATTTCTGCAAGCCCCTCCCATGTGTAGATTTGTCCTAAAAACGTATGAATATATGAGGTATGAATATATTTTTATTGATGACAACATCCTCAGCTTCCCCCCCTCTCTTATTTAGCAAAATAGACAAATATATAGGTGAACCATCTTAAATCAAAGCTTCTATGGAACAAGGATTTACGCCCATAGCTTTTGCCTTTGACACCATTTAAGCAATGTGCTTATTTCCAGTGGTATCCCTCCCACCCCAATCTGCAGTTTGTCCTAAATCATTTGAACTTTTTTAATGTTAAAAATAAGCATACATATATCTATATAAATAAATGGATAGTTTTAATTCTATCAATGTTTAATTGTACTTTAATGTTTGATTTTTCTATGGTTAAAGCATTTTTTGTTTTTATCTGTAAGCTGCCTTCAACCCCATCAGTGAAAAAAGTGGGGAATGAATGAATGAATGAATGAATGAGAGGCTGTGCTTTTAGTGTGTAGCTGTGCTTTGACCCTGAGTGAGATGTGGGAGAAATGGTATGGACGTCACAGACACAAATCTATCTGCTTCCAAGGAAAGGAGAGGTGTTTGGCTAAGTCTGCTCATCAGCAGATTACCTTGTCTAAGTAGTTATCTGGTAAACGAAACATGAATCATTCTTAACGTTTCTCACCCTCTCAAAAGATGCAGCAATACTTAAACAGGGAAATGCTATATTTGCCCCCTATTGCCTTTCCATTTGCCAACATTCAGGCAATGTGATCATTTCTGCAAGCCTCCCTCCCCAATGTGTAGATTTGTCCAAAAAACGTATGAATATATTTTTAAGAAAAGTGAGGCCAAAGGAAGTGCTGTGATTGTGAAACTTGCAGAAACAAAGCAATTGATGACAACATCCTCAGCTCCCCCCCTCCTTATTTAGCAAAATAGACAAATATATAGGCGAATCATCTTAAATCAAAGCTTCTACGGAAGTGGTGGATGGGCAGCTGCAAACGATGAATCAGAATACAGATGAAAGGGGAATACTGGTGAGTGAAAATCGAAGCTTTCCTGAGAATGAACTTGCAAATATTATGTGGTTCAAGGCAAAAGCGCTACTTCCATGTCGTGGCTGCAGATAGGAAGCTGGAGTCCATCTGACGTGGAACGCTAAACCATTTAGCATCAAAATCTAAAGCTGAGCCAGATCCTCTCACCATCTTCGTCTTACATGTCAACTTTCCCGCCGCAGCTGGCTGCCAGAGTCTGCAATACTAGTTCTCAGTAATTAACCGATGGGAACAATTGAAATCCGTTTCACACCAGCAGCACTACGGCTTCATAACCAGTTGAGATGTCTAATCAGCATCTCGGTTAAAAGTGGCCTGAATTAAGTGGTCTTCAATGATGCTTTAAAAGCCTGTACAGAGGGGTCTTTTCCCATATCTGTTGGGAAGAAGTTCGACAAATGTAAGCAATAGTTCAGCGTAGGGAAGTAATTAGCTTCTAACGGTGCAATCCTATGCTTGCCCATTCAGAAGCAAGTTCTATTGCGTTCTATGAGACTTACTTCCAGGTAAGTATGTGCAGGATTGCAGCCTGAAAGGGCCTCTCCAGCTTGGTGTGTTATTGAGGGCGTATCCTGCAACAGTGTTCCAATAGCGGGTCCGATGGTCAAGAAAGTAGTTTCTGCACATGCTGCAGAGGGAAGTGAGGAGCAAATGGGACTTGTCCACCTGGGAACGTAGTTTATCTAGGAGAAGGGAACTCTCATCCTAAACCTCTGCTGCCTTGCAGAATATCTTTGGAAGGAGTAAACTGAGAACCAGTGTGGTGTAGTGGCTAAGAGCGGTAGACTCATAATCTGGTGAACCGGGTTCGCGTCTCCGCTCCTCCACATGCAGCTGCTGGGTGACCTTGGGCTAGTCACACTTCTCTGAAGTCTCTCAGCCTCACTCACCTCACAGAGTGTTTGTTGAGAGGGAGGAAGGGAAAGGAGAATGTTAGCCGCTTTGAGACTCCTTCGGGTAGAGATAAAGTGGGATATCAAATCCAAACTCTTCTTCTTCTTCTAAACCCTACACAAATCTGGAGTGGAGTCCCTAAGATGGGTGGATGGTGCCTTGTATGCCTCCTTCTGGCAACTCCTGCAGCCAAGCTGGCGCCAAACGTATTGCTGTGCTTTCCTTAGGGCCACATCAGTGAGGCGAAAAGGGGGTTGTGTTGACTGGGCAGCCCAGGATCTCCATGTCATTTCGGTGCTGCTAACACAGCGGTTTGATATCAGCCCCAGAGGTGCACTCCATTGTCTCTCGAGACAGATGGGTAGCGAACAAAATCGGAAAATTTTTAGCGTGGCAATTAAGGAAAAAACAAAAACAGAATGTGATAAATAAGATAATGGTAGGGGATGAACTGATAGCGGACCCAAAAAGAATACAAAAAAACTTCCTCAATTTTTACGAGTTGTTGTATAAGAAAGGAGAAGAAGATCCAATCCAAATAGAACGGTATTTAAAGAACTGTAAACGGAAGACCATCTCAGAAGAAGAAAGACATCAATTAAATAGACCCATAAACATGGAGGAGATTCAAAATGCGATAAAAAAAACAAAATTGGGGAAGGCGCCAGGGCCGGATGGCTTATCGGCTAAATATTACAAAGTCTTGGGAAATCAACTGTCAACCGCGTTATGTGACACTATGAATAACATCCTGGGAGGAGGGAAAATACCTGAGTCCTGGAAAGAAGCTTTTATAACATTAATTCCTAAACCAGATACAGATAAACTGAATATTAAGAACTACAGGCCAATATCCCTGTTAAATAATGACTATAAAATTTACGCTGACATCATGGCAAACAGATTGAAAAAGTACTTAACAAATTTAATTCACAAAGACCAAGCGGGGTTTTTACCTAACAGATTTCTGAAAGATAACGTGAGGCACGTTATCGATTTAATAGAATATTTGGAGATTAAAAATGAGATACCGGCAGCTTTAATCTTTATAGACGCAGAAAAGGCGTTTGATAACGTCTCTTGGTCGTTTTTGTTAAAAACCATCGAAAGGGCAGGGATAGAGGGCGAATTCCTGAAAGGAATACAGGCGATATATTCAAACCAATCTGCCAAGCTGGTTATAAATAACAATCTTACAAGTAGATTTAAAATTGAGAAAGGAACGAGGCAGGGGTGCCCCCTCACCCCACTTTTGTTCATAATGGTTTTGGAAATCCTGGCAAATAAGATAAGATCAAAGCCAGAGATACAAGGGATTAAAATAGGCTCAAAAGAGTACAAACTAAAAGCTTACGCGGATGACTTGATATTATCTTTGGGAGAACCGCAAGAAAGCACCAACAAAGCCCTGGAGATAATAGAGGAATACGGGAGATTTTCGGTCTTTAAATTAAACAAAGTGAAAACAAAGATGCTGACAAAAAATTTGGATAACGACGAAAAGGAGAGATTAGAGAGGAAATCTGGAATTAAAGTGGTTAAAAAAGTAAAATACCTAGGAATTTGGCTTACATCAAAAAATATAAATCTAATTGAAGATAATTATTCGGTAACATGGAATAAAGTTAAAAAAGACTTGGACGTGTGGAGCAGAGTTAAACTCTCTTGGTTGGGCAGGATGGAAGCTATTAAAATGAATATATTACCCAAGATGCTGTTCTTATTTCAAAATATTCCAGTCATAAGAGAACCCAAAATATTTAAAGAATGGCAAAAAACCCTCTCGAGATTCATATGGCAGGGCAGAAGGCCGAGAATCAGATTTAAATTGCTAACAGATAGAAAGGAGAGAGGAGGACTTGCTGTCCCTAACCTAAAACTCTATTATGAAGCAGTTTGTTTGTGTTGGGTCAAAGACTGGATAACTTTGGAGAACACTGACCTATTGGATCTAGAAGGAGCAGACAATAGGTACGGCTGGCATGCCTACCTTTGGTTAAATAAAGGGAAGGTACACAAAGGATTTACGAATCACATTATCAGAGGCCCCCTTTACGAAGTCTGGGGAAAAAATAAAAAATTGTTAGAGTGGAAAACACCGTGGTGGTTGTCTCCTACAGATATTGTACTAATCAAGAAGATAAATCTGGAAGAACAAAAATTGACATACGAAGACTTACTAATAAGATCTCAAGATAGTTGGAAATTAAGACCATATGAGGAGTTGAAGGAAAAGCTGAAGGACTGGTTTCAATACCACCAGATAAATGCATTATGGACGGAAGATAAAAAATTAGGAATGAATGAAAAAAAATCCAAATTTCAAATTGAAGTTATCGAAAGTAAATCCAAGCTATTATCTAAAATGTATAACATCCTTTTAGAATGGGACACAAAGGATGAAGAAATTAAAGAAGTCATGGTTAAATGGGCGAAAGATTTGGGGCACAACATTGAATATGAGAAATGGTCAAAACTTTGGAATGAGGGAATAAAATTCACGGCAAGCGCGGCAATTAGAGAGAATTTAGAAAAAATGGTTTACAGATGGTATTTAACACCGGAAAAATTAAATAGGATGTATAAGACCGGCAATAAGGAATGTTGGAGATGTAAAACAAAAGAAGGCAATTTTATACACATGTGGTGGACATGTGAGGAAGTTAAAAAATTCTGGAACCAGATATATGATGAATTAAAAAAAATACTTAGATACACATTTCCTAAGGAACCTGAGGCCTTCTTGCTGGGGATGGTGGGAAAAGAAATAAGGGATAAAGATAAAACCTTGTTTCAATATTCAACAGCAGCGGCCAGAATGTTAATCGCCCAGAATTGGAAAAACACAAATTTACCAACAGTAAAGGATTGGCAATCAAAATTATATGGCTTCATTGAATTGGCAAAGATGACACAAAAAATTAGAAATCAAAAAAACGCAAAGTTAAATGAGGAATGGATTAAATTTTCAGCTTATATGGAAGGCAATTATAGAAACTTACCAACTATAGCAGGTATAATATAAAACTTTCGATGTGCAAACTAAAAACTAACACCAGTTGTAAAGCATAATGTATAAAAATGAAAACCCAAAACCAATAGGAAAGGAAGCAGACGTTGAATGTTAAGTGTTGTATGTAAACTTTCTGGTGCTCTTTTGTCTTTTGTTCGGTGTATTTTCTTTCTTTTTCTTTTTTTTGTATTTTATTTTATTTTATTTTCTGTAAATTTTTTCTTTGTATCTATTTTTGTTGTGTAAGGATAATGAAAATTCAATAAAAAGATCTTAAAAAAAAAAGAAAGACAGATGGGTAGCCAGCAACAACGATTCTGAAACATGCTCTAGACACAGCAATAGTGACTTTATTATGCTTTAGTCTGTCCTGTGATGGGAGTACCTCTTGGCAATTATTGGTTTGCCATATTCAGTTTACATTTTCAAGCGTACACTTACTATTGCCTTAGGTGTGCCTGTAATATAACGTGTGAACCATCCCTACAGTCAGCAGAGTTTGTGCAATATCTGGAAGCGCCACCTTGAGGAAAATTCCAAGAACCCTGTGCTTTTATTACTCTACAAACTGATCATCAGGGAAAGCTTTTCGCATGACAGAGCCTGGAGACATATCCTTTCTATATCCTGTGATCAATCCATCTTGGGAAATCCAGGACTGTCTAAAATTTCCCCCCAGGATGCCCAGGGGAGGGGAGCAACGAAATGTGCAACATCAGGCTTCACTCAGCAAAGCTGACATCATGAAATCAGTGATGTTGATGGAAAAACGTGTGATGTTGCTAGAAGCAACATATGCCTTAAATTTGATAGCACTCTAGCGGCTGTTCCCAAATGGGCTCACCAACTCTTACATCTCACACCATGTTCTGGTCACCTCTCGGGATTGAGTCCAGGGTCATTTCCTTTGGGTGACCAACCCCACTGTCACATTTAGGGCATCTATTCTAAATATGTTGTGCCTTTATCATGACCCAAACATGCATTTACTTAGCTTATGTAAGGGTAATGGTGTCACCCATTATTGCACTTTCTCCTTTGACTGCCCAATTACTTTTCTCACTCTGAAGTTCACCCAGTTTTTTGGTCCAGGATAAGAATTGATAGGATCTCGTCTGTTCAGAATTAGTCTGGTATTACCACCCAGTCTGCTAAAATGTTCTCGTTTATGCACTCTTTGACACAAAGAACCGTATCACCCTTGACACACCCTTCCATGAACGTTCTATAGAATCTGTATTGTATCCCACTTCTTCTCTGGAGCCCATCACGCTTCCATTATTCCTATTACCAGTGTTCCTGTTTAGCATACCACAACTTCCCCATATTGGTTTCACAGGCTTGGGAAACCTACAGCTCTCCAGCTATGGTTAAGACTCCAACTCCATGCTGGCTGCAGCTGATCAGAGTTGGAAGTCAGACATCATCATCAGTGATTGTTCTCCATCACTGCTATAAACTTATACCATGGTTTTTGAAGCCACAGGCTAGTAGAGTTCCTCCTATGGCACAATTATGGATTGCATCTAGCTTAGCAAGGGTCTGATCCTGGCTCATTGTCCTGGATTTTGTTAACCAACGTGAAGACAGAACCCACCCCATTGAGATACAAAGCACAGCTATGGCTTAACACAGATCTGAATCTCAGCGCTGAATGCTGAGGGAGGAAGCAGGCAGCCATGACACTTGGAACAGGTAGCATCTGAAAGGTCTTGGATTTCAACATCCTACCTAGAAACCTAAATATTGCTTCTAGGATCACATGGCATATCCCAGTGTCATAGGTGCCTACAATATAAATCCTTGCTGCAGATTCCTCCCACTTGTTATCAGCCAGTCTATCTAGACCACAACCATCACACCCAGCAGGGAACCGTGAGGCTGATACACTTGTCCACAAACACTGGTGCCATTTTTTTAAAAAAAGTCCTTCTGTGGATGGCAGGTCTTAAAAGAAAGAAAACTTAAAGAAGAGGAAGATTATAGCTAGTTGCTTTTTTCCCTATAGAATATCAATTCATGGTGGAAAGAATGCAAATACCAGGGCTACACGGTAGAATATAACACTTTGCCTGTGGGTGGTCCTTGTTCAATGATGTCAAAGGCAGCAAGGCTGAGAAAGATGCTTCCCTGCCTGCCTGAGATGTCGCTAAACTGCTGCCAGTTGCAGAAGTGAAGGCCTAAATAGATGGACCAGAGACCCGATTCTGATTAAAGCAGCTTCTTAAATCCAAAGAGGATATTGCCAAATTTTAAAAGGGAAGTCCCCCCCCCCTTGGTGTTCATTATTCAGTGAATGTTCTGGGATTATCAATAAAAGTGCATTCCGTACACGTAATAAATGAAAAGTAAAATGTGTTGGGAGTAATAACACAATAAATTTGGACAAGTTGGAAAAATTATTTTTTTTATGTGTTACATTTTTAGATAGCCCTGAGAGCTTGTGGCCAAAGTCACAAGCAAGCTACAGATAATTTAAGAATACCCTTCATTGCTGGTACTTAGCAGCATGTAGGTGTGAGGTTTCAGCACTGGAAATAGGTTTCTGGCTCAAATTAAGGATTAATTAGTAAGCCTGTGTGCAGGGTTAGGCAAGGGGAGCATGCCTTGCTTTTGTGCCTTTTAATAAATGAATCAATATTAGCAGTTGCAGCTGTCACAAATGAGCATCATCAGTTAACAAATGCTGCTTTATTCAGAGAGTAGGTTGGTTGAAAATAATAGATTTGGCCTCTGCAGACATGTGTAGCCAGTGCTAGTACAACTTAGTGACATCTTCAACAGGCATAATCCAAGGCCTCCAAACATATCAAGGGGTTGATGATATTCTTGGAACTTTCACCAAAGGCTCCCAAGGATACTTAGCAGTCATGGGATAAAAGGGCAGTTCGTCTTATGGGTTAGTAACTGGTTAAAGAACAGGAAACGGAAGGTACTAGTAAATGGACAGTTCTCATAAGGAGGAAGTTACAGATCCTTGGGAAAACCTATTTGTATCAGGGCCAGTTCATAATTGGTATTGGGACAAATGTTCACAACTTATCTGAAAGAAAAGGTGAGCAATCAGGCGGCCAAATTTGCAGATACCATATTATTCCAGATGGTGAAAGTGGGCTGTGTGGTCCCATTTGTTTCAAATTTTAACTTTTCATGTATTTCATTTTTTCCGTTGTTGCTTGTTCCTTTTTTCCCCTGTCTTTCACCGATTTCTAATGACACCAGTATTCTGCTGCCGGTAACTTCAGAGTTCTCAAATTTCCAGGCCATCGTCTACTAAGCAGAGAAAGCTCCCACCTTTCTAAAGACCCCGAGACTGCTGTACTGAACATCAACCTGGACAAAAGGCACATTCCATTTCCCCCAAACTTTTATTTAAAAGCCCTAAACAAAGTTTGACAAAAATCTCCAACTGCAGTTGCTCTGCCCAGCTAGAGCTGAAGAGGTGATTCACAGTGCCACCAGATTCGTCTCCCCCACCCCCATTCGTCCACCTAAAAACCGGTAAGGACAACTGTGAATTCATTTAGGCCCTTGCAGGTACATCCATGACTGAAAACCACAAAGTGGCCTTTAATTTAGAGGGAGGCCCACCCCTTTAACCTGGGGTGCTGCTTCCTCCACCACAAGCAGCAAGAGGGTTTTGGTTTCCCCCCCTCTGCACCACCCCCAAACATGCAGAATATAGAAAGAAAGGCAAGTTCTGGGTTTCAGCCAGTAGACAATGGTTTGTATTGGGCAAGAAACAAAAAAAACAAAAAAATAATATATGCAGCCATCCCCCAGAGCATCAAGGAAAACCATCATCGTCGTCCTCTGCCATTTCCTTGGCGAATTCTAGATCCTGCTGCTCCCGCTCCCGGCGCTCCTGCAAAGCAAAAGGGAACCGTGTGAATGGGAGCTCTGCAGGTTGAGATGAAAAGGCACTTCCCTAAAAGGAGAGCTGAAGGATGGCATCTCATACAACCCCACGAACAAGAGCACAGATTATTTCCTAGAGAACATGTCACATTTCTCTTCTTTAAAGTTCCTATGGGTAAATATGTATTATAGAGGAACTATATCTTTAAACTGAATAAGAACTATGCTTCTGGGGTTATTTACTCTGAACGAACGAGGTTGTAAAAGATGCACACTTTTATGTTGCTGGCTACTATTTTGGCCACACTGAAACAACAAGCAGCACTCTTCCTGTGGCTTGCCCGACACTTTAGTTACTTAGAGCATCAAAATGTTGAAAACCCACCCACAATGGAGCAAGGGAGGTTGTGGGGTCACAGAGGCTAGTCTGCCTCACCCCACCCCCCACAGTGTCCTTGCCCCTTCTCTGTCTAGTGAAACTATAATAAATTGCACAGAAGAGCAAACACGATGGATTAAATGGTGCAAATATGCTTGATTTACATAGTTTATATAGGTCACAGAATCCAGCTTTCTTGGCACAGAATTTTAATCCCTTTAGTGCAATGTACACATGGCTTGGGAATCCTCACCTCTGCAGACTCCAGGTCCTTGTTATAAGACTTCGGTGGGAACCTCATAGCCTAGAAACAGCGGCAGGGAATAAGAAAAGGAAGGCAATTATGAATTGGAAGGCAGGCCTCACAGCAAGAAACTTCGCCATAGGGACTTTCAATGGCAGAAGTACAAACAATGCAAACAACGGGCTTATTTCTGAGTAAACATGCCTAGGACCACGCTGCAAGAGTTCCAACAGCAGGACTGAAGTCCCACTTTTTTATCCAGTGCAAATGCAGGCAGGCCCAGGAATGCCCGCTGTAAGATAACTGCTGCACACTTGCTCCATTACCTTGACAGACATATTGTGAATGTCGAGGCAGAAGGAGATACGCTGGTGGAAGGCCAGCTGGGGCTCCCGTGTGGAGTAGATGTCAGTCATCTCCTTGGACTGGACGTAGCCCTTCTCATGGTTGATGCTGGCTTCAATCACGCCATCCCGAATGGCCTGGGAAAAAGGCAGCACATCATCAGTTGCCTTCCAGTGACTACATCCACAAGAGCCAAGACAACTCTTCCGTTCTATGATTCTGTTTTCTCAAGCTCCAGAGGCTACAACCCGAACCAATGGATTCAAGTTACAAGAAAGGAGATTCCGGCTAAAGAACTTTCTGGTGGTAAGAAGCTGTTTGACAGTGGAAAGGGGTGTACTCTCTTTCCTCGGAGGCCTTTAAGCAGAGGTTGGATGGCCATCTGTCATGGATGATTTAGTTGAGATTCCTGCATTGCAGGGGGTAGGACTAGATGACCCTCAGCGGGGTTCCTTCCAACTCTACAATTCTATGATTCTAGACTAAGATTTTAATCCAGCTTTGGGAAACAGGCAAGTCTTCCAAAAGCCCATTCCCTCACATTCCAGCTGGGTTATGGTGGGTCTTTCTGGGGAAAAGCATTCACCACCACACACTCACAACTGCTTCCTATTTTATTAGTTTACATGAACAGGGCTGACTAAGAAACAAAACACACAGCAATAACCTCTGAATCCTTTGGAACTTTGAGGGAATTAATAGTCTGCTACTGAGGCTGGTATCGAACTGCCTCACCGAGTTGCTCATTGTGTAGACTGTGGGCAGAGACATAAGAGGGCTAATGGTAAACAGGACAGAATGAGGAGGAGAAACAGGCGTGAGCCTTTACCTGACACAGTCTGTATTGCCAAAAGGCCCCTCACATATTTCCTGCGCACACATTTAGAGCTTGTATATTCTATGCCAGGAAATCAGAGCTTAGAGTTATCTGGATTATGGTGGCCCAACCCTGGTATTTTTCAGTATCTTGTGAGATACTGAAGGATGAACCCCTAATTCTTGGCAGATACATCATGGCATTTGTTTTAGGACCCAGAGGTGGTCAGAGCTTTAACCAAGTGAGAGGGTAAGTAGGGATTCCTATTCAACTCAGTAACCAAGGCAACGCTGCAGGCACTCACCTTGGCAACAATGAATTCAGCATCCTCTGGGCTGTCCAGCTGCAACTTCTGGGCGATGTCAGCCAAGGAGATGCGCGAGTACGAAAGGCTGATCATGCGGACACCTACATAAGAGACACAAGAGACAGAAAGGCAGCCTTTAAAAAGTGCAAATGGGGTGAACACACTTAAGGGGCGTCCACCAGGTATCTGCCATCTTTTCCCTCTGGCTCAAGGGGCAGCTTCTGCAGGAGCAGGGAACTGCCTGCCACCCGCACACCCCAAAGGAAGGTGATACGTTCAGTAGCAACCCAGAAGTTTATAGTGAAGACAGATCAAGCTCAGTGACAGAGCACCTGCTTTTGCAGGAATAAGGTCCCAGGTTCAAAGCTCAAGAGTCTTCAGGTACGACAGGGAGAGAACGCTGCCCGAAATCCTGTAGAGCTACTGCCAGTTAAGTGTAGACAATACAGAGCTAGCTGGACCAGTGGTCAGACTCCGAAGAAGGCAGCTTCCCATGTTTGTGGATGTGCGGCCGAGTTGGGATTTCAAACACTGTTCCAAACCCAATCCCCCATGTTGTCATGAGATGTGATATCATATCATGACTCGAGGATTTGGTGGTCGCTCACCTGTCTTAATCACATTGTGTCTCAGCCGGATGATGAGGGTGTATGTCCCGTCGGCCTGGAACTTATCACTAAACTGATCAAGGACTTGGTTGAACTTGGCCAGGTTCCCAGTCCGAACAGCTGCGAGGAAAGAAGAGAGATTCAAGAAAGGCGAAACACAGTGTACATATGTATGGTCTGCATGCACACACATACATGTGGAGTGTGCATGTACGTGTGTAAGTAACTGCAGCCTAGGAATTCTAACTCCCTCTCCTGCGCTCCAGTAAATTTATCCCCTTGCTGAGGCCTTGGATTAGTGTGCAGTGTGTCTAAGGGCTTCACCACAAAACTGAGTACAAAGTACAAGGGCTATGTGTTGCAAACTCAAACAAACCATCACCATAACTTTTTAAGTGCTTGTGGGTGGGCAATGCCGTGCGCACACTGTCCCCACCAGTTTTGCATGGCTGGTGGTGCTTGAAGGATGGGAAGTGGGCCACTGCTCTGTGCCCACAAGGGCCTCCCTCTGCTAAAAAAATGCACTGTATTATGCATACCTTATGTGCAAAAGAAAACAAGAACATTTAGTGCAACCCCTTTCAAATCAAAGAGGTTACTGATTGTAAGAGTATGATAGGGTTGATGTGGGAACTAAATGAGGAGGGGGAGAACCATGTACACCCCCCTTGAGCTCCTTGGATAAAAGGTGGAATATAAATGCAAGAAATAAATATTCAAATGGACTGTCTAGTAAGAGAGATGCTGAAATCACTTAAAATGGAGGGGGGGGGAAGAATTGCATTGTTACTAAAGAGTGTTTATTCCATATTCTAGGGGTTTTTGTTGGGATTCCAGTGCTGCAGTACCGATGGGCTGCTGCGCCTTCACCAGCTGCGCCACTTACCCTGCGTCAAGAGAAAGTACGGCATGAGAGATCTCTTCAGAGACGGCTGCCGAAACTGCAGTCTATCTGGGATCTCGCCTAATAGCAGCTCCACCACTATCAGCAGCTTATGGACCTAGGGCACAGATGCAAGAGATGCAGTTTTGTCCTGCTGTCTCAACCACAAAGCAAGACTCAGGACTGCGGAGAGCTCTGTGTACAAGTAGCAGACGCACTCCCTTTTCATCGCTACTCCACAGCGCCACCTGGAGGTGCTAGTCCCCACTCACCGTCTGTTTGAAGCCAACAGCTGTGTGTTGTGGCGCTTTCCGCAGGGCGTTTGTCATGGTTCTCCGAGCTTCAGAATATTCCAATTGGATGGCCTTGATGCGTCCTGGAAAAGGATAGAAGATCAGCACTAGAACAGCTTGCCAGAGATATAACAAGATAAAGCTGCCTCCAGAGAACACCTCCGCCCAGGGTTGATTTTGCCCTGCACAGGAATCTGTGGAGTGGGGAACGGGATAGGAGGTTCCTTAAGAAAGGCTTATTTGCTACAGTCACTCTTGGGCACTGTGCCACCTATGCCGATCCTGCCCATCTTAATTTCCATGTGGTTTGTGGCTAGCAGGGAACTTTCGCTTTGCAAAAACGGCACTCAGTTCATGTACTGGCAAATCTGGGCTACCCTAGCCAAGTCTGGCCCAAAGTTCTTTGTTGTCATGGGTGAATCAAAGTTTTGTTACCCTCTCCACCTTGTGTCTCACTGAATACTGAGCAGCGTAACAATAGCAGATGAAAATAGTGACCTGTTTTCTCATTTACATTTTTAATGTCCATCACTTTGTTACTTCCTCCCTTTTGCAAGTATACTATGCCTTAGACAGCCGATGGAGAGTTGAAGGTTCTCAGCTGCATTCCCTGGAGTGCAGCAAATATAAAACCCAGCTGATGAGTGACTAAGCTGCCTCTTCGCGCCTCCTGCAGAAGTGCAGGTAACAGCTTCCTGTCTCTGGGCAATGCATGTGCCAGGAGCCCCTGCATATGTATTTAAGACTGAATTTTCAGTATTTGTTTCACCACATTATGCTTTTAAAACTGTAATTTGCTTTGAGTTCCCCATTTGGAAGAAAAGCAGTATGTGTGAAAATAAGTGAATAAATAACTTTTTGTAGAAAAACACTAACACAAAGCACAGCAGGCAGGGAGAAATTGCTCTGGTCTGCTCTAAAGCCTTAAGCAGCTGGTAAAATGAACATGTTAAAGTTTTTTCTCTGTTGTCAGAATCTTAATCCAACCAACCTTAGCATCACAGATTTGTAGAGTTGGAAGGGACCACGAGGGTCATCCAGTACAACCCCTGGGATGCAGGAATTGTTTGTCCAATGTGGGGCTCGAACCCACAACCCTGAGATTAAAAGACTTAAACTACAGGTTTCTTGATGGGTTCGCATATGAACCTGGATGTCAGTGCCAACAACAGACAAGTGTCAAATGTGTTATCTGGTTTTGAAATTGGCATCATCATAACTTGTGTAACTGTTGAAGAATCTCAGAAATCAGAGGGACAATGGGGATTTCATGTTCTGCACAGGAAACCTCTTGGAAAAGTAAGGGATCCCTCTTGTTGTTCTGGCTTCTGAGATTCAGAATATTTTTTTCTTGTTTTCCTCCTCCAAAAACTAGGTGAGTCTTATGGTCTGGTGCGTCTTATAGAGCGAAAAATACGGTAAACTATGGGAGAGGCTAGCATGCCTAAGCTTTTCAAGGGATCGGCTATTTCACTTTTTGTGTTTGGGGGGCTGGGGAGAGATATGATGACATAATACCAGTTACACAGGTGCCTATTTTGAGCTCCATGTTTGACCCCAGGCCACCCAGGATCTCAAAAAGTGGTGAAGTGCCGACTCTCACCTGTGTAGTAGAGGTACCTGGCCCACTCATTGTTGTTTGCCTGCTCAGGGAACACCGATTTGGAAACCAGCTTTTCTGCCTGGTCATAGAGGTCGTAGTGAAGGTAGTTCCTCAGCAGCAGATTCAGGAGGGTAGCCTGGCCATCTGCATCATGGCGAAGTGTCGCTGTCCTTAAGCGGGCATGAAGGAAGCTTTGAAAGAAGGAATGGAGAGAGGCTGTGTCAGGAGAATGCTTGGGGTAAGAATATTGTGGAGGAGGAAAGAAGGAGGTCATAAAATTGCAACATCAAAAGCTTACCTCCTCACCACATCCAGCTTGTTCAAGAACTCATAGATGCGAGCGTGGTAGTAGTAACACTTGGCCACCACCAAATCAAGGGCTCGGCGGTTCTGAGGACTTATTTTTTGCATCAGATCGTCTGAAACTTTCTGGGCCTGGATGGAGAGAGAATTCATGTGGTGGGCTTGCAAGGCTGCAAAGATGAGTTCCTCACAGTGACACTTAGGGCTCCAGGGCAACATGTGCTTGTTTAAAAATGTAAGTTTTGAAACAAGGTCTGCAAGAAGCACCCCTTATGCCCCTCATGGAAATTCTTGGTGGAAGCAAAGCAGGCTGCCATAAATTACTGGGTCAGAATTGGCCTAGCAGAGCCCTTGCTCATCTCCAAACAGAGTTCACCGAAGTCTATACCAAGACTTGGTGTTCTAAGTTAAGATTTTGTGTTTGAACCTACAGCTTTGAAGTTTCTAGCTGGGTTTGGGTTGAGAGGAAAGTGAGGAAGGATAGTGTCTAATTTTGCTCGCTTATTTCTCTGCCCTCCCTCTAGATCTGTATCCAAACACTGGCAGTTCTTTGCTTTCCACTGGGGAATGAGGCACACAAGAGCAGGTGGTGCATTACCTCTTGGTAGCGCTTGCTATTCATCAGATAGATGACCAGGAGTAGCTGGAGATATGCTTCTACCTCTGGCAGAAGAGGAGTAGAGGCTGCCTTTCCTGTGCGGGGCCGGAACTGTAGATCAGCTTCCGTGTCCATAAGCTATAAAGTGTGACATAGAGACAAAGAGAGAGGTGATCAGAGCAATGAGAAGGTGCCATCCCACTCCACCTTCTGATTCTCACAGAATGCTACATATTAATGCCTAAGGAGACCAGATGTTGCCCACTTATTGCAACTGAATAGCTAGTAAATCTTGAAATTAGTCACAGGCAACACTGAGCAGCAAACCAAAATGGTGCTAGCGCTCCACAGAGCAATGTTGAATTGGGCCCCAAAGAATCATTTGAAGGATGCCAAAGTGGGAGTTCTCCAAAATATGCACCAAGCCTCAGTAAAAAAGGTAAAGGTAAAGGTCCAGTCGTGGACGACTCTGGGGTTGCAGCGCTCATCTCGCTTTATTGGTAAGAGTACCCAAACCTCCTGTGAACCTGCTTTGTGACTTGCCTCCTCCAGGAAGCCAATGAGGAAGTCCCGCACAGCACTGTTAGATGTGAAAAAGCCATTGATAGCTTTCTGGAGCACATTGGGGTTGAGGCGTCGGGAAGTGGAGGGCAATGCTCTCAGGGCACGCAGGACATAGCGTGGCTCCTTCCCAGATACGGCTTTCTCCAGCTGCTTCACATGTTCCTTAATGTCTGCAATGGTCAACAAACAGCACCGTTAGATGAATAGGCTAAGCTATATGGTGTGGTGGTCAATTCCTACCAACGGTTAGAGCAACTGAACATTTGACCAAAAACCTCAAAACAAAACAGAGCTGAAACCACAAAACCCAAGAACACACCTAGTGTTATATCAGGCAACCTACAGACTGTAAAACAAGAGTTTCAGCGCCTCTAAACAGCAAGTTAACTCAGATTCCCAATCAGTGATGAAGGGAAGCTATTTGCTAGGAAGGGTAGTTTAGGGGGATGAGTCTACATGAGCAATGTATGTGCTTGATTACTAGGGTTACGTGGTGCTATGGTGGCGATTTAACATCCTATCTCTGTTGATACAGCACTGCCTGTACTGGTGTAGCACTGGGTCAGGTGAAAAAAAATGTTAAGTAGGCATCAGTGACGGGACGCTAGAAGCTGCCAAAATGCGCCAGGTACCGATGTTGAAAATGCTCCAGACAGATTCAAGGCGAGATTCAGGGATGCTACCAAAGTAGTTATGGCCAGTTTGGGAGTTACAGAGAAGTAAACATGTCATTTGGTAGAAGTAGTATGTCAGTGAAAAACAGTGCTTTAGAGACCCACTGGATTACCATGGTAAAACCATTATTAAGGCTATGCATTCAAGAGCACTTCTTGAAGTCACATGAGTAATATCCCTCATTTGGGATAACTTTAGCCAATCCCTGTTGTACTCACAGGGCAGATAAACAGTGTATCACTTTCCTACCATTTATGTGTAAACTGGATTCCAATCCACACTGGCTCTCATGCATGGCGCTGCAAGCAATTTTGTGCCCACTTCGTACATCCAATGAAGACTTGCCACAATAACCCATCGCTCCTGTGGCAAGGAGTGGGCTGGTGGAAGATGCGACTGTACTTTTGATCTTAAAGCAGAGGCTTCTCTGCAGTGAACTGCTCTGGATGCCCAGGATGCACCCCTGTGGTCACCTGATGGTCCCGCTTTCTCAATTCTGACCCACTTCTGCCTCTCTTCCTCTGCAAAACCACTCTCCTCCATCTTTTAAAATTGTAAGATACACTTACACTATCCATTTGAGTGTATGTAGTGTTGGAGTGTTGAAAGCTTGAAAGCTTGCTTTAAAAACCTAACACATTTTGGACGGCCGCAACAATATACAGTGGTGCCCCGCAAGATGAAATTAATTCGTTCCGCAAGTTTTGTCGTCTAGCGAATTTTTCGTCTTGCGAATCACGAAATCCCATAGGAATGCATTGAAAATCAATTAATGCGTTCCTATGGTCAAAAAAAGTCCAAACAAAGCCAAATTTGGTACAACAACAGTTTATTAACTGCTCTTTAAAGTCACACATACTGTAAAGAGCAGTTCAAAAATTGAAGGGAAAATAAATTAACTTTATAAACAAAACATGTGTTTGTTTTTAGACAAAGGAAACAAAGCCGCAAGATGTTTTCGTCTTGCGAAGCAAGCCCATAGGGAAATTTCGTCTTGCGAGGCAAATCGCAAATGGAAAAACCTTTCGTCTAGCGAGTTTTTTGTCTTGCGAGGCATTCGTCTTGCGAGGTACCACTGTAGAAACCAGCCCATCTTTGTGCTACAGAGGTCAGAGTGCAATCCTATACATGTCTGTTTGGAAGAAAGCTCCACTGAGTTCAATGAGACTTTCTCTCAGGTTACTATGTACAGGACTGCAGCCTTAGTCAATATGTCACTGGCATGAAATCAATATCTAGATTACAAAAGCGCTGCTGAGTGGTTCAGTCATGCTCACTTTCTTCCAGCAGGCAGGTCCACTCACCAGCCTACTCTCTCCACACTTTGCTGTAACCTAAATAATTTTTATTGGACATTTATTAAAGGGAAAAAAAACAAAAAAGGGAAAAAGCAAAGCAAACAGAAAATTATCTGCTCACATTCACAGTGCAACAAGCAATACAACCATCTTAATATACACATACAGATCACAATATGCCACCCAAATAGGTATCCAAATGAAGCTTTTTATAGAAAATGAATTCAAATGTTAAACAATGGCTTTTCCCCCCCAATGTGTTGTCAGGGAGATTCATAACAACCAAACAACAGAAGATCTAAAACAGAGTAAGCCCAGTCATACACATACAATGACAGAAAATTAGCAGCAGCAAACAAAGCCACTCTGCAATGAACTTTCAATAAACATATGTAAATTAGTATGCAAGGATGAGCACAGGCAAGTCTTTTTAGAGAAGGAATTCCAGTGTTACAGTGTTATATTACAGGGTCCATTCCTGCTAACCCAACACAACTGGAAGATGGAAACTGGAGCAGCACCCCCCCCCCTGTTGTTGATGGCAATGAACTTGGTGTGTGTTCAATCTCTTCTTCCAAGAAGCACACAAGTGGTGACTGTACATGTTTACTTGGATGCAAATTGCAGAGCAGGAAGCAGAGGGGTGAAAGCTTCTGAAGTAAACATGATGTAGAACTTGGCTATAAAAACCATTACCTTGCCCCAAATCCCGGTGTGGTGATATTAGGATTGCAGGATCTTCTGTGCATTTACGCACATTTTTAAACACCTGCTGACACGCTGCCCTCCCTAAGCTACACAGGTGGCCAAGGTGTTTGTACACGGGAATGCTGCGCGTTATTTCTGTCTAAAAACCCCCACGCCCCCCCTTGCACCGCGCTGTATACTCCAAGTCTCCCCTCCCACGGGACACCCGGCTATTTTAGGTGGGCGTTGCTGCAGCTTAGCCCCGCCCCTCCAGCCCGGCGGTGGATGGACACCTCTCCACCTATCTCCAGGTACACAACGCGGCCGGCCAATAGCCGCTCGGCACTCCGCTGGCCACGCCCTCATCGAACCCACAAGGTGGGGGTTGCTGCCGCCGCCGCCGCGAGGCGTTCTAGCCACGCCCATCCCCGCGCGCCCCGTCTCCTGCCTCCCCCTTCCCCCCCACCACCTCACCTTCGAGCGTGACGGCGTCGAGCTCGCGCTGCGACTTCTCCCCCGAGGCGGGCTCGGCCGGGGCCGCCTCCTCGTGCATCTCAACGTCGGCGAGCGGCGGGGGAGGCTGAGGGGGCTCCGCGGGCGGCGGCTTGGCCTTCTCCGACCCGGCGCGGCGCCGAGAGCCGCCTTCCTGCTTCATGGCTTCACCTTCCACACACACACACCGGCTACGGCCGTGACTGAGCAACTATCGCGGAGGACGACGGGAAAAGCCGAGCAGGCTCGACGAGCCGATTGCCGAACCGACCGACGCGGACGAATGGATTGATTCCTGGCTCCCTGTCCCCACCCCTCACCCCGCGTCTCCATGGTAGGGAACCATAGAACGGCGGGCTGCGACGCCGCGCCTCGGCTTCCGGGTTGCGCCTCTTCCTTTTTTTCTTTTTCCTTTCCCCTGCCGAGAGGGAAGTGCCTGAAAGCGGGTGGAGGGAAGGAGGGGGCAGGCCGGCAGCCAGGCAAGCAAGCAAGCAAGCGGGAGGAGCGGTGGGAAGGGCCTTCGAACTGAAACAGTAATACATTTTTAAATTACTGATTTAATTTATATACCGCCCTTTATCAAAAGATTCCAGGGCGGTTTACAATATTCCTAACGGGTGTGTGGAAATAAGAACCAGAAGAATCTTTATTTGCATCAGCCACTAGCCATGGCAATAAAAAATAAATAAAATGTACTGAAGATAGAGGTAAAAACTTAACTATAGAAAATACGTTTTGGGGGTTTACATCAATAATCAAATAATAGATCTTTTTCTAATTGCCTCCGCTAAAAACCTTGCAGTGTGTGAGACAGAAAGAATGTGGAAACCCGCCGCCCTTTGTGGGGCAAATAATAACAAGCCCCAAAACAATGGATTCATTAACGTTGAAATCCTATGCATACTTACTCTCTTGTAAGTAACAGGACTGCAGCCTCACATTGCATCATTTTAATTTTTTAAAAAATCATTCTACATCTTTTTAAAAAAATTATCGTTTTACAAAAGGGTGCTGAGTGTCGTGCTGCATAAGTAATCGTGCATGGTTGTTTTTTTAAATAAAAAAAGAACCGTTTATTCCGGGAGGAGTTGAAGATCCTCCCTGCATCAGAAAGCACAGAGAGCCAAGGTGTCCGCATTAAACTCTGGAATCTGCCAGCAAACTTCACTGCCTTGCATTTGCAGCTGGGCCAATCAGTGACCTCCTCTTCTTTTCCTTTCCCTGGTCTTTGGGTTGGGGACTACATTTCTCCCTCAGCAGGCTAAGATCAGTGCTGAAGCAGGGCCAAGTATAGTATCCAACTCGGGAGAAGGATGCTTTTGAAATACAGTGGTACCTCGGGTTACATACGCTTCAGGTTACAGACTCCGCTAACCCAGAAATATTACCTCGGGTTAAGAACTTTGCTTCAGGATGAGAACAGAAATCGTGTGACGGCGGCAGCGGGAGGCCCCATTAGCTAAAGTGGTGCTTCAGGTTAAGAACAGTTTCAGGTTAAGAACGGACCTCCAGAACAAATTAAGTTCTTAACCCAAGGTACCACTGTACTGTGTGAACTCTTACAGCTAACCAGATGTAATAGCTCGTCTCTTAAACTGCTGGCTGTAAACATTCTGTCTTTTGCTGCTTAGTCAAAATAGGAAACCAATGAAGTAAGTAGGTATATGGACAGAATTCATTTAAAACAGAGCCAGTCTATTTTATTGTAAATACACAATTGCACCCTTTCTCCTGCCGTCATGTGCTTTCTTCATGATGAACCAAACATGCTCATCTGTCCCCAGTCTTTTCTGTAACCTCCACCTGTCAACTTTGTTCTACACCCCTCTACAGCTTGTAAAATTATTGTAATGCTATTCTCTGTAGTCTGCTATTAGTATTTATTAAAGTTGCATAAGAACATCAATAACCCACCCCTGCATTATACAAAAACCCTTCCTATCTAAAATAACCACCCCAATAAACAACATTAAAAACTATCAGCAGCAGGAATATGTTATTTGTATGGAAGGACACATAGAGGAGCAGGAAATCATTAAGCCACCCAGGTCCCAAGCTGTTCGAGGATTTAAAGGTAAAGACCAGCATCTTGATTTGAGCCACAGACATGAACCAATGCTGATCAAATAGGACCAGTCACATGATCTGCCTGGTCCATCATAGAAGATTTGACATGCAGTGATGGGTGAATACATTTCCATTGTACCAACACTAGAGGGTGCTCAAGGAAATTATTAATACAGTATAACAAAAATAAATTATTTTATCAACTCTTAAGAGTTTTCACTGCTACAAATTTAAGATTCTGATTTTTAACTTAAATGTCAGGATCCTTTCACTAATGTAATTCTCATGCCAGATTTTCAACATTTTCAGGTTCCTTAACTTCCATTTCCAGTTATTCATTTGAAAATTATTAGAAGAACCCATCAAAACCTCTCCCACACATTCCTATTTTTTGAGTTTCAGATTGTAATTTCTCCCAAGCATATACTTTTAGTCTTTAAAGGGCATTCTCACCACCTTGACATGTTATTTATTCCTTCACTCTTCTGTATTTGCTGCTACACTTCTCACATAAACCCAAAAGAAAGGACTTATGTTCATTAGAGCTGTACCACAAACAGCCACCAGATGGATGACACCTTTTAAGTACCACTCTTCAGATGTCTGCTGGGCATCTGCCACTGATGACGGGAAAGTTTGCTTAAGCCAATCCCAGGTTCGTTCCTGTCTGTGCTTCACCTCATTGACTAAGATTGGCAAAGCCAGGGAAATAGGTGGATAGAAGATCAGTAGCATTACAATGAGCTGAGTCAGATCAGGGCTGCCATTTTTTGTGGTAGTAGCTCCCTATCACGGATATCAAGTTCCACCCACAGTACTGAAGTGTGGATTAAAAATTGAGTAAATGTATTAATGTTTGAAGCAGTTTGGCAATTGGACCTAGAGGGGTGGTTGGCTGTCTGGTCTTCAGGCAGAGACTGGATAGCCATCTGTTGACAAAGTTCCAGCTTCAGGCCACACTTCTGATTCTGTATGGATAAAGATAAAAATACCTGCAGGTGCTAAACAGGATTGATCTTGCTGCCGAGAACCTGTAGCATAATTTTTGCTATGCCAGAGTTAAGGTTGCGCTGAAAATTCTGGATGAAAGTGAAATATGGCGTACCTGTGCCATTTGCAAAAAAAGATTGGATGTTATGTGTATACTGCTTTGAAAATTAACTTTGTTTGTTTATTATTCTGCCCTTCACCTGAGAATCTCAGGGCGATTTACAGCAAAACAAAAACACGTAACGTAATAATCTGAGACACTATATCAAAAGACCATGTTTTATTTTGTAAGTTTGTAACAAAACGATGTTATGACTCCTTCACTCTTGTGACTATAATGTAGCAATTACTTATGGAGGAAAAGGTAGCAAGTAAGATTTGTAAATAGCTTTGGATGAGACCCGATTCTCCCACTTAACTGTTGCTGATTAATAAAACACCAACTTTAGAAGAAAAGAGATCTTTAATACAGTATGTGTTTTGACTTAAAATCTGGATCTAGCAGCCACTACACACAACTTCTGCAAGAGTTAGGGCATCTGTTCGTTGGTGGCATTTGACACCTGTGCAGCTTTGCCATATTTAACAAGCAGCTGGTGCCTAAGTGGCGGAAGGGGTGTGGGGAAGTGGGAATTTGATTTCATTTACAGTGGACTTGGTCAGAGGCTCACAGATTTTTGGATAGCAGTGTTTAGTTTCACAGCATTGTTATCTGGGCAAATAGTTGCTCTGACTCTGTTGTCACTTTTGGAGACAGAAAGGGGGACTAGTGCATAATGATCGGAATCTGTTCATATCAGTAATTGCTTGGGCAGAAATCACATGTTGCAGGAAGACAGCAGACTTTTTGGTAAAGGGTGGGACATAATCTCTGACTATTGCCTATGCTGGCTGGGTATGATGGGAGTTGGAGGACCACAGAAGCCCCCATTGTTCTGTCTGGAGACTTCTCTCTCTTTGTGGATAGTATTAACAAAACTCCACAAAACTCTCATACATAGATTTTTTAAAGATAATCAAGGCACATGTAGAAATATTACTCACATTCCTATAGGCTGTTCTATGGCTCTGAGTGAAGATGTATTCTTGCAGGCACAAATGAAGGTGGAAGGGGGAATGTTCAGCTCATTCTTATGGAAGGAAACCATGGCTCCTCATTAAATCTGAACTGATCCGTAGTTATACATGTTAGATAGTAGGGAGTCAGCAGAGGCACTGAATTAAAGCAATGACCTCTATCCATGAACAAGCATTAGACTTAAAGACGTAAGCAAAGTGGATACTGTGGGATTCTAGAGGGTCAGAATGCAAAGAGGATAAAAAAACTTAACACGGCAACCCTGTACTCACTTTCCTGGGAGTAAGCTCCATTGACTTGAGTGAGATTGACTTCTGAACATATAGATACCTAGGTAGACAGGGTATTGAGTGCATACAGAGCTACATATAGTGCACAGAGAGCTGAGAAAGCAGCAGGACTTCCAGTCCCAGCAAGACTGGATCCATTTTTTTGCACCGTGACTCCACTCATTTCAATGATTGCTCCAGTTATATTCAGTTCCTCTTCGCTTAAGAACTTGGCTTCTATGGTAAACACTTCTTCTCTTCTGCTGAAGTCATCTAGGATGCTTCCGACCTTTGCAAACAAGAAAAAGGCAAAATCAGAACTTGCTGGTGTGTAATACCATTACTTGATGAATGGTATCAGTGTTGAAAAACAATAGACATAATGAGGATATAAGAGTCTTGCTGAGTCAGGCCAAAGTCTAGCATTCTGTCCTCACAGTTGTGAACCAGATGCTTATAAGGAAGCCTACAGATAACAAGCTGCCCACTTGTAATTCCCAGGAGCTGATAATGAGAGGCATATTGCCTCTGACATTGGAGGCTACTGCATAGCCATCATGGCTAGTAGCCTTGATTGTCTTACCCTTCATGAATTTGCCTAATTCCTTTTTAAAGCCATCTAGGTTCATGGCCATTGCTATACCTGTGGATGGCAAATTCTGTAGTATAGTTCTTTTGTCTGTCTTAAATTTCCCAACATTTAGCATCATCAGATGACTCCTAGAGTCTAGTAGTATGAGAGTTGTGTGTGTATGTATGTCTTCATCCACTTTCTCCCCAAGCCAGGCATACTTTTATACACCTCTATCATGTCCTCCTCTTACTTGCATTTTTTATAAACTAAAAACCCCCATATGTTGTAACCTTTTTCTCCCTGTAGAATTGCTCCAGCCCCTTGATCTGTTTGATGCCCTTTTCTGAAACCTTTTCAGCTTCTACAGTGACCAGAATTGTACACAATATTCCCATGTGTAGTTGCACCATATATTTGAGTAATGGCATTATGATACAGGCAGTTTTATTTTTGATCCCTTTGCTATTGCTCATTAACACAGAATTCACCTTTTTGACAGCTGCTGCACCATGAGTTAAAATCTTCATTGATCTATCCACTACAACCTGAAGGTTGATTTCCTGGCCAATTCAGACCTTATTAGCGTTTATGTGAGGTTAGTTTTTGGGCACCAATGTTAATCACTTTACACTTGTTTAACACCGAATTCCGTTTTTGCTATGCCCATTCAATTCATTACATTAACGAAAGGTGCAGCATGCATCACTGTAGAATTCCTGTTGTGAGTTTATACTGTACAGTAAGTATTATGTTGTTCATTTTTTTAGAAAGCGCACACCTCCAAATTCAGTGGGACTTATTCCTCAGTAAGCACACAAAGGGTTGCTGCCTTAAAAAAATTAATTCCTAAGCTTGACTTGTAGCCACAATACTTGCTCACAGTCATATGGAAGAGTTATGTGTGCTGATTTGATGAATCAGCCAAGGATGCGCACAAACCTTATACTTGTGAATGTGCAGTAGTGACATTCTGCATAACCTCGCCCATTTCCAGGAAAAGTATTTTCTAGTGGTCTCTCTCTCTGCCTTAAGCACTAACTGGAATTCTCCCTTACCAGTGCAAGCTGACTGTTCACAATCTTCTTCTCCACAGATTCTGCCAGGAGTATCAGCTGCTCCTCTGTCAATTCTGGAAAAGTGAGGAATATTGTCAGTTTCAGGAAGGGGTTCCATTCTGTGAAATGCAAGGCCAAAACAGAGACCTGGCAAAGATTTCAAGGATTTTCAGTTAGCAGCTGTAAGTTGCCTCACTGTTCTCAAAATAATTACTTGTCTTCCTCTACGGCTATCTCCATTAAATATTCTCAAAGTGCTCTGTTTAGGGATCAGAGAATCTAAGAGCTCATTTTGGGGGGAGGATTATGTCCACATCTGGCAAAGGAGCTGTGCAGGATCAATATATGGAAGATAACTGTTGTCACAGTCTGGCATCTCCAGCATCTGTCCTGAAGATTGCAGGGCTGTTTGAGATGAATGGGAGTCCTACAGTTTGAGCCTTGCCTGCTGATAATCCTTAATCCTACCTGTAGGATGCCTCTGCCTAGCCCAAACACTCCGAATTTATAAAGGTAACCCATTTGGTTGTCTTATGTAGTTGTGACAAGACATGGAAAAGAATATTTGCAAATCATTGAACCAATGTTGTCTGTCATAATCAGAACTGTAAGAAAAAGTGTAAAAGCTTATGGATAGCTAAGGTCCAGGCTGCACATTCATCAGGTTGGAGCTTGCAAAGATTGAATTCCTTGAGCATCCCAACTAGAAAATGATAAGCAAATACCACCACATCTCAAATTTTGGGGGCAGGTGTAAGCTTTCAACCAGCTTTAGTTCTGGCATCTGTCTTAAGGATGATCTGTCCTTCCATCCTTAGTTTCAGCTGCTCCTGGGCTGAAATGTTCTCCATTCAAGTCAAATACTTGATTCAGATATTTTGAGAGGGATAATGCTTACCATCTAGAGCGTAAAGGAAGTAGAGGACTGCCTCAACAAGGTCAGTGAAAACGGCCCCACTGGAATCTTGTAAATTCTCCACCAAGTCTCGCAGCTCTGGCTTGCCAGCCTTCAGCGTGAATTGACCGGTGCCTTCAAGAGCCTCTTCCAGCTGAGAGTTTAGGTTACAGCAAAATATGTTAATGCCAAATGGTGGGTATATTAACATATGACCTGAGATTTGGCTATGCGTAGCACATATGTGAAAGTAGGGCTTGGTAGGTGATAGGTATCACTTTATTTGTAAATGGCTGTGAACACCAAGACTCTGGACCATTTGGTCATTTTTATTTAGATGTGGCACAATCCACAAAGCCTAGAAACATTAGGAAAAAGCATTACTCTTTTGGGCAGGGAGTATTGCAGTGGGGGAGCTGAGGGCCTAATGATAGACTGGACTGTTGCTAATAAGTAAAGTTTTGACATCGGGTAACTACAGTAGGTAATTTTTGTACCTCTAATTTATTATATATTATATATATATATATCATATTTTGTGTTTGTGTGTAGAAGATTGTAATGAGAGGGGCCCATCGTGTCAATAGGGCAAGGTTAAAGGAGGGCAGTCAAGTTCATGCACACCCCATTGAAAGCAAGAGATAAGAGAACTGCCAGATCCTAAGGAAGGACTCAACCAGCAACTGGAAACTGTATGATAAATCATCTTTTCAGTTGCAAACCCCTCGCCCACACCCTGAAAAACCTTTTCCTAATGTTCAACACAGCCACTGGTTTTATTTTTTTGTCCTACTTCTCCCTAAGTGGTTCAGATGTGTTTCCCATTTATAACTGGTCATACAAACCCCTGATTGTTGAGAGGCCATGTCTACCTGTTGCTACATTCCCTCCTCCTAAACCTGGGCCTTTTAGTCTCTAATTCGGGTCTGGAACATTTAATCTGTTGAACATTTTATTTAACACCTCACTTCACTGCTTTAGTTTTGTTTTGTTTACAGAACAATTCTGAAGATTTTAAAAGTAATGAATTGGTTTGTACTAGTATTTCTTTGTGTGTATTACCTTATTATTTCTGAACCACTCTGCAATATGTTAATTTAAGAGTGATATATAAATGAAATCCTAAAGTAAAAAAAAAATATTTTTTTTAAACTTTACCTGGAGCTCCAGTTCCTGCAACAAGTCATTCTCCCTCATTATCACCAGAAAGCCAGTTAGAAATTTGCCACGCAGCATCGCAGATAATGAAGAGAATATTACAAATTCTGTCTTAACTTCTTGCTGTATGTCTTTACTCTTATGTTCTCTGATGATTCCTGAGATCACTGGCAGTATGGACAGAATTAGAGATTAGGGGAAGGGACAAAACATAGGATTCACAAGTTTGATACTACTCCATGTTACTGAAAAGAACCTCAGAATACCTGTAAGATACCTTTTCTCCCTGTAGGACTACTAGCAATGCTGGAGGTTGTGGTAGGGTTAGAAATAAGAAACTCTAATTCCCTCAGTGTTACTGCTCCGATCAAAACTAGAACTAGCCCCTTGAAGGGTTGGATTATCTGTATCTATGCAGTGCCTCTTAGGAGCGTCCTACTCTCGTGTAGAATCCTGGCAGAGACACATGCCCGATTGGCATGTTCTTTCCTTCCTGGTCGATCATTCGGGAGCTTCAAAAGCTTTCATCTGCCCGAACATCGCAGCGACTAATGCATTAGCACACTCAGGGATCCGCAGAGTAATCAGAGTTTGCATAACAGAACTCAAGTAGCTCAGCATTTGGCTAATCTATGTTTATTTACATATAATACACTCGGAGCATCCTGACTTAGCTCCTGCCTCTTTCTCATCAGATAGCAAGGAGAAAGAACAAAGGACAATAGTCCCACTTCATTGGAACAAAGTAACACAAAACATCCTGTCTCTGTCACTTCCCACACTGTGGAATGAAAACATACACCGTCATGTGATAGACAACAATCCCATGACTGCAGACATGGGAATGAATCTCCAACAGTGCCTAGGACCCACAAAACTCCCAACAGCCTACGAAAAAGTTTGGGGCCCACCAAAAAACTTCAATTAAAGCAAATTATTGTTCAATTATGCCGTTTAACATTTATTCTGGCCTGCAACCCCCAATCAGTTTTGCTGGCTGGGACTGATGGGAGTTGTAGCTAGAGGGTGCTAGGATGAAGGCTGCATCAAACTCATAAACCTCACAGGTCATCTAGAGAAGCCTTGGAGTGCCTGCCTCTCATGGTACATGCAGCTTTGATGCTGGTACTCTGGAAATGTTAACATTCCCCCTCCACATTTTTGCCCAGGGCAAGAGATAAATATGCTTGATGCCATCTGCCAAGTATTTGATTTTGGTGTCCAGGAACGTATAACATTTTCTGTATCTGAAGGTCAGGATAATATTTCAGTTTGATAAAATAAGTTTGATAAAAACAATAAATGTTTTATTTTGCCTAAATATTAGTGGCATTGGTTTTTTAAATCCCACACGGCACAAGATCTATTGCCTTCCTTCAGAATAATCAAAAACATCTTTACTGAGGCATTGCAATGTAAAAAGGTAATCAATTATAAAGTTAGCCGAAACAGTAGTTTTCAGATTTCCCACCTCAAGACCCACATTTAATTCCAACCTACCATTCTGAAATCTACTTACATTTTCTCTCAATTGAATCACATTGTCTACTTGCGCATAGTTGAACAGGTTCATCTAGAAACAAAGAGGGAATCAGTGCAATTTTAATGTATTGACACAGTATGAGCACACCTCTGAGTTTCCCATCAATAATCTAACTGCTGCCTGGTGAACAAATGGAAGCTCCCAACTACTTTTCATGGTCTATTTTGGAAGTTTTTAAAAGTTGCATTAGGTAACGCATCAGAGTCTCGAGGCACCTTAAACAAGGAGTGTTCACCTGTGACTCTCCAAATGTTGTTGGATTCCAACCCCATCTAGCCTGGCCAATAGTCAGAGATGGTGTGAGTTGTAATCCAGCAATTTCATAAGAGGGCAGATGGATGTAGGCAGGTGGGGGAGAAATGTAGGGTCAATGGGGAAAGAAATGCAAAACAACAACAACAACAACAACAGACTCTGACAACACCATTTGTGGAATGCTCTCCCCAGGGATAAAACACTCCTCTGTAATCAGGCCTTTGGCTGATTATAAACATTCTTTACCCTTTTAACTGTGGGAGGGGGTTTATTGGTTTGCTTTTTGTCTTTTTATGTAATTTGTGTTCCTTATTTTGTGAACCACCCTGTGATCTTTGGATGTATGCAAATTTTTAATAAGTGCTTATTTACATTAAACCTTAAATGTAAAATACTTTTTAAAATTATATGTAAAATAATTACAGTGGTAATTCACGTAACAGTGTTACGATAAGCAAGTTTACAGTGCAATCATATGCTATATTCACTTACTGAAAATAAAATCTTATTGAAGTTGAATGAGGCTTACTTTCAGTTAGGTGTGTAGTCTAACACATCTAGTACAGAGTCTGTCTTAGATGCCAATCTGACATGGATAACAGAGATTGGGCTTCCTCTGAAAGGGCTGTGCTCACCAGTCAAAGTCAGTGGAAGTCATATATAGCACCTCCAAGGTACAAACTTGATCCTTTGCTGGGGCTTGTAAGTTTGGGCCCCAAGGTCTGTAAGTTGCACATCTTTGTTCCAAACTTGGCCCTCCAGCTGTTTTGGGACTACAACTCACATCATCCCTAGCTAACAGGACCAGTGGTCAGGGATGATGGGAATTGTAGTCCCAAAACAGCTGGAGGGCCAAGTTTGGCCATGCCTGCTCTAAGAGAATGTTTGACAAATATTTATAATTACAATTTTAACCGTTTCTGATATTTTTATTATTTTGAATACTATGTCAACCATAGTTAGTTAATGTGTGCACGCCTGTGTTACTTTTTCATGCTTTTATTTTATGGGCCGCTTTGAGAAGCTTTCCAACTTTTAGAAGTGATAGAAATATACTTCAAACCAATTTTCCGCAGAATAAAATCCAGCAAAACTGTCCTTCTATGCACACTTACAGGCGAGTAAGCTCCATTTAAATCGGGGTCCATCTAAATAAATATGCTTAGGACCGCACTGCAGTCCGTACGGGACAAGAACACATTTTATTCTATCTGGAGAAATGAGAAAGTACATATAGAGATCGTTGATCCTTCCCTCTCAGTTCCTTTACATTTCAGGAAAATAAAGATTTCATACCAATGTACATAACTGCAATCACCCCACATCTCTATTAGATGCTG
This sequence comes from Podarcis bocagei, assembly GCF_964188305.1. Taxonomy (NCBI): domain Eukaryota; kingdom Metazoa; phylum Chordata; class Lepidosauria; order Squamata; family Lacertidae; genus Podarcis; species Podarcis bocagei. The sequence goes on from NC_138138.1 coordinate 27,725,247, forward strand.
GATTTCTCTGCCATCAAGTATATCTGTTAAGAACATATTTTAATTTAGGATAGAGTCAGTTTTCAAAGAGCCAAAGTTGGCATGATTCAGCTCCTGTTACCCATGGTGTTGTTCTCATTGCTTCATAAGACCTCCTGCTACAACAGTCAACTATTCCCTGCTTCAAGTTGAATCAAATGAAGATACAGGATTTCCCCCCCTTTCTCAGACGTCACATTAGGCCAGAGAAAAATGTATGTGATGTGAATACAGCAATGACACTCTCAAGCCATCTCTATCACTCTGTCCAATGTCTGTAAAAAAATAAAAATGGAACTCCTAAAATGTGCTTACCAAAACTTCCTCTTCCCTTGGAAGGATAGTGTGAAATATCTGGGAGAAAGAGCAAAAAGGTACTAGTTTACATAAAGTGTATGAATAATAATGGCATTTTGTTTTAATATTCAAATGTGTGAAAATTTCTTTCTTACCAGTGATGTATAAATTTGGGAAGGAAAGTAGACAGTGGGTCCTAAGATGGCTAAACAAAGGAAGTTCACAGAAGGAAAGTTTCCCATTTGCACCACCTCTGTGCCCCACAAACGGGCTCTCTGAAATAAAGTGAGATGGTGCAAAAGGGCTATGGGGGAGATGAGAAACCTTCGTTCTACAAGTTAACTTTTCTGAAGAGCCTAGCCATTTTGGGCCCTGAAGGAATGACTGCTGGGTGTGAAGCACATTTCTGCCCACAGATAAGCCACAGTCTGAACGCCATGCCCTCTATCTAACCTTTTGCTGTCTTAGTAGTCTGCCGTGCCCTGTCTGTGGCCTTTGTCTCTGTCGTTTAAACAATGTTCAAGGGGAAAGTAACACGGTGGAAACAGGTGCCAAAATAACTTTGTACAACCCCACGATCGCATGATTGGAAGATGTGTAAAGGGCACAGTCCCAAATGTATCTGACTGGTTTTGCATATTGTGCTAATAAAAAGAGCCTCTGCAGAGCTAGCTGGCAGCTTGCTTATGCATAGCTCACCTGCATGATCAACTCGTGTCTCATGTCCTTCACTTCAGGGCCCATTTATAAGCCTCACTGAAATAATTTCTGATTTATGCCAGTATTGAGATAGAACTGGATGCTGTGTTGAATATCAGCATCAAGACTCATCTGTGTGGATTGAACTGAGGAGTACTGGGTGCCCTGACTCAGAGCCTTTCTAAAAGCAATTGCTTTGGTGCATCCCAGGTCCTCTCCCATTTTGGGCTGCAGGAGTAAGTGGGAGGATGGTGGCAACAACTACTGGAGAATAAGACCCACAGGCAGCACTGCAGGGCTGCTGTGTTGCTGTTGGGCAAGGGAGAAGGTGGGAGAGGCTTTGCTTGAGGAACCCTTCTTCGCCACAAGTTCCATCTCAGCAAGGCAGCTAAGTCACAGTGGTCTAGGTCTCAAACAAAAAGTATCTTACATGCACCACTCTCTCCAAATAGTAGTTGCTTGGCTCTGAATGCCAGAATGCAGGATTTGGGAATGATGATTGCTTTCTTATTGCCTCTGCCACCCTAGAACATGAAAGGAGAATTTGGATCAACCACATGGAACAAAATTTGACTGCAAGGATGTGTGTGTCCGTCCCCCCAACCCCTTATTTCATGAAAGGCCACAACTCGAACCTGACCTTCAGTTTCAGATTGATGCAGGTGTCGTAAAAGATGTTGCCTTCAGCATTGCTGGATTCCCTGAACTCTGTCTCTTCCATGGTCTCCACTGCCTCATTGATCACAAACAGGTCCCTTCGAATCATCTTTGATTGTTTAATGAACTCATGTTGCAAGTTGATTTTCCTGAAGAAGAAAATATGCATCCGTTATCCAATAGAGCAAAGTGCATAAAATAGCAACACCATATACAAACTACATGCAGTGCATCTTCTGCAATCTATATCGTCGTTCTAAACTCCTATCAATACTGTACAGGATTTTTTCACAAGGTACAATCCTGTAACATTTGGATTCTCTTCCACTGAAGAGTTCCTGATCCTCTGGACCCATTTCCTCTGAGTCCAAGCATGGTTTTGGGACTGAATCAGCCTTGATTGCCCTGCTGAAATGTGACACAGGAGTGTGACCATGTCACTTTTACCCAGCATCTCAGTAGCTTGGTATTTTATGTGAGTGGGTGGTATACAGTGGTACCTCGGTACTTCTAGGTTTCGGCAGTCCGAAACCTAGAAGTTTCGAAAAAACGCAACCTGAAGCGTCTGTAACCTGAGGTATGACTGTATATAGAAATGAGCAAACCAGTGATATTTTAGGGAGCAGGCTAGCAGGTGAGGCCCATTACTTACATCATAGGAGCCTACACAACACAAAACACTGTTGCTGTATGTAGGTTTTATTTTATTTGTTTTTTATCTTAGATTCTGGAATTGTACATCCAGATTTTTTTGTTAAAAATTTTGGGGGCCCCAAGAGAGTGGGGCCCTAGGCTATAGCTTGTTTAGCTTATACATAAATCTAGCACTGGACACACCTCTGTGGGGAGGGAATTCCACAGCTTAGAGGCTGCCACAAATAATGTCCTCTCCTCCCCCCCCCCACTTCTGAAGCAAGTGAAACAACCAAAAGGGCCTCCTCTACTGATCTTAACGTATGGGAGGGTCTGTAGGGAAGGAGGTGGTCTCTTAGACAGTGTAATGGGCGATGTTGAGTTCCATTGGGTATATTAGGTCAGTATCCTCAACTGTTTTCTTCCAGCCTTACCCATCTCTTGTTGCAGAATCGAGGAGCTGGGGGTGGACATATATCTTTCTCACGTTCACAGACCTCAAATGAGACATACTAACAGCCGCCAACGCTTCTACTCTTGTCTCTTCAATCCGCCCACCAATATTTCCCTCCACTTTTCCATCTACGTGGTCCACAACGGTGAATGAACCTGAATCTTGGACTTCTTGAGATTAAAAAAAATTGAGAAAAATCAATGACAACAAAAGGGACACTATAACAACAAACGTAACTAAAGTCCATCTCGCTCATTGTCTTCTGTACCCTGTCTAGCTGTGGTTCTGAGTTTCCCAGCCCTAGAGATACTAGGCAACCCAAGAATTCCTTAATGCAAAGCATGCTTTTCACCATGGTGTTGAGGCTTGAAGATTCCAATAAATGGTTTTTTAAAACAATATAATCAGTGCTGTTTTTCTAGAAAAGAGTTGCTGGAATTCACCATGAATGCCTCCATTGTTCTCTTATCATGGAGCCCACCTGAGGGGTGCCAGAACTGAGTTACAGCTGGGAGAAAAAAACAGCCCTGAATATAATTATGGAAAACAGAATAACATGAGTTATAAATAAGATTCTTGAGAGATTTTGCGGGGCAGAGTGGGAAGGAGGGGGTTGGAAATTTGCCATCTATGAACTCCCTTAAGAGGACTGGACTAGATGACCGTTGGCTCCCTTCCAACTCTATGGTCATATCCAAGTCAAAACTAATGATAAAACAGCATAACTGTGAGTAAAGGTTTCAAAACACTATGGCACTACCACAAACCACTGAGAAAAATGGGATGAGAAATATGCTCTAAAAGAATGCTAAAATGCTTGTGAAATTGAACTACGCACCCTGCATTTTTCTTGCCAAATCATGGAATGCACACAGCCCTGTAATAATGTGTGAAGGAGAATGAGCCTGAAATCGTCTAAACCAGAGTGAGGAACCTGTAGGCCACCAGAGGTTGTTGGAGTTGGAAGCCAGCAACAAATGGAAGGCCAGAGGTTCTTCCACCTCTGCTCTACACACTTACCTGGGAGTAAGTCCCATTAAACTCAATATGGCTTCCTTCTGAATGTGTACGTATAGCTTTGTAAATACTGGAAATTACCTAGTTTTGCAGCATGGTCTCCCGATAACAGCACATCACTTAGCTTGTATTCAGTTCTCTGGAAACGGCTGGTCTGCCACCACGACTGCTTTCTCTTTCTTTGAACCAGGCAGAGAGGCCTAAAATGATGTTGGTCTATAACACTTCGCACTGGGATCAAATCTCCTGTTGGGTCCAGTTCCTTGGACAAAGATTTGGTTGCCTTATGAAACAACATTTCTGAGATGTATGCAAGACTTGTCGTTTGACCTTGACGGAGAAACAATGAGAAGAGGAACAAACTTGTAAATTGTGTAGGGTGTATTGTGCAATCAGCTGCAGAATGCCTTCCCCTTTTCCAAACAGTAATTCCTTCCAGCCTTCAAAGCAGTTTTTAAATCGGTGTAGATGTATAGTCTCTGCTCCAATGCTATTCCCTGTGGCCAGTCATGTAGGGAGACATGGAACCATTGTGGAATGGTGCTTCCAATCCCCCAGTTCACAGAGATGATTCCAGGAGGATACCTCGGTCAATGGAATTAAAAGCCATTCCCCAAGAAAAATGCACATTTCAGGCTGAACAGGACCAATTTCATGCCAAAACCAAGTCAAAACCTATATTGGAATTGTTCCAGATACAGTCATACCTTGGAAGTCAGATGCCTTGCAAGTCAAACATTTTGGCTCCTGAATGCCACAACCCGGAAGTGAGTGTTCCGGTATGTGAACGTTCTTTGGAGCTGGAATGTCGGATGCGGGTTCCAATTGGCTGCAGGCTTCCTGCAGCCAATCGGAAGCCGCGCCTTGGTTTCCAAACATTTTGGAAGTCAAACGGACTTCCAGAATGGATTTTGTTCAACTTCTGAGGTACAACTGTAATGGGTTTCCTCCTGAAGTGCCTGCAGCTCAGCTTCCGCTACCCTCTCCAACATCTTGCCCCTAAAATAGTATTAGTGAATAGAAGGCAATTGTCAAGGATCTTGGGGTCCTGAGAGGGGTTCCCCCTGCCCAGAATGGATGCACCAAACATCCTTCAAGGCATCTCTGTCAAGTACCTTGCTTTACTTCTTCAGCTTGTTGGAATTTCCTAACTGTTACACTATATATAGGATAGTGATGTATGGAATTAGTGATGTACGTTAGTGAGAGCTGGACCACAAAGAAGGCTGATTGCCGAAGAATTGATGCTTTTGAATTATGGTGCTGGAGGAGACTCTTGAGAGTCCCATGGACTGCAAGAAGATCAAACCTCTCCATTCTGAAGGAAATCAGCCCTGAGTGCTCACTGGAAGGACAGATCGTGAAGCTGAGGCTCCAATACTTTGGCCACCTCATGAGAAGAGAAGACTCCCTGGAAAAGACCCTGATGTTGGGAAAGATGGAGGGCACAAGGAGAAGGGGACGACAGAGGACGAGATGGTTGGATAGTGTCTTCGAAGCTACAAACATGAGTCTGACCAAACTGCGGGAGGCAGTGGAAGACAGGAGTGCCTGGCTTGCTCTGGTCCATGGGCTCACGAAGAGTCGGACACGACTAAACGACTAAACAACAACAACAACAACAACATCCCAGTTCTATATCTTCATAATCTTGAAAGGCCTTGATTTCCCCCCTATAATCTGAAAATGATTTATTATTTATATATATGTGTGTGTGGATGTGCCAAGTCTTACATGTTGTTGCCATCATATGGTGGCAGCATGGCCAGCTCAGGATCCTTTGCTAGCCCAGTTCTGCCACCTCCTTGCCAACAGGGATACCAGCAACAGGAGGTTTGCTCACCTGCTATTTGGGTGAGTACATTGAGGCCGGTTCTGTGTTGGCCGAGGTTGGCAGAGGCTGCGCAGAGGGACACTTCCACCTCTCAAAACCCCCTCCAGCCTGGTGGATCAGGGGCTTGTACTGTATTGCATTTATTTATTTCATCATGTACTTACGCCATTTCAATGCTGCTTGCTAAAATGACATTCTCTGAACGGCTTAGAATAAATGAGTAAAAATAAAACAAAAAACAAAACAAAAAACCCCAAAGCTGCATAAATAATAGCAAAAGAAAAACACAGATTAATCTACTAAGGCTGCATTTCAGTGGGATTCAATGGAGCTTACTTCTGAGTAGATATGCACAGTGCTTTTTTCTTGAAAAATAGGTGCCGGTGTGATAGGAATTTTATGGTCTTAGATATATAGTAATGTTCATAACTGCACATACATAGATCAGCACAGGAAAGCCAACCTGGACCCATTTTGATTCCTAAACTGACCAAATCCTTTCTCTGCAAGGTTAAAAATGGAAAAGCCTCCCCATTGTCTCTTCCTTCACAAATCCTGTCTTAATCTGTGTTTGAATAAGGTGTGAGCCTGTGACCTGGCCCAGGAAATAAGTATTTTACCACTACAAAAGAATGGCCAGGCTCCCCAGAAAATCCAATCAAGTAACCTGCTAGACAGGAGATAAACAAGGACAAGAGAAAAACAACATTTAAATTTCTGTGATGTAGGTGGGATGTATCTGAGGGGTGGTCTTAGGTTACACCCCTTCTGTGATGTATGCATAATGTTTCTGGGGGTGGTCTTGATCTAGAGAATGGGAATTTCAAAAGTCTTTATAAGGCCTTGCAGGCCATTGTTCTGGGTCCTCTTCCTCTCCTGCGTGTGAGGGGAGTACCCTGTTGCAACAGATCAATAAAGATCAAGCTTACTAGCTGCTTTGCTTCTCAATATTCTCTGGTTGGCCTCTGCTATTTTCTCCTACCAATAGGGAACCTATGTAAGGACTCTATATGGGCTCTTGGATACCCCATAAGGGAAAAGGGCATATTTTTATTTACAACAGATGGTGACCACGCACGAAGGGACTTTTGGTTACCCGGATTCTGGAAACGAGGAAGGACTGGTTATCCAGCGCGCACCAGGCAGTTTGCCAGGAGGAATAACCAGTCTTCCATCGGTCCCAGGGTCTGGAAATAACTGGAGTTTCAGCGGGGCTAACCAGAGGAAGCAAAGCTTGATCAGGCCGGCCTTAAACAACCAGTCAAGACATCGTGGGATCACCAGGAACAGCGCATGATTATCGACTTCCGGTCGGCGCCAGTGCTTAATGGCGGTCCTTGCCTCGAGCTCCGAGGGAGGACTGCTCCGCAAGTTCGGGTCTGACCCGCTACAGCGAGCGGGGGACCCTTAAAATTGCAGGCGCTGAAGCCTGTAAGCAAGGAGACTCGGCGGGCACCTTTTGCGCCCCCCGGTACTGTGAAAGAGCCTTTTTAAAGGCTACGGAGCGGCATCGGGAGTGAGCGCGGTGCTGAGAGTCGTCACCCAGCCTGCGGAGTGAAGCTGCGTCGCCATTGAGCAGAGAGCGCCGATTCCTTCCTGAAACTGAATTCGGACTGTAAAACCCGTGAGTAAGATTGACAGATGGAACGGGACATTTAAAGTGGGACTTTTAAAAATTTGGCTGAAAACGGGAAAGGCATAAAATAAGGAAGTCTGCCTCCCCGGACTGCATGTAAATAAAGCAACGAAAGAACAAAGCTGCATTTAATTGAAGGATAATTTCTAAACTGTTTAAAACCTGACATCGGACTTAAATTTCCCCCCCAGCAAGCAGGGGAAGGGGGGGATTAAGATTGAAATTTATATACCTGCTTAAAGGAGAGGAGGAAAGAGATCTTTCACTGTCAAAACCCTGAGTCGGGCTGCTGGAGCAAGCACCAGGCAATTGAACTGTCAATTTAAACTGGATACAAAGTTGGGGTTTTGACTGAAACATGTTATAAGACTTGAATGGAGTTACTTTGTGAACACTTTAGACTGAAACTGTAAAAAGTGTTTTGACTGTGGACTTTGGACTCTGGTTTCTTTGGATTCTTTGTTCCCCACATTATGTGTTTCTGACTTTCTAAACTGGATACAATTAAATGCTCCCTCTAGAGGAACTAAAGAAAATTTGTTACTGTGAGAGGGAAAGAGTGGAACTTTCCACTTCTAAGCCTGTCTGTGAGAATTGACCTTGAGGACATGAGCAGCTTACCAGAAGAGATAACAACTAGATCTAAAACAAAACAAACTCAGCAAACTCAAAAGAAAAGGGGTTCTATGCAAGGCACAACACCAGCTGGACAGGAAAAAGCACCAACTGCATCTATGGAGTCAATGACACAGGCATTGCTCAAAATAAATCAGTCTTTGGAAGCATTGACAAAGCAGTCAGCGGAGAATACAAAAAAATTGAATGACCTGACAACAAGATTGGACTTGAACACGGCAAGCGTAGCTTCTAACACAGATTCTATAAATAAACTTATTCAAGAAAATTCGGAAACAAGAAAGATTGCTCAAAGTGCAAAAGATACAGCAGAAGAAACTAAGAGGGAGCTCGCCCCAATCACAAAAAAGGTGAACGAACATGATGCAACTCTGGCTTTGTGGGAACTCCAGAGAAAGGAGAAAAATCTCAAATTAAGATCAATCCCAGAGGAAGAGAAAGGAAGCCTTGCAGAATTCCTTACAGAAAATATTTTGGAATTTTGGCAGGACGAGTTTCAGGAGGAAGAATTTGAAATAACAACGGCTTTCCGGTTGGGCAGAAGGCAAGGCAAGAAACCCAGAGATTGCTTGATTACATTGAGATCTAAAGAAGAAAGAGATAAAATTTTGGACCTACATTATCAAAAGGCTCTCGTAATCCAAAACTGTCAAGTACAGATCTTCAAAGACATCCCTAAATACATCTTGGAGGTGAGGGCCTTTTATAAAGATTTGGTTTATCTTCTGAAGAAGAACAACATACCTTTCAGGTGGGAGTTCCCACAAGGATTGTCCTTTAACTACACAGGAAGGAAGATTAAAATAAAAACAATTCAAGACAAAGAACTTTTTTTGGAAAGAAACCAGGAGGACTTACAGAAAGGAACAGTAGACACAACAGTGGAGAAAGAACCGACAGATATTGCAAATCTCTCATTTGGACTTTTACCACCATCGGAGGAGGAACAAAAACTTGGAGCAGTCGGAGGAGTAGGTACATAATACTAAAATGTCTCTGCAACTTCTTAGTTGGAATTGTAATGGACTGAACCTCCCCAGGAAGAGACGCCAAGTCTTCCATATTTTGAAAAGAGAGCAATTGGATATAATTTGTTTGCAAGAAACGCATGTGACCAGGACACATAGGAAACTACTTATAAACAAGAGGCTTGGACAAGAATTTATTTCATCAGACAAAGTTAAAAAAAGAGGTGTGGTGATATATGCAAAGGAAAGATTGGCTCCCAAAATGATCTTCAAAGATGAACAAGGAAGATACCTGGCAATAGAAATACAAGTTCAAGGAGAAAAAATTATGATATTGGGAATATATGCACCAAATGAGGGGAAGGCGGAATTCTTTAGGAAGTTGCATGAGACTTTAATGGACTATCTGGACTGTAAAATTATAATGATGGGAGATATGAATGGTGTTGTCTCCACTAACATGGATAAGGCACAAAGACAGATAATCTCTAATGATGGAAGACTTCCAAAGACTTTTTTCGAATTGACTGAAACACTGGATTTGATTGATATCTGGAGAACAAAGAATCCCCTGGAGAGGGAGGGAACCTTTTTCTCTGAAGCTAAAATGACCTGGACAAGGATTGATCAAATTTGGGTAACTAGTTGTATGGCACCGAAGATAAAAAAAGCAGAAATTTGCCCAAAGACTTGCTCTGACCACAATGCAGTGAAGATAGAGATGAAACTAACAACAACTGGAACCTTCAGATGGAGGATGAATGACGCCCTATTTAGAGATGAAGAGATTTATAAGAAGGCCCAAAAAGCAGTGAAGGACTATTTTGAGATAAACTTGAGAACTGATGTGGAAAAAAGAATAATTTGGGACGCTAGCAAGGCCGTGATGCGAGGTTTCCTAATACAACAAAACTCCATAAAGAGGAAAAAACAGAATGAGAGAAAAGAAAAACTTTTGGAAAAGATAAAAGAAGCTGAAAAGAAATTGAGGTCCAAACCAAAGTCTCATGAGATTTTGAGAGAAATAAAATATTATCAGACACAATATATGGAACTGATGAATCAAGAGATAGAATGGAAGATAAAGCAAATGAGACAAAGAACATTTGAATCAGCAGACAAATGTGGGAAACTTCTGTCATGGCAATTGAAAAAGAGACAGAAATTGAATACTGTGACAAGTTTGGAAATGGAAGGAAAAATTATCCACAAACCAAATGAGATAAACAACTGTTTTCAAAGTTTTTTCAGGAAATTATATGCACAAGGGCCGGTTAACGAGCAGGAAACAGAAGAATTTATTAAAAAGTATGGACTACCAAAGATTTCAGATCAAAGTAAAAGGATTTTGAATGAGAAAATAACAGGACAAGAAATAGAGGACGCCATTCAGAACACGAAATTGGGAAAATCTCCAGGCCCGGATGGATTGACTGCCAGATATTATAAGGCATTGAAGGAATGGATAGTACAACCATTAAAGGAAGTTTGTAATGAAATTTTGGAAGGGAAAAAGGCACCCGAATCGTGGAAAGAAGCTTTTATTTCACTTATACCGAAAACAGAGACTGAAAAGAATCAGGTTAAGAACTACCGCCCTATATCATTACTCAATGTGGATTACAAAATTTTTGCAGACATTTTAGCAAAAAGACTGAAGAGAGTTTTGGTGCAGGAGATTCACAAGGACCAAACAGGCTTTCTCCCAGGGAGACATATGTCAGATAATGTAAGGAACATTATAGACATTTTAGAGTTGCTGGAAGTAAAGATTAATAGAAAAGCAGTTATAATTTTTGTGGACGCGGAGAAAGCCTTTGATAATATCTGTTGGACCTTTATGAAAAAGAATCTCCAAGGGATGGGGGTAGGCCAAGGATTTGAAAACGGTATAGGTGCTATATATTCTAAGCAAAAAGCAAAGTTGATTGTTAACAATGTGGTAACGGAAGAGATTCCTATAGAAAAAGGTACACGACAGGGATGCCCAATATCACCCTTACTTTTTATAACAGTCCTGGAGGTTTTGCTGAACATGATTAGAGGGGACCAATTGGTTAAAGGCGTTGAACTTGGAACAAAAGAGTACAAATTAAGGGCATTTGCAGATGATCTGGTACTGACTTTGCAACAGCCAGAGACTAGTACTAAAAGAGTTTTAGAACTAATTGAGAAATTTGGTCAAGTAGCAGGATTTAAATTGAATATGCAAAAAACCAAAGTGTTGGAGAAAAATCTAACAACGGCAGAGAAAGAGAAGTTTCAGAGTGAAACAGGTTTAACAATAACAAAAAAGGTGAAATACCTGGGTGTGAACTTGACTTCTAAAAATATAAATTTATTTAAAGACAATTATGAAAAATGTTGGACAGAGGTGAAAAAAGATCTAGAAATATGGTCAAGGTTGAGACTTTCCTTGTTAGGCCGAATTGCTGTTATCAAGATGAATGTATTGCCTAGAATGTTGTTTCTATTCCAGACACTCCAGATCTTGGATAAGATGGATTGCTTCAAGAGGTGGCAAAAAGACATATCAAAATTTGTCTGGCAGGGCAAAAAGCCCAGAATAAAGTTTAAGATTTTAACTGATGCAAAAGATAGAGGGGGTTTTGCCCTGCCGGACTTGAGACTCTACTATGAATCGGCAGCTTTCTGCTGGCTGAAACAATGGCTACTTCTTGAGAATACAGATATTTTGGATCTGGAAGGGCATGACAACAGATTTGGTTGGCATGCATATATATGGTATGACAAGGTAAAATTGCATAAAGGCTTTAAAAACCATATTGTGAGGAAAGCACTGTATAATGTTTGGATAAGATACAAGGATTTGCTGGAGAGTAAAACCCCTAGGTGGTTATCACCAATGGAGGCTAAAGAGATAAAAAAACTAAATATGGAACCCAATTGGCCAAAGTATTGTGAAATTTTAGAACAAGATGGTGAAAGAATTAAATTGCAGAGTTTTGATAAATTAAAGTCTAAGGTACGAGATTGGTTGCATTACCATCAGATAAACGAGGTATTTAAACAAGACAGGAAAATAGGTTTCCAGATGGAGAGGTCGAAATTGGAAACAGAATTGCTAGAACCCAATACTAAGAATTTGTCGAGAATGTATAACTTGCTGCTGAGGTGGAATACACAAGATGAAATAGTAAAATCAGCCATGATTAAATGGACACAAGACATAGGTCATGACATAATGCTTGATGACTGGGAACAGTTGTGGAATACAGGTATCAAGTTTACAGCTTGTAGTGCATTAAGAGAGAATATAATGAAAATGGTTTATAGGTGGTACATGACCCCAGTCAAACTTGCAAAAATTTATCATCTGCCCAGTAACAAATGTTGGAAATGTAATGAGACTGAAGGTACCTTCTACCACCTTTGGTGGACCTGCCCGAGGGTAAAGGCCTACTGGGAAATGATCTATAATGAAATTAAAAAGGTCCTTAAATGGACATTTTTGAAAAAGCCAGAGGCATTTCTCCTGGGCATGGTGGGCCAATTGGTGTCAGGGAAGGACAAAACATTTTTCATGTATGCTACCACAGCGGCAAGAATCCTTCTGGCAAAGTATTGGAAGACGCAGCAGCTACCCACTCTGGAAGAATGGCAAGCGAAGGTGATTGAGTATATGGGAATGGCAGAGATGACCAGCAGAATCCGTGACCAGGGGAGAGAGACGGTGGAAGAAGACTGGAAGAAATTCAAAAAATACCTTAAAGACTGTTGTAAAATTGATGATGGCTGAGATGTCATGGTTATAAGAAATAGAGCTTTGCAGCGGTAAATCATAACTTTAAAGGATGCATAATGAAAATGACTGAATTAATTGAATGAAGGGTTGCTGAGAAAGGGTTAACATAAGGATGCAGAAAAAGGGAGGTATGGGGAAGTCCGGGAAAGAAGGTTTAGGAAAATAAGTTTAAGTAATTATACATGTTTATTCGTTTGTATGTCTTGTATGCTTTTGTTTTGTTTGTGTTTTATTATATGTCTGGAAAATTAATAAAAATTATCATAAAAAAAAAAATATAATCTGAAAATGATTTATTATTTATATATATGTGTGTGTGGATGTGCCAAGTCTTACATGTTGTTGCCATCATATGGTGGCAGCATGGCCAGCTCAGGATCCTTTGCTAGCCCAGTTCTGCCACCTCCTTGCCAACAGGGATACCAGCAACAGGAGGTTTGCTCACCTGCTATTTGGGTGAGTACATTGAGGCCGGTTCTGTGTTGGCCGAGGTTGGCAGAGGCTGCGCAGAGGGACACTTCCACCTCTCAAAACCCCCTCCAGCCTGGTGGATCAGGGGCTTGTACTGTATTGCATTTATTTATTTCATCATGTACTTACGCCATTTCAATGCTGCTTGCTAAAATGACATTCTCTGAACGGCTTAGAATAAATGAGTAAAAATAAAACAAAAAACAAAACAAAAAACCCCAAAGCTGCATAAATAATAGCAAAAGAAAAACACAGATTAATCTACTAAGGCTGCATTTCAGTGGGATTCAATGGAGCTTACTTCTGAGTAGATATGCACAGTGCTTTTTTCTTGAAAAATAGGTGCCGGTGTGATAGGAATTTTATGGTCTTAGATATATAGTAATGTTCATAACTGCACATACATAGATCAGCACAGGAAAGCCAACCTGGACCCATTTTGATTCCTAAACTGACCAAATCCTTTCTCTGCAAGGTTAAAAATGGAAAAGCCTCCCCATTGTCTCTTCCTTCACAAATCCTGTCTTAATCTGTGTTTGAATAAGGTGTGAGCCTGTGACCTGGCCCAGGAAATAAGTATTTTACCACTACAAAAGAATGGCCAGGCTCCCCAGAAAATCCAATCAAGTAACCTGCTAGACAGGAGATAAACAAGGACAAGAGAAAAACAACATTTAAATTTCTGTGATGTAGGTGGGATGTATCTGAGGGGTGGTCTTAGGTTACACCCCTTCTGTGATGTATGCATAATGTTTCTGGGGGTGGTCTTGATCTAGAGAATGGGAATTTCAAAAGTCTTTATAAGGCCTTGCAGGCCATTGTTCTGGGTCCTCTTCCTCTCCTGCGTGTGAGGGGAGTACCCTGTTGCAACAGATCAATAAAGATCAAGCTTACTAGCTGCTTTGCTTCTCAATATTCTCTGGTTGGCCTCTGCTATTTTCTCCTACCAATAGGGAACCTATGTAAGGACTCTATATGGGCTCTTGGATACCCCATAAGGGAAAAGGGCATATTTTTATTTACAACAGATGGTGACCACGCACGAAGGGACTTTTGGTTACCCGGATTCTGGAAACGAGGAAGGACTGGTTATCCAGCGCGCACCAGGCAGTTTGCCAGGAGGAATAACCAGTCTTCCATCGGTCCCAGGGTCTGGAAATAACTGGAGTTTCAGCGGGGCTAACCAGAGGAAGCAAAGCTTGATCAGGCCGGCCTTAAACAACCAGTCAAGACATCGTGGGATCACCAGGAACAGCGCATGCGGAAGTGAGTATTAAGTAGGAAACACGGGTAGTGGGTTGGGGTCTCTAAACCACAGCAACCAAAATTCTTTAATTCTTCCTTTTCCCTTCAAATCTAAAATTTCTACTTTTTTCCTCATCTAAAAATTGCCTTCTCCTCCTTTCTGTCCCCTCAATCTCAACACCAGCCCTAGCCCTTCGGAGTATGCCCAGGCAAAAGTTGTGTGTGACTTCTTTCATTTCCCTTCTACAGTCTATATGCCGACCTATTCCTTCGGAGTTTTGCCCAGAAAAAGGTCGTGCTTTTTCTTCTGTACTGAAAACTATTTAACTCCCAGGTGTAGCCGCACCTCTGCCATGGCGATCTTTGTTAGAGATGACCTGTGAGCAGAGAAAGCAAGGGCACCTGATTCCTTTCCTTCTTTGTCATTTCTGAGTCCCAATCTGGCACTGCGCTATGCAAGCGTCCAGTAGGGAACTCTCAGGTTAGATTGTAAGAGGCAGGAGGTTGCTGTGGGCTCCCTGGCTGAGTAATGACCAAAGGGGGGGGGGTTTGAGATCGCTGACCGCACTGTTAGCTTAGTAGCCAGGAAAGGCCAACAGCTGTACCAGCCTAGTAAGTCAGGCCAGACGAACGGCGGTGTGTCACAGTACAAATTCTCGGAGTTGTCCAAATTGAGTGTACTGTGGGTTATTTATTGTGTTTCCTGAAAAGTGGGGATAAAACCCCGACTGCAGTATAAAAGTAAAAGCTAGCGCTATTAAAAATTCTTAAAATGGGTGCACCTCAATCAAAAGAAATGAACCCACAGACTCCTGATGGGAAAGAAGCCCAGTTGGTGCTTACTTCCCGCCTGGACTCTGACAGTCCCCTTCAATTTGTGTTTAAGAAACGTTTTTCCAGTGTTTAAATTGTACTTAGGCAACATCCAGCAGCTGCTTATCTTAAATGTACCATCTAAAATAAAAATGCAAGCTTGCTCCAATTCTAAATCTAAGGAAGCCATGTTGAAGCCTTATCAATCTTAAACAAGACAAAAATTGAGAATGAAGTGTGCAAATGTTTGTTAAAGAGGCTCTAAAAGAGAGTTTTTCTCCCAAGTGGTAAAATCCTGTATACGTGCTACTTGTGTTCTGAAAGGAGGATTACCCCACCTCCTTTCTCTAGTTTCAGTGGGGAGGGTGATTTTAAGTCTAATGGTAAATGATGTTGTGTTGTAACTTTTGAGTTTGTGAGTACACCTGTGTTCCAGTCTAAGTTAACCTAATGTTTCTGCTGCAAAAGCCTAGTTGAGCCAACTGCTCTCTCAAGCTAAAATGCAGTGTATGTATTTCATTAAGCATATGCCTATGAAAGTATGGTGTTCCTTCTAAGAAAAATATGTGAGTCCAGTTTTAACTTTGATTTGGTTGGACAGAAGAGTTATTGTAAGGCTCCTGATATCAGTCTCTATAAGACGTCCTGGCCTCTTTTCTTAGAAAATGCCCCCCCTTGTTTCATTCTGTCTCTTTCAGGGTTTTTTTCCCTTCTCCTTCTTATTCTGTGCCAGGTAAATTTACTCCCGAGTAAGCTTCCTTTAAAGGAAACTGCAAAGGTGGGGGGGCATAGATTAGGCTTACTATTCCTCTGCAAGTTCAGGAAAAATTGTCACTTTTGTATTCCTTTTAAATCAAATCTATGGCTGTTTTAACTATGCTTTATAAGAGATCCTCTCCCTATCTTAGGAAAAATGTTCACTTCAGTCTTTAAAGATAATTTATCTAGGAACTTTCACTCTCTAGTCTAAGGAAGTAAACTCTCACTCAAACTAGCTTCAAGATCTGCTAAAAGGGTTCTGCTAAAAGGGTTCTGTATAGAATTGGGTACTTTTATTTTCCTCTTCCTTAGTACATGATAGGCGCATGGCTTGTGATCTCTTCCCCAGTTGTGTCTGTGTACATAAGTATGTGTGTGTTTCTGGTAGTACAAATCTTGCTATGAACCCTGTATTTTAGGGTTGGACTAGATGACCCCAGGTCCCTTTCAACTTTCCCAATTTGTAGCTGAAATTCAGCCCAGATTTGCTTGTGATGTTTGAAGCAGAACTGGTGATATCAGGCATTTGAGTGATTACAGTGTTTATCATTTTGTCTATTATTTACAAAAATCAGACTTAAAAGTCTACTCAAAGTTTAAGCACATACAAATGAATAGTCAAGTAGAATGCGCCTTGACCAATCCTGTAAATAAAGGGCAGGAAAATTTTGTCTGCAAATGGTAAGGCTGAAATGACTGAGAATGTTAAAAAAAAATCCTATGAATTCTAACTCTCTGGCCATTTTTACTCATAAATAAGAGAGCGGTTGATTGTTCCGCGAATGACCAGATAAAATGACCAATAATGATAGCCCTTTCCTGTACATAAAGGAAGCACTCCTTTGCTTGGGCTGCAATTGCTAGCTTTGGTGAATACTTGAATTACTGAGTTTCTCTTTTTTTTGTGTGTGTTTTAAAATCTAACCCTATTTTTAAAAATCTACTCCTTACCTTTCCCTTCCTTATTCTAATTGAGCCAAAAGATGCAACATTTTCAATGGTATAAAAGGTTTGCTGAGACATGAACTCGGCACATGCACAGAGGCTAGATCAGCTTACAAAAAAGAGAGAGCGAGAGAAAGGAGGGGGGAGAGAGAAGGTTTGGAGAGCGTGAAACCTATACAAATTTCCTTATGTAAAACTTGGAACCATTGAGGGAAATCATCCTTAATGTGTTTTGCTCCAGGGGTTACTTAAGACAAAAGAGTTAAGTACTGGACATGCCAAATTCTTTTCACAGGTAAATATCAAAGCACTCCCACTGTGAGTTCCTCTCTTGAGTAGTTTCTCCCCCCCCATGGGATTTAAATTTTATAACAGTTTTTTTTTGTTTTGTTTTGTGTGTGTGTGTATGTGTATATGCCTATGCATTTTAGGAACAGCATTTCCTGACAGACCTCTCACATGAAATAATTTTCCCTTTTAACAGAGTGTCCTTTCTTTTCTCCCACAGCACAAATGATAATGAGGGGATGCAAACAGTGATTTAAATACTCTATAAAAAGTAATTGCATTTGTTTTTCTTTTGTCTTTCTTCCCTTAAAGCCAAACAGCAACTTACTTTCTGTTCTGTGAAACAAGTCTGAATCCCTGCTGTATTAGTGACTTCCATCTCTTTGTGGCTTTGACACTCTAAGTTACAAATAATCTGTTTTCATTTATTTAATCAGTTTTTCCATGATATATATGAAATTAATCGAAGCACAACCAAACATTGTTTGTGGAATGGTATTTGTTTACCTTTTTGCCTGAGCATTTCTTATTAATTCTGTCATTTTGGCTAGTGCAAGGTACTTGTACAACTTTAAATTGCCATTCATTTTTTCTTGGTATTAACTAATTTCCCAGTATTAACATTACAGCTGATGTCACATCAAGAAACACTTTTATTTTCATTTGGGATGTTAGAATGCCAAATCAACACCGGTACTCACCATGAAGTTGTTACAGTAAGTGAAACACTTTTTAACAACAACAATAAGAGGTGCAGGTACTGCATACCCTTGAGTACTCCCTGGGGGAAAAAATCACTGGATATGCATGGGATTGGTCTGTAGGACATTTAAATTGCAATCTGCTGTTAGCCACTGTGGTTTGGATGGAGAAAAGAGTTGGTTCAGTTCAGATTTTACAGAAGCAGTGCTTTTCCGCCCTCCAAAAATATGTTTAGGTGTACTCTCATTTTGACTCAAGAAAATCTCCATTTTATAGTTCAAATTGGGAAAAATCAATACAGTAAATGGACAAAAGTACAAAGATTCACAAAATGTTTATGGGTATGCGTACCCCTGGCCCGCCCCCCCAGGAAAAAGCAGTGATAATAAGCAAACCAAAACACGACTAAAACTATATACAAAATACAAAAATATTAGGGGGAAATGTTTGCAAAAATGGGTAGATTGGGTAAAAATATATACAAAATGTGTAAATTAAAAGACGTTTGCCTTAAAAATGCCAATGAATTTTTATTAGGCTTCTTTTTTTAAAAAAGTGACAAACTGATGCAGAAACATGGAAAACTGAATTTAACACTGGGAAAAGAACTACAGCAGCACTGTCTGACTCCACCCTGTGACAAATCGGAGGAACGAGAACATTTCTGAAAGAGAAATTTACCGTAAAAGGAAATGCTTCAGGCTACCCATGAGGCACCTTAAACACTGGCTTCTAATTTATTCTTTCTTTCTTTGCTGCTTCTTCAACAATCCATCTGAATAAATCCTTCCACAGTCTGAGACTATTTAGGGATCAGATAACCACAAACATAGCAGCAGCCACCCCTGATTTCCTTTTGATCACTGAAAAACACTGAGACCCCGTCCCTAAAAACAAGAGAGATCCCTTCTTCAGCCGAACAAAAAAGCAACAGAGAAATAACCCAGCTGCCCACCGATCTATTGTTGAATGAACCTCTTCATAGAAACATTCAGCGCTTCTTACCTCCCCTGTACTTAAACAGCAATTTTTGAGAAAAGGCAAAAGGCTGGTTTCTTGGCTTTCAGAAATTGTGTATTTCCTGTTGATTTTCACGCTTCAGCTGCAAATACTGTAGTGGGATCAAAGCAGATTATGATTTTCTGGTTTCGGTTTCTGTTTCCGGGAGCTAGCTACTCCCACTACTTTATTTCACTCCTTTTTTCGTTAATGCTGCCAAGTTTCCTAGGGATGCTTTCACAAATCCGTCATGGGGACAGGGGAGGTGAGCCAATGGGGTGATAATGAGAATTTAAGATTGTTTAGGACAGAAGAGCTCACTTTCAAAAGGCGCTGCATAACAGAATCTTGAGCGAGTCAGTCAGTACAAAAAAGTTCTGGGACTCCAGCTCCCATCAACCCCAGCCAGCATGAATGAGCATGATGGGAACTGTAGTCCAAAAAATCTGCGAGTGCTTGTTATCCACGCTAAAGCCAGTTTTTAGCAAGCAGGGGATCAGATTAGAAAAGCAGACTGAGCTAACAGAGTTTGGAGCTTGATTCTCTCAATGCATCTTCAACCCTTACAGTTACTGAGAAATGCTGGAATATAAACTGTTGTGCCCAACTCTAAAATATTAAAGTAACAGAATCCACAAGTGTCTATTTTCCAGGGACAGCCCCGGATTTTCCGAAGCTGTCCCGGTTTCTGATTTGATTCCAGAGTGTCCCGCTTTTCCTTAAGACGTCCCTATTTTCTTCAGAGAAATGATGGAGGGTATGGCGTTATCTGACCCCCCCCCCCAAGTCACCAGAAGGCAGTTCTCCATAGGGAAGTCTTTTATTGTTTAATATTTCATTATTATTTTTTTAAAACCCCAATAAGAAACATTGTTTGTTTGTTTGTTTGTTTGTTGTTGTTGTTGTTGTTGTTGCCGTCGTCGTCATCATTTTTCATACAGAATGCTTATTGACATAAGCACATACAAAATGCAGTAAGAATAATGAATGTAAAAATAGACAAATGAAATGAGAATACAGAGGGGAGGGGGAAATCAGGATTTATCACATATAAGAGAAAGGTGAGTCAAATTAGTTCTCAATAAAGCCTCTCCACATTACCTCTGGAGCAGGGGCTTTAGTGGGCTGTGTGGGCGAGTTAACATAGAGAGTGTTATACTGTAGCACCCTGCTTGTGGTTAACGCTTAGCTGGAATGAAATATTCAACGCAGCAATAGAGAAATTAAAATAATTATTTATTTGTCAGACAAATAAATGAGAGGCACAGTGGTATATGGTTACCAAGCTCTGGCCTGGCTCCTGCCATTATGGCCAGCCCTTATATTCCCTTAATCCAGCCCCCTTTGCTCCTCCTGTGGCTGCCTCTGTCCAATCAGCCTAGTTGGATTTCCTATTGGCTGATTGCTATATCCAATCCTAAAAGATACACCCACATCCTCCTGTCCTTATATGGAACACAAACAGCTATATATTGTTACATCTATAAATGACAAATAAGTAGTAATATATCTTACATGTGTCTCAACAAGGAATCTTAATTACCAGCTCACCTCTTGCCCTCCCTGCCCTATTGCCTTCTAAAACAAATGGTTAATCTTAAATTTTTATCTTAAACATATGTCAAGGATCTTGAGTTTCACATCAACATTGAAAGATATCCTTCATTTGAAGGTTTCTAAACAAATGTCTGACAGCTAATATATCAGGACAGCATTTGATGGCGTCTTCCTGTCTGGCAGGGGGGCTAAACTGCTGGCTGACTTAATTCCAGGATAAATACAACTCTTCTAGCATTTGTTAAATCCTTTGCATAATTACATTTAAGCCAATATATTTAAGCTAATATATTTCATACATTATCATAGGTAACCTTTTAAAAGAATAAAGCTTCTCAAAGTAGAAAGGAAGGAACTCAGTAAAAAAAACAGTTTTTAAAGAAGGCTCTTTAGTTTACACCTCCCCCTTTCACCCTCCTTTCCAGCCTCAAAATAAAATAGGAAGAAGCTTCTTTTTCCCCAGCCAAGCCAGTTGCCTTTTCTCTCAGTTTAAGAAAGAAACAGTTTTAAAAAGACTTCCCAAAAAAGCCTCTCTTTCTCTGTCAGCTAGATGCTTCTCCCCATTTGCCTCTGGCCTTAGAAAATACAGCTCAAGGTTTAAGAGAGGCCCATGGTATCATTTTACTATTTGCCCATTCCTAATTATATTTATCTCTGCCTTTGTTATCTTCTGTAACATGTAGGGTCAGTGTCATTACTCAGTCTGTAATTTCAGCTTTTATGACTTTGAGAATTGCTTTCTGCTATCAATCAAAAGGGGCCCCTTGTCTAAGAGGAGGAAAACACTGTTTTCTTAAGCAGCTAGCCTTCTTGCCTGGCATGAAACGTTTGAAAATCTACTTTTGAAAATCTAAGCCCTCTTTAATATACAAGTCCTGATCAAACATTAATAAAATGCAGGCTTATGCCTGATGCCTCAATACCAAGTCGAATGAAAGTGGTCTATTCTTGATGAACCATTAAGAACTCTCCGTTTGTGTGCCAGGTGTTCTGACAGTGCAATTGCTCCATACTTTCACTAGCCACTCCTCTCAGGAAGGCGGTGAGTCAGATTTCCAGTGGGAAACCACTGTCTTCCTGGCTGTGGCAAGTAGCATAAACACAAGAGATTTATGCATGGTGGATGAAGTTAGTACCAGGCTCCATGGATAGGAGCGCTAAGGCTGGATCTGGGTAAGGTGATGGTGGAGATAGTTTCAAAAATTTTGGTCCGGAATCTCTAAACTATGCATTTTATTATGTTTTTAAATATGTTGGAAGCCGTCCAGATGGCTAATTTTTGCGTCCTCTTCAGCAATCTGTTTGAGTAGTCTCTTTCACAGACTGAGATTGCCGAGTGATGAGAGAACCCAAACCTTATCAACTGCAACATTTAAGAAAAAGTGATCCCCCTTGTTTGCTGCTGCTTCATTTACTGGTCACTGGGGGGAAACCCACAGAGAACCTGCCACCAAGAATCACAAGGATCTCTGCTTCAACAGCAGGTTGAACAAAGAAACAGCTAATACATTTTCAAGGCCAGCCCCCCCCCCCAAATCTCTTACTGCAAACTCTGAATATTTCTTACCTCTCCTGTACTTGGACAGCGAATTTTCAGAAAAGGATGGTTCCTTGCTTTTAAGCAATCGCAACTACTTCTGCGTATCATGTCTTCTGTTTTTGACACTTCTGTTGCAATAAGCAGGGGGAACTCAACTTCCTTTTGCAGCAGATTTTGAATGTCTTTGGTTTAATTTTACTTTAAATTATCTGCCTGTGACAGTCTTCTTGGCTAATACTGTCAAACTTCCTAGAGAGGAGGACAACATATATTCACATTTGAAAGCAAATTTACCTAATTTTGCTTTTAAATCAGTTCACCTTTAAAGCAAATTTCCCTAATTTGCAATTTCTTTAAAAAATGCTCAAGCTGAACACACACGGAGAAGTTACTTTGCAATAGTATGTACATTAGAAAAAAATGCATACAAAATATCAGCATTAGGAGAAATTTACACTAGAATGCTGATAAATTTTCATTAGAGTGTTGTTTTAAATCACAAACTAATGTGGAGAAAAATCAGATGCAGTGAGAAATGAAAACTGACAGACTTGTCCCTCACTATTCAATCATGCTGACAGATGAATAAATGAAGGAGCAAGTAAGGTGATAAGGATTTAAGGTTTTACCATTGTTTGTAACAGGTTAGCTCAATTTCAAAAGGTGTTGAGATACAGAGATCTTTAGAGGGATCCCTTGACCCTCCAGTTGTGGTTAGACTCTCAACACCCATCAGCCCCAGGTCAACATGGTCTAAGGGAGGATGGAAGTTGTAGTTCAAGAATATCTGCAGATGTAGGAGGGTGCTTGTTCACTTATCTCATCGGTGTTAAATCAATTGGATAAAGCCGAAAACCCAGATTTTTAAAATGGCTGGAGGCGCAGAGGGTGGAGCTTGATTCTCTCTGTGGGTCTGCATCCCTTGAAGTTACTGAGAAATGTTGGAACGGAAAGTGTTATTCCTAACTCTAAGGGACTAAAATGTTAATCTTTCTATATTATCTCTATATTTTGGAAAGGTTTTATAAATCAATCAATCAATCTGTCTGTCTGTCTGTTGTCTATGCATTCGGAACACCTCTTAGGATATCGTAACCAAATTTGGCATGGACTTGTTTCTGAGATTAAGGGACAAGTTTTGGTCTACGTGTTCCTAGGATGGTGTAGCACTTTGAAACAAGATGGCATTCTGAACCTTTCAAATCTGTACAGATTTGGACACTCCGTAACTGAAGTGTCCCTCCTAGAGAAATCCTCTTCAGAGGAGGACCTAGCACTCTCCAAAGCAAGCATCACAGAGAAGCGGGCAGGTCCCTGCCCAAAATAAGAGGCAGAGACCATAATCAGCCAGATATTATTTTGTACAATATGTCTGATACTCATGTATTCATTACCCTTATACTTTTATTATCCATATAACATTACTATTTTTAATGTAATCGCAAGCTGAACAAATGAGTGACGCTCTTCTTAGCCATCGATAGCTTTTAGCAGCTTATCTCTGGTAAACAAGATTTTGCTTTTGGGAAGCCAAGAGGTGAGCTATCTACTTGGAAGCTTGTGATAAATAAGCAAAGCATGAACAGGCTCAAATTGCATCGTGGAATTTCCAGAAAGGGCAACGGCATTCCAATAAGGCTGGAAAGCCTTGTAATCAGGCCAAACAGCTTGCCTGCCACTTAACTTTGGGCAGAGTAAATGGAGAGAGAGAGGACTGGAGGACTAGAGGCAGGAAAACTGTAAAAACTTTAAGGAAAGAGATATTTGGGGGCAAAATGTCTGCAGCAAGCCAAAAGAAGCAGTCCACCATTGCCGCTCTCTGCTATCCCTCTGTGCTACTAGGCTGATGCAATAACTGTCTTCGGCAACTATATCCCTGAATGTGCTGTATGACCGAGAGCTCTGGAGTAGATGGAATTAATAGATCACTTTTAAAAACTGGTACCGTTGTCTTGGCCTCTGTGCTTTGCCCTTCCAGTTCTGGCTTGCATTTATAGCACAGTGTGCTGATACCAGGCTTTCGAAACGCCCCCCCTCACCGCCCTCATTATTTCAACTGTGAAATGTGGTTTCACTCTTTCCATGCTTATGAAATCTAGGAATTATATACTTCCATCAATCACAGCAAGTAGCAGTGAAGTAAGACCAAGCTGGTGTTAACCTTTATCTCAATGCTGTGCATTTTAGTTCCACTTCTCCTCTTCCCACACTGATGAAACTTTGGGCTTTTGAGCTACCATCAACTGTAGCAGTGATTTCACAATCCCTCTTTCTGGCTCTGGTAAGAAAAAGGATTATAGCAGTTACAATAAAAATCTTGCTTCACTTCAGGGAAAGAATTGCTGTGCAAGGTTACTAGAGTTAGCTAATGATGATAGGGGTTTCCCCCCACCCTAACAGAGTAGAAAGTAATATAGCAGGGCTATCATTGTACCAACAAATTTAGCTCATCCCAGCCTTGCCTCCAGTCTCCAGTCAGAGAGGTTCTCGTAGTCCCACACCAACTTCCAATGCCTGTTTGGCCAAAGGCAACAGCAGAATGGGGGGGGGGATGCATGTGTACATCATTCAGCAACGAATCAATCAGGTCCCTGCCAACTCTCTCAATAACCATTGTTTTCAACCTAGCTGTTGTTTATCTAATAAAGGAGGCTTCCACACTAGGCATTTACTTTAGAAAGGCTACTCTTTGTTGATCCACATTGTATGGTCATAAAATCATTTTTTCTCTTTTGTTTTCCTTCTGCTGCTTTTTATTTTCTTTTGTTTTGCAAGTCACAATATCTCATTTTTGGGAGTCACAGAATGGAAAAGTAGTGCAAACTCTGCAGACGTTGGCTGCCTCAGTGCTACTCCTCTGTCCGAAAAGAGTGTTTTGATGTGTTCAGTGACACGTTGGGTTGGCTGAACCCTGCGGTCCACTATTACCTTTCTAGCCAACACCTTTTTAGCAGCATGAATGGCAAATTTAGGTGATTTTTAACCAGTCTGTTCATTTGTGGCAAAGTGTTTTCTTACATACGCCTTTCAAAATCATTTAAAAATACTTGTACGATGGCACTTAAACAAACAAAAAATCCATTTAGTGGAAATTTAAGCTATCATGTTATTTTGGAAAGTGCAGATTTGATATACAGCATTCGGATTTAAATGTGAGCTGAATCAACTCTCTCGCCCCCCCCCCCCATGCTAAGTCATGACATTTTTATAAATGGTGTAAAATAGACTCTTGACTAGTACAGAGGAAGAAGAAAACGAGTCAGCTGGCAAAATTGTGAGGGAGAAGTGATACAGAAGACATGAATCACTGCTGTAAAATAGCATTATTTTGCAATTGCATTATTTCCCCAGCAATTCTCTTAATGTTATAAAGTAGGAAGGAAATTCTGTTGTACTGCTTGTTTTCATATAGCACTTCCCCAATGCTTTGCCATCAGCAATTGTTGTTGTTTAGTCGTTTAGTCGTGTCCGACTCTTCGTGACCCCATGGACCAGAGCACGCCAGGCATTCCTGTCTTCCACTGCCTCCCGCAGTTTGGTCAGACTCATGTTAGTAGCTTCGAGAACACTGTCCAACCATCTCGTCCTCTGTCGTCCCCTTCCCTTGTGCCCTCCATCTTTCCCAACATCAGGCCATTTTGCAGGGAGTCTTCTCTTCTCATGAGGTGGCCAAAGTATTGGAGTCTCAGCTTTAGGATCTGTCCTTCCAGTGAGCATTCAGGGCTATTTTCCTTAAGAATGGATAGGTTTGATCTTCTTGCAGTCCATGGGACTCTCAAGAGTCTCCTCCAGCACCATAATTCAAAAGCATCAATTCTTCGGCGATCACCCTTCTTTATGGTCCAGCTCTCACTTCCATACATCACTACCGGGAAAACCATAGCTTAAACTATACGGACCTTTGTTGGCTAGGTGATGTCTCTCCATCAGCAATTATGGGAGGTCAATTTACTGAGCCACCTTGGCATCTGACACTTTGTCCTTTCAAAAGTGGCTCAGTTGAAACATTCGCTCACATTCTCCCATACTATAATTTTTATAGGGAAATAAGGTGGTTTGCCTTGATACTGCAACACCCGATTTCACAATTCTGGTCTGTGGACCAAGCAAAATTATCTCCTCAATTACAGAAGTACGGCCTGAGGCAGTGGTTAGAGTGCTGGATGGACTTGGGTTCAAATCGCCACTCGGCCATGAACCTTGGGCCAATCACTGCCTCTCTCAGCCTAACCTAACCTGTTGTTGTGAGTATAAAATGGGGGATGGGGAACTATGTACACCACCCTGGACGAAAGGTGGGATAAAAATGTATCAAACAAACAAATGAACTATAGATAGGACATTTCATGTATATTTTTTATTTCATTGCCTTACTGTGGAAGGGATGATGAAAAATCGAACTCGTACCGTGTTGGAAGATGGAAGATTGATTTTGTCTTTTGCGTATGCAGCAAAACAAGACACCGCCAGGAAACAAGAAGGGAAAGACCAGCACAACTGAAAATTTATGTCTGGTGCAAGAATGCTCTGTGCAGAACTGACCAGGCCTACTGAAAATGACATGGACATGGAGGTAGCGGGCTGGGCAGCAAAATGTTGCAGTGCATCCTCTTTCCTAAAAGGAGAGTTCTGGGTCAAGTTTCCATCCTTCTTTCTTTGCAGCACCAGGGGAAGAACCTGGGAAGTGGGAACAGGGTACAGGATAAGGGACCCTCCATTTGGTATAGAACAGCGGAGGCTAGCCCATGGCCTGCCAGAAGTCCCTGGGCTGCAAGTCTCATAAGCCCCAATGGGCATGGCCAGTGGCCAACTATAATGGGATCTGTCATCTGGGGTTTTTCATGTGAGGTCTGAGAGCTTTGCACATATGGTCCACAGCAGTAACTCTGCAGAGGCAGAGCGCCATAGCTGTGTGTGTGTGTGTGTGTGTGTGTGTGTGTGTAGAAAAATAGCGGACACAGCAACTGCTTCTTCATTCTTAGAAGTTGGTGACCCACTTGGAAGGTGAGTGAGATGGACCGGAAGTGACAGGCAAGGAGGATCTGCCTTACTTGTAGGGATTAAGAGCGGTGGACTCGTAATTTGGTGAACCGGGTTCGCGTCTCCGCTCCTCCACATGCAGCTGCTGGGTGACCTTGGGCCAGTCACACTTCTTTGAAGTCTCTCAGCCCCACTCACCTCACAGAGTGTTTGTTGTGGGGGAGGAAGGGAAAGGAGATTGTTAGCTGCTTCGAGACTCCTTAGGGTAATGATAAAGCGGGATTTAAAATCCAAACTCTTCTTACTGGTGGCTGTAAGATATGCTTATGTGGCTGCCACCTGGTGGCCCAAAAGTTTCTACAGAAAAGTTGGAACTGAGCATGCTCAAGGCTGTCAACCCCTGGGAATAAATTATTATTATTATTATTAATGGTGGGGGTAGTAACATTAATTTTTTTAAAAAAGAAAGATTTGCTTTATTTATAAATATCAGCATATTGTCCCCGAGGTTTTACGATTTTCTCCCTTAAAGCTGATAAGTTCTGAAGAATTCAAACCGTAGCATATTTCACAGGAGGCATTTGCACATTGTCGTGATCATTTAGGTGCACGATGGTGAGGAAATTTGCATAGGTATACAGTATCTTGAGCTGGAGTAGAATTTTGTCCTGGAACTTGAATCATCCTAAACCTAACTCTGTTCACTCAAATTTCATAATTCATTTGAGATAGTTATGCTGACAGACTAAAGAATGGCGGCTTTAAGCTAATGAATTTACTCTTAATATCTGCAACTCCTGCAATTGATGGGGAGATTGCAGGCATTGAAATAGTATGTTGTCTCATTTCTTATTAGCATCATTGCCTTTATAAAGTTTTCACTCACATTGTGACAGTTGATTCCTAAGAGTTTTGGTTGAATATAGTCATGCTGAGAAGCTCATTATACCGAAAGCTAGGAGAAGGGTGCCTCCTTTTGATAGCAACTGTAACGTATTTGTTTTTATTTTCCGTGCATAGAATAATGTTGACAAAATGACTCTTTAGTGTGGAATAAGTAATTGCCTATTAACTACAACAGCAGCTCCAATTATTAATTTCTCTTGGAGAGGTGTGTCTATACCAAATAACAGTTTCTAAACTGCCTCTTCCTTTTAAACCTGAAAGATCAAGAGCAAGAATATAATATTGTGCATTCTTTGTGGCATTTCATACTTTTTATTATCAATTTAAAACTTAAAATATAAGTAAAGCCTATTTTTATTGTCTCCCCCCCCCAAAAAAAATAATTACTTGGGCTCTTGTAAGATAACATTTATATGCTGCCTATTGGCCCTCAGAGTGACCCAAGGTGGGTTACAACAAATATATACAATAACAACTGAGAAGAATATCTTAAAGGGATTGCTGAAAGGCAGCATAAAAAGGAGGATAATTTAAATGCAGTTTTTAAAAAATCTTAAAAGCCTGGCAGAATAAAAATATATTGGCTGCCTGACTGAAAGGCAATTTTCCTCAGCGGAACCTTTAAGCGCACCACAAAATTTGGCTCTTCAGGAAAACCCAGCGAAAACTCGAAAGGCGTTCCTTTCCCCTGAGAAATTTCGGTGGTCTTTATCAATGCTCTTCTTGATTCCCTCAGATGTTCTGTGCCAGCAACAAATCTCCTCATTCAGTAAGGCTGCAGCAAGTCTGCCATTCCTTCCTTCCTCACAGGTTCATCTACCACTTGTGTTGGATGGGTTACTTTTCCACATTTTGAAAAATTGGGTACTAATGTGCAAGTGCTTTGTGCCTTGATTTTTGTGTGTGTGTTAAATGGTGATGACTTGTAGAGAGACAGAGCAAGCAAGTTGCCAAAAAATGTGTGAGGGGGAAGAGTTGTTGGGCCCATCTGTTTTTACCTCAGAGGCAGGGCATCTGCTTTGCATTGAGAAGCTCCTATGGCAATTCCAGGTCAGGCTAGAAAAAGACCCCTCTCTGAAATCCTGGAAAGCTTCTGCCTGTCAGTATAAACCAGTGTTTCCTAAACTTGGGGTCTCCGGCTGTTTTTGGACTACAGTTCCCATCATCTCTGACCATTAGTCCTACTAGCTAGGGATGATGGGAGTTGTAGTTCAAAACCAGCTGGAGACTCAAGTTTGGGATACACTGGTATAAACAATACTGAGCTGGGTGGGCCAATGATCTGACTCGGTATAAGGCAGTTTCCCACGTCACTTTCATTAGGATGAAAAATGACTCAAAAAGGCCCTGATCTGGAAGCAGCCAAGAACCCTCAACACAATGTCAAAACACCATTGTCTTTTTCAGGCATCCTCCCCTACTCAGGGGAAGAGCAGGACAGTGCTCATTGACACATTAGAGCTTTCCTTATATTTGTACAGATTCGAGGAATACATACAAGATATATTACATGAATACTGATTTTTTTAATTGGTTTGTCTTTGAATACTGTAGAAAGGACTCATAAAAATAATATTCACACTTTGTCTTAGAAAGTTCTCCAGATGAAAGTTTTCTTTTCTCACGTGTACTCAACAAAACAAGAGCAAATCCAGAAACAAAAGAAGATTTTTTTTAAAAAACCCCAACACAAACGTAATTCTATGTTCGACACAAAGGTGTAAAACATTTAACGCTCACTGAAAAGAACATTCACACTCACATTCTAAAAATTATATTTCACAGATAATGGTAAATCAATACAATAGGTTAATTCACTACAATTAAAGAACAATCCACAGACATATCATAAAATGCAGTTTGTGGCAACAACTCAGCTACCATGCCTCCTAAAGAGCTTACTACCATCCCTTTAAAATAGTTAAATTATTGTTGTTTTTTAAAAATTAAACCCTTATGAAGTAAACAGCCTATAAAGCTAAGAGAAAAACCTAGACCTCACCAACCAATTGATGCCAAATTAGCAATTAAACCCAAAAGTATTAGCTCCTGCAGTAAACACAGCACCTTGCTGTTAAGTCGTGAAAAGAGCTCATTGGTCTTTTCCCTTTTCCTTCCATTTCTGGAGTTCCAGAAATGCTACATATGCCCCTTTGGCAGGGACCCTTTAATCATTGTTACACTGTTCCTTGCATGGTCACATATACATGACCTGCCCATATGATACTATGCTTTACCTGGTGCAAAAATCTGGGTGGGAGCAGGCCATTTGCAGCCCCACAACCCAGTTCTACTTATTTCGAGCAAAACTTTCTTGTGGCAACTTGGAAAGACGTTGCTTCCTTTCCACTGATCTCTGAGTGGACCATTGTGCGATTGCATGTTCCATCATTACTTCTGCTGCTACAGAGGCTCTCATGATCAGGAACAGTATTGTTGTTGTTGTTGTAGGGATCAAACCAGGAGCACAGCTGTTCAGGCACAGATTCCCTACTCACCAAGCCACCCTAGGTGCCAGTTGGAGGAAGGAACTGCAGGCAATTTGAATAGGGACACTAGCAACTCTGTTGACCATTAGATGATCATCAAATAACAAATCCAGTTCTGCTGCAAATCTTTCACACCTGCTACACTGAGAAACTACTTCTGCCCTGATCATCTGTTCTAGCCCAGGGAGGGGGAACCTGCAGGCCTCCAGGTACTGCTGAACTACAACCCCCATTATCACCCTGACCATTGGTCAAGGGTGATGGGAGTTGGTGCCCACCAGGACCAGGAGGTCCACCTGTTCTAGGTATCTGCCAGCACTTTGGCTCCAGACTTGGCACAAAGCACACAGCTACTCACTCTGCTCTGTGGAACCTGCATGCTATGCAAGCTGCTTGCTGGGAGAGGGGTTGTTCTTCTCTAGGCTGCTCTGTGCATTGTTCTGGGCGTGCACAGACCCCATAGAGTCCCCATCAAAAGCCACAAGAAAACCTTGATTTGTTTCAGATAGGCTCCATATTTCCTTTCTATCAAAATGCTACATTAAGTCCTTGAATCCCATGTTGAGATTTCCCGTGTCTTTTTATTTACAATCTATTTATTTTGTGTGCGAGAGGGAGCGATTCCAGATCGGGACCATGATGAAATCACCAAATTTCAATAATCACTGAAAACCCACTTCTTGCCTGAAGCTGCTGTTTGCAGATAATGGCAGCTTGGGGGGGGGGACAACTTCACAGAGGGGTAATTTTCAGCAGGATAGTAGCATAGGGGAGAGGGAGTAAACCTCAGTTTTTTTATTGCATACACATGGGAAATGCCAAGCGTGATTTTAGTATAACTTGAAGCTTTGACCACCACAGGCCCATGTTTCAGATTGTTCCTGCACTTATCACAGAACCTGACAACAGAAACCCTAGACAGTGCATGGCCTTTCTGCTCAGTCTCTGAGATGCACCAGGCTCGAGATGCATTTTATACCTTAATTATACCAGCCTGGGCAAAGAAGCCTTGGTACCTACAATTATTCCAGGAGAAATGTGTTCACATGCAACATTTGTGTGGGAAATCCCATCCTCTCCACTCACCACTTCAATGATGGAGAGCATTTATTTATCCGTAAAGCCATGTAGGGTAGGGAGAGATTTGTGGCCCAGAGACAATATTGCAAATGGTGCACTGCATTCTGAGTCCCCTTCAAAATGATTACTAGGGTGCTGGTGGAAGAGATTGGCCTTTGGGACAGTGAATTAAAGGGAGCATGCTATCGCCCGCCCGCCCAGCACCTCCTTTAGAAGAGCAGGAAGGGCTCAATCTCTGTTTGCTCCCAAGGCAAACTGAGGACGGATTTGGGGCTCTTCGTAAAAGGCACAGTGGACCTAACTGGGTTGGTTAAAACACAACTCAGCCAAGACAATTCTACCTCCCCAGCCCCTGCCATCCTTAGTTATGCATGTCCACTACCCTCTACCAGGGAGATTCCATTAGGGGCACACACAGGGGAACAATTTACTAATAACAGGAGGGATTCCAAATTATTAAAAATGATAGCATGGTGCATCTTCTCTAATAAGTTCTACTGCCCACAGAACACCGAGGAATTCCATCCCAAACCACAACTACTAAATTTTATAGCATACAGAAACCTTCTTTATGGAGCGTGCCCAGACTTAGCAAAGCAGCTCTTTCTACAGTATAGAGTTACAGAAAGTGGTCAACAAGGAAACTGCATGAACTTTCGTGTCAGCACCAAGAAGCAGCTTCATTGGGGAATATGGAAAACAAATGGGTTTCACGCCATATTAACTGGACTTGCTCTGTTTGACAAAGCCAGGACTGAGCAAGTCCTCAGCAAATTAGCATATAGGATTGACCACAGCCCAGGCTCTCTTCATCTCCACTGGGTTTTGAAAGTTTCCACAGTATTTAATATTTTTAATGTAAAGGAACAATCTGCCAGCTGATTCTCTCATATGGTCTTGGCCTGGACAACGTAAGCTTTCTTAGAGCTCACTTTTCTAGTAGCAATAACTATTGACAGAAGAGTGAGCTGGCAGCTTGCACTGAAAAGGGTTTTGTTTAGATTTTCATAAAGCTAAACCCACCCCCTTTGCTTAACTGTAACAGGAACTCTTACTGACAACGGGAGACACGGCCTGGAACAGCTGGTTCCCCAACTTGGTACTCTCCAGATGTTGTTGCTCTACAACTCCCTTCATCCTAGAGCTCTGGGCCTTGTTGGCTGAGGCTGATTGACATCCTAAACATCTGAAGGACTTCAGGTTGCTAAGGCAGGCCTAGAATACCTTGAGAGCACTGTGGCTGGTGAACGGGCTATTCTGAACAATCCCCTCAGTACTCAGAATAATGAAACCGAAGTGGTAGGAGCAGAAGTTTGCAGAGCAATGAATGACATGAAAATTGGCTGGTGTGTAGACATAGTGCTAATGAGCTCTTTCTATATTTTTTCCTTTTTAGTAGGGTACTGATTTATACCCTTGCAAAAGAACATTCTGTTTTTCGGAAGAGTGCAACTTAGATCTGTGTTTAAGGCCTTAACCACCTATATATTGGAATAGTGCTAAAAAATACACAAGCCCTTTAAGTAATCCATATATTGAGTTACACGTATCATCAAGTAATGAGCACAACTTCTATTGCAGAAATCTACGTTGAAGCAGATTGTTTCCTCATCAAAGCAAGACCTGGGGTTAAAATTGTGCGTTTGATTAAAATTTCTTAAAATCGCTGCTGAATTTCAACTTTTAACCTGGGCTCATCTGGTTCCACTGAATTGCTGAAAACTGGTAAGTGGTTGTTCAGCATTCCACTATTATTTTGACATATTAGTAGCTGTTTTGCTTCTGCAGAATAAAGAATGGGAGGTAGAACGGGGAGATCTAGTGCTAGAAAAAGCTAATAATTGAACTGAACACAACAAGAAGAAAAATTAGAATGCCTATCCCCCCCCTGCCCCCACTTTTCTGATAACCCAATGCCGAGTCTGTTCCCCGGCCTCGGCATATTTTTCACATTTCGTTAAATTTGGTTTTCTTCCTTTTTCATGAATATTTTAAAAAGGACCTTGCTTTCAAGTTGCCTTAGACAGGAAGTTAAAAAATACAGGCTCTAACGGAGGTCAATAGCAGCTCAGCATCTTAGCGCGGGGATTTGGGTGAAAAGCTTACAATGTTAATCCTCTTAGCCCACTTTGCTGACAGGTGTCTTGAGCAGGGAAGGCCACTTGCTTCTCTCAGAGAAGAATTACACCGGGAAGACCCTGCCTCCCTCTCTGTGCCTAGATGACAAGCTCTGGTCCACACCAGTCATCATCAACAGTGGTATATATTGCCTGTCTGTAATTTTGAAGCTACTATCGCCTTCCTAATTCACAAACTCACGTACCTACACTTAATTATAACTGTCAGTGCCAATCAAAACGGCAACAACATGACAAGTTGTTGGGCTAGGGCAAGGGCTAGATGACTTCCATCAGGTTGAGTAACCAGGAATAAGGTCCTGCTGTCAGACAACCAAAGGTAGACATCAGGACCTGGTCCTTCTACCTGGCCAACTGAGAAGGTCTCTGACTGACAGGAAATTGCAAGGGCTGATACTCTTCCCTGTTGTGTCTGGAGGGAGAGCTCCAAGTACACCAGAACCTGACCTTCAATTCCAAGATTACTAGTCCCAACTGCGACACAAAGGCTGCTAAAACATACAGGTGACAAGCCCAAAAGCAACATTTGGCTGCAGCTGTGCCAAATGCCAAACACACTGTATCTCTTTCAATAGAGGGAGTGGGAAACATGCTCCAGGTGCCATTCGACTCCAGCTCCCATCAACCGCAGCCGGCGTGGCCAACGTTCATGGATTATGGGAGTTGTAGTCCCCCGACACCTGGAGGTCCCGCAGGTTCACCACCTCTGCCTCCACATTTTCAATCTCCTTTGTTTCTTGCATCATTGTCTCTGAAGCTTTGTGGACTTTAGTACACATTGCCTCCCCGGATAGCCACTTAACTGTCCTTTACATTTTTTGCTGCAGGTGTAAAGCGGCTTTTATTTTTGTCTGTTGAGCTGCCTTGCACCACTGGTCAAGGATAGGGATAGAATCATAGAATTGTAGAGTTGGAAGGGGCCAAGAGTCAATTAGTCCAAGCCCTTGCAATGCAGGAACCTCAGCTAAAATCATCTGTTTTATTACGTAGATTGTACCAAATCAGATAATGGGAAGGACATCTGAAGAGAAAGAAGGGGGCAACTCCCATCCCTTTAATGATACTGGGCTTGGTGGAAGGCTTTTAACCTCTTTGCCCAACCCAGAACCTTTGCTTGCTGCAAAGCCCAACAGCATCACCACTGCTAATGTGGCCACTGAGAAACCAGGTGGGCTTTCCCTGCCATCACTTCTAGATACTGCCAAAAGCAGAGGTGGTGTTTAAAATGCCCTCCTCCTCCTTTCAGGGAAGTGTCCCAAACAGTTCTAAAGCTGGGAAAACAGCTTACGAATTATTGGCACCGGCCTCAAATGTTTAGATGCCTCCCCAGTTTAGTGGGGTAAGGAAACATTTCAGTTGCCAAGCTAACAAGCCTGAGAAACAGATTCCAGGAAATACTCGGGCTGTTTAAATCCCATCATAAAACTCATATCCTAGCTAGCAATGTGTGCATTTCCTGGGGCGGGGTGGGTAAGGGGAGGGAAATTGTATTTTATTTTTTTACAGGACACAACATTGACAAGAAGAACCAAACTCACATACCTATGATCTTGATGATCAAAACTTAACCCACGTTTTTCTTGATGTCCGCATGATTGAATTGCAGCCAGCACCTTAAAAGGCTGTTGGCGATTACATGACATAATGTATTATAGCTCTCAGAGTCTGTTTCTCTCCCCCACCCCAATCCAACAGAAGCATCAGAAAGAAATAAACCCACTTACTAATCCATTAGCAGAAGAAAAACCCTCCCCTCCTTGCTGTACTGGTGTAGGAAGCAGACCAACCAGCAGTCAGACGTATACCAAAATATCTGCATTCTAGGTGACAGAGAGCAATACAGGGTTTTTTATTCTGACACAGTGGGGCACTAAAGCAAAAGCCCATTAAACCACATGGGTGGAGGCTGCCCAGGAAACAAGCAACATCTCAGTTAGACATCACAGAGGGCAGCAACAAGATAGCTCTCTCTGAACCCCAGTGCTGGCATGAATCAGCGAATGAATCAATGAAGAGTGGTACCTAACCAACCCTAATCAACTTATGCTGGAAACGGGGCCTGGGGCCTTTGGCCTCATCTTGTGTCTTCTCCACCGCCGTCACTATACAATGTCAAAATAAGCCATCCATGCCTCAAGAGACCGGTCTTTCAGCCATTGGCTCTCCCATCCAGAAGAAACGCCACAATGAGGCAGCTGTCGACTGTCGAAATGTGGCAACCACTGCAAGGCAAGTGTCAAAACATTTCTTCCCTCTTCCTTCTCGTCCCTGGGTTGTGTTTTCAACCTGCCATGTGGAGTTCCCCACTCCCTCAACCTCAGAGAGGGAAAAGCTTTGACATAGATATATATATAGGCAAAGGCTTTTCAAAGAAGACTCTGAAGAGCATTGCTTTTGTAACTGGGGGGGGGGGGGAACCTGGTTCATGCCCCTGCAAGAAAGAATGAGAATCTGTCCCAACTGCCTACCAAATAATTAAAATGTATTTATAAATGATCAGCTAAGGTTTCCAAACTCACAAAGAAATCTATACCTAGTGTGCATCTCAAAATTTCTGATATAGCCCTTTCGATGAGCAAGTCACAAATCCCCCCCCCCCCAAGGGGACAACTTTATATTAAAGTGCATTTGCTATCATCCTAAACATCGCCTTGCAATAGGCTCCTACCTTTCTATACCTGTCCAAGCCTTCTGGGCTGGATGTCTTCCATTACCCAGAGAGCAAGCTATGAGTACCTTTCAAATCTCAGTGTTGTCTGCATCTATTTTCAGATTCTTGAAAAATAAAATAATAATAATAATAATAATAAATACGTTTTAAGCTCCCCCCCAACCCTTGTCTCTCTTCCAAGCTAAACTCTACCCAGGATTCAAGCTTCGTTTGAGCCGTCTGCGTTCTCTGTCGGATCTTGGAATCCTGCTCAACATGTGCTCATTTTAAAAAGAAATTAAATTTTTAAAAAGGAGCCATTGTGTGGAAGTGTATCCTGAAGACGCAGCCGGAACGAAGGAAACAGGGTTCTCACGTTGCTGGCCTCTCACAGCTCACCAGAAGGGAATATAAAAGACACCCGGGCTCAGTACTTGTTAATCCCAAAGATCCGTACGCCATGCAGTTGGGGTAGTTTGGGGATCAAGACGCTCATCAAGGAGATGGTGTTGATGATGAAGTGTATCCGGTCGTATTTAGTGTAGAAGCTAGTAAGGAAATAACTGCGGAGGAAAGAAAAGGAGGAGAGAATTGAATCGCGTATGCCCCCATTCCCTCAACTAGCCCACGCTGAGAGTTGAAACATGGAATGCCCTTCCTAGGGAGGCTTGCTGGATGCCCGTATCATGCATACACACACACACACACAACATTTTTATATCATGCATATAATCTCTCTCTCTATGGATATATAATTTTTATTAAATTTCTGTTTTACCTTTTAGAATATTCACTTAAACAACCTTAAAATATCAATGACTTCCCTTCCTCTCTTTCCATGGTTCATTTTGCACAGCATAAACACTTGCACATTTTATATAAACTAAACCATTCTGTATTCCATTATTACATCCATCAAAACTTATTTGCACTGTTGAATTTATCTTAATTATGCTGCCCACGTTTTCATATGTACACAATTCCCCCCCCCCATATATTCAATAAACATTTTCCAGTCTTCTTTAAACATTATGTTCTTCTTGTTCTCTTATTCTATACGTTAGGTCCACAAGCTGCACATATTCCATCAGTTTAAGTTGCCAGTCAGGACTTCGCTCGTTTTCCATTTTGGGGCTAACGAAACATGAGCCGCAGTAGTGACATATATAAATAACCCTTTTGCAACACCTGGGAATTTCTGTCTGAGTTATCCCCAACAAAAAGGACTCTGTTGTTTTTTAAAAAAATGCTTTTAAACATTTTTTTCAGTTCATTATGAATTATTTCCCAATACTCTTTTTACAGGTCCACCATATATGATAGAAAGTATCCTCAGTCTCATTACATCTCCAACACTCACCTGATTCAGTCTTATACATCTTATATATATTCTTTGGCTGCCAGGTGAAGAGCTTTTCATTTTTCCAGGGATTTTTCTTTTTCTTTAACGTTGTAAATTGTATTGCTCACTACCCAGAGAATGTTAAGGTACTGCCGTTTTTGGACTACAACTCCCATCATCCCTAAGCTAGCAAGGCCAGCGGGGTCAAGGATGATGGGAACTGTAGTTGGGGAAAACCAGCTGGAGACCCAAATTTGGGAAACACAGCTCTAAGGGCACAAGGATAGGAAGGAGTTCTGTGGGTCTGAAAAGCATTTCTTCGCACAGTGTGGAGTTAATTTATGGAACTGGCCTGCTATGAGTTGTGGGGGTGGCCATTAGGGCTTGTTGTTGTTTAGTCGTTTAGTCGTGTCCGACTCTTCGTGACCCCATGGACCAGAGCACTCCAGGCACTCCTGTCTTCCACTGCCTCCCGCAGTTTGGTCAGACTCATGCTGGTAGCTTCGAGAACACTATCCAACCATCTTGTCCTCTGTCGTCCCCTTCTCCTTGTGCCCTCCATCTTTCCCAACATCAGGGTCTTTTCCAGGGCTTAGACAGCCTTAAAAAGAGGGTGAGGCAAGTACATGGAGGGTAAGTACCTATGGCTACTAGTCAATGTGGTTTCATGCCAACCTCAGGCATCATGACTCCAAATGCTCATTGATGGAGAACAGCAACATTTCTTATTTGCGGGCTTCCCGCAGGCATCAGACTAGCCGTTGTGGGAATGGGGTGATGGGCTTGGCAGGCCTCTGGCCTGATCCAGAAGCGATTTGCACCTAGCCTTATCAGTACAGTCCCCAAGCCCTCTTTTACACTCACAGTATAATTGGTGTGATGGTCAGGAACTTGCGGGAAGCGGTGAACTGCACCCCGTAATCCATCTGCTCCCAGTGAGTCAGCAGCCGGGCTTTGCCCTGGTCAGGCGTCTCAAAAGGCGTTCCTTTCACAGTGTGTAAGAAAATGTACATGCTCTGTAAGAAAACACAAACACACACGTGTGTTTTTAAGGGCTACATGGCGGTGGGGAATAATATTCCGTCCCTATTCTGGGCTACTTCGCTCATCTCTTCCTCTCTCTTGTTTCGGGTCCCGATTTAACCGGTTGAAAAGGCAGCAACGTCCTTGCGAAAGATGTGCTGTGTTGAAGGAAAGGTTCCTGCACAGCCAATGAATAACCACTTTTCAATGAGAAGCAAGGGTAGCCTAGCAGGAAAGAGGGCAAACGTGCAGATACAGAGCTAATTTAGGAGAATTATTATTCTACTACAAACCCTCGATCTAAGGTGCTTGGCTGAAGTCCACTAGAAGCAGTGCTGCAAAGAGGACTATTGACCGACCTTTAAAAACGTGGCAGAGGAAAGAAGCTGCAGTATTTGGAGCCTTAAAATGCTTCGGCTAACCTGATCCAAGGAAGAAAGGAGAAAAAAGCAGGAGGAAGCATTGAGCAGTGAACTAGCATGGAACACGTCATTTATACATTTGTGCTGCAGGCGGAGCTGTTGTCACTTCTGCTGCCTACAAAGCAGTGCTAAAAAATTCAGATGCTGTAATGCACATAAAAATATAACTGGGGCCTCAAGAGGCAGCCCCCTCCCTGCTCTTTTTTGGAGGCAAAGTGTCACATACATAATTTTTCAAAGGGCCAGCGCTCTACGCAAGACAGATTTCCTACACAGATCTACTTCTAGGTAACGAATTGTGCCACACCGGTTATTGGCGTCTGCGTGGCCAATGGTACCCAGGGCAGAGAGAGGGTGCCAATTCAGATTTCACACCGCACCCACAAAATGCCTTGAGCCAGCCCTGTGTGCAAATTCCTAATCTGTCCTAGGTTATTGCAGCGGGCAGCGGCAACTGAGACGCACATGTGCTTGTCACAGGTGTGTAGGAGGTAGCTTGCCATTTGTAATACACAAAGGGGGGCTGCTCCTGGACTGGGAGAGCCTGGCCACAGTAGTTCATGCACTGGTTGCTTCAAGGTTAGATTACTGCAATGCACTCTGTGTGGGGCTTCCTTTGCCCTTGACCCTGAAGCTGCAGTTAGTGCAGAATGCCTTTTCAGCACGTAACACCTGTGCTCAGGGCTCTGCCCTGGTTGTCGATCCGCCACTGGGCAGAGTTCAAGGTGTTACTATAAGTATATAAAGCTCTTAACACCTTGGGACCTGTTTACCTATGACGTCATCTTACCCAAATGTTGGGGTTGCCATATTTCAAAAAGTGAAAGTCTGGACATAAAAGCCGTTGAGCTTTTTTGTGGGCAAAGTTGTTGAGCTTTGAAGTTTTGGGGCTTTTTTTTTTAAGGGAAATTTGCCAACAAATTACCACCAATGACTCGGGTTGCCATTTTTACCAATTTCCGGAAATTCCGTATGGAAGCTGTTTCCGACGGACGAATCCCGGATATGTCTGGGGAATTCCGGACGTATAGCAGCTAGGCTACCGTATGTGCCCACTTCACCACTTCAATCAACAGAATTGGCACTTCTATAAAGTGCCACATAATACCTGCAACCGCATCTGTAAGAACTCGTTTAGTTTGGCACTCCCTGCCTATTGATACCAAGGCAGGCACTTTCATTGTATTCCTTTCATCACCTGCCAAAGACATTCTTGTTTAGTTTAGAAATGCCTACCCAAATGTTTAGAAAGTTTGTATGAGTTTTGACTTATTTTAGTCTATTTCTGTTGTGGTTTTGACCTTCTGTATATTTCCCAAACTTGGGTCTCCAGCTGTTTTGGGACTACCAACTCCCATCACCCCTGGCTAGCAGGACCAGTGGTTGGGGATGATGGGAAATTGTAGTCCAAAAACAGCTGAAGACTCAAGTTTGGGAAATGCTGTTTTAAATTATGGTTGTAAATTTTTAAGTGATGATTTTATTGGTTTGCCTGCTTTGTAGACTGCTTTGAGTTCTCCCCCCCCCCCCACAATCAAGCGATATAGAGTGGTACCTCAGGTTAAGAACTTAATTCATTCCAGAGGTCCGTACTTAACCTGAAACTGTTCTTAACCTGAAGCACCACTTTAGCTAATGGGGCCTCCTGCTGCTGCCACACTGCTGGAGCACGATTTCTGTTCTCACCCTGAAGCAAAGTTCTTAACCCGAGGTAATATTTCTGGGTTAGCGGAGTCTGTAACCTGAAGCGTATGTAACCCGAGGTACCACTGTACAAAATTTTATGAATGAATAAATGTGTGGTGTGGGAAATTTAACACAGCTGTATGTCAGGGCTCCACGCTTCGACTCTACCAATCGAAATGCAGCCCACCAGTCATGGATCGTGGCCTGCCAGGGGTTTGGCAACTCCACCCCACTTGCGCCAGATGTGGTTGCGCCACCAACAAAAGAATGCCATTTCTTCACACGGGGCATAGGTGGACTACAGAACTCACTCCCACATCTTGTAGTGGTGAACACCAACTCGGATGGGTTTAAAAGAGGATTACACAAAGGCCATCAGCAGCTACTACGTTCTACCGCCAATGTCAGAAGTGGCCTGCCTCTGCATACCACCCGCGGGGGGACTCACGAATGGGCAGAGGGCTCATGCCTTGCTTGTGGGCTTCCCATAGACATCTGGTTGGCCACCATGAGAACAGGATGGTGGACTAGGTGGGCCTTTGGCCTGACCCAGCGGGGCGCTTGT
The DNA here is from genome assembly GCF_964188305.1 of Podarcis bocagei. Taxonomy (NCBI): domain Eukaryota; kingdom Metazoa; phylum Chordata; class Lepidosauria; order Squamata; family Lacertidae; genus Podarcis; species Podarcis bocagei. The sequence goes on from NC_138138.1 coordinate 27,766,462, forward strand.
GCTTGTAAGCTAGACCACCCTGCCTTCAATGTAACCTGGCAGGGGTTGCATGCTATGGAAAAATGCGCAAGGGTGCATCGTTATTCAGTGTGCCTCCATTACCCTGAACACCTTTGCAAACGTTTCCATGCACAATTCAAAGTGTTGGCACTGACCTTTAAAGCCCTAAACGGCCTCGGTCCAGTATACCTGAAGGAGCGTCTCCACCCCCATCGTTCTACCTGGACACTGAGGTCCAGCGCCAAGGGCCTTCTGGCGGTTCCCTCACTGCAAGAAGTAAAGTTACGGGGAACCAGGTAGATGGCCTTCTCGGAAGTGGCGCCCTGTGGAACGCCCTCCCACCAGATGTCAAAGAAATAAACAACTATCTGATGTTTAGGAGACACCTGAAGTTTAGAAGACATCTTCCCTGTTCAGGGAAGTTTTTAATGACTGAGGTTTTAATGTATTTTTAAATGGGTGGGGTATAAATAATAAATTATTATTATTATTATTATCCGCCCTGCACAAAAAGTGTGGCTCGCCCCACATTTCCAATTAATGCAGTAGGTGCTGGGAAGCTTTTGTTAAAGTGGTATTAAGCAAATTAGGGGTGGCTGTAGCTTTTTGCAATTAAGTTGGATGGAGTAAATGGGTGTGATAATAAGCACTGGGTGTGAGAAATCCATATGTCCGTATTAAACAGCAGGAGGATGAACTGCCCAAATAACAATCCTTTAGCTGTAGATGCCCCAATTTCACCAAGCTTCGAGTTTCACGGAACAGGATACAGAAGCACTCTAGAAACCCTTGCACTTTGGAATTTTAATCTGGCGGCCATCCAGTGTTCGCTACCTACATAGCGGGGGTGGGGAAGCCTTGAAAGAGAACAAAAGCACCAGATAAAATCTGTGAGCGGGCGATTCCCAGTTGCAAATCATCTTAAGCTCATCCTATCATGAAGCAATGATAACAAAGCACGGCGATAACCAGTGCCAGGGTGCCCGGACTCCTTTGTGTTAATTCTTTCCAGCTCTTATCCTCTTTGATTTCAGTTCTTCCCACGCGAAATCGTTGGGTGGATCCAAATTATAAGGTGGTGGCACTTAAGTCCCATTGAAACCAATGGGTGACTTGAGTCACAATGAAGTTGCTCAATTGATGTCAGTGGGTACTGAGGTCAATTCACTCATTCTGGGGTCCGGCTGAATGTCAGCTAGGGTCTCTCTCGCTGTTCCACAGTAGGTGGCCAGGAGAGAAAGAGAGACCCCGTGTGTGTGCATCAGCCTACAAATCCAGTCAAGATTATCCTGTCTTGTTGCCTCCTCCAACACTATCGCATCTTTCTCTCTCTTTTTGCCACATTTTTTCTTAGATGCCCCTTACATCAGGGGCAATGAAGGGCCGCATTCTGTCATGGGCCACATACCGGGGGGGGGGGGGGTGAGGCCAAACTCTCGCCTACATTCAGGCATGCAAGCAGACATATTTCGGTCCAGTAAAGATCACGAGACAAGGGCGCAGTCAGCCGAGTGAGGGGTGTGGCCTGGGAAGGGGGTGTGACGTGAGGGCCAGGCAGAGATGTCTTGAGGGCCAAATCCAGCCCCCCAGGCCTGAGTTTCCTCACTCCCTGGATTTAGATGAATGCATATGCTTTGGAATACAACCACTGTGTGGAAACCAAACACAGCAAGTGCATCTCTCTACGCTGGCGCCGTTATAAAAAACCCTCCTAACAATCCTGAGCTAGACACCCTACAGGGCCAGTGACACATTAAATATATCAGAGGGGAAGGAAGCCAAACAGCACATAGCTGTCACTCTCAGTTGTTTTTACTGCTAAAGTGAAGAAATAATTGCATGCGGAGCAGATGGGGTAACCCGCCGGGAGAGCTGCTCCCCACCCCCACCGCCCCTGGCTAGATGGAAAATGATGCACCACTCTGAGCACAGGGCATAAGCCAGCAGGCTGCCATGTCTGCGCTGAGATAGCGTCTGGATATTAGGCTAAGCAGATTAAGGTTAACTGAGGGTTTGGGGTGGGGGAGGAGATGCCCAGAAATATGGACCAATGTTAAGGACGAGGGAGAATGAGCCCCTGCTAAGGCACACCATAGTCATCATCCTTAAAATTATATTATGATTATTTCAAATTGTAGTTTCACACCTGCTCCTTGTGCAGCCTGTTTTGTGAGCTTTAGTTCCCCATCTGCAGTATACAGTGGTACCTCAGGTTAAGAACTTAATTCGTTCTGGAGGTCCATTCTTAACCTGAAACTGTTCTTAACCGGAGGTACCACTTTAGCTAATGGGGCCTCCTGCTGCCACCATGCCGCTGCCATGCGTTTTCTGTTCTCATCCTGAAGCAAAGTTCTTAACCAGAGGTACTATTCCTGGGTTAGCGGAGTCTGTAACCTGAAGTGTCTGTAACCCAAGGTACCACTGTACCTTTAAAACTGTACTATAGCACTGTGAACTGTCACAGAATGCTGGGAACTGCAGTTTGTTTTCAGGTTGCTGAAACCCCCTATGATCAATCCCTCTTTCCCAGGGAACTCTGGAAAGCCTAGCTCTGTTGAGGGTCTCCTGTTAACTATCAGCATCCTTAACAAACTACACTTCCCAGAATTCCTTAGGGGGAAGCCATGACCTTTCAAACTGGTGTAATATTCAAACTGGGATGTTCTTTTTGTTTTCTGAATGGGTTTAGGGAGGATTTTCTCCCCTTAACAGTCTCAGGTTTGCACAAAACAAAAGCAGGAGGTGGGGTAGAAGCATGTATGAGGTTTCTCAGACGGCTTACTAATCCTTAATAAACCCTGTGCTCCACCCCCCACTCTCTTCCTGCAGCAAGCTTTAGTGGTCCAGAGTTAATTTAAACCATAGTTTCCCATTACACCTGAACTGGGAAACTGTGGTATAACCACACTCAGTGAGTGAACCAAGATTAACCCATGGTTTCCCAGATCAGGCATTGAAGTGGTTTAAAGTAATTGTGATAGAAATGCTAAAAGCCGGTGCATGGGGGTGGCCCAGGGAGCATGCAAGCGCCACACTGGTTCTTGGCATAATACATCACATAGTTTCCTATGCTGAGGTTGTCAAATCTGAGCCAGCTGTGTGCCTGTATATATGTGTGTGTGTGGGCACATTTGCAGTACTGTATCTTTAAGATATTGTAAAATGGACACTGACTGCAAGAACAAGATAAATGAAGTCGGAAAAGAGGTCTCCGTTAGAAGCATTTCACGACTAAAAGTGGATTGGTTTGCAGATTTAAAAACCACCACCACCACCACCAAGACCCTAATAAAAAATAAATGTCTGTTATACCTGGCAGGTAGGCACAACAATGCTTAGGATGAATCCACAAACACTTTTTAAAAATAGTGACTCTCTGCTCAGCTTGCATGCTCATAGCAACAATCCCATCCTTGGCACTGACAACTTGATGGCTCTCTCTGGACAATCCAGCTGATAGCGTCAGACTTGCATCTAGATGGATACTTGCCGGCTGCCTGGTCTAGACACCAGACATTCATATAGCCTAGGTGGCCATTTCTTGGAGGGCTGAAGAAAAGGGCCAGTTAGGGAGCTCTGGAGGGCTGTACCTGGCCCTGGGCCTAAGATTCCCCACCCCTGTGTTATAGGGAGTACAGGGGGTGGGAATTGTGTTGGCTTCCCCCTCCCTGCGCTGCCTGCAGAAGCACCCTCTGCCTACAATGCCCAATGCCGGAACTCAAAGCTGCTCCCAAAGGGGCTCCCCGTACCATGTTGTGGATGATGTTGGTCAGAGTCCAAACCACAGAGACGCTGAAGAAGGGGATGCTGAGGAGGATCACGTGCAGAAGGCCGATGCCCAAGACGTACGAGAGCCAGATGCCCCGGCTGTTCATGACCCGGGTGTTTGGATTCACTTCGCTGTGAGCTGTGCCCACGTTCATCTCTCCAGCTCGGTGGCCCTGCAAGAGAACACAGAGGGACACACATGGGTTAGCAGGATGAGGGAAAGCTCCCAAATAGGAAAAAAAAGACCAGGGCTGGGGGAATCTGCGGCCGTTTGGAACGTTGCTGGACTACAGCTCCCATCATCCATGCCACAGCTAGGGCAGATGGGGGCTGTAGTCCAACAAGGTCCGGAGAGTTGTGGGTTCTCCAACCCTGGAACAGGTGGCTCCATCTGTTTTTGGCCTGGGTCAGTTTTTGTATTTTTCCATAAACCAACCCTGATATCGTTAAGCCTAATTATCCCACCAAGGGGCAAGGCTGATTCAGAATGCGGCTAGGTGACGGCCCTTATAGATGCTCAGTAGCAGATGTGCCAGATGTTGCTGGACTTCAGCCACCCAAGAAACCCAGCCAGCAGGGTGAATGATCAGGGGAGACGGGAGTTGCAGACCAAGATCATCTGGGCAGCCACATCCCTGCTCAATTGGCTTCCTGTAGACCTGGGAGGCCATCTTGTAATTCCCTTCCTATGGATACTATTGAGTTGTGACTTTAATACATAACAGATACCACCGCAGGGACGGTGCATAGGGTCCTATCATTAACAGAGCTTGGATTAGAACTCTCCAGCCGATCAAAAACACATCAAGGCATCCTTAAATACACGCAACACCCACAACCCTCACACCGACGGTCACCACAATCACATAAGCACACTGCCATTACGTATTGATTTTATCTGCGGCACACGGCGTGTCTTTACCTTGGAACGGCATGCCCTGCCGTGCTCTGGCTTACGAAGTTGTGCCAGATTCCCTCTCCCACGACAAATAGCCAAGGCGGGGGGGGGGGGCTGGAGCAATACCTTGGCATGGGGAAGATCATCTCCAACCCTGTGTGCACCCCACTGAGGTTATGCTCCAAATCAAGAGGGTGCCCATCCCTGTTGCTTGCACCACGTGAAACCTCCCTCCTGCTGCAAAGAGAAGGAACGAGTGCATGCGCACACTCAGCCCAATTCAAATTTTGACTGTAGCAAAGTGCAAAGGGTTTAAAGCACCACAGCTGCAATCTGGTTCAACCCCTGCAGGAGCTGCTTATTTGTAGGTGGGATGGGGTGAAGAATCAGCCGCACGAGGGCTGGATAGCCCCATCTAGTTTGGGCCCTAGCCACAACTTGTCAGCGCAAGACAGAGCCTCCGATTGCAGAGTAAATGAATACATGCATATAGCAGATGGAGCAATGTTTGCTCTCACAGTGAATCCACTTGTCCTGACAACAGAACAGCTGCAACTCAAAGGCAGAACAACACACACATTAGGCAACGTTTCCTTTTTTTTTTTATAAGATTTTTATTGGGTTTTCACATTTTAATAGACATACAAACATAAAAAGACACAATAAAACACGTATAATTTCATAAACTTACTTTCATTCCCTTCTTTCCTTGACTTCCCCACACCCCCCTTTCCACCTTCCAATTTCCTTAATTGTCTCAGCAAATTATTTTCTCCCGTCTCTTAAATGTTATTCTTGTCTTTTCTTAAAGTTTATTACTTTCTCTTAGCCTAATTTTGCTTATCAAGCTTTATACATTAAGTACTTTCTCTAGAGTCGGCCTAAATTCTCTCCCACAAATTCCCTCCTTAAAATGTTAAACCAAAAATCATATATTCCCTTTCTAAATCTCAGATTTTCACTACTCTACTCTCCCCTCCCCCCTTCCCCGGTTTCCGTCCCTTCCCAAACCAATGTCCTTAAAGAAAAGAAACCATTTTAGCCCGGATTTCTCACATCCGAGGCCCTTAAGCCCCAGTTAGTCTCTCTCCACCAGTTTTGTTGGCAGTCCATTTTGTTGACCTTCTCTTCTCGAGGGGGTTCTGCCATCCACCCCTCGTATTTCCCTCTTTCCAAGTCAACCAAGAGCAATTTCTGGCCAGGATCAATCAGTCTCCCATACTCCAACCTAAAGAAGAAGTCCCGATCATAAATGTCTGTTTTTTTATAATCCAATATTCGGGTTATTCCAGGGGCTTCTTCCTTTATCTTTCTCTCCTTCTGCAGATTTATAATCCACTGGTCATCTTCTTTACTTCCCTTGTTTCCAAAGGTTACAGGCTCTTGGTTGGTTTTTTCCACTTGCGTTTCCTCTCCTCTCTCTTCTTCTTTTTCCCCCAGCTCCAAGATTATCTTTTCTTCTGCAGCTGCAGAGTTTTTTTCCATCCACTTTGTGTCATCGACAGAGTTGTTTAGTTCAAGATTGAAGGTCATCAATTGTTCAGTCATAAGAGTACTGTGCTCTTGTAGAGTTCCCACAAGACAAAACATTCTTTTTATCTCCGCCCATACTTTTCCTTCTGCAGCCATTGCAATGTCTTTAGTTCCCTCCAGGGGGATTTCCATCAATTCCTTTCCAACAGTCCGTTACTTTGTTGTTCACAGTCACCTTGTTTCCAATCAGTTCACTTTTAATGTAGCACTTTTAATCCAAAAAGATATTATTAACACAGCTCCAATCTTTAATCTCCCGTTTGACAGCTCTTTTGACAGCTGTCAAACTCCTTGTTCTTTTCCTCGGGCTCACACACAGGGCACTTCCCGGGTCTAGGGGGGGGGGTCAACCCAAAAAGAAGACCTCTGAAATTCCTCTCTTTTCCTCTCCAGCGCAAATACTTCTTAGTCCAATTTATGAAAGTTATCTATTTAAACACCAGCGTCTTTTCCGACCTAGTGATCTCTCTTTGCTTTAGGTCCTTTAGTGGGGGGGGGGAGTGTGGACTTCCTTTTTAACACGTCCCCCCGATCGTACTTAAATTCAAGAATAAAATCTTTTAGTGCCGAAGTTTCCTTCTACTCACGGGTTGCATTTTCCAGTCCAATTTCAGGAAGAAAGATAGCGCTCTTCGGTCCTGGCTCGTGGCTTCGCTCCGCCGAGGTGACGATGGACTCTCAGCACCACGCCGCTCCCCAGTCCACTCCGCAGCCTTTAAAAAGGCTCTTCGCGGGTCGGGGAGGGCGCTTAAGGTGCCCACCGAGTCACGAAGTCCGCAGGCTTCCGCGCCTGCGGTTTTTAAGGGTCCCCGTGTCGCCGGCACGGCAAGACCCGTCCTCGTCGGAGCCGATTCCCTCCGGAGCTCGGAGAGAATCCGCCATTACCCGTTCGCGCTATCCCGGAAGTCCCATTAGGCAACGTTTCCTATTTAGATAAGAGGGCTGGCGAAAGGGATGGCAAGGAAGGGATGGCGCTCTGGCAACCGGCACTTACATGTTCTATGCGCTAAGGTCAAGGAACATCCATCTCCCGCTCAATATTTAACTTTGGGGGGTGGGTGGGCGAGGACTAGCGCACAGACTCTGCTGCCACACACACACACACAGAGAATCATAATATTTTTAAAAAGACATCTCCACCGCCTCTCCAGTGAGCATGACTAGGGGCACAGTTATACAGGAAATAGGGACCAGCCACAGGTTTGAGAAGGTGTAAGAAGTTTGAAAACTGCCTTGGTTCCTGCCTCTTCTTTAGTAATGCCATTCAGCATCCATGCAACACTTTTGAATGGGCATGGGATGCTGGCTTACTCCAGAGTTACACCACTGCCCCACCTAGCTCAGTAGAGTCTACATTAGCCTTCACAAACCTGGCGGCCTCCAGATGTGCTGCCTGGGGCCAAAGAGTTATAGTCTCAAACACTCGGAAGACACCAGGTTAGCAAAGGCTAGCAATGGCTCTCCTGGATTTCATACAGAGGTCTTCCCCATCCCTACCTGGAAATGCTGAGGATTAAATCTGGGACCTTCCGTTTGCAAAGCAGGTATTCCTACAATGAGCTACATACAGCCATTCTCCGCTTTGCTTAATTTCTTCTCAGCAATCCTTACAAAGCAGTCCCATAAATGAGCATCCAATTTGCATGCAATGCAATCGCAGCTGTCAGAATATGCACATTGCACTTAACTTCCTCCTACTCTATCCTAGGAGTTTCCCATGGCACCCATTTCCAAAATGTCTTAATTATCTGTTCTCTACAGCGAATGTGCCCTAATTATCAAGGCAGCTGCAGTCCGGCCTCTTGCATCATTAGGCAGCGTGGACACCAGATGTTCACAAATGCATCTAGACTTGGGCCTGAGCTGTTTTAGAGTCTTTAGTTCTGCCTTCTGCATTGTCCTGGCCACTTTAATTTTTTTTTTTGTGGTGGGAGGGAGAGGGAGAGAGCGAGAGCACTTGCTTCTGTAGCTGTTCTGTCCTTCAAGCTTCATGTAATCTCAGTCAGATCCCAAACATCTGGCCTGTCTGTGGGCTGCTATCTACGCAGCTGGGATGCAAGTCAGACACATTTTCTGTAGCTATTTATAGAACCTCCCATTCTAGGCTGAATTTACCCAACAAGGTCCTTCACCTGCACATCAGCCTGCTTGACAGTAGGACACAACCCACTCACCCATTTTTAAGCACAGAGCGTTTTTTCTAGTGGTGTTATCCAGACACCAATATTGTTTTTAAAAAAGAATAATCTTGGACTGACACCGTTCTCTGCTTCTAACATACATATTCATACGTTCCACTTTTCTGGCTGGCGTCTTGGGTTTCCCCCATTCTTATACAGTGGTACCTCGGGTTCAGTACTTAATTCGTTCCGGAGGTCCGTTCTTAACCTGAAACTGTTCTTAACCTGAAGCACCACTTTAGCTAATGGGGCCTCCTTCTGCTGCCGTAGCACGATTTCTGTTCTCATCCTGAAGCAAAGTTCTTAACCTGAGGTACTATTTCTGGGTTAGCAGAGTCTGTAACCTGAAGCGTATGTAACCTGAAGGGTATGTAACCCGAGGTGCCACTGTACACCTGAAAAATCAATAGCTGGACAGCATTTCCATGGATTTTGTTCACTGCAGTGTGGATTCCCCATTGATCTAGTAATTTGTACACGGAGGGAGGACCACAGCTCAGTGGAAGAGTACCTGCTTTGTGTATGAAATGTCGTGTCTTCAATTCCCGGCATTTCCAGGTAGGACTGGGAATTTCCCTGTCCGAAACCTTGGAGGAGCAGCTAGCGGTCAGTGCAGACAATACTGAGATAGTTGGACCAATTGCCTGACTCAGTCTGCTTCCTGTATTACTTGCTGTTCACATTCTTGTACAAGTAAGAACATGATACCTGGTGCATAAGTTTTCCTTCCCAAAGGGAGTTCTACAGGTATTTGACCAGCAACAACATTTCTTTATGCACCCTTCTGATCCGAGTTTGGCACATGAAGCAGGCCAATAAAAGGAATTATCAGACACTACTTCTGTCCAAGAGCTTCTCTCTCTTTCTCTACACACACACACACACACAACCATCGCCCCTCTCTATTCATGAACATTTGCCTTGCAGAGGCTCCAGCTATTATCCCGGAACTCTGGCAGCAATTGGGCGTTAGTTTAAAAGACCAATTAAAAAAGAGAGAGAAAATACCGAGCTATAAAAATTAACAACCTGTTTCGGCAAAGCATTTTATGAGGCTTTTTAAAAATTTGCAAGTGGAGTTTTGTTTTACTGATGACTACAGCACGGCACAAAGTCGTGTCCCCAAGCAGGCAAATGTGTGTTAGAAGAGGTAAGGGCCTGACAGCCCTGAGGCCTAGCCTTTATTAGCTCTGTGGTTATGGTTAGGTGGGGAGGGGACTTCAATCGTCCACCGAGGCTTCAAAACTGGGATTGCACAGGAAAACATCTCCTTGCATTGGAGAGCAAAGTTCAGATTGCTGAAGCAATTTTTCTTTTTCTTTTTTCTGCTCGTAAAAGACAGACACAACTGAGCGGTTTCCTGACCGATGTTTCATACCACCGCAGCCAACCAAGGACTTGCGCAAATATGGGAGAGCGTTTGATAAGCTGTCAAACTTTAATCCTTACTTACCTCTCCAGCAGGGCAGAATTGACGTATCAGAGTGGAACTAGAGACAGCTCCCGTTCTGCTTAAATAGAAAGGGGTGGGGGGGTGTGGAGGAGAGAGAAAGGGAAATATATTGTTAGAAGCACAACAAAACAAAACAAAAAAAGGAAAAATGGTGTGCAGCACGCAGAACCCCACCCCCCAGTCCCAAATCTCTGTCTGGGCTCATCCATTAGTTATGGACTGATTGACAAATGGTGCTTGGGAAGAGGTGCTGCAGGGTGGTAAATTGTATGTGGGTGGGATTTAGCACCCCTTACCCACGCAACCGTATTGCTGTGTTTATTGAACAACTCGTTTCGTTTCTTACATTTCTATTCCGCCTTTCTCTCACGTGAGTCCCAAACGGCTTATATACGATAAGTGATAACATAGCAGAACATCACAACCACAGCGTAATGGTATAAAATAATTATCGAAATCATCAGCAAAACGATTGCAAACCATCAGTAAAACACAACTGCCTTCTATGAAACACTATTAACAAAGCAATAACAACAACAAAAAGGTGAAACAGCACAAACGCAAGAAAAGTCGTATGATAAAATTCACAAAGCATTACAGTGGTACCTTGGTTCTCGGATTTTATCCGTTCCGGGAGTCCTTTGACTCCCAGAACGGTTCGAAAACCAAGGCGTGGCTTCTGATTAGCTGCAGGAGCTTCCTGCAGCCTGTTGGAAGCGACGCTGGATGTTCGGTTTTCAAAGAACGTTCACAAACCAGAACACTCGCTTCCGGGCTTGCGACGTTCAGGAGCCGATTTGTTCGACAACTAAGCCATTCGACTACCAAGGTACAGCACTCCTAATCCACAAAACAATATTAGCAATACTAATGAACAACCAAAACTGAAACGAAGGACTGTTGAATTCTCTCTCTATATTTGAAACACAAAGGAAGCTGCCTTATACAGAGTTAGACCTCTGGTCCAGCAAGGTCATAGAATCACAGAATTGTCGAGTTGGAAGGGATCCTGAGTGTCATCTAGTCCAGCTGCAATGCAGGAAACGGTATGGTGTATACAGATCTCCAGGGTTTCAAACATGGATCTCTCACACCCCTACCTGGAAAGGCCACAAGTCGAAACAGGCACCTTCTGAATGCAAAGCAGATGTTCTACCAATGAGCTACAGTCGTTCCGGTTGAGCCACAGCCATTCCCTTAAACCGCCTGTACTGCATCTGCTTTGGTATTTAACCCCACTGGGTTGCATCCAGTGCTAGTTTTCCGCTCAAAACAGGCCCATTGAAGTTAATGGCCACGACTAACCTAGGTCCATTAATTTCAATGGATCTGCTTTGAGTGGGACTTTCTCTAGTTTGGGCTTGAAGCCCGCTGTTTCTTCCCATCATTCAAAACATGGCAGTCCGTCTTCTTCTGCCAGCAAAGCCACACCTCAAACGCAAACGTGCATGAACTGCCAGTGGGGACCAGCCACACCGTAAGTACCTGCCCCTTGCAAACAATGCAAGAAAACCCTTAAGATGATCACTTGAGATAAGATGGACTCTCTGCTCTGCCCACCAGGAAAAGCAATGCTGCTTTTATTTATGCGGCTGCTTATCCTGGGATGAAGGACAGGCAAGCCAAGAACCTGTGGCCTTGCCAGGGTGGGAAATACTCTTGCCAAGGTTGCCAGGCGACATTTAGCTTGGCAGGGTCGCGAGTTGTTCAAACGTGCGAGTTGACGCCGCAAACACTGACCATTGCAAATTCCTATGAAGTGAGCGCAGTGATAAATAAGCATAAAATAAATAAATGTAAAGAGTTACATTCCCATCCACCCCAAAATATGCTGCTTAAACAAGCATTGATACCAGAGATCCTTGAAAACTCTTGTGAACCATCAAGTAGCTTTGGTGACAAGAAGCGCTTACTGCCAGCGACAGCTGGTTTAGCAGCTATGGTCCTTCCTCTGCAGAGGAAGGACCACTGTACTTGGGGCTGCCCTTGAAGACTGATTGCGTTGTATTTTTTAAAAATGTATGTAAGGTAAAGGTAAAAGGTAATTGACCCTTGGACGGTTAAGTCCAGTCAAAGGCGACTATGGGATGGCAGAGCTCATCTCGCTTTCAGGCTGAGGGAGCCGGCGTTTGTCCACAGACAGCTTTCCGGGTCATGCGGCCAGCATGACTAAACCACTTCTGGAGCAATGGAACACCGTGACGGAAGCCAGAGTGCATGGAAATGCCGTTTATCTTCCCGCTGCAGTGGTACCTATTTATCTACTTGCACTGGCATGCGTTCGAACTGCTAGGTTGGCAGGAGCTGGGACAGAGCAATGGGAGCTCACCCTGCTGTGCGGATTCGAACCACCAACCTTTTGATCAGCAAGCCCAAGAGGCTCAGTGGTTTAGACCACAGCGCCACCTGCGTAACCTGCCTGGGGACCAACTGGTGATGGGTAGACCATAAAAGCTGGCAATAGATAGATAACAATAACAATTTATTATTTATACCCCACCCATCTGGCTGGGTTTCCCCAGCCACTCTGGGGGCTCCCAAGAGAATATTGAAAACACAATAAAACATTAAACATTAAAAACTTCCCTAAACAGGGCTGCCTTCAGATGTCTTCTAAAAGATAGTTGTTTATTTCATTGACATCTGATGGGAGGGCTATAGATAGCTATAACTCCATTAACATTTTGGCAGGGTTGTTGTTCTGGTCCAGCACATAAAAAATAAGACCTAAATAGTACCTTTTCAGATTGAAACAAGTTGATTTATCACAGGCCTCTTTGCATCTGGAGCAAGCCCATTACAAATCAGGATCAGTTGGTTGTGCAAAGTCATTCATGGATCTGCTCATGTCAGTGCAGTTTAAGTAAATGCAACAGCTAGATCCTCTGGGCTGAACTGAGATTTAGGGCGCTGAAGTCGCATCCTTAACGCCCAGAACTCCTACTGATGTTGCCTGTTTAGCAAATGAAATGAGCCACAGGAAAAAGCTCAATCTGTACCTGGAGAGCCAGACAGAGCACCTTTTCTGGGAAGCTATATTGGCTTTCTTGTTTTCCTCAAGGATAGGGACCCCTTAGGCCTTTCAGATGCTACTGCGACTCCCGAAACCCACTCCCCACCCCACCCGCAACCACAAGGCCAATGGCCAAGATGGAAATAAATGGCTCCAGCTAACCCGAAGCCTGAAAGTGGTACAAATGGTCATTAAGGATGTTGTTCTAGTTAACAGAAACATGGAAGATGGGAGATGGAATCCAGGAACATCTGAAAAGCCACAGGTAGTCCTCCATCCCTCTTCTAGGACTGCCACAGCCATCAAGAAGACATTCAGAGATGGCAAGTAGTGGCTGGCTCTAAGGGCCCTTTATTTTTGTGGAGGCATACAGTGGTTTGTTCCACTCACGTGGAACCATATTTGGGATCCAAAAGGGAACTCTCCCATATCGGCTGAAGAAGTGTATCTGAAGAAGTGTGCATGCACACGAAAGCTCATACCAAGAACTAACTTAGTTGGTCTTTAAGGTGCTACTGGAAGGATTTTTTTTATTTTGAATATCGGCTGAAGACACTGAAGCCTATAGTTTTGTTTGTTTCCGCGGGGTCTAGTGCACAGCTGTCAACTTTCCCCCTTTTTTAATGGAAATTCCCTTATTCCGAATAGGATTCCTCACAAGAAAAAGTTGACAGCTATGGTCTAGTGGGGTCTTTTCTGGTAGTACCCGGCTTAGCTCGCAGGCATTCACAGTGTGCAGTTTGAAAGCAAGCTAAAATGTGGTGTGATGGAGGTTTTGTTGACAGTGGGGTACTCATCCTGCTATCATTGTGTTTTGGGGCAGGGTGGGGAGAAAGAACGCTTCAAAACTTGGTCCAACCAGAGATGACAGCATGGGAAAGCAATGTCTCTATATCACACTAATTTCACTTTTTCTCTCTAAAAGACCTGCTCTTCACTTTTAAAATGCCCCTCCCACCATTCTAAACCAGCTCCATTTCAGAATACGTTTTTGGAGAGGGGTTGGGAGAAGCAGGTTCTTCGATAAGATTTTAACAGCCCACTTTTGTTCATGTTCAGATTCGGACTGCAAACAAAAACAAAACAAAACCCCGGCCTATTCTGACAGTGTTTGCTGTGGTTAATTTTTAAAGCCTCTGATTGCAAAGGATAAATAAGTGATCATGCTAAAAGCTTTCAACGGCAACAAGGCTACATATGAAGTGAACTCTGTTTAAGGAAGAGTGTTCATTAAAAGTCTTAGGAACCATCAGAATGGTAAATCTGGCTGCATATAGAGAAAGCACAAGTGGTGCTGGTGGGTAGGAAGGAAACAGCTGGAAACAGCTGGCACCAGAGCAAGCATGCCTGATGAATGCGCTCCTGTCTTAAGTTACATTAACCAGAGAACTACAAGGACAGATGAGACACTGAATTTATTAACTTTGCGTTGAAGCATGAAATGAGGACAGGAGACCCTGGATCCAAGCAATATCTCAGTAGATACACATTTATACTTATTCATCATGTGTTGTGTATTTGGGGAGGGGGGGGGAGAAGTGAGTGAGAGACAGAGAGATCATTTTGCGTGAAACTCTAAAATAGCAAAGGTGTGGTGTTTTTTTAAGTGCCTATTTTTTAATGCCTCGTAATAACAATGTTCGCGATGAGTCCCTTCTTTTAAAGGAGCACCAACAGGACTTGTTCCTTTGGCATGCAAAACTAGCACAGATGGCCGTTTGCAGTGCCATCCTAGGCATGCGTACACAGACGTTAGACGGGCCCATCATAACCAAATGCCATGGAATATTGAGAGGTCAGGGGTGTGGCAGTCAGAATGAACGGGCTGGAAGATGACTGCAGGGACAGATAAAGGAAAGATGGGGAACTTCAGGCCCACAGAGCAATCTCAAAACTCGCAGGCATATTCTCAAAATTCTCACTCATATAGTTTGCCCACCTGTCAAATTTGGCCTGCGAGGACGCTCTTGATAACACTATGGTCTGTGGAGCCAAAAACGTTCCACACCCCTGATATAAAGGGCAGAAGGAACACGTCTAGCTAGGTCACTTCCTGGTTTACGCTGAGCAGCTATTTTCGAATGTCCCCAGAGACAGAACTGAGAACTGCCCATAGTAGATAAATCCAAGGTTGTAACTCAGCTAGGGCTAGGCATCAGTGTGTCTGTCCACTTTCCTCACACACCAAAGAAAAAGGCAGCAACGAATGGAATAGTTTCCTACCCCGCTAATGCAAATTTCAGAGCAAATGCCAGACTACTGTCCTTATACTTCCAGGCTGAAATTGGCTGCATCTGAGAGAGAGTGACTATGGACAGTCCTATGGACAGTCACATCAAATACTGCAGGCCAGACGCTTGATTGGTTTCCAACAAATCTGCATTGCTGTCTGCAACTTTAATCCCCACAGTGCAAGTTGGGCAACAACAACCCTGAGGTGTAGTTCACTGCTACATTCCTATTGCAGCTTGGAGGGCTGTGCTGGAGAAGAACAGCTTTCGGCAGCCCTGTAAAGTAGACCCATTGCTGTATTTCAGGCCACAGATGGGACTATTTGACCTCCAACAGCAAGCCAAGCACCCAGCTGCCTGCAGAAACCTCATGCTCTATTAACTTGCAAGCAAACTGGTTCCATTTTTAAATGTAAAAACACCCACATTTTTCTCCATTGCACATGAAGTAAAAGACCAAATTAGAACAGGAACTCGCATATGTATTTGATGGTAACTTTTATTTTTCAACCCCCTCAGCTGCAGGTTCAGGTTACCAGGGATAACCTGCAACATTTTGTTGCAGGGCTTTGATTGTTTCCCTCAACAGTGGTACCTCAGGTTACAGACGCTTCAAGGTTACAGACTCCGCTAACCCAGAAATAGTACCTCGGGTTAAGAACTTTACCTCAGGATGAGAACAGAAATCACACGGTGGCAGGAGCGGGAGGCCCCATTAGCTAAAGTGGTATCTCAGGTTAAGAACAGTTTCAGGTTATGAACAGACCTCCAGAATGAATTAAGTTCTTAACCCGAGGTACCACTGTATTTCCAACATTTCAGACGTGAGTGTTGTTGCTCTGAAGCTAACAGGAAGAAAGTATTAGCAGGCTTGGGAGAACTCCAAAATTTGCAGAACTTTAAAAACCCCAAAACCTTTTATGATACAAACTTCAGGAAAGGAAAGCCTGGGGTGGTGGGAACCCCAGAAACAGCTCCAGTAAGAACTAGGCATGCTTAGTGAGTGTGGAATACCAACGATTTGGGGAATGAGGGGGAATAGAATGGCTGGAATTCTCAACAGGGAACACTCCACACTGCAACATTTTGTTGTAGTTTCCAGAGTGGCGTTGGAAAGAGACACGTATGCCCCAGGCTCCCTAAACAGCACCATGGATCACAAATCTGTTTTAAGTGGTCTTTGTATATACTCCTATTGAAGGTATTTTGGTTTTGCTCAGCCTCTGCGCCCACCAAGCTAAACTTGTGCAACTTGTGTTTCGGCCAACCAGAACAAAATACAAGAGTATCGAGACTAGACTATATTGGGCAGCTTACTTCAGCCAGAAACTGAAACCTCCAGATCTAACATTTCGATGTCTTTATTTGCTAAGCTGTTTGTTTAAGCAACTGCCTTTGATTTCTTAAGTCCTGGTTTTTATTTGAGGGAGTTTAATTCAACAGTCTCAGTTGAGGATCATTTTGTATTGACATAATGTAACTGTTCTATGCAAATTTAACTAGGCTTGAGCAAGCTAATCTGAGCAAGGATACCAATTTAATCAAACAACATGGGTTGTGTAACTTTTTAAAGGTGGTTTCTTTTTTAAGGCAATAAACATCTGACCATATTATTGCAACAATATGATGACATTAAACCACGATTAACCGCAAGTTGTCCCACAGACAATTATTAACCACAGCTCGTTCCTCCAAACATTACTTTGTTTTCATGTCTTTGCAGCTTTGTGAGCATCCAGGGTGGATTGAGGTGGCCTGGCTAAACAAACCATGGGTTAAGGAAGGGTGCCAGGTTTGCACGTAACACCAAACCCTATTTAAAACAAATAAAATGCTTGTAATCGAAACTGTTTGTTATGCACTTGGATTCTGGTTTGTTGGTGGCAAACAAACCACTGTTAAGCTGCTGAGCAGGGTCAAACAAGCTACGAGTTAATAAACCTCAGTTTAATAAACTATGGCCGATCACTGCGAGGAACCAGGCCAGTTTCATTCTAAGGGATCAAAAACGAATCTTCCAATGTCAATAATGCCTTATCTTGCACATACCTTGCACAGTTCTGGTGTCGCCTCAAAAAGGATACCGTAGCGCTGGAAAAAGGTGCTGAAAAAGGCAACCAAACCGATCAAAGAGCTGGGTAACCCCCCCCTCCAGAGTTAAATGCAGTTTAAAGCTCTCTTGAACCAGAGTTTGGCTGTGCTGGAGGAGCTTGGACTGAGGATTCTTTAACTTAGCTCGATGGCAGAACGCAGGCTTTTATTGCAGAGAATGGCATTCTCAACCATCAATTTTAAACCCTTCTGGTGGCAGGGCAGGGCGAGATCCTGCAGTGTCAGACCGCAATGCTGGGTGGACCAATGGTCTGAGTCAATTTGCGGCTGTGTCATGTGTCCCTAGGTCTCCTCCATCCCTTTGTCCTGCCACCGCCTCTGCCCATGGATGGTGCAGTAGTCACATTTATTTGCTCGTCTCATCCTTGCAAAGTGCACCATAGGAGAGGATAATTAAGGACTCTTCCTATTCCGGTGGCTGGTGATTCTTTAATTGCAGCATCACTTGTGCCTCAAGCTGGTGCTCTTTGGACTATTGACTTGGCTCTTTCTAAGTGACCTTTTTGCAGCATGACTCTAGCCATCCCACTCGACTGGAGAGAACCCAAAACATCTGGATAAACAGAATTATGTTGGGTCACACCCAACAGCGTTCTGCTCAAGACTTGTTGAAACTAATGGACCAGCGTTGGCCATGCCCATTTGTTCCAGTAGGTCTACTCTTGCGTGGGACTAAGACTGTATACAACCCACTAAAGCTATATTGTGGGCATGGAGGAAGCGAAGGCAGCACACAGTGCATTCACAGATAGGATTTCTTCCATAAAGGAAGTTAGGATCGTGTTTCAAACTCCAGAAATAGCAGCCTCCTTTTAGCCCATCGTATTCTCAATTTCCAAACCTTTCCCCCCCCAAACGGTATGCGATTGTAAATGGATTTCAACAGCTATAAAATAAAAAAACACTATGAAGGTTTATTGGGGGTAAAAGGAATGGCCAAGCACTGGGGATGAAGTGGGACTGGTTTCGGACAAGCAAGTTTATTCTCAATAGGCATTGTCTTTTGCAGTCAGTCAAGAGGAATTAGGTTGTTTGAAAGGATCCAAAGCAAACAATAGACACATCATCTACCACATGTTGGATAAAGGTACCCCCAACCCACAAAAAATAAACCAAACCTATCTTTCCCAAGCTTAGTAAATCTCTCCAGTATTACCCTATTCCCACGTCTTAGACCCAAATCTATAACCTGGTCTGCCCAAGCGAAAGAATGAGGCAGAGTAGAATTCCAAGTCAGTATTTATTTACCAGATATATAAAGTTGCCTTCTAGTACATATTCCTCACAGGGCAGTTTGTCTGTCATTACACAGTTATTACAGCAGCCTTTTTCCTTTTGGAGCTGCAAGTGGGCGGGTGGTGCCATTTTTTCATAGAGCCGTACCTCCTTGCAAGTAAACAACTACAGTAGTTTCTAGTCCAGCCCAGTCTCCAATGTGCTAATATGCTGTTTGCATGGAAGCCTTTCGTTTTTAAGAACCTTATACGAGTCAGACCACCTGTCCAGACTGACTGGCAGCAGCTCTCCAAGGTTTTAGATGTGGGGACATTCCCAGCACTATCTGGAGATACCCAGGGCTTGAACCAGGGGACAGTCTGCATGCGTAGAGTGACAATTGGCCTTTTGCTTTTTTTACACTGGGGAGCGATCTGATTCCTGAAGTCTGCTATAGTATACCCTCTGCCACCTTATCACCTTATTCCACTGCAAGACTATATCCAAACTAAGTGACAGCTGAAATAACCATCTCTGCTTCCCCCCCTTGCTTTTTTTGGATCCAGTCTTTTGTTCAAACCCCTCCCCCTCCACATAAACACAATGGTTTGAAAACGATGTGCAAAGTTCCAACTGAGGAAAGGTCCAAGGAGAGCTGGGTGAAAGAGATTGTGACCGGTCTCTTGTTGGCGGCACTCCTGCAAATAGTTCCCAAAAATAACATTTCTGCCATATATAGTCAACATTTGTCCTGCTTCTCTTGGAACTGAGAATATGGATAAGAGGTCAGATTTGTAGGGAGGTTCCACTAATGGTTCCACTTTCTCGATCCTTTCCTGCTCTAGGGCTTTCAGGTAAAGATATTGCATATAAATTGCAATGTTTGCCTCCAGATTATCCAACCCACTGCTGGGTTGCAAATGGATTCCAATTTGCTTTGGTTAGTTTCTTTGCAATGCAAATCGTCTTAAGGCGCCACAACACTGGCCTATTAGTTTCTACTGCCCTATATTGCTGGGCACATCTACAACCCTACATATATTGATGTGCCATCAAAGAGTGAAGTCGCCCTGCACACCATGTACTTAAAAGCGCTCCTACGCCACTTCAACAGTCATGGCTTCCCCTAAAGAATCCTGGGAAACTGTAGTGCTGGGAATTGTAGCTCTGCGGTGGGTCTCCCATCTCTGCGCTCTCAATAAGCTATAGTTCCCAGAATTCCTCAGGGGAATAAGCTATATTCCCCAGAACTCTTCAGGGGAAGCCATGACTGTTCAAGTGACATATGAGCACTTTTAAAGTGTATGGTTTGGACCTCACTCTTTCATGGCACAAACTCAATACGGTCTACACTTGCTCTTGGAGGAACCCAGTAAAAACCACAAAAGATGTTGCACTATGTTCTGCTGCAGAACATATGGGAAACGGAGGCACATTGAGCAAAGGCAATATTTAATTTTATCCATAGCACCACAGGGTTTTTTGATCACATCAGCATATGAATCTCGGGG
Source organism: Podarcis bocagei (assembly GCF_964188305.1). NCBI lineage: Eukaryota > Metazoa > Chordata > Lepidosauria > Squamata > Lacertidae > Podarcis > Podarcis bocagei. The sequence continues at coordinate 27,786,376 of NC_138138.1, forward strand.
TGAAAAGAAAGGAGTTCTGCCTTGAGGCAGATGAGCTGATGGAGCTGGTTGCTTCAGCAGACATATTAGAGATGGTGAAAAAGAGGTCAAAAGACAGGGGTGTTGTGCCCAAACCTGCTTCCTGTCCTATATAGAAGCTGGGTGTTCCAAGGAAGTCACACATATGCTCCCCCACCTCCAACAACATTACAGAGAGCTGTACACATTTTCTATACAAACAAACTTCCCAAAACTCTAGAATACAACATAGTCATCTAGGTCACATCCATGCCATAAATTAGCAGCCATAGTTTCTCATGAAGAATCCTGGGGACTGTACTTTGTTAAGGGTGCTGGGAACTGTAGCTCTGTAAGGGGGTCTCCTAGCAACTTTCAGACCCTTTAAAAACTACAATTTCCAGGCTTATTTGTGGGGGAGGCGCAACTGTTAAAGCAGTTTGAGAGTGCTTTAAATGTTTGGTGTGGATGTGACCTCAGTGAAACTTGTTTCACTTGCTTGCTTGTTTTTTGCAGACACTTGGGGAGATTTCCATCCCCCCTCTCCTTCCTGACCTAACCCCTCATGCTTTCCCGACAACCTTCACTCTTCTTGGCTCAAGTCAAACAGGTGCACACGCTAAAACGCAGCAGCAAAGCTCGGTGCAGGAGTTTTAAACAAGGCCGACACTGGCAATTCCCAGGCTCTGAACTAAATCGTGGGCTCAGATACCCAGAAAGGTGTGTGCATATCTCGAACCCACAACATTCAGCACCCGCTTCTGCTGGGTTAGACTTTTCTACTCACTCTTAAATTAGGCCCAGCATGTCCAAAGGGGGAGAAAAGCATGTCACTCCCAACTTCAGAGACTCTGTAGTTCTTCTCCCCAGGCAACGTTTTAAAAGCAACCCACCAGCTTCTCTGAACGAGAGCAGCGCTCCAAAGCGTTCACACGTACACCGTCTCCCTTATCAACACCCACAGCAGCTGTTCTTAACCCACACACCGTTTCCCATTTACCATATATTTGCATCCCTTCCTCTCCAAGGTGCTTCCCCCCTCCAGGCCCAGATTTTTTAAAACTTCCTTCGCTTGGCCGCCCACTCCTTCCTTGGCATGTTTACAAGCACCCTCCGCCCCCCAAGCTGTGATTTGGGCTGGAGCAGACGGATCTCTTTCTCTGCCCCACCGCCACCCCACCCCCCATGCATTTCATTTACCAGCAGGGACGGCTTCCTTCCTTCGTGGCCCCCAGATCTGGGCTGCCTGGAAAGGCAACGGCGGTGGGGGGCGGAGGGGGTTCACGAAGTGGGGGTCTTCCTCTCTCTCGAAAGCCCCTCTCCCCGCAGCTCACACTTCTCTTCCCAAGAGCTGACAACACAGCAAGGAGCTCTCGCAAGCACCGCCTCCCCGGACACATCATCACCAGCGGACGGTGGAGCATGCTGGGAAATGTAGTTCTCCAGGGAGCCGCTAGTCCCAAATTTATTCCAATAAACTACGGAGCACGGAGGAGGCTCGCAGGGTTTTCTGGCTGCAATCCTGCGCCGCCTTTCAACTAACTTCTGGGGATTACTTCTGTGCAGGCGGTGCAATAATTAGATTGCACTGTCTGTGATCCCTGTACAAAATGATGATGATGATGATACCTCCCGTCGATTTTAGGGTTGTATTTTAGTCTTTTGCCCCTGGCATGCTGGTTTTTCTTTAACGCACAGCGATTATATTTATTTATTTATTGTAATGTTACAGCCCAACGCGGGCAGGCGCAGCAGGTTTAACATCTCAGTGAGAACCAGGCACCTCGCCGTCACCGGCTGATGGAATCGAGCCGCTCAAATTGTTTTTATAAAGAGGTAAGATGCACTGTTTGAATGGAACTACATGCCACGAGGAAAGTGCGGGATTCCCAGCCCCCGTGGCAAGGCGAGGGGCGGCAGGATAGGCACTGAGGGGGTGCCTAAAGCTACAATCTCAACTCCACTTGCCTGAAAGTAAGCTCCAATTTAATTTAGTGGAACTTAATTCTGAGTAGAGACGATTGCAGCCTAGGAAATTTGGAGGCTCTGCTGTGCTCTCCCCAATGCAGACACATCAGCCTCCAGTACAAGCTGAGTTGCATCCCAACACTTCCAGCACAGATGTCCTTTTTATTGTACATTTCTGATGATTTATGCTCGTGAGGTTATACACATCCGTGATGTGTGGCCGTACACAATCCCATTGTCAATATTATTTCCACTTGCAAAAGTTCCAGGACAGACATAGTGCTTTGTTTCCAATGGGTACATGCCCCATAGCTTCCTGCTGAAATCCTGTAACTTTTTATACTTGCAGATATTCTGTGGGGCTTTTCCTTCAGCTTTAGTGCAGGAGTCGCCCTCTAGATGGCAATAAGGTGGTACCATTGGGGAATCATTGCAAAGCAACCAATAAAGCAGAATGATTAGTGTGGATGGTCCATTATAAATCCACCATGAATGCTCTGTTGTTGCATCAGTGACATGTTTCAGTATATAACCACCAAAAAAAACCCCACCAGTCTGGAGTGGCCACAGAGCCTTCTTGGAGTGGCCCCATACATGCAAAACTCCCTCCCAGGGGACATTTGTGTGGCTCCCATCCTTATCAGCCTTCAAACAGGCCTTGAAACCCCTTTAGTTTCACTCTTGCTTTCTATGAAAGGAGATGTGCCAAAAACTATGTTGCTTAAATTGTTGCAGTCTCGGCTTTAAATGGTTTTGAATTGTTTTACTGGACTTGACATGCTGGACTGTAGAGAGAGCTTTAGACTATTGCTTTAGTTTTATCATCTTAATTAATTGATCTTTATCTGTAGTTCATGTTCTAAATTTGTACATAATCTGCCTTGGGAGGACTTTGGTCTGGAAAGGCAACATGAAACTAACAAACAAGCAAACAGGACTGCCAACCTTTTTCCCCCTTTTCTTTTAACCTGGCCCTATTTCAGCAGCTTCTTGGGAGAAAAGCAATGGCAAACTAGACAGCATCTTAAAAAGCAGAAACATCACCTTGCCAACAAAGGTCCGTATAGTTAAAGCCATGATTTTCCCAGTAGTGATGTTTGGAAGTGAAAGCTGGACCATAAAGAAGGCTGATCGCTGAAGAATTGATGCTTTTGAATTATGATGCTGGAGGAGACTCTTGAGAGTCCCATGAACTGCAAGAAGATCAAACCTATCCATTCTGAAGGAAATCAGCCCTGAGTGCTCACTGGAAGGACAGATCCTGAAGCTGAGGCTCCAATACTTTGGCCCCCTCATGAGAAGAGACGACTCCCTGGAAAAGACCCTGATGTTGGGAAAGGTGGAGGGCACAAGGAGAAGGGGATGACAGAGGACAAGATGGTTGGACAGTGTTCTTGAAGTTACGAACATGAGTTTGACCGAACTGTGGGAGGCAGTGGAAGACAGGAGTGCCTGGTGTGCTGTGGTCCATGGGGTCACGAAGAGTCTGACACGACTAAACGACTAAACAACAACAACAACAAATTTCAGCAGCTGTTAAACTTGCAGGTGTCAGGAGGTGATCATGCCCATTTCTGCCTATGCTGGGAGTTGCCAACCTTTTCTGAACCTGTGGCACACTTGCAAAGTTTTGTGGACACTGCCCATGCATCCTAACCTAGCACCCCCCCTCTGTTCTCTTGACTCCCAGCTAAATGAATCTTTCAAGCCTTGGTTCAGTGGGGCATGGGGAATCCTTTGGGTGCCAGGGAAGATTCTTCTGGTGTTGGCAACCTCTGGCCTGTGTGATGAAAAGCTGCACCTGTTGATTTCTCTTGAGCATCCCAAGTGATTGGGGAAATCCAGTCAGATGGGCGGGATACAAATATCATCATCATCATCCCCAGGTAGATTGAATAAGCAATTGAATAAAGAACCCTGTTCAAAGCAGCATTGGAAACCATTTCGAAGCAATACCCACCCTCAGAAGACCCTGCCACAACAGCTGAGTTAGCGGCCAAAGGCCTGCTTGAACAAAAAGAGTGCAGTGGTACCTCGGGTTAAGAACTTAATTCGTTCCGGAGGTCCATTCTTAACCTGAAACTGTTCTTAACCTGAGGCACCACTTTAGTTAATGGGCCCTCCCGCTGCCACCGTACTGCCGCTGCATGTTTTCTGTTCTCATCCTGAAGCAAAGTTCTTAACTGGAGGTACCATTTCTGGGTTAGTGGAGTCTGTAACCTGAAGCGTCTGTAACCTGAAGCGTCTGTAACCCGAGGTACCACAGTATTTGCCTGCCAAGGAAGGGAGAGCAGAAAAGGGTTCAGCCTAGCCTCCCATGAAAGGGAGTTCCACAATTTGGGGGCAACCACTAAGAAGGCCCTCTGTCGTGGCCTCACCAAATGTGCCTGTGATGATGGTGGGGACTGAGAGAAAGGCCTCCTCAGAAGATTTCAAAGACCCTTGGCCTGACACAACATAAGGCAGGTTTCTCGGTTGTGGCGTTCTTCTTAGTCCTCGCTTGCCTCATTTAGCCAATCTTTCACCACCTTGGTCTTGAATGGCTTCCAATACCCGCTGGTAATTTATTTGGGGTTTTTTCCCTGTCCGCACCTCACAGTGTCGTGCCTCAGAAAACTCTGCCTTTCATTTGCTGGAATTCACGCAGGGAGAATACCAAACCCCGCTATGTTTTGGAGAGAAGCAGCTGAGGAATCCTGGGGCCTTCCTAGAAATGAGAAGAGCCCCACCCCACCCCACCCCACCCCCACCTGCTACTATTCCAGCTGCTCTCTGACATTTCATTCCCCTTTCCCTACAGGGGGAAAAATGTCCTTCCAAACAGTGCCGCCAAGGCCGCCACTGGCTCCATGGCTCAGACTGGTTTTGAGTGAAACACAGGAGCCTGTTGAAGCGATTTGCTGAGGGCATGCAGAGACCATTGTTCTCTCTTTACGGGAATCTGCAGTCTTCTCTGTGGGGCTAACTAATGAGATGGGGTGGTTACTGGGCTGGTGGATCATGCCAGGAAGGCATTAAGCTGGTGTGGGTGGGAATTTCATACTGAGAGGGATTAGGAAAGGAGATGGGGTGGAATCCTCCTCAGTCCCTAACCTCTCACCAGCTACCTTTTTTCTCCAGTATCCTTAAAAAAGAAAGAAAAAGAGTCCAGCCAAGAAAAAAAAAGCAAGGGGGGGAGTTAAAGGATGGGGCAAGGGTTCAATAGACCCTTTCCTTCACTGACCTGGGCTACATACACATTATTATTATTATTATTATTATTATTATTATTATTATTATTATTATTATTATTATTACAATGGCACCTCAGGTTACAGACGCTTCAGGTTACAGACTCCGCTAACCCAGAAATAGTACCTTGGGTTAAGAACTTTGGTTCAGGATCAGAACAGAAATCATGCAGCTGCGGTGCAGCGGCAGCAGGAGTCCCCATTAGCTAAAGTGGTACCTCAGGTTAAGAACAGTTTCAGGTTAAGAACGGACCTCCAGAATGAATTAAGTTCTTAACCCGAGATACCACATCATCATTATTATTATTATTATTATTATTATTATTACTATTACTACTACTACTACTACTACTACTACTACTACATTTATATACCACCTTTAACCTCATGGGAGCTCAAGGCAGGGTATGTGGTTCTCCTCCTCCCCATTTCATGCTCACAACCCTGTGAGGAAGGTTAGGCTAAGAGATGGTGACTGGCCCAAGATCACCCAGTGAGCTTCATGGCTAAGTGGGGATTCGAACCCCAGTCTCCCAGGTTCAACACACTAACCATTATGCCCCACTGGCTCTCACTATATATTCTGAACACATCCCACACATCCCTCCCCAATAATCACGGGAACCGTAGTTTGCCCCTTACAGCTACAGTTCCCAGAACCCCCTAGCAAACTACAGTTTCCATGATTTTTTTGGGGGGGGGGCGGGTAAATGTAAGGTGTCATGAAATCTCACCACTTGCTTCATTGTAGTGAGACCTAGGATGGGACATGCACAGGATAAGGTACAGCCATGATGATTTGAGAAAAAGGAAATGTGATTTAGGTTTGTTTGTTTGCTTGCTTGTTTGCTTGTTTTAATTAACTAATGTGGTTAATTTAGGCTACATGTTCATGGAAGTTTGTTGAAAGTCTGTAAGTGCTTCTAATAACTTAATGGAATGTCTGTTTATAGGAAATAGGTACTTGGGTCTGATTTCCTCCTTCAGGTACATTTAATTACAGTTCACCTTGTTTTTTTAGGCTGCTTGTGGACTTCCAGGCCTTCCAGTTGCTGAGTTTCAGGCCTTGAACACTCACCAAGTGCTTTGGTGTGAAAAATAGCCAGTTGTGAATGGGAAGTGTGTGGATTTATGAAAGAGTAGTAAAATGCTCGTGTAATTTCTTTAACCTATGGCCCAGCTTCTGGAAGCAGCAACCACTCTGCTTGTCGTCAGAAGCTTTTGTAGGAACTCGGCAGCTGCAGCAATTTCAAGGCAGGACAGCCAAGATCCACAAAGGACTCATGGCAACAGGTCAGAGCATGTCCTGACCCCTAAGCACTCCTATGTGGGCTTGCACTGCCCTGTGACCAACACAAAAGGGTTCCACTTACTGCCTGCCACTGTGTCATAGCCTTGTCCCCACTTCCATGTGTTCCTAACTTCGGGAGAAACTAGGAAGATTTCCCCCACTCCTGCCCCTACTCATGTTGAATACTGTAGTTGTTGTTTTGTTTTTTTAATTGCTCACCACAAGCATTAAATGCCACTGCAGCCTTCCCTGGCTGCAAATAGCAACCTCAGATAGGCAATTGTTGTTGTTGTTGTTGTTGTTGTTGTTGTTGTTGTTGTTGTTGTTGTTGTTGTAAGTAAGGATTAGGACAGGGAGAGGAGGAGTTAAACTCCCTACTGTTCAGGCTTCCCCTCTGCCACTAATTACATGACAAAAGATATGCACAGTTAATTGCATTCATGTAGTTAACCTCATTATCTACTTTAGGCTAGGAATGATGCTAGAAGGGTTTGCTTCTAATGTTGTATTGCTCCTTTTTTTTGGTGGGGCGAGCACTGGCGGAGGAACAGGGGTGTGGGGACACCCCCAGGATGCGTGCCAGCCACGCCCCCTCCACCCCACCTGCCGGCTCCACCACTGGGGGGGAGGTGTGTGTGTGAGAGAGAGAGAGAGAAAGAGAGAGAGAGCGCTTTGAATATGGTTAATATAGTTTGTAAGACAACAGGAAATGACTATCCCCCTGGCGCTGTTTTTTTTAGTACATTCATCACAGATATTTCTAAGGGTGCAAAAAAAAAAAAGGGGGGGGAAATTACAAACATTTGAACATGAATCATTCCTGGAGTCTCGTCAAACATCATCGCAGATTTTATTCCCCCCCCCTAAAAATTCTATTAATGTAACACACGCAAACACACCCCATACATTTTAAGCACACGGCTTCCCTCAAAGAATCCTGGGAGTTATAGCATAGCCCTCATGGAACTACACTTCCCAGTACCCTTAACAAACTACCATTCTCAGGATTCTTTTGCAGGGAAGACATTTGCTTTGAATATATGTTGTGTATACAGCCGGAGTCTCACTGAGTTTTATGGGACTTTCTCCCAAGCAAGTATCACTATGATTACCTGCATTAATCTTATCTCGGGTTGATAAGAGATCTCTTTGTCTCACAATAAAAGTCTTGGTGTGATTACTTCACTGTGTATCCAGTCCAGAGCTTGCTATTCGATGGCTGTTTTATCATCATGCGAAAGGCTGGGCTGGATGAATCCCAATTAAGATTGCCAGAAGAAATATCAACAACCTCAGATATGCAGATGACACAACCTTGATGGCAGAAAGTGAGGAGGAATTAAAGAACCTTTTAATGAGGGTGAAAGAGGAGAGTGCAAAATATGGTCTGAAGCTCAACATCAAAAAAACGAAGATCATGGCCACTGGGCCCATCACCTCCTGGCAAATAGAAGGGGGAGAAATGGAGGCAGTGAGAGATTTTACTCTATTGGGCTCCATGATCACTGCAGATGGTGACAGCAGCCACGAAATTAAAAGATGCCTGCTTCTTGGGAGAAAAGCAATGACAAACCTAGACAGCATCTTAAAAAGCAGAGACATCACCTTGCCAACAAAGGTCCGTATAGTTAAAGATATGGTTTTCCCAGTAGTGATGTATGGAAGTGAGAGCTGGACCATAAAGAAGGCTGATTGCCGAAGAATTGATGCTTTTGAATTATGGTGCTGGAGGAGACTCTTGAGAGTCCCATGGACTGCAAGAAGATCAAACCTATCCATTCTGAAGGAAATCAGCCCTGAGTGCTCACTGGAAGGACAGATCATGAAGCTGAGGCGTCAATACTTTGGCCACCTCATGAGAAGAGAAGACTCCCTGGAAAAGACCCTGATGTTGGGAAAGATGGAGGGCACAAGGGAAGGGGACGACAGAGGACGAGATGGTTGGACAGTGTTCTTGAAGCTACGAACATGAGTTTGACCAAGCTGCAGGAGGCAGTGGAAGACAGGAGTGCCTGGTGTGCTGTGGTCCATGGGGTCACGAAGAGTCGGACACGACAGAACAACAACAAGTGAACATTGGCATTAGACTCCCATCTAAAACAACTCCCTGGAAAGTTGTGAGCAGTGTTGTCCCTTTCTATCTTGCAAGCCGTTTGCACCTCCAGCCTAAATCAAGGGTTGGATGGCTGACCTTTCATATGGACACGCTTGTTTGCTGCATGTTTTTGTATTGGACCCCAAGGAAAGTGTGAAAGGGCCTCACATGGAGGCAGACCCCCCTGGGATTACGCCAAGTCTGCTGCGTGTGTTTGATGGCATCTGTCTCTTCTTCCTCCTCCTCCTTCTCCTCCCGCTTGAGAATATTGGTGCAAATGCTGCATCAAATGCCATGTCTTCAGACGACTGTGTGTCGCGTGTGAATTAAAGGTTCCTTTTCCAAAGCTCGGCGGAGTAATTCGCCGGGCGATGCCGGTTTTAGTCGATAGGTGGCGTTGCCCCCTACCAATTTTCTGCTGGACCGGGGCGCCAAGGGGATGCTGCTTATAGCGCCGGCCTGGTTCTCGAGCCCTGGGCTGACGTCATCTCCCAGTGCAGAGAGGGTCCCTCTCTCTCGCAGAGATTTCCTCGCAGCTGCAGTTGGCAGTGCTGGAGCCCGCGAGCTGCCAGATTGTTAGATGTGCGTCTGCCTTGAGATCCCGAGGAGCTCCAGCCGAGGACGTGTCACGCAACCGGGAGCCAAACCGGCCGCGCCATTTAATTGCTCTGATCGCCTTTTCAAAGCGCCCTTGATGTATTGCTCGCCGCATGCGCTTGACCCCCCCGGGTTTGGCTGCAGATCTCCAACCCAGTCCTCTGAGATCTCGGGCAGCGAAGTGGGGGATGGGGGGAGGTATCTTACCTGGCCGAGATGCAGCGATGCCACGCTCCAAAATACATATAAAATTTTTGTGGGGACGCGGGGGAAGGTTGAAATTCCCCTTAATAAAATTCGAAAGACCTCTCCCTTGACTCGCCCTCCTTCCTTCCCCACCTTTAAATATAGTAGCTGAGGAGAGATCTAACAGGTAAGAGAGACCTCCCCTTGGCCCCAGGTAACTCAGGAACTTAATGTAAGGGGTGGGGAGATCGTCCCCCCTATGCTTTTTTTGCACGCCAACTGGGAAATGTGAGTTAGAAAAGGGGGTGGGAGGGATGATCTAGCTTGTTCTCGTTTTCAGAAAAGAAAAAAAAAATGGGACCGGGGAGCCAACATGCTGGCAAGCAAATATCTGGTATTGATAAATCGGGGTGGGGGGGAGCGGGCAGGGATGCCCCCTTCCCCAGTACTGCAAGGGACCATATTGCACCCATCCCATCTTGCTGACTAATCTCTTCCTTTGGTTTATTTTGGGAGGCTGGTCCAAGAGGGCAAATGGGGGCACTCGCACCACCAGGCTCGACCTTCCCCACGCCAGCCCCTTTCTGTCTGTCTGCCTACCTCCTTCCTTGCAACCAGACCAGCGGGGGGGGGGCGGGGGAAGAACACTGGCTGTGAGCTCCCTCCCCCCCCCCACCCCCGTCTCCGTGTTGCCCCTTGCAGAGCTCGGCAGGGCGGGGGCTGGGGCGATCCAAATCCGGAGTCCCGTCCCTCCGGCTCCACCTGCCAGTCCCCAGACCCACCTGCGTCTTGGGACCCCTGCAGTGGGGCCAAGGAGACAAGTTAGGGGTTGGTGGAGGGCTGGGGGAATGTCGCAGGAGGAAGGATGGTGGTGGGCGTGCGGGGGAGGGGGGAGATGGAGCAGAGCTTTGCAGCCGTCTATCATGGCATGGAGATCCAGGGGTGTGTGTGTGTGCCCGGATGCTGCCAGGCGGTTCGCGGGAGGGGGGGCTTCTCAAGGATTTTTTCACTCAGGAGATATATCTCCACAACACACACACACGCATCTATTTTGTATCCGCTCTCCTGCCTGAATGAGCAGAATCCCTTCTCTGCGCTGACATCCAATTTAGCAGTATCCCTGCTGGCTCAGCACGTGAGGGGGAAACCGAATGCCGGAGCTATTTTCAACCTCCATAAATATTCATCTCCTTCAGGCAGCCAGGCTTTTCTCCTACCCACCCCCTCCGTGGAGGAAACCAGGCGGCGGTGGAGGAGGAAACTGGAGGGGGATGCCGGGATTTCTGCTCCCACTTGCTCTCCAAAGAAGTCTGCTGAGCTATGCTCCTCGCTGTGACATCTCCAGCTGCTCCTTCGAGGAAGGAGGGAGGAGACGCGGTGATGAAGCTACAGAAGCTTTCCTCCGTTTCCTCTCCTCTTTCAGCTGATGCCTCTCTGTGGTCTTTCAGGCGGTTAAACACCTCGGGAACAACAGGAGCTGCCTAATGTTAGGCGTGCGTTCAGCAGACCCACTGAAATCCGCAGGCCTGCTGCTGCTCCAAGTATGGCTGTGTTCGGATGCTAGACCTTATTGTATCACAGTATCAAGCATGTGTGTATCTGTTGAGTTCAGAGGGGCTTAGATTACAATTCTGTATCCTCTCACCTGGTGTATGGGGTGTTAGGGGAGGGTACCTCTGGTGGGGGACACGTGTTCTTTTTGGGCAGGTATAGGCAAACATGGCCCGCCAGATGTTTTGGGACTACAACTCCCATCATCCCTGGCTAACAGGACCAGTGGTCAGGGATGATGATCTGGAGGGCCGAGTTTGCCTATGCCTGCTTTTGGGGGTACTTGGTGCGCAGGATCACCTGAAACCAGAGAAAGCAGGCCTTCAGAACTGCTCTTTCTCAACTCATAGGCAGATACGTCGATGCATATTTAAAATCTTCATTAGCACTCGTACCATGGCTCCAACGGCTCCCTATCTCTGTGGTGCATCCTCCAAAATGTTTAACAAGCATTTCGGGGGTGGGGCGCGGAAGAGTGCAAAGAGGCAGAGTTTGGGCAAAGCCACCTAGGGGGGAAAATACACACACACAACGGTAAGCAAAGCCGCCTGTAGGTTCCTCCGAGGGCCTTGTTTTGCAGAGCACCCAGTGAAGGGATCTGGGAGGAAATAGAGGTTGCATAAACTTCCCCAAGGCCGCTCGATGGGGTGTGGGAGTGTGGGGAAGGATCTGTGGCAGAAATGGTGGTGGAGAAGAGAGCCTCCCCCACCCCCACTCCCGGATCTCGCCGGCTGCCCTGCGCCATGCCAGACTTTGGCTTACCCTAACAAAAAGCAACGCGCTTTTGCTAGTAGTCCTTAAGGGCTATAAAGGCTCTTTGCAGTCTTTGCAGTGACATTGCAGATTTCTCCCAGGCTGAGTGGCACCTCTCGCCTTACAGCCAAGGCCTTGTGCTCCCCTCTGCTCCCCTCTCCCAGCGCCCCTCCCCAAAACAGCCCCCTACCCCGGGAGGTCAACGCTGTTCCAGCAGCAGCTGCTTTGTTGTCTGGGTCAATAGGCGTTTCTATATTTAGCAAGAGCTGCTTCGGCGACATTGACTATTTATAAACCTCCCTGCCCGCCTCCCACGCGCTCCCACCCGGCCTGAATGCAGAATGAGGGTGTGAGGGGGGGGCTCCACTCCTGGGCGGCGGGGGGGGGGAGGAGAAGGTGTGCGGCACAAATCCTACCGCACTGCAGCCTCGCTTGGCAGGGGCGGGGGGGGGGAGAGGGGAAAGGGGTGGGTTGTGGGGATGTGGAGTGGCGGGGGGGGGGGGAGGCTGATTTATCTGTGGGCAGCTGCCAGAGGGCTTCCCAGGCTTGGTAATGAAGGCGGTCATCGAGGAAAACGGACTGCTTTTTGTTTTTGTTTGAAGCTAACTGTAATTAAACGGGAAAGCGATGCAAAGCTCAGGGTCTGTCTGAGGAAGGCGGACCAGGAGAGAGAGAGAGAGAAAGAGGATTGCCTTTGCAGGGAGGGAAACCCAAGCCTGTCAGAAGAAAGTGGATGGGAAATCGAAGAGGCTGATGGATGCGTGCCTGTGCAGCCGGGAGACCTTTTTAAGCAGAGCTGTTTGAGAGAGAGAGAAATGCAGGATTAAATACTTGGGGGTTTGGGATGCCATGCACAGCTGGAGGAAAGGGCCAGAGATATCAGGCATTAGCAGACACAGATGGTTCCAGTGAAATGTCTCATTTATTGCATTCCTAGCCCACCTATCTCCCCCCCCCCCAAGGAGCTCAAGGTGATGCAGATGGCTGTTCCTCCTCATTTAATCCCTGCAACAGGTTCGGCTGAGAAGCAGTGGCCGGCCCAAGGTCACCCAGTGAGTTTCGTCATGGCCAAGTGGGGGATTTGAACCCTGATCTCCCAAGTTCTCATCTGGAACACGTGTCTTAGTTTGGTCCCTTCAGTTGCATTAGAAAAAATAAATAAGTTCGCTTGATCTCCAAGAGGTCTTGGCTGTACTGGATTAGGAACCAGTGCCTGTGAGAAAAGGCTGGGGGAGCTGGGAAGTTGCCTCCTCTTGTCATTCCGTTGAGAAGGATCGCAAACACTTTGGAAGCTTCCATCTGTTCAACTGCCCTTACACAATCTGTACACAGATGTGGAAGAGAGATGCAGACTTTTATACACATATCAAACTGAGTGTACCATTCAGTGTAAACGTTTCCATCTTTCATCTGTGTGCGTGTCTGCTCCAATGTCATTTTTGGATAATAATAATAATAATTTATTATTTATACCCCGCCCATCAGGCACTCTGGGCGGCTTCCAACAAAACACTAAACTACAATAACCTATTAAACATTAAAAGCTTCCCTAAACAGGGCTGCCTTCAGAGGGCGTTTGGTAGTTATTTTTCTCTTTGACATCTGGTGGGAGGGCATTCCACAGGGCGGGTGCCACTACCGAGAAGGCCGTCTGCCTGGTTCCCTGTAACTTGGCTTCTCGCAGCAAGGGAACTGCCAGAAGGCCCTCGGCATTGGACCTCAGTGTCCGGGCAGAACGATGGAGGTGGAGACGCTCCTTCAGGTATACTGGACCGAGGCCGTTTAGGGCTTTAAAGGTCAGCACCAACACTTTGAATTGTGCTTGGAAACGTACTGGGAGCCAATGTAGGTCTGAGTTACAGACATGATGGGAAATGTAAACACACACACACACACACACACACACACACTTAACCCCCACCCACCCATTTTAAAGTGTCACTACCTGTGAAACTGCCTCTTGATTTGTATTCTCATATTTTGCTTGTGATCTATTGGGACTGGGAAATGCTTTTCTTCTGTATATGACTCTGGAGGGGGTGGGTATATTCGGTGTGTGTTTGTTTCTAATAATAATAATATAACAATTCATTATTTATACCCTGCCCATCTGGCTGGGTTTCCCCAGCCACTCTGGGTGGCTTCCAACAAAAAATTAAAAATACATTAAAACATCAGACATTGAAAACTTCCCTAACCAGGGCTGCCTTCAGATGTCTTCTAAATGTCAGATAGTTGTTTATTTCTTTGACATCTGATGGTAGGGCGTGTTTACTCCAGCACTCAAGCTGGAGAATCAGGCATAGTCGCAGGTAAGGCGAAGGTGTTGGAGATGTTCAGCGGGTACAGGTTTCCTTTGTTGGGTCTTGCTCACTGAGGTAGGAAACAATTTAAGAGGTCCAAAGACTGCTGAGAATCTTGTCAGTAGTTTGCTGCTCACTGGTTAAGTTGTGCTTGATGGATGTTTAGCACCTGACCTTCTGGCTTGGCCCTCAAATCAACTCTGACCCACGCTTCTGCTTGCTGAGTCTCCTAAGCCCTCTTGCTTGGTGAGCCCTGGCTTCTGAATTCAAGGCTTGAGCCTCAGACCATTCTGAATGGCCCATCTTAGAGCAGGCTTTCCACCTGCTCATTCCTAAGATGCTGGGCATTTTTCAATGCTGCTCATGACCTGGTGTGACTTCAGCTTTGCATTTTGTTTTTGGACATAACCATAGTGGCTATTTTATTGTATTTACTATTTTATTTTAAATTCAATTTTAACAAACCATATAAACACAATAGATACAACATCCAGAATATTCAGAGACAAGAGATATTTCAGCTTGCTGTCAAAATCTATAAATTCACGTCGAACACAAAAATCCACTTAAATCCATAAAATTCCTTGTTCCATATATAAAAAACCCAAGCCCCTCATTCTTAACACTCTGTTAAATCAATCCAGTTTAAAATCTATACTGTTCTTAAAATATTTTTTTTTAATTATCAAAATAGCAGATCTTGAATATTTCTCTTTGATTTTCTTCACTTTTTCTCTAGTAATTTAACTTGGCCAGGTTAACATACAACATAAGATTTCCCAGTTCTTTGTCCTTTTTCCAAATCTGAGCAGGTAAAACGTTGGCTGCCATTAACAGAGAATAAATTAATTCCCTTTTTTTTGTTTCCGGTTCCATTTCTTCTTTAAAAACCCCTAACAAAACGATAAAAGGATCTAACAGTGTGCCTTCGTTATACCTTTGATTTTTACTAATATTAACCTCCAAAACCTTTGGCTGCCATTTTAGGTATCTTGGGAAAATGGCACTGGCATCATTACTTCAAAGGGAAATTTGGTGACTACAGCCTTTTGACATGGTTTCCTGTGCCGCCTTGTGTTTGGATAACCAGCCTACGTTACCCATTCTGCAGCCTGGGAGTTGCATAAAGCTACTGTTTTTGACTCGCGTAATCTCTATTGTAAGAGGAGATTTGAGCCCACGCCAGAACAAGGGCACAATGGCATTTTCTCCCCCTCTTTTCCTGGCATTCTGCTTTGGGATAACTTTGGTGTTTAGGAAAGATCTTTCCTTGTGACTTCTGGAGGCAGTTTACCCTTTTTCTCCCCTTCCCTCACAACAGTGGAAAGACCACGGTCTTCTCACGGAAGGAAGACACGTTCTAATCCCTCCTTGGAGAACTATTTCATAAGAACAGGGACTCCTCACTAAGGAAAACCACTGATGACATTCAGAGCAAGCACCATGGGAAAGAGCTTTCTCCCCTCATCTTCGTGAGAAAGGGGAGCTTTCTGACCAGCCCTGCACAATTTGTGACTCACTAACCCAAACAGAGTGCACCAGCCAAACGTGGTGGTCTGGGCTCAGGAATAAACTTCCTATCAGGACTCAGGTGTCACGGTGGGGGCCTTTACTGGGACCCAGAGATCTGGGACAACGGGGGGTCGGAAGCACAGGCTGCAGCTCTCTTACTGTGAGGAGAACAACTGAGGCTGAATCGTACATTATGCTTGAATATATTTATTGAATGTTAAAGATGTATATGGAAGCCTATATTTCCCTATTATCGATGTTCCTATGGTCCAGCGTAGGGCTGGGTGATATATTGATATATCGCCCAAAACCAGTTTGACGTCCATATTGTGATATCCATTTCATAATTTTTGACCTGGCAATATATCCCATCACAGTACCATATCTCAGGCTGTCTCTAGGCTCCTCCACACTTCCACTTGTCCTGCTGCTTTCCCTGGGAAACCACACTCTTTACTGCTGAATTGGAGCAAACGTCAGTCGAGTTTTTCTGCCCTCCTCATTATCCTGCATGTTCTTGGAGACCAGGGGAGAGGGGAGCTTGTCGCAGCAGGAAAGGGAGACTCCTTGGATTATTCTGCAACCTCTTAACCCCCTTCCTCTGCTTCAGCCTCAGATTCTGAACTGCTTCCTGTCACTGTCTCTTCCTGCTCACTAAACCCTGCTGCCCCTTCAGCATCCAGCACCTCCTTCCCCACTCTCTTCCCTCTGACCTCTCCTCGGAGTCCCACCACCAATCCCCTGGCTCTGAGCCTTTGTCCCCTGGGGGTTTCCTTGGGGGTTCCCCTGGCTGGTGCCTCCCACCGCTCCTCTTCATCCAGACAGTCCCTGACAGTCCTCTTAATTCAACAAAGCCTGTCTTAGTATTAGGTAATGGGGGCAGTCACCTAAGGGAGTGTACACTCATGCACTGAGTGGGAGACACCGTGACCCATGGGGTGTGGTAGTATTGTTCTGCAGCTTCTGTTCCTTCAAGCAAGCGTTGTGCAGTAGACCTTCCTGCGGGATTAGCTGCTGTGTTTTGGGGATGATGCTATTTAGACTTTCCATTCTCAGGCATGGAATTATTTGGTGGGGGTGTGTGTGTAACCCTGGCGCCGAGTGTGTGTATCTGTGCATATGTTTAAAAACGACAACCCTTAAGCTTTCCAATTGAAAAGCTTATCTTTGCAAGCAACTCCTCCCTCCCTGCAAAACGGGATTCGCCTTCTCAAGCTCAGACTCTGCAGAAATGTTTAAGCATCTCAGAACAATATCCCCCTCCCTGCTCCCCGACCCCAGTGTTTCCCTGTTGCCTGGAAACGAGGGATTTTCTTCCAAGAGGAGATCAAGCAAGCTTTTCATGTTTCTCCCCAATGAGTTTGCTTCTTACTCTCCCTCCACAACGTTAAGCACTCCCCTCCACACACACACACACACACACACACACACACACACACACACACACACAGTACCAGCACCACCAGAAAGGGCAGCACATTCTAAAAATAGCTCCTGGTGGGAAAGTGCGAGTGCCTGAATGGAGGGAAATCCTAACAAGGCTCTGAAAAGGAAACACCTGGGGCTGCCATTGCTCTGCTGTAGTTGCAGCTAAAAATAAATCTGCAGTGTACGATCTGCATCCCTTGTTGATAGGGAAACACGCATATCGCTGCGTGCAGAATAATTTGCTGCCATTCTAGATAAGCTTTCTTCATTATTTGGTTTGTGAAGCCCTGTTTCTGAAGGGTCTCCTGCTCACATATGAACCTGACTGGGTTCCCCACCCCCACCCCGCCTTAAGGTCTTCTTAAGTGTCTCCATCTTCAGAGGTTAGGTGGGAAGAAAGGGCCTCCTCTGATTGTGGAATATGCTGCCCCCAGAAACAATCACCTAACATCTTTTAAGACAGGGGTTGCAAACCGTTTTAGGGCAATGGCGCATTTTGAATTTTGGGAAGGTGCCGTGAGTGCCAGCCAGAAAATGGTTACTGGGCAGTGTGCGAGTGCCAGTCAGGAAACAGCACCGGGCAGTGTGTGGGCTATAACACAAAATGGCCGCCACACCAAGAGAACAGAAAAGGAGACAGGACCACAAAATTTTCCCTTCAATGGGAAAATGGCACCTACATCAGCCACTACCACCACATACACAGAAAGAAGCTCTTTGCACCTCTCCTCTTCAAAGAGGGAGTCCAATCTGGCACCCAGTGACATCTGGGCATGTTTAAGAAGGTGTGCTCAATGTGGAAGAAGTCAAGCCAGTGCACCATGGATTTTTGAGGGAATATTTACTGAGATTTTTTGCAGACACCATACTGTTGGGGCAGTGCCGGATTTCTGTATAGGCTAAGTAGGCTGAAGCCTAGGGCCTCTAAATCTAGGGCACCTCGCCAGCCTACCCGCTCCCCAGTGCTGCAGTCTCCCCTCTCCCAAAATTGTAAACCCAAGACTTCATGCAATGGCAGGGCAACTCAGGCCCAGCAACTATTAGCCAGTGGGGCCCAATTTGAAGCAGTGGGGCACAACTTGCATTTTTTTTTGGTAGGGCCCCACTTCACGGTCAAAGTCTGCAAAATCTTATAGATATAAATAAAATCCACCTAGATTCCCCTGGTGCAGGGGCCCCCTTAGGAGCGGCCCGTGGGGCCCAATTTGGCCCAATTGCTCCAATTGCCTTAAGGTCAGCCCTGATGAGACTGTGCAGGGATTGTACTGACAAGCCCTGCACCTTCTAGGTCCTTGGTGTCACCATTCAGAGTACAGACTAAAGGACTTGTTATGGAAATAAAGGGGGGGGGCACTTATTGGAAATCAGTTTTGTAACCTCTTCACCCCCCCAACCCTGAGACAATGAGCCCAGCCACCTTTTATTCACAGTCGTATAAGCACTACACTACAGCATGCCCCCCCCAAACCCTGAGACAATGCCTAGGATTGCTGCCTCAATGGGTTACCTTTTATTCACAGTCGCATAAGCACTACACTACACTACACTACACCATGGCCATAAACTTGTATGTTCAACCGCTGAAATATACAACCAATATGTAGCAATGGAGATTTATGTTACTGCTTTATGAATGAACACTGTGTTTTATGAATGGACTCTGTATTTTTTGAATTACCTAAGAGCCACCAATAGGGAGCTCTAGAATCCGACAGCTAACCAATTGGGTACTACCAAATAGTGACCCCTATTGCTGAAAGCAGGTAACCAGCAGGGAATGCTTCAGCTCAGCATTTGCACTGTTGACTGAACACCCCCTGCTGTGCAGATAATGGAGAAAGCACATAAATTGTATCCCTTCTGGCATCCTGGCCGACTCTATTACGCTGGTGTAAACCCTGGTGCACCAGAAGCACAGAATAGCAGCAAATAAAATCCGCTCATATGTCAGCAACTGATAAGACTTGTCAACCAGTTCTTCCATGGTCTTCCTAAATTATAAAGCTCCAAAATACAGGCCAAAAGAGAGCAGGCCTGGGAAGAGTGAGGCATACAATGGGCACCACCAGTGAAGTGGCCCTGCTCCATGTAACTCTTGCCCTGTCATTTGATAGAGTGCCCACTTGCCCTCCTTCTTGACATGGAATGCTCTCTATTGGAGTCTCCAGGCCCAGTACAAAGACCATAAGAAGGGAGAGCAGGGACCCTGAAGTTCCCAATAGCTTTTAATCAGGAAAGCAAGCAAGCAAGCACACAGGTCACCTTTGTCATAGTCAGGACGCCTATGTCCTGGCCAGGCCTGCGCCCAATCTTGTTTTTGTAAAACCTTGTTTGTCCTCAGTAACCAAAATTATATTATCAACATATACAAGCAGAAAAGTTGTTTTCCTTCATTTGCAAGGAATCGTACAAAACAAAGTGGCACTAATAAAGAAAAGTTTCAGGGTGGCAACAGAAAGCAAACTAAAAATGCTTTTGCAGTTCATCAAAACTATTCAGCAATATCAAGTTATAGGAAAACTGGTGCTATTAACAGTAATCCTTCTAGTTGGTTAATTGCTTCGGCAACTTCCTTGCACATGATGTATGATACTAATTATTTCCCCAGAGAGTTAAATGATAACTAATCAGTGGCAGCTACAGAAGAGTTGTGAGATTCAGGTGAGGGTCAGATGCCTTGTCAATCCCGGCAGGTATATAAGAGGACGACCTGGCCTGCCCAGGCCACCACTCTCTGTGTTAAGAAGCTATTATTGCCACTCAAAAGAAACTGGACCTTTTCTGTTGGAGTGTACCTGCTTGCTTGTGTGAACTGGTTTTGGTGTTCCATTGCACCAGAAGCGGCTTAGTCATGCTGGCCACATGACCTGGAAAAACCGTCTGCGGACAAACGCTGGCTCCCTCAGCCTGTAAAGTGAGATGAGTGCTGCAACCTCAGAGTCGTCTGAGACTGGACTTAACTGTCAGGGGTCCTTTACCTTTTTTAAAGGCATTTCTTAAGGAAGCTGGTAAGAGTTTGGTCACATGACAAGCTCTAAAATGCTCTTTCTCAAGACTGGATACTAAGGGGGGTGGATTGTGTTTCTAATTAGTTGCAGGTCCCTTCTGGATTCTATCCAGATGAGACAATCCCTTAGTTGACACTTCTTCAAGGTCAAAGCAGAGCTGAGTTCTGGAAAATGATAATAGTCTAAAACATCTTGACAAGCCGCTTTCCACCCAGTTCCATATAGCACAGAGCAGGAATGCGCTCATTAGGCATAGTAGCAATTTAAAAAAATATTCTTTAACTGAGTGCAGTCTGCTCTTGTTTTAATTGTTGTCCACCCAGATTCTGTATGAAGAAGAGCTGCTGATATGCCTGACGGCAGAGGCTATAGCTTCTGGAGAGAGAGAAAACCTGCAGTTTCCAAAACTATAATGGAGATCAGAGCCCTGTATTTCAATACTATAGAGCACCTGAGTATGCACTTTGCTACCAAATATTTTTTTAGGGCAGGTTCAATCAGCTGCCCTCCCTCATCAATGCCCCTATGGTTTTATGCGCTTTGACTTTCACTGCCTCCATACTGCCAAGTGTCCAACGGGGTTTCATTGAAGAGTATACCCACGTATCTAAATGAGTCAGTTTGTTCTATAGCCGGAGGATCCAAGCACCATCTATAAAAGGTAAAGGGACCCCTGACCATTAGGTCCAGTCGTGACCGACTCTGGGGTTGCAGCGCTCATCTCGCTTTATTGGCTGAGGGAGCCGGCGTACAGCTTCCGGGTCATGTGGCCAGCATGACTAAGCTGCTTCTGGCAAACCAGAGCAGCGCACGGAAAAGCCGTTTATCTGCCAAAAATCACAATCTTGGTCTTAGAGTAATTTATAGATAAGCTTTTCTGTTTTCAGTATGTGCTGAAAAACCTCTACAAGTGTGATGGCCTGGGAATCCGATTCAGAGGGTGAACCGGAGGAATCCCAGCCTGCACAGGAGTCCCCGCCTCCAGGGCGGGCTGAACTGGGGCAGGGCCTTGATTCTGAGGCGCCTGCACCTGTGCCGGATCCTCAGGAGCAGGCACCAGGTGAATCCACTCTGGCTCCAGAGGTGGTTGAGGTCTCAGTGCCTACAGGTGAGACTCCCCCTGGGCCCAGTAACCCTTCAGCCGCTCCTGAACTGCAGAGGCTCAGGGCAGAGAGGCGAAGGGAACTGGTTTCTCCCAGGAGGAGTGCTCACCTTAAGGCCAGGAGAGGCGGGTCTCCTGGGGGCTGGGACCGCCCCTGGCCTCAGAGAAGATAAAGGCCAGTCAGCCCGGTCCCAGGTTGCGGGAGCAACATCGTTGTTGAGTACCTGTTCCTGCCCGGACCCAGACCTGACCCTCCAGTGTTCCTGTCCCCGGACTTTGACTACGCCAACGGTAACCTTCCCCCCGGGACCAACACAACAAGACTTTGAGGCCCAGTCCGGAAAGAGAGGAGTTGTTGTCTGTTCTGATGGGTTTTTTTGGAGCAAAATAGTAGTGGAGCACTGCACCAGATGCTTGTTGCTGTTTTTCGAAGGGTGATTAAGCTTTCTTCCATACACACCAATGACAGGGTGTGTTACATCCCTTCTGCTCCTTTGTTCCAGCAACTAGCAAATGTCCAAATTATGTGCATGTGCACAGGTTACTGATAGCCCTTTTCACTCTTTTTTGAGCAGGGAGAATTCCAGAATTCTGTTCCAGTCGAAGATTAGGAAAAAATAGCTGGCAGGAACCCCTTGAGTTCACTGGGTGAGTTGGAGCTATCCACCATTTTGGAGAATGCAGTAACAGGCCGCATTTGAAAACAATAAAGTTGAGGAAATTGTGTGAAAACGTACCTCACATAAAAATGGGAAATTGCGCAAAACATATTCCACACACTGTGAGAAGACAACCACACAAAGGTTCAGATTTTTTTTACGAAAGAGGAAAAAGCAGTTTGATGATGAAGGCAATATTCTGGAATAGTGATGGAATGAAAACAATGTCATGTGGAAGCATACAGAAAAATCTGGAAGAAAACCGCAAACCCAGCAACTATAGCGCTACAAATGGTATGCTTGGGAAAACCCCCAGATTTTGACTCTTCATCCAGAACAGATAGACACAGGAAACTCAGACACAGGAAATCCTTGAGCACGCCTCAATACTAAGTCCAGTGCCACCTAGTGACTTAACTATATATAACAGACAGGGGGGGGGGAACTCTTTTTTTCTGTCAAAGGTAGCTGCCTTGGTGGTATTTAGGGGGTATTGGCGGCTGCTGATGGGTAGGCCCAGAGCCAAAAACAGGTGTGGTATCCCATTTCCCCCTTCTCTTCCGCTCCCTTGTCTTCCTCCCATTTCAAAACATTTTGTAAATGTGGAGCCATTTTTCTCAGCGGTGATACAACATGCATACACACCCCTTTTCTTCCGGAACGTAAGCTCTTGTAGACCTTGAAAATAAGCAAGAAAAGTGAACAGAGCTGACAAGAGACCGGAGGCCGTTGCAGGCAAAGACATCAACAAACAGGCCCCTCCTTTTGCAGAACTGACCTGCTCTTTAGTCTTTTGTTCAAAAGTGTCAAGTTTTGTTCTTCTTAATTGAGGCGAGATCTCGGGCAGCTGCCCAGTAAATAGGTTAGTGTCTTAGTGCAGCCAAAGGGCATGGAAATATGACAGGCTTGCAGCGTGCTTTTTTAGAAACGCATAAAATAAATTCAATTACCATGTTCCATCTCTCTGTGGCTGTACAGCATTATCCCTCAGTGCAAGGCTCTGAAATGAGGGAGTGCTCTTTAACTATGATAGGACTAAGCTGATTTATGTGGTCAGATTAGGCAAGTGGTACAGTCTTGCTGAGATCACCCTGTTTCCAGAGTTTAGTAGTGATGGGTTGGCACTGGTAGGGCCGAAGACAGGGAGGCGAACAGTAGGTGGCGCCAGAGCCAATGACAGGCAGAGCCAACTAATCCTGGTTTTGTCTCCATCCTCCTCCCAACTGAGTTCTACAAGAGCGACACTGAGACTAAGGAGGCAGAAGCTGATAGGCAGTGACATGCTCCTAGTCAGAGTGGAAGAAAGAAGACAGGAAGGAAGCTATCAGAGACTGGGCTTATTTTGCACCTCTAGACACCTGGGCCAAGGTGGAGAAAGAGAGTCTGCAGCGTTATATCTCAAGAGGGAGCTCTTTTCGCACAGCAACGCAGCATTGGAGCCCAAGGCATTCTGCACACCTCTGCCTCAGCCTGCCAATACTACGGTTCTGCCCGACACAGCCTCTTGCCTCCAGTTCTGGCACCTCCTTTCCCACCCTTCCCAATAACCTTTGCTAAGGGGCCCCTCCCCTTCTCTGTTTTAAAAGGGACACATTTTTCTTGTGTGACATCACGCCCTCCCCAGTCACCTTGGCAACCACTTGTTTTGCACAGACCTAAGGATCTGTCTTTGATGTGTTCAAGACTGACCACTCGACTAGCCGGGCCAGGTTAGTTTGCATAGGCTAAACCCAGGAATTTCTGTGTTTTTTGCACAGTTCAGGAGAACTGCTGCAGCCTGTATTTTCCCTTCAGTACCCAAAGTATCAGCTGAATTCTACCATTTTACTAATTTCTAACATTCGCCAGCTCTAGATCTGTAACAGTATATTGATTTTGTTAACTGCAAGGATATATACACATGTAGGAGTGTCAGGACACAGAAGTCCCCACCTGCAGTCTGAAGTGGTATAGGCAAGAAGAATCTCACTGCTCTTCTTGTGTGGATAGCATCATGACTTATATATAGCACACATTGCCCTGAGGGATATCTCAGCCTATAGACCATAAGACTCTATCTCAGGGTTGTGGATTTGAACTCCATGCTGGGTGAAAGATTCCTGAATTGCAGAGGGTTGGGCTAGATGATCCTCGTGGTCCCTCCCTATCAACTCTACAATTCTATAGCTGTGAAAAATGAGGTTGTGCTTTTAAACTTCTCCACCATCTCCCAACAGGACTTGTTCCTGCAAGAATTGAAATTGCAGGAATTATTTTTAATTTCACATCAATGCATATAAATGCAGACATGCAAACCTGTGTCCTCTTTTATCTTTTTTTGTGGGGGGTGGGCAATGCGTGTAAGTGGCCACTCTAAATTAATCAGGGAAAACTCTGAACCGAAAGAATTCTGCCAGCTTCTCCCTCTGAGAATTAAATTCCTTCCCTTGGAGCTCCAGATCAAACTCTTGAAACCTTACCTAGGTCAATTACAGCAGCAGGAGCTCTCCTGGAGTAGAATCAAGGGGGCAGGTAAGGAGTTGGGTAACACAATACAGGCAGAGCTGAAATTGCTGCAGTTAATTTCTCATAGGAGAAGCATTAGGAATACAAGCCTTTCTGAAAAACATCTCCTCTTAGATGAAAGCCTCCTTGTTTCCGTTTCATCTGAGACATTTCTTCGGAAGGGGGTGGCTGTGACCCCACGTGGGTGAGGCAGAGGCCACCTGTCTTTGTGATCAGTCCACGTGTCCCAGGCGTGGCCTCTGGGATCATAACAATAGGTTTACCTCCTAGTGATCCTTGACTCAAACCCTTTCCATTTTAAATGTGTTTTCGCTTGAGGCAGCTGTGCAGATGAGAGGTGTAAATGGAAATGTAGAGCTGCAATGAGACGGAGGGTACGTTCTATCACATGTGGTGGACCTGTAAAAGGGTAAAAGAGTATTGAGAAATAATTCATAATGAATTGAAAAATGTTTAAAAGTACTTAAAAAAAAACCCAGAGTCCTTTTTGTTGAGGGTAATTCAGAAGGAAATTCGCAGGTGTCCATAAAGGTTATTTATGTATGACACTACTGTGGCCCGTATTTTGTTAGCCCCAAAATGGAAAATGGGCAAAGTCGCAACTAAAGAAGAATGACAACTTAAAGTGATGGAATATGTGCAGCTTGCAGACCTAACATATAGAACATGAGAACAAGAAGAACATAGATTTAAAGAAGATTGGAAGATTTTTATTGAATATATGGGGGAAATTGTGTACATTTGAAAACGTGGGCAGCATTAAGATAAATTCAACAGTGTAAATACCGTAAGTTTTGATGGATGTAATACGTAATGGAACACTGAATGGTTTAGTTTACATAAAATATGCAGGGATTTATGTTATGCAAAATGAACCATGGGAAGAGAAGATGGGAAGTCATTGATATTTTAAGGTTGTTTAAGTGAATATCCTAAAATGTAAAACAGAAAATTTAATAACAATTATAGGGAAAAGAAAATGCAAACGTAGACATAACTATTACAATATAAAGCGGCATCGCAGATCATCTCCAGCATTAGCTGCAAACAGGTGACCTGGTGAGTTTGCTTTAGCGCCTCCGATGTGCTCTTCCTTCTTAGGGTTCATTAAACCAGCCTCCAACCGGATAGCCCTTCCAATGGGGAGCTCCTTCAAACAGTCCTCTGTAAGGCAGGACTCACGGCTGCCCAGTGCTGCAGGCAGGTATGGGGCACGTGCCACAGCTTGAACCCACAAAGCAAGCCTGCTGCCCTTGGGTGCAGTTGAGGACGCTGGTCTATTGCCAACATTGAAGTAAGATTCAACTGCTGGTTCTGGACAGTTTCTGGACTCGGAAGGGGAGCAGGTGCCCAAAGGCCTCTTCAGTCAGTTCTCGTTCCACCACCACCCCTGCCCAGCTCTCTCTGCCATCTTGGATTTTCCTCTTGGTTCATTGGTCAGTTTGATGGGCCCCATCCTACTTGATTCTTCTTTGGAGGAAGGGAGAAGGTTACTCTTGGCTACCCAAGGCAGGGTGACACAGGAGAATGGCTCTTTCGGGACAGCAGGCAGCTGCGGCTTGAAGCATGCTGACCCCTGGAGGATTTTGCAGACCCTACACTCCCTTCTCCTTGCAGGACGGCAGCTCCAGCAAATGACTGGGCGATGGATTGCAGGTAGAGGTGACTCGCTTCCCTTCCTTGTGAACTTTGGATTCAGGATACACAAAGGAGTGGAAATACACACCTGACCCCTAAATGCAACAGCTGCTAGGCTTTATTCCATTGAACCCTACAAAGAACTTGGCTGCTTTGTTCAATGGAGCAATTGCCGAATTGCATTGTTTGTTGTGAATTGCATTGGCCCTTTTTATCCAAAAGCAGTCGGGACGAACAACAAGGACATTTCCCTTGTCTTGCCACCTGTCATAACAACCTTTAAGTTCTCCCCCGCTCCAAACACCTGCCTGTAGTACTGATTCTAACAATGCTGACTCTACAGCACCTGTCAAGGTTTATTGTACCGCATTCTTTGTACAGCAAAGAATGAGAAATCCGGAATAAGTAAAGTGATACTTTGATATTGGGAAAGCTTTATAGGTTGGCGGAAGTGTGCGAGCCTCTGATTCGGATAGAATTCTGCGCTGGATGTTTGCATGAACTCCTTCCATCTTTGCAGAGGAGTACCACAGGATGAGGTTCAGTTCAGGACCAGCTCCAGATTTAAGGCTCAGTGCTTTATAGAAAGCTCCTTCTATATTTGCACGTCACCAGTCATCGCCTTTTTAAATCCCCACAATTCCGCAGAATGCCTGGGTTATTTTTATTGTTATTGTTTGTTTGTTTATATAAGATCAAGATAGTTTGCGAAGTTCAAAAACCCATTCCATAGACATTAAAATACGAGCATCCATAATTAAAATACACAATAAAGTAATCCCATTAAAAGCCATAGTTTAATCCATAATTAAAATGTGTGTGCACGCATGCACACATTACAGTAATTAAAAAAGAGGAGATTCTGGTCAAAAGATCAAGAGAATGCCTGTGTAAAACGTCCTCAGAAGCCAGCAGAATGTCCATGGAATGTCTCCTGCCCACCCATGAGGCCAGGTGAGGTGATGGCCTCAGGCGGCAGGGTCCCCGGGGCAGCAGATCCTTGTTTCATCTTTCTCTCCCCACTCCCACTCTGTCACTGCTTGTTCCCGATGTCAGTCTTCACTCATTCCTTCTTCCCTGGTGGGAAGCACAGCTCCCCATACTGGGGTTTGCCTCAGGAGCTGAAATGTCTTGGGGCAGCCCTGGCCTCTTGCCCCATCACTCTGTAGAAATATGGGCAGTTTCAAACGGCTCTCCTCTGCTACTTTTGCCAGGTACGTCCAGAGCAGGGGTCTGCAACCTTTAAGACAAAAAGAGCCACTTGGACCCGTTTCCGAAGAAAAAACCCTTGTCATTATAAAAATAACTTTTTTGTCACTTTTTATTATTATTTCTTTGTTTGACCCCTCAGAATTACTCCTCCTCATAGAAATAAACATTAAATTAACAAGTTACCTTTCTGTGTGTGTGTGTGTGTATGTGTTCTTCACTCCCCTTCAAAACAGTGACCAGCGTACATGCCCTCTTTCAATGCAGTGACCAGCGTACATGCCCCTTACAATGTAGCGGGCGGGCGGGAAGGTGACGTTGGGACAGTGTGTGACTAACGCACGCACTGCCCCCATGCGACGTCACAGCCAGTACAGCGCCCGCCACAGTGGGGAGTGTCGGAGTGCACAATGCGCCTCCTCCCCTCGCTAGTATCTGCCCCGGAGCCGCAACAAAGGTGTAAAAGAGCCACATGCGGCTCCGGAGCCGCGGGTTGCAGACCCCTGGTCCAGAGTAATCCTGTGCTCGCCTTATTTCTTGGACCTGGTCACCGTTATACAGGCAGATTTGGCCACTGTCTCCAGCACATGGCCAGCCAAGAAAGGAAGAGGGGGAAACACTGCCACAAAACCCCAAAGCAGCAGGCGAACCAGAGACACACACCCCTTAAAACACTGCCACAGTCCACCGCTATGTGCTGACACAAAGGCACCCACATGGCACCCACCCACCCACCCACCCACACACAGAGAGAGAGAGAGAGAGAGAGAGAGAGAGAGAGAAACAGCCAACAGACTTCTGAATACAGAAACAGCACAGACCTTGCATCACCATACACGCAACATGCAAGACAGCTAGTGGTGTAGCATGGGTTGCTGGTGATTGGGGCAGGCAAGCCACTGACACTGCCGAAATGACTCGTATGCTGGAGCCAAGCGAATCAAGAGCCTCGATTCTGCTAACAGAAGACCTGTGAATACTTAGGGATGTGTACCTAGAAGCAGGATAGGGGAAAAGACTCCCTATTAGTGAAGCATGACCTTATGTATATATGTACAGTTTATTATTATTGTATCCCACCTTTGTTTGGGAACACTCAGAAGGGTTTATGTGGAGCTCCAGTGGTCTCCCATCCGGTCGTACTGTTGAAATGTTACAGCATCAGGTGTTCCCTGCACAAGCGCTGGGCCCATATATGATGTGTATGGTAATGAGGCCAGTTGAAGAGAGAGCCTTGATTCTGCTGTCTACACAAATGTGGCAGTGTAATTTAAGAAGGAATGCCTTGCGCCATAACAGAGGCTGCTTGTGGTGAGAGCCCTCATCCGTCTCTGCAATGCATCTACATGAGGCTTAATTAAAGCACAGATGCTCTCAGCAGGTGAATGCAAAACTAACCCACTTAATCTCCGGGGGCCAGATCGCCAATTGGAGCAGAACAGGTACTGACGCTAAGAAGAGTAAGCTTTTTCGCATTGTACTAATGGCAGAGCCAGGCCTTGGGTTCATGCCCAGCTTGTTACGCAAAGAGTAATGAAACGTCTTGTGCCACCTTAAAGACTATCAGATTTTATTCTGGCATTGATTTTTTGTGGACTGGGGTCTACACCAGATGCATAAAACAGGGTTGTCACCTGTATGCACAACAGGCAGAAATCCAACAGGCGTAGTCGCTATTTTGGGAGAGCGATGGGGAAAGCCCCATTGATTGAATCCCAGTCTGTTATGCAACTGTGAAAGGCACCAGCCAGAAAAGATGGCATTGGTCCCTAGAGCAGTGTTTCCCAACCTTTTTTGGGCAAAGGCACACTTGTTTCATGAAAAAAATCTCGAGGCACACCACCATTACAGCCCCGTGACGTCAGCGCGCAGCGTCACGCCGGGAGGGACATGAATTGCTAGCAAATTACATAATCACCTCCTTGAGGGCTGGCTCATCTTCTCCGAAGGCAAAACCCCATTAATTAACAGCACAGACTCACACCATAGCCAAGACGAGGGGGGAAAACCTCAGTCATGCACAGTCATGCACATGTGGGGGCTAAATGAGGACGAAGACCGGGCAGAGAGCAGGGTTCAAATCACCCCACCTGGCCAGGACAATCCCTGGGTGCTCCCTTGGGCCACTCGCCTGACCCACCTCGCAGGGCTGTTGTTGCGAGGATAACACGGGGAGAACCACGCGCACCCCCGGGAGCTCCTTGGAGGAGAAAGCGGGCGATGAATGCAATGCATGAAATATATGAGAGGCGACCAGGTTTTGCAGGTGAGGGGCCCCCGCCAGCCTCCGCTTCCAACACCCGGCGCAACGACGGCGAAGTTTCCCCCCGGGCTCGGCTCGGGGAGCAGCGCTGCTCCCCCCGGCTCCCCTTCGCCCCCCCGGCTCTCTCTGCCGCCCACTGGGGACCCCCCTCACCTGCCAAGTCCGGAGCGCCGGTGGAAGTTGCATGCATGCATGCAGGGCGCCGCGTTGCCATTGCATTGCACTGCACTCCATGCAACGCCTGCACGCATGCATTGCCTTGCACGCCCGCCAAGGGGTCTCCCTGCGGTCCGATGCGTCCCCTCCGGCGCGGATGCAGCATTGCAAAAATAAAAAACCCCCGACGCAGCCCTACCTGGGGGGCAGCCTCCGCCTCCACCGCTCCGCCTCCGCGGGGATCCCCGGGCTCCATCCTGCCGCCCGATCTCCCCGGGGGCGCAGGCAGGCTGCGCGGGGTCTGCGCAGAAGAGCCCCTGCCCGCCCGGCCGCCGCCGCTGCGCTCATTCCATGGCCGGGAGAAGAGCGCTTCAAACAAAACGCCCGGCCCGCCAGGCCACGCTGGGAAACGTAGTTCGCGCACCCCGCGCGGGCGCGGAGCCCAAGGGAGAGGGGACTACGGATCCCGGCAGCCCCCGCGCCGGGGACGGAGGGGGAGAGGCCGGGTGCAGGGATGGAGGGATGGGTGGGCGAGCGAGTGAGTGAGTGGCAGCCGCCAAGCCTTGGCCGAGAGCCAGGAAGGGCCTCCCCGGAGGAGGAGGAGGAGGAGGAGGGAGGCGCAGAGCGGGAGGGAGGGAGGGAACCCCAGGGGTCATCTAGTGACGGCGCCCCAATCGAAAATTTGACTTTAAAAAAAAAATCTTTCGAATTTTTTAATTTTTCCCGCGGCACACCAGGCAACATCTCGCGGCACACTAGTGTGCCGCGGAACAGTGGTTGGGAAACACTGCCCTAGAGTCCTCCAAATGGCCTTTATCACAGAGAAGCCAGGGTAGAGAACCTCAGGCCCTGGGGCAGGGAAACAGAATGTACCCTTCCAGGCTTCTGTGGCTGGTCCTCAGGACTCTCCCTAGGCTACACCAGCCGCCCAGGCACATCATTTATTTTATTTTATTTGTTAGATTTATAAACTGCCCTTCATCAAAAGATCTCAGGGCAGTTGACAGAATAAAACACAGGATTAAAAACAAGTAAGTAAAACAAAATGGCAAAACAACAACCACCCTTACCACAGACACATTTAAAAGAATATTTATCTGCCAGAGGCCTGGTTGAAGAGGAGCATTTTTGCCTGGCTCCTAAAAGTATATAATGAAGGCACCAGGCGAACCTCTCTGGGGAGAGCGTTCCAGAAACGGGGGGCCACTGCAGAAAAGGTCTGTTCTCATGTTGCCACCCTCCAGACCTCACATGGAGGAGGCACATGAAAAAGGGGTCTTAGATAATGAACACACAGTCCTGGATGGTTTATATGGGGAGAGGCAGCCCTTCAGGCCTGCTTCCATGCTGGCTATGTCCAGGGCAGGCCTAGATGCCTTTTTGCTGTCTGAGGCACCTTGCTGAACACGGAGACTTTTGAACGCATTACTCTGTGTATGAACAGTTTCCAGAGAGAAGCCCCTCAGTAGGTTATTGGGGTTCAGGAAGAGCTCTCTTGGCTAGACTCCCACTCAGGCAGATTGAAGGGAAGGCTTTCAACAGAAGTGCATGCGCTCTCTCTCTCTCTCTCTCTCTCTCTCTCTCTCACACACACACACACACACTGGTGTTAATCAATAGCCATTCCCTGTTGCTTGTCTCTGGCACCTCGAACTGCCTGCCAGTTCTGAAAATGGAGCTCGAGAATTTGGCTCTTGTGACTAGTAGCTGCCCATAAGCTCATCATCTATCTGTTTAATCCTTTTAAAAAGCCATTTATGGGTTCTATAAACCAATTATGTGTTTCTTGTGTTCTTAAAAACTCTACTGCCTATGAATTTTTACAGCTGTCCGCAGGTTTTCTGAGGTGAGTGGTGTGTTTGCTCCTCATTTTCTCCACACATGACTCACAGATTTATAAAACCTCAGGTTGCAATCCTGCACTCACTTATCTGGGAGTAAGCCCCACTGATTTAAACGGGACTTACCTCTGAGTAGACCTGCACAGGCTCGCATTGTCCTATTCACCCTTCAGCTTTCAGTTGGTTTGCTTCGAGGGGCCGATCTACACATTACCTCAGTTGTGTGGCTGGGGTTGCCTGCCATATTGCTTCACTGTGGCTTGCGCCATCTCCCGAAAGGTAACATGTAAACCTTTTTGCCTCATGTGCTACAACAGTAGTGTGGGCCATGCCACATTACTTGCCATAGGCTTAATCCCACAAATCTATCTATCTATCTATCTATCTATCTATCTATCTATCTATCTGGTACTTTTCAGAGCTGTTGTATTGATGTCTGCCCTGCTGCTGCTTTTTAAATTCTGGTCTTATTCAGTGGCAGGTTTTATTTTGTATTAGATTTTCTTTTGATATTGTAATTTACTGTTTCATTTTAAATTTTATTTTTTCACTTCTAAACCACTCACAGAAACCTTTGTTCTTGTGTGGGTATATAAATATTGAAGAACAAATAAAATG
Source organism: Podarcis bocagei (assembly GCF_964188305.1). Classification (NCBI taxonomy): domain Eukaryota; kingdom Metazoa; phylum Chordata; class Lepidosauria; order Squamata; family Lacertidae; genus Podarcis; species Podarcis bocagei. The sequence continues at coordinate 27,818,286 of NC_138138.1, forward strand.
TGGCTGAAACACATACCTGCCCACATGTTCCCAGAGCAGCGTGGGGGGGGGCAGCAACCCAAAGGAAGTAGCGCAAGCAGCACCAGCCACCCTAAAAGTTAAATATGCCATTACTGTTTGAGAATGTGCAAAAGTGATTAATGGCTCTCTGGAGTATGGAGGAAGGAGTTGCTCTTTCTCCTTCTCAAAAAGTTGCAGACAAATAAAAATGTCTCCGACCTGGATAGCCAAGCCTCTTGCGGCCACTTTTCCATTTTGGTTACTTTTGCTATCAATCTAGAAACGGTGCTGAATTCTGCGCGGCTGCTTCTTTTTTGTGCCTTCCCAGATTTAGAGCTTTTTTTTAACCCCGTCTTTCAAGGCTATAGGCTTCCCAAGGAGGCTTGCATTTAGTAACAGATGCATGTTATCGTTTACAAACAAACTTCAAAAATCAACTAGTTTCCAGGTCAATAAAATTCAATATATAGCAACTCCAGCAGGTTATTGCTGGACTTACTATCAGCCACAGCTGGCATGGCCAAGGGATCATGGATGATGGGAGTTGTAGTCCAGCCCATTGGAGATGTTCCCTATCCATGCTCCCGCTGAGCAAAACTGATGGTACAGTGGTACCTCGGGTTACATATGCTTCAGGTTACATACACTTCAGGTTACAGACTCTGCTAACCCAGAAATAGTGCTTCAGGTTAAGAACTTTGCTTCAGGATGAGAACAGAAATCATGCGGTGGCGGCGCAACAGCAGCAGGAGGCCCCATTAGCTAAATTGGTGCTTCAGGTTAAGAACAGTTTCAGGTTAAGTACGGACCTCCTGAACGAATTAAGTACTTAACCTGAGGTACCACTGTATTGTAAGGCTTCCTTGAAAATGAAAATGAAGGAGCCATGCATATCTTTCTTGGAAGGCAGTGCCATAAGGTTGGAGCCACCACTGAGAGGGCCCTGTTGCTAATGCCCATGAGCACAACTGAGCTTAAAGGTGGCCCACAAGTAGTTGCCACAGAAGCTGATCTATCTGTTCAGCAAAAGCTAACACTGGAGTCAAACCCGGAGTGCTATATTTGCTCTCCTTTCCCTCTACTGGGATTCTCAAGGCGGGAAATAGAAATATCAGAAATGCATCTCTCCTCCCACCTACGTCTCAGTACATCTCTAACAACAACAACAACAACAACAGCAACAACAACAACAACAAGACATCTGGATCCTTCTCTTTTAAATGAGCATGGGTGACTCTCGTTGTCTGGTGTAAGACACCAATTTTTCAGTTGCTCGAAGCTCCCTTGGCAGTGAGTTCCAAAGACCAGGCATTCCTAAAAATAAAACAAAAGGCTCCGTCTCGAATCCTCATCCTCTGCATCTCACTGGGTGGAATAAAGTTTCCTGGCGAGTGCAGAGTGCGGACAGGTTCAATGCAAGAGGAGACTGTCCTGGAGATTGCCCAATCTCAAGCTGTTTTTAGGGCTTGAAACATACAGGCTTCCACATTGCTTTAGTGGCACAGTGAGTCCGTGGGTCTTGGTGGTTTGAGCTCCCCCAGGGCTGGCTGTGGGCAGGATCCTGCATTGCAGGGAGCTGGACTAGAGGACCCTTGGGGTACCTTCCAAGTCGACAATTCAATGATCACATGCTCCCCCAAGTTCTTTGTCAGGTACATAGAAGCAGTAGCATGGTGGCATGTTCTTCTTTAGAGGACAATCCTGCATTTGAAAGGCAGTTAGAGGGTGGGCCTCTCTTTGAAGGCATCCTCTGTTTCAAAGGCTATCCAGTCCAGAACCTTGACAGGAGGGACCTTGGAGGGTCCCCATCAACTGCTCCCAACCTGGACAACCAAAGAAGGAACACATCAGGTCACAGTCTGGCTCCAGTCTTCTCCAGCTATGTTGAGATGCTTCGCAGACAGCTCAGTTGGTTAGAGTGTGGTGCTGATAACACCAAGGTTGCAGGTTCAAAGAACTGCATATTTTCCTGCGTTGCAGGGGGTTGGGCTAGAACATGGGTAGGCAAACTAAGGCCCGGGGGCCGGATCTGGGCCAATTGCCTTCTCAATCCGGCCCACAGATGGTCCGGGAATCAGTGTGTTTTTACATGAGTAGAATGTGTCCTTTTATTTAAAATGCACCTCTGCCTGGTGTTTCGCATGAGCAGAACTGTGCTTTTATTTAAAATGCATCTCTGGGTTATTTTTGGGGCACAGGAATTCATTCATTCCCCCCCCCCAAATATAGTCCAGCCCCCCCCCAAGGTCTGACGGACAGTGGACTGGCCCCCTGCTGAAAAAGTTTGCTGACCCCTGGGCTAGAATGACCCTCAAGGTCCCTTCCAACTCTACAGTTCTATTATTCTGTTATTTCTATTCACGTTTTGCGGTGGCCGCTGCCCACTGAGAATGGTCAGAGCAGAATGCAGGGATGCAGAATGCTCAGTGGAACCAGAGCCCAGAGCCAATGAGAGGTGGAGGTAATTCTAGCTCTGCCCCCCATCCTCCTCCTTGCTGAGTCTCTACAAGGGCAACACTGGGACTCAGGTGGAAGAAGCTGGCAGACCCCATCCCCCTAGACTGGATGCGAGTAAGAAGGCAGGCAAGTGGGGGCTGGCTGAGGGCAGACGTAGGCTTGGGGAACAGCGCCTTCACTGTTCATACCACAGTCATTATTTCTAAATCTGCATCCACCCTGTTAACATAAATTAGTATATGTGAGTTTGATGCAAAGCGGTGTCCTAAGTGGCCATACAAAGAGGGTTATCCCTTCCCTATGGGCTTGAAAGCAATTGTTTCGCTTGAGCCTGGAACAGGAATCCAGTACAGGCACCAGAATACTGTTATAATACTGGTTGACACCAGAGCGCAACAACATGACAGTAGTAATAATAATAAAAATAATAAAATTATTAATTACTTGTACCCCACCCATCTGACTGAGTTGCTCCAGTCACTCTGGCGGCTTCCAACAGAATATAAAAGAACACAAGATGCATCAGACATCAAAAGCTGGGCCATGTTCTCAGTGGGGGTTAGTTTAAATGGTTATTTTATTTTTTAGCTTGAGCACATTCCTAATATTGCAAAGATGCTGGGGGACGGGGACGACTTGCTGCAGCAAAGTAATGTTTGGGAAATGACTTTCCCCGTCCCCTGTGCTCCAAGTCCTGTAACCTTGTCTCCCATGATCAATGCCTATTAGTTTCTGCGGCCGCTGCCAAAACAACTTGCTTCAGATGGGCCCCCTCCCTCCGCCAGCTAGACTGGAAGATGAGCCCAAGATGGTTCCCAGAGGTGTACTTAGTTTCAAGGTAGCTTCAAGGAAACAAGATATGCCATCTGAGTCCAGGACCTGTCAAAATGGCAAGCTGCAGAAAGCGGCTATTTTTAAATGCTGCGGGGATCCGAGTGCTCATTTTGGTTTGGGATCTGTCTGCTGGATCCCACTCCCACATACCTCTTCAAGGCAATTTGGGGAGGGGGAGGTTAACTGCAGTTAGGCCCTAAAACTGAAGGTTTGTGGGTGAATTGGGTGTGATCGCCTGTTGACCAGAGTCCACAAGAGTCCCACTCTCAGTTGAGGAGCTTCCTAGAGACCAACTATTCAGGCCCCGCGTCCAAATGTCAGCCTCCCCACCTGCTTTTCTGGTATTTTGGTTGGTTTTTCTCTTCACACGTTCAAACGCATCTTTGCATCACTAAACCGTGACTTGTGATTCGTTTGGTCATTTATGGTGGGCAATCCCAATAAAGGAATGCTTTAGGAACATCAGGAGCTGCCTTATCCCACTGGCCCATCTATCTCAGTGTTGTCTACACTGGCAGGCAGCAGCTGTGCGCGGGGGGGTGTGTGTGTGTGTTACAGGAAGGGGGTCTTTCCTAGCCCTACCGGCAGATGCTGCTCATTGAACCAGGGGAATTCTGCATGCAAATCAGACGCAAGCCACGTCGTCTCAGGATCCCTTTTCAGTACGGAGTTTCCCAAGCGGTCCGCTTTGCTTGTTAACTTAGTAGGGTTTGTGTCTCCGCTTGGGATAGCAGTAGAAACGGGAAGATGGGGAAGAAATAGCGCATAACTAGCAGGGAGCGTCTCTGCTTGCCTCCCAACTTGAAACAACAAACATTCCAGGTTGCACAGAGCGCTGTGCGTGTATGTGTGTGTCTGCACACTCCTCTTTCCAGGCGGGGTTTTCAATCCCCAAAGGAGAGCTATCATTCTCAGCGACGAAGGGGGAAAACTCGCCCTCGCCCTCGCCGGCTCAAAAGCCTCAAACGCACAGTGGCGCGCAGGGAAACGAGCAGGCAGGCGCACGCACTCGTACATTACAAAGCCAGGGAGGGCATCGAGCCCCTGATCGGTGACTTCCCTCCCTCCCACCCCCCTTAATTCATTTTTGCCTGCGATTTCTTTCCAGTTAGCCAGAGGCTGCTCTAGGTGCCCAAGGTGCACCCGCGCCCGCCCGCCCGCGCGCGCACCCAACCCACTCACACGCCCGTTCCTGGCTCGCACGCGTGGCGGCAAGAAGCTGGCAAACTTCACGCGTCCTGCCCCGGCGTGATGGGAGCTCTTGGGCGAGAGAGAGGTCGGGGTCGTCTCCTGCTTCGGATTCAGAGGCAAGCTCCGGAGCCTGCTGCGGATTAGCGGCATAAAAGAGAGCGAGCAAGAGGAGAAGGGAGAGGAGCCGAGCGGGGAAAGCCGCAATGCCTGTTGCTTGGAAGGGGATCGTGGCGGATTCGGTCGGCTCCCCCCGCGGCTCGCCTTTCCCGCTTCCCCCCTCGGGCTGCGGGGCTCCGGAGGGCAGCTACGGCCAGCGGCGGGAGGCGAGCGGTGGAAGGTGAGCCGGATCCCAGCCCTCCTCCCCCCGGGTTAGAAGCGGGAGGAAGGCGAGCGCGGGAAGCGGGGCGGGAGAGCTCAGCCATGGCTCCTCCGGCGAGAGGGCGAAGCGGGAGCGAGATCCGGAGACCCGCGCGGAGGAGGAGCGGAGTTGCAGGGAGAGATGGTGTGCTGCAACTTTGCCTGCATCGTGGAAAGTTGTCTCTGGTTTCATTCCCCCCACCCTTCCCTTCCCATGCAAAATCTTTATATATTAATTTTTTTAAGAGAGAAGGCAAACGTGCACCATATGCATGCTTACTCAGAAGTAAACCCCGTTGTGTGCAGCGGGGCTTACTCCCAGGCAAAAGTGTGTGCGGTTAAGATTACAGCCTTGCAGAAGCCTGGTTACACCTCTTCCGCTTCAGCGTTCGTGCGGGAGAGAGGCACGGGGATTGCAAATTTAAAACGGGCTTGCAAATTCGGTTGCAAAGGTCTTTTCCAAACCGAAAGCCTGGGGGGTGATAATAAAAATAATAGCTGGGTTTTCAGAAGGGGCGGGGAAGGGGTGTGTGTGGTGGCCCCGCCACCCCCCGGCTCCCAGGTAAGGCGGTCGGTTGCATTGCCGAAGGTGCATGGTTAGACATGCATCCGACAGCTCACTTTATTTTGGCTCCCAGGCACGACGCAGAATCCTGTTCTGTACTCGGCTGAAGCTTGGTTCTCCCATTCTGCCTGGGTGGGTTGTGCATGTGTGTGTACGTGTATATGCGCGTGAGTGTGTAAGAGAGAGAGGGAGAAATGAAAGACCCTTTGCTTTAGGTATGAAGCCGCTGATTTGGTGCCCTCTCGTGGCTCTCCGTTTCATACCATTATATCGTGTATATCTGTATCTAAAACCATGGAAAATATATATTAAAAAAGCAAGAGGTTGCAATTCCTTAAGCACAAGTTTTAAAAGGTGAGGAAATAAGGACGTTGGTCCTGGGGGAGAAACTTAGCCTGCGTGTAAAAACCACTGGGATCATCTTGAATGTAAATCTATGCAGCTGAGGCATCAGGCATAAGCCTGCATTTTATTAATGTTTGATCAGGACTTGTATATTAAAGAGGGCTTAATTTTCAAATGTTTCATGCCAGGCAGAGAAAACCTTGGCCATTCTCCTAAGACAAGGGGCCCCTTGATTTATAGCAGAAAGCAATTCTCAAAGTCGTAAAAGCTGAAAATACAGACTAAGAGCAGGACATTGACCCTACATGTTACAGAAGATAACAAAGGCAGAGATAAATATAATTAGGAATGGGCAAATAGTAAAATGATACCATGGGCCTCTCTTAAAACCTTGAGCTGTATTTTCTAAGGCCAGAGGCTTTTTAAAGCATCTAGCTGGGAAGTCTTTTTAAAACTGTTTCTTTCTTAAACTGAGAGAAGAGGCAACTGGCTTGGCTGGGGAAAAAGAAGCTTCTTCCTATTTTATTTTGAGGCTGGAAAGGAGGCTGAAGGGGGGGGAATGTAACTGAAGAGGTTTCTTTAAAAACTGTTTTTTTACTGAGTTCCTTCCTTGAGAAGCTTTATTCTTTTAAAAGGTTACCTATGATAATGTATGAAATATATTAGCTTAAATATATTGGCTTAAATGTAACTATGCAAAGGATTTAGAAAGTAACAAATTTAGATGTTAGATTCTTATTTCATAGAATCATAGAGTCCTAGAGTTGGAATAGACTACAGGGGCCATTGAGCCCAGCCTCTTGCCAGACAAGAAGACGCCATCAAATGCTGTCCAGATATATTAGCTGTCAGAACATTTGTTTAGAAACCTTCAAATGAAGGATATCTTTCAATGTTGATGTGAAACACAAGATCCTTGACATATGTTTAAGATAAAAATTTAAGATTAACCATTTGTTTTAAAAGGCAATAGGGCAGGGAGGGCAAGAGGTGAGCTGGTAATTAAGATTCCTTGTTGAGACACATGTAAGATATATTACTACTTATTTGTCATTTATAGATGTAACAATATATAGCTGTTTGTGTTCCTTATAAGGACAGGAGGATGTGGGTGTATCTTTTAGGATTGGATATAGCAATCAGCCAATAGGAAATCCAACTAGGCTGATTGGACAGAGGCAGCCACAGGAGGAGCAAAGGGGGCTGGATTAAGGGAATATAAGGGCTGGCCATAATGGCAGGAGCCAGGCCAGAGCTTGGTAACCATATACCACTGTGCCTCTCATTTATTTGTCTGACAAATAAATAATTATTTTAATTTCTCTATTGCTGCGTTGAATATTTCATTCCAGCTAAGCGTTAACCACAAGCAGGGTGCTACATTTTATGGTGCCCTGTGACTCGGATAAGTGGTCTGCTGGAACGCAGCCCCTTCGCTCTACTGAGCAGGGTACAAGAGAGAGGATCTTTAAACTGCTTACCCAAGCGCGCACTGGTAAATTTTTCCAGGGGGAACGCAGAAGTCTCGTCTGTCTGATACCCTGCTCACTGGCGGCGACGGACCGGGGGGAAACGGAACCAACCAGGGGTAAGTGCACAAAGGGATTTTTGGCCCTCCAATTAACTGGGAGGAAGAGAAGTCTTGATCAAACTTCTGCGTCTCAGTAAGTGGGAACTGAGTACGCTAGGTGGTTGGATACATCAGATGGTGATCTGGTGGGGGAAAAGGGAAGAATGGGAGGTAGTGTGTGGTGAAGTATCTAGCGCATTGTATGTGTGAGAAAGTACAGAGCAATCTGTAGCTGACCTGAGTGTGGAGTGGGCAGTACTTCGGTTCCTGGTAAGGCGACTTCACCAGGCAAGGAAACCCACGAAGCGTGTGTGTGAGTGACTGAGTGGATACTTCACAGGGCCATACAATGGGAGTTGGGGGTTCAAAAGGGGAAAATACACCTCTTGAATGTATGTTAAATAATTTTAAGAAAGCCTTCTCAGGGGCGTATGGAGTCAAAATGACGCCAGAGCGCCTGAGAACGTTATGTGAATTAGAATGGCCGAAGCAAAATACTGAATGGCCATCTCAAGGAACCTTTGATATAAATTTAGTAAGCAAACTTTGGTCTAACATCGCCAAAGAAATTGGAGGGTGCCCAGAACAATTTTCATATATAGATTCCTGGCTGAGCACATTAAATAAAAATCCTCCATGGATAAGGGAATGCAAAGTCCAACGATGCAAATTATTGGCTGTAAAAGCCGAAGCTAGGAAAGGAATCTTGCCAAATAAACTCAAACCCATTTTTGAGGGACCAGAGGAAGAGCTGCTTCCACCTCCACCTTATGCTCCACATCGAAGGGAGCCAAATCCAAACACTCCACCAGTTGTAACCCCAAGGCAAGAAAGTGGAATGAATAATGGGGCTGGAGTCACAGAACTTGATTCCTTGATAGATTATGATAAATATCTTCAGGAGGCATTGGAGGCCTATAATAAAGCCCAAGCAGAAGTGGTTATTCCATCTGTGAGTCCCAGTAGAACTCCATCTACAGTCTCTTTTAGTGAAACAACTGATTGCCTACCCCAAACCCCTGTACATCCAAGTCCTAGAGAATTATTACAGAAGTTACAGGGAGACCTTAATCGGTCAGCAAGCAATACAGCCAGGCGTATAAAGCTGCTAAAAGAACGCCTTGGGACAAATACCATCCCCTATGATTTGAGGCCCCTAGAGCAAGGCGAAGAGAAAGATCACGTAGTAGCCCCTCTCAGAAGAGTATTTGATGCACTTGAGGAGCCTGTGCTGGTTAACGGGCTACCTGGACCAAGGCCACCTCGAACTTCGACCCTGCAATATATTCCATTCACGACTACAGATCTGATGAATTGGAAAACACACACCCCATCTTTTGCAGAAAAACCTCAGGCTATGATGGACTTGGTGACTTCAATAATAAATACTCATAGTCCTACTTGGACAGATTGCCGCCAGCTCCTGAATACTCTGTTCACCACTGAGGAAAGGAGAGACATAATTGAAAAGGCACAGATATATTTGCGTGAGCAGGCCAGAGTGGGAAATATTTTTAATATTGACCGTCATCTCCAAGACAACTTTCCCTTGGAAGATCCTAATTGGGATCCAAACAATGTAATTCACCTGGCCAGACTTACCACCTACCGCCAGACGCTTGTGCAAGGTATCCGCAGGGCATGCCAGAAGCCCACTAATATGTCTAAAGTCTCAGAAGTAGAACAGAAACCAAATGAGAGTCCAGGAGACTTTTTAGAGAGGCTGCAAGAAGCCTATCGTATATGGACTCCTTTTGACCCTGAAGCCCCTGAAAACAGCAGAATGATTACTGCTACATTTGTGGCCCAGTGCGCTTCTGACATTCGTAAGAAAATTCAGAAATCCGAAGGATGGGAAGGGATGCTGATGAGCCAAATTATGGCCATTGCACGCCGAGTTTATCGGAATAGGGATGAGGCTGAGAAACAAGAGAAGAAGAAGTGGCAGAAGGAAAAGATGGTAATGCTAGCCACAGCAGTGAAGCAAGACTACCGCCCCTTAAATGGAGGAAGAGGGCGGGGAAGGAATCCACCACTGGGAAGGAATCAATGTGCAAATTGCAAGAAGGAGGGTCATTGGAAGCGGGAGTGTCCTGAACCCCTGAGGTTGGAAGAAGTACGCCCAGGCCCAGGCCCAGGCCCAGGCTCCGGCCCAAGAAACCAGGGACGGGGACGGGGAATGATCCGAGATGGAAGATATCAGAGACCTGGACAAGGACGGAGTAGGGACAATGTCATTGGACTGGCAGAGGAGGATTTTACCCAAGACTAGGAAAGACCGGACTCCATAAAGTTAGGCTTCCAGGAGCCCACGGTCACGATCCAATTAGGAAGCCATTTAATAGACTTTATGATTGATACTGGGGCTGAATACTCAGTACTCCCAGAACTATTGCAGAAAAAGGCATCCAAAAGTGTAGTCATTAAAAGTGCCACTGGTCAGTCAGCTAAGAGGTCTTTCCTCCAACCTTTGGAATGCCAGATTGGGGGACATCGTTTAACCCATCAGTTTTTGTATATACCTGAGTGTCCAATACCTCTCTTAGGTAGAGATATGCTGTCCAAATTGCAGGCCCAAATCACCTTCACTCCCCGAGGTCCAGAAATGAAACTGCCATCAAAGGCAGCAGGAATAATTTCCCTCTCAGTACCTAAGGAACAATCATGGCGCCTAATGTCAGCCCTGCAAGTCCAACCCACATTGGATACAGAGTTAAACAAGCTCCTCCGAACTCTACAGGTGCCACCAGGAGTATGGGCCGAAAATAGCCCACCAGGAATGGCCAAGAATATAGCTCCAATTGTAGTAACCTTAAAACCTATGGCTACCCCTGTATCTGTAAAGCAATATCCTTTACCCCGGCGAGCAGCAGAGGGCATCCAGAAACATTTGGACCGCCTATTAAAATATGGTCTGCTTAAGCCCTGCCAATCAGAATGGAACACACCCCTTTTGCCTGTTCGAAAACCTGGAACAGATGAATACAGGCCAGTGCAGGACTTGAGGCTCGTAAACCAGGCTATCGAGACCTTGCACCCAAATGTACCAAACCCATACACCCTGCTGAGTTTGATCCCACCAGAAGCAACATTTTTTACTGTATTGGACTTGAAAGATGCATTCTTCTGTTGCCGGCTGGCACCACAGAGCCAACCTATATTTGCCTTCCAGTGGGAAGACCCTTTGACAGGAACAAAAGGCCAGCTAACCTGGACGAGATTGCCCCAGGGATTCAAAAATTCCCCAACTTTATTTGGCACTGCCTTGGCGAAGGATCTAACAAGTTACCCCTCAATACCTGGAGAAAAGGTGGTTCTGCAATATGTAGATGACCTTATACTAGCAGCAAAGGATTTTGATACCTGTAAAGAAGGTACAGAGGAACTGCTCCACTTGCTCTGGGAAGCTGGCTACCGAGTTTCCCAGAAAAAGGCACAGATATGTTTAGAAAAGGTCAAATATTTGGGCTTTGACATCTCACACCAACAACGAGCATTGAGGCCAGAGAGGAAAGAAGCTATTTGCCTTATCAAGGAACCTACCACAAGGAAACAACTCAGAGGATTCCTGGGAACAGCAGGGTTTTGTAGACTATGGATACCTGATTTCAGCAGTCTGGCCAAACCCTTACATGAAAGCACTCGAGGTGCAGAAAAGGACCCATTCGTATGGGGACCTGAGCAGCAACAAGCCTTTTTAGTTATCAAACAACGACTTATGGAGGCCCCAGCCCTTGGACTGCCTAATTCGGAAAAACCCTTTCAGCTGTATGTACATGAACAGAATGGGATTGCAGCGGCAGTCCTGACCCAGAGATTAGGAAGTTGGAACCGTCCAGTAGCTTATTTGTCAAAACAATTGGACTCAGTAGCAAAAGGATGGCCTCCATGCCTAAGGGCAGTAGCGGCCACTGCCAGCCTTGTCAAAGAAGCTGATAAATTTACCTTCGGCCAGACGATGTATGTGAATGTACCTCATGCTGTTCTGACACTCATGGAATATAAGGGTAGTTATTGGCTAACGAACCCAAGGATGGCTAGGTACCAAGGCCTATTGTGTGAAAATCCCAGGATTCATCTACGAGTAGTGAATATGCTCAATCCAGCGACTTTGCTGCCCCTACCAGAGGTAGATGATGAAGAATCACATGATTGTCTCCAAATAATGGATGAAGTTTATTCCAGTAGACCCGATCTGAAAGATGAACCATTGAAAAATCCAGATGTTGTATATTATACTGATGGTAGCAGTTACCTGCATGAAGGTGCCAGACGAGCAGGATATGCTGTGGTCACCAATGAGGAAGTTGTGGAAGCTGAAGCTTTGCCTGCTGGCACCTCAGCACAAAAAGCTGAACTTATAGGTTTAACTAGAGCTCTGCAATTGGCAGCCGGATGTAAGGCAAACATCTATACTGATTCTAAATATGCCTTCTTAACCCTGCATGCACATGGTGCTCTATGGAAAGAAAGAGGTCTAATAGGAGCCCACGGGAAGGCCTTGAAATATGGACCTGAAGTAGAAATCCTGTTAGAAGCAGTATGGGCTCCAGAACAGATTGCTGTAATGCACTGCAAAGGTCATGGACGAGGAAGGGATCCAATAACCAGAGGAAATCATGCTGCTGACAAAGCAGCTCGAGAGGCAGCCCAAAAGCCTGTGGGAGGATTTATAGCAGCCCTCATACCAGAGGTAGTTCCAGAAGAAGTTAAACCTCACTATACCCCAGAAGAGAGGAAGTGGGCTGAACAGGAAGGAGCAGTTGTGAAGGACGGTTGGATGATCCTGCCAGACAATAGGATTTATGTACCTCATCATCTAGCAGGCACAATTGTAAGAAATTATCATGAATCTACTCACCTTGGCGGTACTGCAACCAGAGAGAGTCTCAGTCGGAAGTTGTATATTATTAATCTATCACAATTAGCAACTTGCATTTCACAGAAATGTGTTCTTTGTGCTAAAAACAATCCCAGGCAGGGACCGGTACAACCTCCTGGAATCCAACATGTGGGATATGTCCCCATGGAAAGCCTAATTGTGGACTTCACAGAGCTGGTCCCTTCTAAGGGATTCAAGTATCTCCTTGTGTTTGTAGATACTCTTACCGGATGGGTTGAAGCTTTTCCCACCCGAACTGAAAAGGCACGAGAGGTAACTAAGAGACTCCTCACTGAATTGATCCCGAGGTTTGGATTACCTAGATGCATTGGAAGTGACAATGGGCCAGCGTTCATTGATCAAGTAGTACAAGAAGTATGTCGAGTCCTACAAGTGAAATGGAGACTGCATGCAGCCTATAGGCCTCAGAGTTCAGGGAAAACTGAAAGAATGAATCGGACTCTGAAAACCCAATTGGCAAAATTAACCCAGGAAACGGGATTGGGATGGGTAGATGTGTTACCCATAACACTGTTTCGTGTTCGGTGTGCACCCACAAAAAGACTTAAGTTGTCACCTTTTGAGCTCCTGTATGGGAGACCACCCTCCTTTGTTCAGGATATTTCAGCTGATCTTAAACAAATAGGAGACCATGTGACACAGGGACAAGTGCAATCTCTCTCCCGTGTTTTTGTTTCTCTTAACAGGTGGGCCCTCGAGCGCACGCCGTGCAGCATTGCCGAGCCGATTCATCAGTTCCAGGCTGGCGATAGCGTATGGGTGAAAGAGTGGAAACGTGATCCACTTGCACCTAAGTGGCGTGGACCTTACACCGTCTTGCTCTCTACTCCAACAGCGGTGAAGGTAGCTGAGGTGACCCCCTGGATTCATCACTCCCGTTTGAAGAAGTCCGAAGGCAGTTGGACGTGCAAAGGTGACCCCTCTAATCCTCTTAAACTGACTCTCTCCAAAAACCCCTGTATCTAGCCCTACCGGGAACGGGCTAGGTCACGGGCAACATTTGACGACCGGCCTGCTGCAGCCACAACCTGGAAGCTGGCTGACCTGCGCACGCCTGAAGCTTGAGGAGCATCTGAACCAGCGATTGTGAAAGGACAGATTCTCTTATACAATTAATTGACTGCCCCACAATTGATTGACTGCCACCCCCTTGTGGAACAATTATCAGAGATATTACTCATTGGGGATCCTCGGGATATATGTTTTGGTCTTGGTGGTTCCCCATTTCTGTCACTGGGGGAATTATATTGGGACTAATATTTATTTGCTATCACTATAAGGTAATCTTTTGTGGGAGGAATGCATATGCTAGACATCAACATGATTCTATTAATCCTGATCCCTTGGGAAGGGGAAGGGTCCTTGAATCTGGCCAAATTGACTAAATATGGATTCCACCATGACCACAATATGTGGGTAGGTTTAGCTGAAATGGTAGCCAATGTTGCAAATAGGACCAATTGCCTTGTTTGCTCTCTCGGGCCAGATGATTCAGAGGGAGGTATGCCCTTATTACCGATACCATTAGATGCCATTGGTATGGTAAGTGAAATACCACAACAAACAGAAGTACAGAATTTCCCCGGATGGAACTCAACTAAACCATTACGAGTTATACCTGTACAAGGGGAATTCTGTGTACATAGATTATCAGATGCAGCGGATTCTACCATGATAGGCTCTTCTCATTGTCACTATACTTGGGATAATATTAAGAATACCTGGGCACACGATACTACCTATCGAACTCGGGATGCCTTGCCCTGTGCACCTCCTTTTATTCATGCATGGAAAGTGGTATGGAACATAACTGTGACAGAAAAAGGCAATCTAACATACTGCACTGTGAACTCTCTACCTCTTTTGCTATTTCGCCTTCTGTACTCCACGTACCAAAGACCTCAGACCCGATGGTTGTGGTGGATATGTGGAGAATGGGCATACAAGAAACTCCCCTCCAAATGGAGTGGGACTTGTTTTCTGGGATGGGTATTACCACCAATGTGGATTATGCCCACTAATTTGCCCAAGCGTACACGAAGAAACGCTGATATTTCTCATATAGCAGGAGGAAGTACCCAAAGTTGGAGCGGTACTGATGATTGGCCACCAGAGCGCATTATAGCCTATTATGATCCTGCCTCCTGGAATCCTGGTGAGCTCATACAAGGGGCACGGGATCCTATTTATAATCTAAACAGAATAATTCGATTGCAAGCAGTAGTGGAACTTGTAACCAATGCAACGGCCAAGAGTTTGAGACTTATTGCACAACAGTTGGATGAAAGTAGAGCCGCCATTTTGCAGCTGAAAATGGGAATGGATTATGTACTTGCCAAGCAGGGAGGCCTATGTGGAGTCTTGAACTTGACAGGGAATGCCTGTTGCTTTAACATTTCAGATAATGGTGAGGCAATCCGTGTGTTGGCCACAAAGATGGAGAATATAGCACATGTCCCAGTACAAACATGGGAAGGATGGGATATGGGATGGCTCACCAATTGGTTACCTAATGTCACAGGACTCAAAGGGATACTATTGTCTTGCTTGTTTTTCTTGACAGTAGTGGTAATAGTCTTATGTATGATGCCATGTATCATTTCATGTTTTAGAAGTACAATTAGCAAGATGGTTTCAAATGAAACTCTACCTCATATCATGGCCCTATACAGAGCTTTACCTCAGGAACATGATGAAGGTCAAGCTATCAAGGACACTTGGGATGAAGGTCCTTGAGCTTGAAAGGGGGGAATGAGGCATCAGGCATAAGCCTGCATTTTATTAATGTTTGATCAGGACTTGTATATTAAAGAGGGCTTAATTTTCAAATGTTTCATGCCAGGCAGAGAAAACCTTGGCCATTCTCCTAAGACAAGGGGCCCCTTGATTTATAGCAGAAAGCAATTCTCAAAGTCGTAAAAGCTGAAAATACAGACTAAGAGCAGGACATTGACCCTACATGTTACAGAAGATAACAAAGGCAGAGATAAATATAATTAGGAATGGGCAAATAGTAAAATGATACCATGGGCCTCTCTTAAAACCTTGAGCTGTATTTTCTAAGGCCAGAGGCTTTTTAAAGCATCTAGCTGGGAAGTCTTTTTAAAACTGTTTCTTTCTTAAACTGAGAGAAGAGGCAACTGGCTTGGCTGGGGAAAAAGAAGCTTCTTCCTATTTTATTTTGAGGCTGGAAAGGAGGCTGAAGGGGGGGGAATGTAACTGAAGAGGTTTCTTTAAAAACTGTTTTTTTACTGAGTTCCTTCCTTGAGAAGCTTTATTCTTTTAAAAGGTTACCTATGATAATGTATGAAATATATTAGCTTAAATATATTGGCTTAAATGTAACTATGCAAAGGATTTAGAAAGTAACAAATTTAGATGTTAGATTCTTATTTCATAGAATCATAGAGTCCTAGAGTTGGAATAGACTACAGGGGCCATTGAGCCCAGCCTCTTGCCAGACAAGAAGACGCCATCAAATGCTGTCCAGATATATTAGCTGTCAGAACATTTGTTTAGAAACCTTCAAATGAAGGATATCTTTCAATGTTGATGTGAAACACAAGATCCTTGACATATGTTTAAGATAAAAATTTAAGATTAACCATTTGTTTTAAAAGGCAATAGGGCAGGGAGGGCAAGAGGTGAGCTGGTAATTAAGATTCCTTGTTGAGACACATGTAAGATATATTACTACTTATTTGTCATTTATAGATGTAACAATATATAGCTGTTTGTGTTCCTTATAAGGACAGGAGGATGTGGGTGTATCTTTTAGGATTGGATATAGCAATCAGCCAATAGGAAATCCAACTAGGCTGATTGGACAGAGGCAGCCACAGGAGGAGCAAAGGGGGCTGGATTAAGGGAATATAAGGGCTGGCCATAATGGCAGGAGCCAGGCCAGAGCTTGGTAACCATATACCACTGTGCCTCTCATTTATTTGTCTGACAAATAAATAATTATTTTAATTTCTCTATTGCTGCGTTGAATATTTCATTCCAGCTAAGCGTTAACCACAAGCAGGGTGCTACACAGCAACTGGATCTATTCTAGACAATGCCATTTTTCATGGTGGATTTTAGTACTTGAAACCTCTCTGCATCCTTTTCAAGAATAATTTTGGAAATGGCATTTTTCATGCTTCTGTAAGTTTCAGTTCCACTTAACAAACGAAGAACGAATTAGTTTCCTAGCTGGTTTCTTAGTACGTATATCTTACTTTAGATCTTACAGTAGTAGATATTTCCTCTGGCTCTGCATCAAGATACCCCCCCCTCTCTCTCACACACACTTTCTTTAAAAATCAAGGAAACAGCAGGAAATGAACAACCCCGAAATTATTGCTAAATTCCTCCTGGGGGGAAAATGTGGTTTTTATCTGCCTCCAGAGCTTGATTGCAGCTTAGTATGATAGATTTTGTACAATAACATGGTGCAACTCTGATTCAAATTTTGGCCACGCTCATCTGCCAAAAAAATAAAATAAAAAATTACCTCTTCACTGTTAATGTGCTACTTTGCAAGGATGGGCCTTCACAGGTTGCATATAGCCATATAAGATAGTATTATTCTAGGTTTGCTTTGAAAGCACACATGCAAACAGACCTCTTTCTCCCTTTTCTGGAAAATGAATAGGACTTTACGGCTGCTGATTATGCCTGTCTTTAAGAGAGTGTGTGGTGGCAGCAGCCACAGCAGCAAACAGAAAAAGGGGTGTGTGGCAAGACTGTTCCGTTCTGGAGAACCAAAATGTACAGTTAAGGTGTCGTCTGAAGTTAGGGTTTTCCTTTAATTTTAAAAAATGGCAGAGGCGTGCAATCTGCAGTGGTAAGATGCCTGTAAATACTGGTGTGCCCTGGGGGAATAAAGGCATTCCTTAGACGGGCTTTTGGGACTGCATACCTTCGCTGGGAAAATAACATGCATGTCACAATTCCTGCATGATGCTTGTAGAGGTGGCTCAAGTTATTTTGCTGCCTGAGGCAAAGGACAAGATGGCTTCCTCCCATTCCAAGTTCGGCTGGTTGTTCAATCTTGCTTCAGCACTGGCCATGGGGTAGTCTGGGGTTCATGACTGGCCTGGTTGGCAGCACACACAGAACCCAAATGAAGCTGAAGATTCAGGGCTAGGCAAAATTAAAGTGCTTCTTCCCACAGCGCGGGAGAGTTCTGTTGCGTTCAAGTCTTGCTTGCGGGCTTTCCATAGGCATCTGTTTGGCCACTGTGAGAAGAGAGTGCTGAACTAGATGGGCCTTTGGTCTGATTCAGCAGGGCTCCCAAGAAGAGGAGGGCTCCAGCGTGCAGAGGAGGAACAATGGGGAGGGGTGGGGCCTGATACTGCTGCCCACCAGCAGCTGCCGCCTGAGGCAGCTACCTCACTCTGCGTAATGGCAGGGCCAACCTTGCAGGTACAATGTGTTTATTTGTGTGTGTTTACACCATATACAAAGGACACTCCATGGTGACCTTAGGCATCCTATTATTTAAGGCTACATCTACACCGTATAGCAGAGGGTCTTCCGCAAAGAATCCCGGGAACTGTAGTTGACCCCTCACAGAGCTACGATTCCCAACACCCTTGAAAGGCTACAGTTCCCAGGATTATGTGTGAGGCAGCCGTGTGCTTTAAACACACGGTGTAGATATAACCTAAGTTACCCGGTGCTCATTCAGTAGTCAAAGCTGCCATCCTACACCAGCTTTACCTGGGAGTAAGCCCCATTTAATTCAATGGGACTTAACTCCTAAGTACACATACATAAGGTCGTGCTGTAATTAACTTCCAAGATGGAAGTTCTGAACTTTTCAGTACAGTTAATTATTTGTTCATTCTAAACGTATATTTGTCCATTAATTTAAGGCGACAACTCTCAAGAGTGACAACTCGCAACAGTCTGGAGTAAAGACTGAGATCATGCAGAATAGTAAAACCCGAGTAAAGTGATTATTTTAGAACAACAGATGCACTGCCAGAAACCATCAAGATTGAAATAATCTTGGGAGTTGTGCTAGGAAGTCTGGCTGAATGCACAATTATTTACCTGTTGTCAAAAGGATATCAAATTTGGCACCAGGTAAGCCTGCCTGGCAGAGAGATTCCATGTGTGCAGTTGCCCCAGTGGAGAAGGCCTTCTAGTTCAGGGCCGGCCCTATCGCTAGGCAGAGGAAGGCAGCAGAACCTGGGGGGCAGGGAACGGTAGCAAGGCTTTGTGGGCTCAGGCCTATGCGTGCTACATGGCCATATCCCAGTGCCATTAGCTAGCCTACTGCCCTCAGGGGCAATGGACGACACTGTTCTGCTAGCATTGAAGTACAATGTGACCTCTGACTCATCACAAGCCATCGGATGAGGAGAGTTCCTTACAAGCCTTCACTTGCTATTGTGAGAATGGGCTGATCCCATGCCACTCTAGAGTCCCAATTTAAGCAGGACACCCCGGAATTACAGAAGACCACCTTGGCTTCTGTACTGGATCCCAGAATGTCCAGGGGGTTTTTTGGTTCGGCTCTCTGGTGCAAGTCGGCTGGCTCGCACTAAAGCACTGTACCGAAAAAACGAACAAACAATTGCTCAAGAGAGCTCAGGACGGGGGGGGGGGGGAGGAGCGTCCTGATTTTGATCAGTGGGATGTTGATCTGAAACCTTGCCTACAAGTCTTGCCTGCAGGTATAGGCAAGGCTGTATATCTGGAGACTGGTACCATTTCCTAGACAGAAACCCACCTTAATGGCTGAGGCTGCATCCTTGTGACTTCATTCCTCGTTCTGTTCCAAAGCAGTGCAACTCAGTACTTTTGAATCTTTAATTGGCCGATCTGTTGCCAGCAGGGCTTTCCCAACCCTCTTCTCTCTCTTGGGGAAAGCAACTCGTCATTTGCAGAGCCTGGAAACACTCAGTGAATCCCTTTCACCATTTAATGGGATTGCCTTCCTGGCAAAAGACCCATTTGCTTGAAAGGGAGGGAAAGACCCAAACATCTTTGCTTGGCTCGTTTCATGGAAATCCGGACCAAATTACCTTCATAAAACACACAGGCTCAAGACCTTTTATAGCTCCTCAGAGCTGGAGGACCGTTTTCAGAAAACCCACCAGGCATAATTGGCTTCTTGAAATAGGCAGAAGCCCTATTGATCCTAGATTTGGAAAGACGATCCTTCCACTGATAGCAGAGTTTTGATCACAGCAAGAACGCCATGTTCTATTGGGAGAGAGAGAAATTGTTTCATAAGTATAATAATTTTCTTCCTTTCCCTCTTTTTTTTTTTTAAAAAAAAGAGCAACCCCACATACTTTTAACTTCCATGAATGCAAAATACAGCACAGAAATATCTGAGACAATGCCTGTCAAAGCCTTGGAAAGGTTACAACATCTAGGGGTTCTTTAATTTAGAGCAATGTTTCCCAAACTTGGGTCTCCAGCTGGTTTTTGGACTACAACTCCCATCACCCCTAGCTAGCAAGACCAGTGATCAGGGGTGATGGGAATTGTAGTCCGAAAACAGCTGGAGACCCAAGTTTGGGAAACAATGCTTTTAGAGAAAAGGGAGATAAGAGGCGATATGATAAGAGTAAAATTATGTGGAGAAAATGGACAGAGACAAGTTTTTCTCCCTCATAGTGCTAGAACTTAGGGCCACCCAATGAAGCTGAATGCTGGAAGACAAAAGAAAATACTTCTTTTTCACACAGTGCAAACTATGGCATTCCCTCCCACAAAAGGTAGTAACAGCCACCAGTTTAGATGGCTTTAAAAGATCAGACAAATTCATGGAGGAGACAGCTGCCAATGGCTACTAGCCATCACAGAGCAAGTTCTCCAGAACTTTTCTTCAGGTTGCTTATTAAGCAAAACAGTGCATGGGGTGGGGTGGGGTGGATACATGGAGAGAAAGTAAAATGTAGGCATGGTGTTGGAAGCCCAAAATATGTAGCTTATAACAATCTTAAAGTGGAGTGCAGGAGGTGCTAGGCAGATTTGCAGTGCGATACCATTCCACCTTGAGGCCACCTTAGCCATGCTGTTGACACTGCAGTCCAAACCTGCAGGTGACTTCTCCTGGCCGTCTCATATAGCTGTAGAACATCAAGCCACTCTGGAAGCCCACCGGCCAATGGCCATAGCGTGGAACAAACATTCACCAACACCATCTTCTGGGAGTGGCCACCCATGAAGAACATGAATTACTATAATAAAGCACCTTTTAACCCTAATCCCGACCTAGAATAAGGTTACCAGATTTTTTTCAATGAATCCAGGGACACTTTTCAACTTCAATGGATTTTGTATGGGGACTGATTTGTAAATCCGGGGACTGTCCCCAGGACATCTGGTAACCTTAGAGATACTATGGTCAATGGTACTGAGAGCTACAGAGAAATCCGAGAGGTCTAACTGCCTTGATACATTCTCCGGCATATGCCATCCACCAGGGTAGTCAAGGGACAGAACACAGACTGGAAAGGACCCAAGCCATCAGTATCATCCCAAACTCCTTGAAAGTTGAGAGGCTTCTTAGAGACCGGACCATAGTTGTCCATGGTCAAATGGCTTCTTGGTCAAATTTGACTTCTCTACGACTGGGCTCACTACTGCCCCCTTGAGGCAGACAGGAACAACTCCCTTGATGTGGAGCATTGTATACATTAAGGGAGGGTGCAAGCTTGTTGTCCAGCTGCAACTTGGCTGCTGTACCCATTCTGAAGCACTTCCATTTGGGTCCCGGTAGTTATGTGAGATGAGTATGGAAGCAGCTCCACATCAGATATCCCTTGCGACGTTTCCACCCTGAGCATGGTGCCAAGCCATTGCATAATCATTGCAGGGTGAAAGCTGATGTTGACATGTGGGCACAAAAGGGCTTATCTGATGCCAGCATGTCTGAAGCCTTCTCCTAGTAGGTTTCCTTTCTCGGCTAGTCCCCTCCTCCCCGACGTCTTTCCCTTCCCAGTTGCAGTCTATTTTTAAATGACAACACTGGGTGGAGAACATTATTGCAGAACTTCACGTGGGTGACCTCAGCTTGCTGACACCACGTGGGCACACTGCTGGCGGCTGACACTGGCATGCTTTTGTAGTGACTTGGCTGGCACCAAAGGACATTGAGTTCAGGGTGCTGTTTGCCTGTGACCTACGGGGTCAGCGCCAGCCCACACATGAGGCAAGGTGAGGCAGCTGCCTCAGGCAGGAGGATCGACAGGGGCAGCAGATCTGGCCTCTGAGGAACACATTGCCTGCTGCTGCTGCCACCGCCACGGTAACAGCAATAGCTGTGGCACACTCCTTGGAAGCCAGACCTGCCACCTGGATGCCCATATTTTAACTGGAGAAATGTTGGAGGGTATGGAATAGGATGTCCCTATTTGCATCGGAGAAATGTTGAAGGGTATGCACCTCCTCAGTAGCTCTCCCGATGCTGCCTCTACAGCAGCCTCTTGACAAAAAGAGGTCTCCTGGTCTCCTCCCACCCTTGTTCCCAATATAGTCTGCCTCAGTGCCAGTCCTGCCTATGGCCTTCTATCTGAGAGGTGGCTAGAAATGATTTGCCCCCAATTTCTCATAGCCGAAAGGAGCAGGCAGCTCTTCCACTGAGCGGGCAATCTCAGGTCATCTGCTGGGATTAGAAGGGGTTCCTTGTAGATATTATTGTGGACATTCCCATTTCTCCTAGCAGTGGGAATGTCCAGCAGTGCTGACCAGGTTTGGTTCCCTTTAGGAGGCAGTCACTGTAGGCTTATTGGGGCTTTGTAATGCAGTCGTACCTTGGAAGTTGAATGGAATCCATTCCGGAAGTCCATTTGACTTCCAAAATGTTCAGAAACCAAGGCGCGGGTTCCGAATGGCTGCAGGAAGGTTCTGCAGGAAGCCAATCGGAACCCGCGCTGGACGTTCAGGTTCCAAAGAACGTCCGCAAACCAGAACACTCACTTCCAGGTTTATGGTGTTTGGGATCCAAGGTACGACTGTATTTCATTTTATATACATGCCTGCAGATGTAGGTGGGGGCCATGCCAAACACGGTCAAAGTACGTGGCTCCCACAGCAGGTTTCCACAGAGATGCAGCCACTATCACCAAATGGTGTTAGCTAACAGCAGGGGAAAAAGGAACACAGGTGGTTCTGTGGTCTAAACCACAGAGCCTGGGGCTTGCCGATCGGAAGGTCGGCAGTTCGAATCCCTGCGATGGGGTGAGCTCCTGTTGTTTGGTCCCAGCTCCTGCCAACCTAGCAGTTCAAAAGCACGTCAAGTGCAAGTAGATAAATAGGTACCACTTCGGCGGGAAGGTAAAACGGAGTTTCCGTGTGCTGCTCTGGTTTGCCAGAAGCGGCTTAGTCATGCTGTCCACGTGACCTGGAAGCTGTCTGCGGACAAACACTGGCTCCCTCGGCCTATAGAGCGAGATGAGCGGGCAACCCCAGAGTTGTCCGCGACTGGACCTAACGGTCAGGTGTACCTTTACCTTTTAATAGCAGGGGAAGATCTTGGTAAGGCCTTGTGCAAGGTCAAAATTTGATATGGCCTAGCCCTTGCACCGCTAAGCGAGCTGCCAGGCTTTGGGAAGGAGGCACCCTGTGCGGAGGAACTGGTTGCAGTGCCCCAAATCTGCCTCTGCTCACAGAGCCCAAACTCAGCTCTATATTTCTTTCCCCTCTTTAGTCTCACTCAGACGGCAGTCTTTCTTTACACTCCTGGATTACATTTTAATCCTATTTGGGAAGGGGAAGTCTGACCCGTTCTCTAATTGGTTTTTCATATACAGAACCATCCAGAGTGGCACTATATCAGGAAGCAGTTGTCTGACTGTTAGTTCTTATGGAGACGCATTAAAATGCAGCTTCCCTTAATAGAAGGAGACGCCTGTCTGTCTGGAGCCTGGCCAGCAGATCTGACTAGCTTTAGGTAGTCCTCCTGGCCCTGCCGAGACCCCCAGTCTCATAGCAATGTTGTCGTGCTCGCCTTAGCTGGCTGGTGAGAAGTTTTGGGGACAAAGCAATCACCTGGGTTCACCAGTTACCTCCAGCAAAAGGTTACAGGGAGTTTATGGTATTTGTAGTATTTGCATTTCCTTACAAATAGACAGGTCAGACATGGGTAGAGGTATAGCTTTAATTCTCCAAAGTCCACTGCGCTCACCTCAGGGCCACCAGGGGAACAGCCTGTAACCCAACATGCTTTCTGCGGCAACTCAACTTTCAATGTACGTTGTGTGTACGTAGCCCCTGTCTGTCTACCATTCTCTGAAAAACAGAATGCGGCAGCTAGACTGGTGACTGGGAACGGCCGCCAAGACCACATAACACCGGTCCTCAAAGATCTACATTGGCTTCCTGTACATTTCCGAGCACAATTCAAAGTGTTGGTGCTGACCTTTAAAGCCCTAAACGGTCTCAGCCCAGTATACCTGAAGGAGCGTCTCTATCGACATTGTTCTGCCCAGACACTGAGGTCCAGCTCCGAGGGCCTTCTGGTAGTTCCCTCACTGCGAGAAGTGAGGCTACAGGGAACCAGGCAGAGGGCCTTCTCGGTAGTGGCGCCCGCCCTGTGGACTGCCCTCCCATCAGACGTCGAGGAAATAAACAACTATTGGACTTTTAGAAGATGTCTGAAGGCAGGCCAGTTTAGGGAAGTTTTTAATGTTTGATGTTTTATTGTGTTTTTAATATTCTGTTGGGAGCCGCCCAGAGTGGCTGGGGAAACCCAGCCAGATGGGTGGGGTATAAATGAATTGTTGTTGTTGTTGTTGTTGTTGTTGTTGTTGTTATCATTATTATTTCTGACACAGACACCTTGATGATCTCTTGCCCAGCTGAGGGAGTGGGAAGATATCCTCTTCTCCAAAACAGCTTTCTCCTTCCAGGACTGCTTCTGGTCATTTTCTAGTTATCGTGGGCATCTCTGTACTGGATTTTTTTTTTAATAACACAATTACTGCTCATGGGGCACATTGTATACAGTACCACCCTTTAAGCCCATTGTTTATAACACAACTCCATGGTCCACGCCACTGTTGTGCTTATGCTCCTTATAAGTTCAGGTGTGACCCAGTTTAAATGTAACACCTAGACACATGAGACTTCAGACAAGTTTTGTTTTTTTAAAACCCCAGCATGAACAGTGCCACATTGAAATTGGACCTGAGAACTTGGCACACCCCCAACATTTTTTTTAAAGAAATGCAAGGATCTTAATCACAAAAGGAAGTTCAAGTAGCAATGAATTGTGCCTATGTGTGCTTTTTTTTTTTTAAAAAAAAGGAAAAGATGTTTATTGAACACAAGTGTATTTGAATGCAAGTCTCTTGCAAGATCAGGGAGGCTAAATTCCACACCAGAGTGTCAGATTCCACCACTTAGCAGATGACAAGCAGTGCTGTCTCTGTTGATGATCCAGAAATAGTGGCTCAGATGACTAGGTGAGGAAATGAGAAAGTGACACAAGCCTACAATTGATGCGCCGGAGCAGGGAGTGCTCTAAAGATCTCTGGCCTCAATATGGCGGACTTCCTATTCAGTTCTGTGCCCAGTTTAAAGTGCTGGCCTTTAAAGCCCTAAATGGTGTGGGACCCTGCGGGAACACCTCCCCTCCCAGCCTGCCTGTGCCTTGAGATCTTCAGCAGAAGCTGTCCTCTAATTTCACCTTTGAAGGTGGCCATGTGTCCTACCTCTCAGAAGACAATACTCTGTTTGAAGGGGCGGTCAGAGGAGAGTCCTCTATTTACCCTTCTGAGGTAAAATGATGCACGCTGGGGGCAAAAAAGTACTTCACACCATGCGTAGTTAAGCCGTGGAGTTTGCTCCCACCGAAGGCAGTGGTGGTCATCAAGTGTGATGGAGGACAAGGCTCTCCAATGGCTGCTAGACACAGTAGCTATGCTCCTCCTCCTTGGCTGGAGGCAGTGTGTTGCTGGAAACCACAGGACAGGAGAGTGTTCTTGCACTCAGGTTCCTGTTTGTGGGCTTCCCACAGGCATTTGGCTGGTCACCGAGAGAACAAGATGCAGCACTAGGTGGATCATTGTTCTGGCCCAGCAGTCTCTTGCCATGTCCTATGAGAACTGCAGTTCAGTGAAGGTGCTCTGGTAGCTTCAGATCTTTAGCCTTGCTTCCAGAATTGTAGTTCTCAGGTTTCCTTCAGGACTGGTATTGACTATGATATCTTGTCTTCAGTGGAGATACACCTGTGTGTGTGTGTGTCTGTGTGTGTAAACACTTTATTGAAAAATAAGAATATTGAATATTTCAAAAATATTGAAAAATTGTATTTTTCTGTGTATAAGACTAGGGTTTTTTTAAAACCAAAAATAAGGTTTAAAATTGGGGCTCGTCTTATACACGGGTAGTGCTGAGGGGTGTTTTCTTAATTTGGAGTCCCCCAAAAGAGGACTTATATATGGGGGCGTCTTATGCACAGAAAAATACGGTATATAATTATAAGATCACTGGGTAAAATAAGACTAGAGAAGAAGAAAAATAAAATAACACCCATGTAAAAAACCAAAACAAAAAACCTTATAAACATCGCATGATTATTATTGCAGTTCACCCAATCTTAACCTTTATACAGTGTTGATAAAAACGAATTCCAAATACCGTTAGACTACAGCTCCCATCATCTCTGACCATGGGCCATGCTGGCTGGGGCTGATGGGAGTTGGAGTCCAGCAGGGGTTTGGACTAGATGACCCCTGGGGTCTCTTCCAACTCTACAATTCTGTGAATATCTGGAGGGCCACAGCTTGCTCATTTGGGGCAAACTCTGCCGTTTTCATATACTGTAACGCTGGTGGGCACCCATGTCAAAAAACCCAGGACTACATGTAGTTGTACCTTGGATCCCAAACGCCTTGGTACTCTGACGTTTTGGCTCCCGAATGCCGCAAACCCAGAAGTGAGTGTTCCGGTTTGCGAACGTTCTTTGGAACCCTAACGTCCAACGAGGCTTCCGTGGCTTCTGATTGGCTGCAGAATCTTCCTGCAGCCAATCAGAAGCTGTGTTTGGGTTTCCAAATGTTTTGGAAGTCGAACGGACTTCCAGAACGGATTCCGTTCGACTTCCAAGGTACGACTGTACTTTGTTTTGGTGGTGGTGGTGTTTCATTGTGATGACGAAACGTTGCCTCAGCTCCAGTGTTGCCCTTGCTCTGTCTTTTCAGTTAGTGATCCCCGAGCCGCAGCCTCGGAGGCTCCCCCAGAGGCAAAGGACGCCCACCAAGCGACTGATGACCGAGCGGCTTCACCGTGGCTCCCCAGATGCCCCGCCATGCCTTTTTTGGACTGGCTCCTCTACCACTCGGTTGCCATGTGGCTGCTCCTCCAGAGTTTTGTCCTGATAGCCTTTTGCTTCCACTCCGCCACCACCTTCCCCAAGGGCTGCTACCCTTCCACCGAGGACGGCTTCAAAACCTTCCGCTGCAGCAAGGCCCAGCTCACCGTTATCCCGAGGGATATCCCCAACGACACCAACAAATTGTACCTGGATTACAACCACATTTCTTTCCTGCCTAACGACGCCTTTCAGAACCTGCCCCTTCTGGTGGAACTCGACTTGTCGCACAACGCCATCAGCCGCGTGGAGGTCGGGGCCTTCCGGGGATTGTCAGAAAGCCTGCACGCTCTGGACCTGTCCTCAAACAAGCTGGTGTCTGTCAACAAGGATGTCTTCAGTGCGCTGAAAGCCAAAGCCAACCTCTCCAGCAACCCTTGGCTTTGCGACTGCACCCTCCAGCAGCTCGTCGAGAGGGTGGAGCTGGTGGCCGGCACGTCCGACGGGATCATCTGCGACGCCTCAGCCCGGAAGGAGCACATCGGCAAGCCCTTTCTGCAACTGGTGGGGGACATAGACTTTTGCAACATCTACAAGAAGACCACAGACATCGCCATGCTGGTCACCATGTTCGGCTGGTTCGCCATGGTGATCTCGTACTTGATCTACTACGTCCGGCAGAACCAAGAAGACGCCCGCCGGCACCTAGAATATCTCAAGTCCTTGCCCAGCAAGCAGAAGAAGTCGGAAGAGTCGTCTACGATTAGCACTGTGGTGTGACCAAAAACGAAACCCTCCCTCTGCCCCGCATCCTCAAGAAAATCGTAAGCAGATAAAAGAGATTCTACATCTCCTTCATGTGGATCGTGTCCACTAGATGCTGGAATGCACAATGGCTGAAGAGACTGTTACTAAGCAAACAAAACGACTTGGGGAGGCAGGGCCTTGCTTATACAGAAGGCCTCCCTTAGAGTTTCTTTTCGAGCAACGAGCAACAAAAATCATGTCAAGGTTGAATTACTCGGCACACTTCAAGGCAGGGGTTAGTGCCAGGTTGAATCAACTACTTCTCAGCCCTGCCGTAGAGACTCCATCATGCACACACTTTGCAAAAAAACCACCCACCTCTTTCTCTCATGATATTGAGTACCAAAAACCTGGAGAACTGCATCCTGGGATATATTCCCATCATGCAATGCTCCAGAAGGATTGGGAGTGAGACTTAGGCGAAGCTCAGTGCTGTAGGTGTGCTGTTAAGATCCTGCGCACGTTTGCCCAGAAGTAAGTGCCACTGGGCTCAGTGCTGTTTACTCCTCAGTAAGTGTGTGCCCGACTTTAGAGGGTATTTCAAGGCCTGAAGTACGAAAGCCCCCCCCCAAAAAGCTCTGAACAATATACAGTAATTACCAAGTGCTGAGAGGCGTTTTGAGCCTGTTATTAATGTGCAAGATTAGAGAGGAAGAAACAAATTGCAGCATCCCCTTAATGCTGAATGTTCTCTTTGAATGCACATTAATAGCACCACCAGTTCCCCTGTCAGATGCTTCATATTGGGATTCCCCCCACCCCCTTTAATCATTTTCTTCTTTGCAGGAATCCATTAAAACATTCAGCATGGAGTGGGGGCGGGGGGAAGAATCAATGTTTTGAACTTTTAAGCCATTCTCTCACAGTTCTTGCTGCTGTTAAGATTATTTCTCTGGCCTGCCGGGAGATGGAAAAATCTTAACTAGCTCAAGTCATGCAATTCGGGGGTGGGGGCAGGAATCGTACCCACACCGACTCTCAAGGAACACAAAGAAAACATGCACAATTAACGCCCTCGATCCAGGAGATGGCAGGACAAGCAGAAGGCTGTGACGGCAAAGACACTGTTTAGCTCTCCAAGCTAAGCTGATTTTTTTGCAGGGGCCTCTGAGGAGTAGCGTATGGCTCACCTGCACGGATCGGCACCTTGCCGAGTGATGCCTGTCGTCCACCTGTCCATCCCCCCCCTGTCGACTCCGCAGCAGCCTTTTCCGCACCTGCCATGTGATAGATTCACATCCAGGGAAACCTATTTCTACTGTGGATCGCATCCCCTGGATTGAGGCGTAGTTGTGTTTACCCGTTTTCTCTTATAACTAGTGGCTGCATCGTCACTATAGTCATCTAGGGACTCCAAAAAATTCCCATGATTCACAAGAGGTTCTGCCATTTTGATAAAATAATTTTAAAAAACGCACACCAAACAGAATAATTCCTAACTGGGAATCATCAACAAGTAGCTGAGAATATTTATTTTGGCACCTACAGGCAAAATGCCGCATTACCAAGAAATGTATACTGTCTTATCAGCACCCCCCCCCAAAAAAAACAGGGAACATTGCAATTTTCGTTTTGCTAAGTTTTATGTACTTAAGAATAATAATCTTAAAAACCCGAACGCATATCGTCGCTGGTTTTCCAAACGGATCAACTTTTTTATATGTGCTGTAGCAATAGCTGGATATCCATTTTGCTGGAATGCTTCACGTTGAGCCATGGCAGTTATCAGAATGAAAATGCATATGGACTTATGGATCAATAGCATAAATACTTGGATCAGTAGTAAGGCACGAGATAATAGAAGACATATCTATAGACTAGAATCACGGGGTCATGTTCTTTGAGACTTTTTTTTTCCTTTCAAAAAACGAAAATAGTTTTAGGCTCAAATTTGACAAGAATTGACCTGGGCGCCAAAGGTTTATTGTACTGTTACCTTTCCATTTCTCAGAACCAGAACTATGAACCCGGGAAAACAAAAGGGGGCGGGGCGGGGAACAGTTCACGTGTCGCCCTTTTGTTATTTCTTCACTCACAGAAGTTGCCTGCTTGTTGTGAACAACAGTGATAAAAACGGAGCACATGCTTTTTTTCCAACTCCACTCGTGGAACTCAATAGTTTTATTTATTTTGTCCAAGATCCTTATAACCTGCCCTTCCTCCAGTCTGGAAGCTCAGGGCAACTAACAGCCAATGAATTAAACCATTGTACAAAATTATGCCCGGGATTCTATAGCGAGTGTCATTGAAAGGTGGCTTTGTTCATCGTTTTGCTGGTACGCTAAACCTGCCAGCTCCTTAACTCCTTGTTTTCATCAAGACCTCAGATCTCAGCTGCGTCATCCTCCATGGTCTGTGGAGGTCTGAAATAATACCTTTACAGGGAGCGGAGATCCGCCAGTTCCCATATGGGGAGGACTGCTCCTGTGAGTGAAGAGAGCATCAAAAGGGGATTGCTTGCACTGGCCCCCGTCGATCGCGCAGGGCCAGTGGAAAGCATCATCCGATCTGATGTCTCCTGCTAGCCAATACTGCATCACCTTTTATACAACACCAATGTGCCACATCAAAGGGTTGTTTTGTCTGGACTTTTCCAAACGCTGGAAGAAGTAAATTAAGGAGGACCTTAGGGAGGTATGCTGGGCTTGGGAGAGTTATTTCTACTTGCTCCAAACCTCGAGGGTGTTGAAAGAGCTGTGGGCAAGGGGGCACATCTGCGGCGCACCACTCCAGACTGCAGATGTGACCTGGATATCCACCTGTATTCCTCATGTGCCTACCTGGTTCCTGCTTGGGAGGGAATGACGCCCTGCCAGGTTTCTAGACCATATGATAACTCTGCTCTGGCCCAAGCGCGGGCAAGAGATAGAGATCACATCCACCTGCCATTCTCTCAAGTGCCCTTTATTGAGAGACATCCTCCTCCAGAGCTTTTCAGTCTGGTGTTCCAGGGCAGGTCTTTCTGTGTGTGTGTGTGGGGGACATTTATTATTATTTTTTTGCAAGTCCCACCTACTTTGTAGCAAAATGCTCCCCTTGTTCTTCAAGAGGTCCCTCCTTCCGTTTCCTTTACCAATAAAAGCCGAAACGCCTTCTTTTATCAAGAGAGAGAACGCACTGCAATAGCCTACCATCAGACTTAAAAGGGGCAGCTGGTCACCGAATGTTTCTCGGCGGAGGACCCAGAAGTCAACTGACCTTCCACTGTGACCGTGCATTGAGGGAGCCCAAGAGGTGAGGAGGAAGACTCTAATGCGCTCGCTCTCTCTTTCTCTGTTGATCAGCAGCCTTATACCTTGACCTCTTCAAACTCAGTACCTCTTCTCTACATTCCCAGTATGCAGTAGAATCCCCCTCCATCGCAGCGTTGGCAGCCGGCCGGAGCTGCCGTTGGGAAAACCAAAGCAGCCGTGGAAAAAGCTTATACACATGCGCACAAAGAAGAGAGGGGGAGAAAAGGAAGGAAGAAATACTTTGGTAATAAGTAAAACCTTTCCTGGTTGTTTTGTTGTTTTGTTTTTTGTTTCGCCCCCCCAAATGTTATTTATTTCAGTTTTTCCCCATGAAAAAAGGCAAATAAACAAAAATTCAACAGGCTACATTGGAAGATGCTTGGCTGCTTTATGTGTGCGCGTGTGTGTCTTTGAAAATGTGCTTTTCCATGCAGGGGTTGCACAGGGGATCTGTGCAGGGGTGGTTCAAGGCATTTGGGCAGATCATGGGTTTCGCTTGCAGGAGACCACGGGTTCAATCCAGGTAGGGCTGGCAAAGCTCGAGTGAGATCCAGGTCAGCACTAAAGTAAAAAGTCACTGATGCCGGTGATGTTAACTCTATTCAAGTAAACCAAAATACAGCTCAGGCCTAGTGGTCTCAGCAACCCTTCCCAGCAGGTATTGCCCCAATGACACGGTTGCAAAGACTGAAGGTCCTCTCTAAGGCTACTACTCTCCCGGGTTTTCCCCATACAGTCTCAAACTGCACAACTAATCTCTGTTCTGCCCTTTTCATTTCTCTGCACGTTCTCAGACTAGTGGGGAAGGGAGGAGGTTGCAGCAGCAGCAGGAGACTCCCTGGGTTCTTCATCCACCTCTTGACCCCACTCTTCTCTCCAGCCTCCACTTCAGTCTCAAAGTCTGAACTGCTTTCTGCCACAGACTCTTCCTGCTCACTAAACCCTGTTGCCCTTCTAGCTTCCAAAACCACCTCCCCCCAG
This sequence comes from Podarcis bocagei, assembly GCF_964188305.1. Lineage (NCBI taxonomy): Eukaryota > Metazoa > Chordata > Lepidosauria > Squamata > Lacertidae > Podarcis > Podarcis bocagei. The sequence goes on from NC_138138.1 coordinate 27,849,795, forward strand.
TCTTTTCCCTTGGACCACTCATCGTCATCCCACCACCAATCCCCCGGCTCTCCGCCTTCTTCCCCTGGGGGTTCTCTAGGGAGTTCCTCAGCTGGTGCCTCTCTCCTGCATCCAGGAGCCCATAACAATGTCCGAAACCCTGAAGAGCTGCCTCTGTCAGTGTGTAGCTCAGGGAAAGGGAACTTGTCTCCCTCCAGAGAAGAAGAAGAGGAGGAGGAGGAGTAGTAGTTTGGATTTGATATCCCACTTTATCACTACCCCAAGGAGTCTCGAAGTGGCTAACAATCTCCTTTTCCTTCCTCCCCCACAACAAACACTCTGTGAGGTGAGTGAGGCTGAGAGACTTCAGAGAAGTGTGACTAGCCCAAGGTCACCCAGCAGCTCCATGTGGAGGAGCGGGGAAGCGAACCTGGTTCACCAGATTACGAGTCTACTGCTCTTAACCACTACACCACACTGGCTCTCAGACGGTGCTGAAGCCCACCTCCTGTTCTCCCTGACCATTGGGCATGCTGGCTGGGGCTGTTGGGAGTTGGAGTCCTCCAACATTTGGAGGGTCACAAGTAAGCCGTCCTGGGATAAATGCTGAGCTGGATAGGCTGAAGGTTTTACCTAGGGTCCTTCCAGATTGGCATTTTATTATGGGAGTTTTCTGCAATGGGGTGTTAGGGGAAGGGTAGTACCAATGGCTGCTGGTACACAGCAACTCCACCGCAGCCCAGGTTGGGGGGAACGTGTCAGGAACCAAATATGGTTCCAGTCCCTGGCACATTGGGGGAAAATAACTGCTGGTCCGCCACATCAGATAGTTTGAGGAGCACTGCTTTTTTAATGCATTTCAACTCCAGGCCTGAGGTTTGAACTCCAGGCCTGATTTAGAGCCTTCGCACACCTCTCCCTTCAGCAGAAAAGGCTCCCTGTGCGACTTAATATACAATCAATTTAATACAGGACAGTCCTTGCCTGCAAGCTGACAGTTCAAAAAGATATGTGACACACAAGGGAAAAGGAAGAGGTTGGGAAGTAGAAGAAAGCAAACTTGGGAACTGATTCTTAAAAGTTAAATGTTAGTCCTTCTCCTGACCAGCCGGAATGGAAGCACCTCGGGGACAGGAGTCATCTGATGGAGGTGATATTTCAGAAGAAGAGTGGCTTGGGTTGCTCCTGACAGAAATCTCCAGTCATCTCTGCAGAGGTTCAGTGCAACTCTCAGCCTACCCCACTTCCTCACACAGTGATTCACAAGCACACCACAAGCACACTTCAGGTCAGAAGATTGCGCTGGCAATCTCGTGTCTATTTGTGGATATTTCATGCTAATGTAATAGATTTCAAGCGGGAGATAGCTCAGTCAGTAGAGACTCTCCCATCTCAAGAGTTGGGGATTTGAGCCTGCGTTGCAGGAGCTTGGACTAGGCGACCCCTATGGTCCCGTTGCTCAGTCCCAGCTCCTGCCAACCTAGCAGTTCAAAAGCACGTCAAACTGCAAGTAGATAAATAGGTACAGCTCTGGTGGGAAGGTAAACAGCGTTTGCGTGCGCTGCTCTGGTTCGCCAGAAGCGGCTTAGTCATGCTGGCCACATGACCCGGAAGCTTTACGCTGGCTACCTCGGCCAATAAAGCGAGATGAGCGCTGCAACCCCAGAGTCGTCCGCGACTGGCCCTAATGGTCAGGGGTCTCTTTACCTTTACCTTCACCTAAGGATAGCGAGAGGAAAATGTACAGGAGAATGTGGGATCACACTTGCTTTGACGTAACGTAAATCTAACCTGCCTCACAGAGAAATTGGAAGGAATGCTTAATAGCCAACGACATCTAACCTTCTTGCCAGCAAATGGGGATGCTCCATAAACAGGATGTCTGGAAACTCCCATGGTGGCATTCTTCAGGCCATTTAGAGTTCTCATGTCATGTCTGATGTGCATGCATGGCTGGCCTGTTTGCTGCCAAAATGGTGCTCCCCTTTCCCGTTCTAAGTGCAGAAGCTAGCCTGACTGGCTACTACACTTGAGGGCAGAAGACTAACTTAGAGAACACAGGGCAGAAGTGATAGGTAGGTGTGTGTGTGTGTGTGTGTGTGTGTGTGTGTGTGTTTTCAGAGCTGGGATGAAGGCCCCAGCAGAAGGCAAAGGTGTCCTCAGCATTGCAGTTCCAGTATCCAGTATCCAGTGGTACCTCGGGTTAAGAACTTAATTCGTTCTGGAGGTCCATTCTTAACCTGAAACTGTTCTTAACCTGAGGTACCACTTTAGCTAATGGGGCCTACTGCCGTTGTGCGATTTCTGTTCTCACCCTGAAGCAAAGTTCTTAACCTGAGGTACTATTTCTGGGTTGGCGGAGTCTGTAACCTGAAGCGTCTGTAACCCAAGGTACCACTGAACTGTTGTGCCTCCAGGGCTATGGAGTCCCGAGGGCCACCTTTTTTTCTAGAGGACACCACAGGAAGGACCGAGCTTCTCCTCCTCTTCAGAGGAGCTCTCATTGGGGCCTGGTGGGTCCTGGAAGCCACACCATTTTGAAAGCTTCTGTTTAGCTACAGCCATTCCTTGCATCCCACTTCTGCTGAGTTTGGAGGACAGAGGTTTTTAGAAATGAGACGCCATAATCCCACTTTCGGGTGCCAGCGTGTAATCCAACCGTATCCCCGAATGAATAAAACAACAACAAGCTTGTTGGTCTTTTGTGAACGAGGTCATGTTCAGAGTCACCTATATATCATGTTACCCTCTTGAAATCAAGTAAATATGGTGGACTAGACACGGCTGGAATACCTGAGGGTTTTCTTTTCAATCAAGGAGGTTGCAGCTGTGGTGTGGGAGCAGTTTGTATTATCCATAGATGCACATGCCCAAAACTGACCCTAATGACCAGCAGCACTGCCAGTTTTCAAATGCACGCAGCTCCCACTACCCAAATGCTCATTATACAAAAATTCACTTATCCAAACACGACAAATCAGTACCCAAACTTCACTATACACACCGCAGATATCCAAGCAGACAGATCTCAGCGTATTACTGTAAACAAATAAGCAACCTTAAACAAGTCTTACTTTGTGTGTTTTACTGGTCTGATGGTCAGCTGTTTCACCAGAAACCATGGGGGGGGGGCAGGAAGGGTGAGAGATTCAACAAATAAGAGAGCATTTTTTTCCTTCCTTGTTTGCTTTTGGCAAGGTTTCAGAGGGTTTTGCAAGGTTTCAGACCCTATGTCTGGGGTTTTTCATCACTTTGGGGCCAAAATTCTGTGGTCAGGAATGATGTGGAAATTTCCCCATTGGAATCAATTGAAATCATCAACTTGTTATGTGAACGTTTGCCTAACAAATGATTTCCTGAGAATGCATTGTGTTTGGATTACAAGACCTGCGTGGTAAGTCATTGACCCTATTTCAACTTCTGAAATGCCTTTTGACAATCTTTTCAGTGGGGACTCATGTGTATCAGTCTTCAGTCGCTTTCCTGGATCTCAAGAAGCTGATCTATAATAACCTCCAGAATTTCAATATTTTGCAGAATGGATTCAGTCACAAATCATAAATTTTTCTTTGCACAATTAAAGCTGATTAAAGCCTTTTGGTACTTTGGCATGCCGAATCCTCCATAAGAAAGCAAAATGGATTTTTTTGTGAATAGGAAAGTGATAGGGATAATGAAAAGAAGATGAGATAATAATCAATAAATGGGAGCACATATATTAGTGAGAAACACAGACAAAAATACATTATATTGGGGAAATTTGCTAGTTAAAGTGTACGTTAGGCAAAATTACATACAAAAATTGTATTTTAGGAGAATTTCACACTAAAATGCTGATGAATTTTCACGACAATGCTTTAAATGAAGAATTTACAAATTGATGTGGGCATGTTACGAATGGAACTTTGTTGTTGTTGTTTAGTCGTGGTTAGAAAACAGAGTGAAATTTAATTTGACAAACCCACACGTCCCTGTGGAAGAGTAAACAAATGCAGAACCCTGCAGAAGGGGAAGGATCTTCAGCAATGAGTAATGTGGGGGGAGGAGGAAGGAGTGTGCTGAGGTAGCATGAGAAGAAAAGGGGTGTTGCAATATGAGCATATAACACAGCCAGCACCTCTAGTTTGGTAAAGCTCAAGTATACTGGACAAAACTGCTTAAAAGTTATTCAGGGCCATGTGTGGTCCTGGGAATCCTGTTGCCCTAGAATTAAGCCATTTTGGAAAACACTAGAGGTAGTGAGGAGCAGAAGAAATCTTAGATGCAGAATTTATCACAAATATCCTTACTGTGCCCGGAACAGAAATAGTGGTTATCATTATCTGTTAACAAATGAAGGATGTAAAGGAGATGATTAGTTTGGCTCATATTCTTAGACTTAACAGGGAAAGCTTGGAGAGTTTAAAAATAAAAGGCGGGGGGAAATGTATATTACGAATAAGAAATAAAACCACAGAATTGCCTTGAGTTCTGGGCTACTGATTGTGTGCTACACATGTAAACAATAACAAAAGTATGAATTATTTTGACATGTATAAACCTTAAAATGAGAGTACTGGAGTTGGAACGACAGCCTTAGTTTCTGTTGGCTAAATTTATCATTTGTCCCAGGCATGGGGTTCAAAACAAACCCAATCTGGGCAGAAGCTACTCAAAAGGTACAACCCCAGATGCCTATTTAGGTGAAAACTCTAATGTGGCGGGATCCTTGCAGATGGAGGCTGAAACCAGTGATCATAAATCATACCTGCCTCCATGATTCTGCCACCTGAAGCAGAAACTTCAGTCCTATCCCTGGAGATCCTGCGATGGCGACTCCTCCCATGCTGGCTTAACCTTGACCATCAAAAACCAGTATAATGAAAGTCATTCCCAACTGCTTCTCATGCATCTGGTAATTTGAGGGCTTCGGTTAATATTAGTTCATTCACATGATCCGGCAGAGGGCGACTTTTTTCATAATATAAGTTTTCTTTTCAATGAAGTAGAACTACAATTGTGTTGGAAAGTAGCCAAGAATTACGTCTTTCAGGATGCATAGCACCAAAATCAGGTTAAAATGATTTTCCCCTCCCCAAACTAGAAATTGTATCTGACAAGTGGGTTTGGGGGTGAGCTGGGGGTTCAGAGGGTTGTGTTCCCTGTTCCTGACCATTCTCTAACTTTATCACTGCCCCAAGGTTCATCACATTCTCAGGGTGTTTCCGGGTTCTTGAGTTTTGAGGGTTATTCAGGGTGCCAACTTGCAATGCTGAGAAAATTGCGAGAGCCTTTGCATCATGGAAAAAGAATGACTGTTCTCCATTTTATTGCACAATTCCTTCCTTTGCGGTAGCCCTGTTGAGTCAGCAACTCTCCCCTCAACCTTTTCATGGCTTCAGTTACAAATTTGACTATCCTTCTACCATCCTGAGTAGGTTGTTTGTTGTTGATGTTTTGTATAATGAACCACTAAGCCATTCCAACATGCTGTTGTCATTCTTAAGCTACTCAGAGATCCTTTGGCCCACTCTAATCCTTTCATTCTAATAATATGTGCATACACCTAACTGTATTTCACTGTCTTCATTGTCTTCTGACTCATTGCTCTGTGTTATTAGCGGTCTTGCCCATGTCTGCTTTCAATTCTCTATGTTGATATTTTTGTTATGTTCCTGACCCAGGATATAATGTACTTACGATGCTTGGCTGATCTCCTAGTGTTTCGTTCTGCATCATCATATCTTATCTCCTGGCATTCTGTTCAGTTGCGCTAGGGGAAAGTAAGAGAACACAGGTTTGTGCATAATAATAATAATAATAATAATAATAATAATAATAATAATAATAATTTATTTGTACCCCGCCCATCTGGCTGGGCTTCCCCAGCCACTCTGGGCGGCTTTCAACAAAGATTAAAAATACATTAAAATGTCACACATGGAAAACTTCCCTGAATGCAATACTTAAAGAGAGTCTGTTCTATCCAGAAAGGTTTAGTAAAGCTCATATACAGATTTCAGACTGCAAAACTATGACTGTGCAAAAATGAATACAGAGATGAAATACAGTGGTACCTTAGGTTACATACGCTTCAAGTTATAGACTCCGCTAACCCAGAAATATTATCTCGGGTTAAGAAATTTGCTTCAGGATGAGAACAGAAATCGTGCTCCGGTGGTGCGGTGGCAGCAGGAGGCCCCATTAGCTAAAGTGGGGCTTCAGGTTATGAACAGTTTCAGGTTAAGAACGGACCTCCGGAACGAATTAAGTACTTAACATGAGGTATCACTGTATAAGAGAACAAGGAAGGTGTTCATGGTGAGTTCTGGCACCTCTTTTTCTAGAAAAGTAGAGCTGAATCTACTTGTAATATAACCTGAAATGTGACTTTGGAAATAACAGCAGTTTCTGTTTAAAACCACCTGTTGCCAGATTCAGAAGTTGTTTAAAACAGTCAAAGTGGAGGACATTTTCCAGTGCACAGACAGTTCCAGTGAAAACAAAACTTTTCTCTGGAAGACAGCAGCAATAGCAGGCAGGGAGCTGTTGTGTATGAAAAGGGAGTGGAAAAGCAGCTCAACAACCCTCTTTATGGTCCTTTGGACACGTGGGCATAATGGCCAACTAGATACAGGACTGCTGCCTAAGCTGACGCACGTATTACTAGGGATAAGGCAACAACCAGCCTTTCTCCACTCCTGCCCCTCACAGGAGGCAGTGGCAATGTTCAAAGAACATAAATCTTTCAGGTTCGTGAGGTCTAAAAGAAAACTTGTGCAAAAACCAGGAATGGAGCCAGAGAACCAATAGCAGCAGCATGTTCTTAAAAACAAAAGGATAGAATCAATTCTCCTTTAAGGTATGTAAAAAAGGCACCCGTGAAGAATCAATAAGCATAGAAATATCCACAGGAACAAGGAAAGTTATCCACACACACCCTGCCCCGCCATATATTGGCAGGCATCATGGAGAGGGAGCGATGGAAAGGGAAAGACTTTTGTTTCTAGGAAATAGGAGAGCTGAACATAGTGCTGCTCCTGGTTACACTCAGGAGTTTGCGTAAACATGACTGAGTTATACAAGTTCCAGGGCATTTTAAAAAACCACATGTAAAGTGCTGAGGAAATTCCACCCAAGGTGAACTCAAAATCCTTGCCTGAAGTGCCCTTTTGAGTCTGTTCCCCTCTAGCCTGTCATTTGGGATTTGCCATCCTGTCTTAAGCAAAATCTGCGCCTATATAATCCATATGGCTATATTCTGTTTCTTAAACATGGGCATAGCCAGGATTTTTGTTAGGGGGGAGGGCAGAACCGACGTCATTGGTCAGTTAGTTAAGTATTTCTATTGTTTTATTTGATCTGGGGGCAGCTGCCCCCACTGCACCTGCACCCTCCCTTAGTTACCCCCATGTACTTAAAGGGGATTCAAGACTTTCAAGATCTCGTGTTCAGGCAGAGGCGGAGCTAGCTGCTCTGGCACCCGGAACGGCACACATGTTCTGCACCTGGGGGTGGGGCTAGCCCCCTTGAGTCCCCCCCCCAGGGGTGTCTCCCCCCCTCAGGGATGGCACCCGGGGTGGACCGCACCCACTGCACGCCTTTCCTCTGCCATTGTGTTCAGGGGCCCCATCTACACCGGCTGTTTGACTACGTTTTGAGGTCGTGTGGGAATGGTTACAACGTGTAAAGGGCAAACGAGGCTGAGTGTGGGGATTTGCCAGTAGCTTCCAGGGCTTTGGAAACCATTTTGTTCAAGACCTGCAGGTGTGGAATTGAGGGCAGTCGAGTTTTTTGTTTTGTTTTGTATATATGTTTTTATTAAATTTCTGTTTTACAATTTAAAATACTCATTTTACATCCTTAAGATATCTGTGACTTCCCTTCTTCTCTTTCCATGGTTCATATTGCATATCGCAAATCCCTGCATATACCATTCAGTATTCCATTATTACATCCATCATAACTTACTTGCACTGTCGATTTTATCTTAATGCTACCAGCGTTTTCAGCTGTACACTGTTATTTTCCATATATTCAATAAACGTTTTCCAATCTTCTCTAAACTTATGTTCTTCTTGTTCTCTTATTCTATATGTTAAGTCTGTAAAAGGGTCAAAGAGTATTGGGAAATCTTCCATAATGAATTGAAAAAAAATGTTTAAAAGTACTTTCCCAAAAAACCCCAGAGTCCTTTCTGCTGGAGATAATTCAGACTGAAATTCCCAGGTGTCTAAAAAAGGTTATTTATGTATGCCACTACTGTGGCCCATGTTTTGTTAGCCCCAAAATGGAAAACGAGTGAGGTCCCAACCAAAAAAGAGTGGCAGCTTAAGTTGACAGAATCAAATTAGATAAAAGGGTAGCGACGCCCTGCCCCAGGTGTCGCGATGCCTTCGTTCACCCCTGGTCCCATGTTTTAGTATATACTGTACAGTTTGCATCTGATCAGAGACTCTCTTGCAGATAGATCGGAAGAAAAGCTTTGCTTTTAAAAAATCAACATTAAATCTTCCCCTCAACCCAAGGCTGGCCCAGGACATTTGGCCACTTCAGGCAAAACTAGGGTTGCCATATTTTAGGAAGTGAAAATCTGGGCACAAAAGTTGAGTTTTGTTTTGTTTTTTGCATAATCGAGAGAGAGAGAGAGAGAGAAGACATTTTTGAGATATTTTAGAGGAAATTCGCCAAAATCTATAGGTCCAACATGGGCTGCCATATGCCTTCTTCTCTTCCACACACCTCCCCCCGACGCTGCCCCTCATGACAGAGGCGGCCATGGTGGAAGTCAGTGAGCATGGAAGAGGCTAGATCTGCCGCCCGAGGCGACTGTCTCATCTTGCCAGATGGGTGGGCTGGCCCTGCCTCAGCCCCTAGTTCTGCTAACCAAGATCTACTATCAACACAGTCGCTCACTTTGTGAAGACAGGATTGATACTGTGTCTTCCCAGGGGAAAATGGCGCGCTTGAAGCATGTGAAGAGCGGCAGGATCCATCTGCTCCAGGGGAGTGATTTAGGATGTTCAGTGTATGTGCATCTTTGCCAGCTGTTGCCCATAGCTTCTGGATTGGTGCAAAAACTTTGGGCAGCATTCCCAACTCTCTCACCCCACTCGGTGCAAACTGAAAGAACTGTGCTCCTGCATAATCTTATAATGGATGGTAAAGGTAAAGGACCCCCAGACAGTTACGTCCAGTGAAAAGCAACTATGGGGTTGTGGCGCTCATCTCGCTTTCAGGCCGAGGAAGCCAGCGTTTGTCAACAGACAGCTTTCCGAGTCATGGAGGACAATGACGGAAACCAGAGTGCACAGAAACGCCATTTCCCTTCCCACTGCAGCAGCACCTATTTATCTACTTGCACTGGCGTGCGTTTGAACTGCTAGGTTGGCAGGAGCTGGGACAGAGCAACGGGAGCTCACCCCATTGCGGGGATTCGAACCGCCGACCTTCTGATCGGCAAGCCCAAGAGGCTCAGTGGTTTAGACCACAGCGCCACCCGCATCCCTTAATGGATGACGCATGAACAAGTATGACAACAAAGACAGTTGATACATGGCAAACCAGAGATGTGAATGAGATTGGTACAGTCTATTCTGATCCCTGGCCTGGTATTGTAAACTTTCTTTAAACCAAAGGTGGGAGACAATGTCTACTGATTTATGCTGTTTGGGAATTGTGTATGTTTTTATTTAAAAAAAAGGAGTTCTGGTCATTTTTTGTTAAATTTCAAATGCCAACTTTCTTTAAATTGCAATAAATTATTAAATTACAAAAAACCTAAAGAGAGGTTGTGGGTTCAAGTCCCATGTTGGGCAAAAAGAATTCTGCATTGCAGGAGGTTGGGCTACCTGACCCCTGTGGTCCCTTCCAGCTCTAAAATTCTATGGTTCAGTCCCAACCAAAGAAGAATTGCAACTTAAACTGATGGAATATGCACAGCTTGCGGACCTAACATATAGAATAAGAGAATGAGAACAACATAACGTTTAAAAAAGATTGGAAAACGTTTATTGAATATATGGGGGAAACTGTGTATATTTGAAAATGTGGGCAGCATTAAGATAAATTCAACAGTGTAAATAAGTTTTGATGGATGTAATAATGGAATACTGAACGGTTTAGTTTCTATAAAATATGCAGGCGCTTATGTTTTGCAAAAGGAACCACAGAAAGAGAAGAAGGGAAGTCACTGATATTTTAAGGTTGTTTAAATGGATATTCTAAAATGTAAAACAAAATTTTAATATAAATTATACAAAAATAAAATTCTATGGTTCAGAAAGCTGACTGACCACTGGGAGGAATCACAGTGGAACGAAATAGCATACCCTCCAACATTTCTCTGATGAAAATAGGGACGCTCTATTTAATAATAATAATAATAATAATAATAATAATAATAATAATAATACCCTGCCCTCCTGCGTTGCCCTGGCCATTCTGGGCAGCTTCCAACATATATAATAATGTAATAAAGAATTAAAGATTAAACAACTTCCCTGTACAGGGCTGCCTTCAGTTGTCTTCTAAAGGTGGTATAGTTATCTCCTTGTTTTGGGGGTTACATAACTCCATACCCTCCAACATTTCTCTGATGAAAATAGGGACATTCTAAGAAAAAGTGGAAGTTTCCGGGATCAAATCAGAAATGGGGACAGCTTCTGTAAATCCGGGACAGTCCCTGGAAAATAGGGACACTTGGAGGGTCTGGAACAGAGCATATCCCCTCTGCCACAACCAGTAGCGGTTGTAATAATCAGGAATAATTGTGTAGGGTTCTTTCTGTTACCCATTTCCCCACGCTGGTTCTTGATATTTTAATTCGAACCCACTCTGCTTATTGCCTGCGCTAAGCCCTAGGGCAACCGAATCAATGATAAAGAAATTAAGTTTTACCGAGAATGTGCAGAGTGTTTTTCCTGTCACTACAGAAGACCCATAAGTTCTACCTCACTTGTTTGGGATTTCTGTCTACAGGTAAAAGGGCACGACTTCAAGGCAGGTCGTGGCACATGTGAACCCTCTCACCTCAACTGATCACTCATCTGCTCTCTAGCCAGTTGAACATGCCAATACCTAGCGGTTTGTGTGACTCATAAGGAGGGTTAAAAAAAGGATGTCTAACTTCCCTTTATTAGCAGAAAACGAAGCGTCCAGCAGTTCACTTCACAATTCATTTAAAAGTGTTGTTGGCAAGCTCATGAGAAGGAAACTTGCAGTTGACCTTGCTGAATCCAAAGTTATTCTTGTCAACCAAGGAAGCCCCCCCCCCCCTTTTTAAAGAAGAAACCTGAAGGCTTCAGGATTCAGGTAAGTCAAAAACTATTTTCTGAAAGAAACCAAGAAATCCTGTTTCAATGTCTTCATGACATCCCACAATCTCCCACCTCACTTTTACACCCGGAAGGAGCACAGGTAGCTGGGAGCGAAACTAAGATAGGTTCTTTGCACCTCTAAAAATGTTGAAGACAAATCATTACTAATTACAAAGTTATTGATGTGATATAATCCAGCAACTCAGGAAATCTTTAGCAAATAACTCGGTGTTTCCCTCCCCCTTTTCCTTTTGCTTCTCTGTGCATTGAATAAATGAAACTTTTAACAAGAACAATCCGATCCTCGTTCCCAGCTTACCTCACCGCTCTCGGTTTGAAAGAACTTTTAAAAATGTCAGTAATTGTGTATTTTCATTCTGGTCCCTCTCTCTTCTTTAACTTCCAACCTTATTCCCCCATGCCAAGTCACACATTTTCGCTTTTAATGTGAAGCTGGCAGGCATGCCATTTTAGCCTCTCATTTTTAAAGCATTAAAAAAGTAAGTAAGAAAGAAAAAAACTCAAAAGGCAGCTGGATTGAACAAATTCATGGTGTCTCTTGGGGCCAAGACTCCTCTTTTCTCTTATTGATGGCGCTCGTGCATCTGCCGGAGTTACCTGACGGGCAGAAATTTAACAAGGAAAGCTACACCTGTTGAATTTCTCTGACTGATGGGACTGTTAAAGGCAAGTGAGTCCATCGGGCAGGGTGGGCAAGCTGACTACCTTCCTTGTGAATTTCATGTTCTTTCTTCCAAATCAGCCTTTATCTTACAGTGGTATCTCGGGTTAAGAACTTAATTCGTTCTGGAGGTCTGTTCTTAACCTGAAACTGTTCTTAACCTGAGGTACCACTTTAGCTAATGGGGCCTCCTGCTGCTGCCGCACCGCTGGCGCATGATTTCTGTTCTCATCCTGAGGCAAAGTTCTTAACCTGAGGTACTATATCTGGGTTAGTGGAGTCTGTAACCTGAAGCATCAGTAACCCAAGGTACCACTGTATTAGTGTTTAAAGGTAAACGTATAGGGACCCCTGACCATTAGGTCCAGTCGTGGCAGACTCTGGGGTTGCGGCGCTCATCTCGCTTTATTGGCCGAGGGAGCCGGCGTACAGCTTCCGGGTCATGTGGCCAGCATGACTAAGCCGCTTCTGGCAAACCAGAGCAGAGCACGGAAACGCCGTTTACCTTCCTGCCAGAGCGATACCTATTTATCTACTTGCACTTTGATGTGCTTTTGAACTGCTAGGTTGGCAGGAGCAGGGACCGAGCAACAGGAGCTCACCCCATCACAGGGATTCAAACCGCCAACCTTCTGATCAGCAAGTCCTAGACTCTGTGGTTAACCCACAGCGCCAGCCGCGTCCCTGTATTAGTGTTTACATCAGCCTATAAACAGGACCAGCCCAGGCAGATTTTTGTAACCCTGTTGCCTGTACGCATTTTGTAGCACATGGACAGCTTGAAAGAAAAGCCACATCCTTTCTTAATTGAGAAATGCTTCTCTGCGCTGTCAGTGACCTGGTGGTCAGGGCTGGCCTCATATTTGGCTGCCTGAAGCACAGGCCAAGATGGCGCCTGCTCCTTTCCATGTGGTGTAGCCAACCTGACAGAAGGTGAAGTGTAATTCAACACTGGGGATGATGGGGCAGCATCCTTCACTGCACCTCAAGGCAGCAGGAGAGCTCAGTGGGGAACAGGACAGGGTGTGAGGCACCACTGCTTCCCTCTACCTAATAGTAGGGCTGGCACTTTTCACTTTTTTTCTGCTGACTGTCCTTTTAGGGATTTCCTTCTCTCTTCCACCTTCAACATTTACAGACACAAAATCTGCTTTCAATCACAATGAGGAATATAGAACTCCCTTTCATTTTTTTATTGCCTCCTTTTCCTCCTCCCTCTCCTCCTCTCTCCTTTTCCTCCTCCCTCTCCTCCTCTCTTCTTTTTCTTCTCCTTCTCTTCATCCTCCTCCTCCTCCTCCTTCTTGTTCTTCATTCTTCTTCTTTTGACCTCCATTCTGTGTTTCCTCCACCTCCTCTCACTGTGTAAAGTAATTTCTAACTGGGTTGTTAAGCCCCCCCTTTTCTTTTTGCTCCAGAGCTTTCTCCCCTGAAAACCCACCCTTTAAAGCTCAATCGGAACAAATGTCAGTCCACAGAAAACCCAAATTGATGTTTGCTCCAATTCAGCTTTAAAGAGCAGGTTTTTGCAAGGAAAGCTTTTTTGGGGAGGGGTAACTGTTTGCACACAGAACGTTAAAGCACAGTAAGTATGGATAAGCCCTTAGTTATTTAGCATTTGCTGATCTTCATACTCAGCTGTTAGCACTATGCTTTCTATTTTTTTCTGTTGTGGCTTGCTGTATTTACGGTTTAAATTTATTGCTGCTTTAATGTGTTCTGTAACCTGCCCTGGAGTTTGATAATGAAAGGCAGTATATACATATTGTAAATAAATAAAGACCAGTTGAGCGATCACTTAATTACAAGCAGGACGGCAGCCTATAAAACAACAGCAACACTTCAGTACTTTGCCAGCCTTAGATTTCACCACTGGCAGCATGTGCAAGTGAGGTGATCACCACACGCTTAGGGAAGTGGTTTTCTTCAACCAAAACTCCTTCAAAGTTAGCAGGAAAAAAAAAATACTGGGAGGAAAACCACTTTGCATGCAACCTGGGCCTCAGAATACAGCCTTCAAAATGGTTTGTAAATGTTGTTTGGGAGAGCGTTCTCTCACTCTTTTTCTGAAAGCCTAAGGCCTAACACACTGCCCAGTTCCACAGACAACTTCAAATACTAGTTTGGGGCTGCAATTTGAGGAGCGCCCAAGAACCAGATGTGCCCTGAGAATTGAAAAGTTGCAGGTATTACAGCACCAGGGCCAGCCTAAAATATTTTGCTGCGTGAAGCAAAAAACCAAAATGGTGCCCCCCCCATGGCAGTTGACGCTTACTTCAACTGTGGGGATGGGACAGCAGTCATATTCACACTGTGCATTTGGTTTTCCTCAAAGAATCCTGGGAACTATAGTTTGCTAAGGGGACTGGGAATTGTAGCTCTGTGAGGGGTAAACTACAGTTCTTGGGATTCTTTGAGGGGGGGGAGCCATGGGTTTAAAATGTATGCTGCAGATATTACCTTCACAATTCTAACCCTCACAACTATCCTGTGAGGTAGGCTCAAGGGAGAGGCAATGATTGGGCCATAGTCACTGACTTGCACCTTAGCCTCCCAGGTTGTAATACAACACTCGAACTACTTTACCCCACTGGCTATCCTGTTTTAATAAAAATAAAATAATTCCGTTCCTTCCTTACAGGTTGTAAGCTGTCTTCCTGTCTTCCTGCTGTTGTGTCTCAGCGTCCTCCAATCTGTGGGGATAAAAAATGTTTAAGCGGTTGACCAAGCAGCTTATAAAAGAGCTGGGCTCAGACAGGAGGCTGATACCTGTGACTAGCCAGGTACTCACCGATAGCTTCCAGCCTCTCTCTCTGGTGACTAAAGAGCAATCCAGGTTTCCTTGGAATACGCGGAAGTATTCCCCAAGCCCTTTCAAGCTGGCGGATGTGCTCGAGAAAGGAGCAGAGGTGGAAATAGGTATGTTGTTTTTCGTATAATTTAGTAGGCATTTATTAGGGTCCGTGGGGCCAGGAGCAATACAGTGGCTTACTAGAAACCATGTCCAGACCAGGGTGCATACCAAAGCTTAGGGGAGACTTTTTTCCTGTTTAACAACTGCGACAAGCAACCCAGGAATGGGATCTAGAATTCAAGCCAAATCAGAGCATTATAGAAGAAGAAGAAGAAGAAGAAGAAGAAGAAGAAGAAGAAGAAGAAGAAGAAGAAGAAGAAGGAGGAGGAGGAGGAGGAGGAGGAGGAGGAGGAGGAGGAGTAGTTTGGATTTGACATCCCGCTTTATCACTACCCGAAGGAGTCTCAAAGCGGCTAACATTCTCCTTTCCCTTCCTCCCCCACAACAAACACTCTGTGAGGAGAGTGGGGCTGAGAGACTTCAAAGAAGTATGACTAGCCCAAGGTCACCTAGCAGCTGCATGTGGAGGAGTGGAGATGTGAACCCGGTTCACCAGATTACAAGACTACCGCTCTTAACCACTACACCACACTGGCTCATAGAGCTGGAGAGGCTCTTGTCCCAGACAGACAATGAAGATTTGCTATTTGCTTACGCATGGCTTATGTAGGCTCCGTTTGGGGTTTAGACCGGAAAGTTGTGCATGCCTCGTCTGAAGGTGTTCACACTTCCATGCACACACATTTGAAGTAGCCCTCCATGGACATTGAAATTTCATGGCTGGGGTGTCTGGGAGGCGACAAAAGAGATTTAAGGTGTTTGGATTTGTGGTTTAGCTATTCAGCGGGCCATGCTTCAAACTCGCATACCCAATATGAACTATGGATCCCGGTTCTGGTTTGCATGGAAAGTGGTTTGTAGTAATGATAGTGAAGTATAGGTGGGTTCCCATGAGGCAAGACACAAGTGATACCAGGAAGAACATTTACTGAATTAACAGAACTAGACAACAGGGGCAAAACAACTGCTTATATACATTTCTGAAAGCCTGGGCCACTCCCATTCCCAACGCGATTGGCTGTCTAAACCTCCAAGCTGCAAATCATAACTCAGAGTTTAAGGGCCAATGGCAGAGGTCCAAAACCTGAAATGTTCTGGGATTGGATATCACATATTGAATCAGAACACAGGGGCTCAGAATCCTTAGTCCAGGCTCAGGCAAACACAGACCACTGAATGCACAACGGATAGTTTGTCCAATTCAGACATAATGGCAAACCATAGGTATTTGGCATCAGGGAGCAGAAAGGATCTATGTTAACCTTGCCCCCGGCAGATCACTCCTCCCCATATCTATTCCGGTAAGCAACAAAGACACACCTGCTAAGAAGGTAGCACTTCTAGCTGCTCCACCCTCCTGCCAAGCAACTTCTTCCAGTAAGGAAGGAAACAAAGTGGACTAGGAGGGGAGAGAATGGGAGGATGAATTGCATAAACCCAATGGGTTTGGTCGTTACATACAGATCCCTTTCAAGGAAGCAGAGGTAGGAGCCACATAGTATAACAGTTCAATGCCGTCAAGAGAACCTGCTGTTCTGGCTCTGTAATTAGAAGAAGGGTGATAGCATCTGCCTGTACATATGATTTGATTATTGTGAACCTCTTTGAGAATCATCAGGAATGTGGAATGTGGTGGTTAAAGAAATAAATCTGACCGAAGTGTTTTGAATGTGGGGTTTTGTTGTGCTTTCCCCAGAACTGAAACATTCCGAACCACTTCTGTTTTCTGCAAACATCTGCCACAAATCTGGAGCAAAACTGAACCTCAAGATACAGACTGCCGCAGTGGATATCGGCGGCTTGGGCTCGGCCTGCTTGTCTTCCTCTCTGGTGGCTGTGAGGAAAACCTATGTAGACACCAGGGAGCTGTGGTGAGCAGGGCTTTGCAGGGTGCTTGGGAAGGGGAGAAGTCGACCAGGCTTGTTGGCCATTGCCTTTTTTGGTTTCTGCAAATGGAGAGCCTTCTCTTGCACCGCAAAAGGAGACTGGAGCTGCTCCAGGAAGCTGACTTTGGGTGTCACCAAGAGCTGCAGAGTAGGACAGAGAAATGGATCAGGCCCACATTCATTCTCACATCCACACTGCACATCGCCCCTGCAAAGAACCCTGAGAACTGTAGTTCATAGAGCTACAGTTCCCAGCACCCTTAGCAAACTACAATTCCCAGGATTTGTTGGGGGATTGCCATGTGCTTTAAATGCGCACCAAATAGGCAGTGGGTGTTGGGCACCCTGTCTTCTAAACTGTCTTTCAGTGAAACTTTTCACACCATGACTGTACCAGGCTCCCTCTGAACAGGAAGGATCACAGAATAGGAATAGCCTGGCAGTCCTTATGAGGGCAGCTAGCACTATGGAGCTCATCTGAAGCACCATTTCTCACTGCAACCTGGCATGAAGGTAAAGGTAAAGGGACCCCTGACCATTAGGTCCAGTCTTAGCCGACTCTTGGGTTGCGGCGCCTATTTCGCTTTATTGGCTGAGGGAGCCAGCGTACAGCTTCCGGGTCATGTGGCCAGCATGACTAAGCCACTTCCGGCAAACCAGAGCAGCACACGGAAACCGTTTACCTTCCCGCCAGAGCGGTACCTATTTATCTACTTGCACTTTTTGGCGTGCTTTTGAACTGCTAGATTGGCAGGAGCAGGGATTGACAACGGGAGCTCACCCCATCGCAGGGATTCGAACCGCCGACCTTCTGATTGGCAAGCCCTAGGCTCTGTAGTTTAATCCACAGCGCCACCCGCGTCCCTGCAACCTGGCATACCCAACATTAAATGACAAAGCAAGGTGAAAGCAAAAAAGATGAAAGTTCCCACGTGGAAAGGAACAAGCAAAAGCTGCAACAGCAGCTCAGTACAAATAGAATCTGTTTTTGCTAAGAGGGCTTAAGACTTAACTGCAGCCCCAACAGTGTCCACTAGAGGACAGTCAAGGATAGAAGAAAGAAAGCAGCCTTGAGTTAGGATTCCTTGAGTTGGGACTTGAGTTACACACTCCTTGCAGAATCTGCTACAATCCTTGCCTTGTCTCTGGAATGCTCACTCTCCTCACTTTCAAGGATTTATTCATTTCATAAAATGTATACATTGCTTGATTGTAAAACACACACACACACACACACACACACACACACACACCAACCAACCATCAAAACAGTATACAAAAAAGGAAAACAATAAAACCAAGGAAAAAAATTACAACCCTCCTTTAAAGCATGCAAAAATTAAAATACTAAAACATATTACAATGACCTCAACTTTCTGAGCATCCGGGTAGCAGTGGTGTAGCGGGGGTTGCCGGTGCCTGGGGTGGAACAAATACTGTGCAGTTGTGGACTGGGCAGTTGTGGGGGAGGCATGCGCATTAAGATGATGCTTTTAGTCTTGAAGTAAAACTGCCAGGAAGGTCACATGGAAAGCGGACAGGGAGACACACCATGTTGTCCTTTGCCTCAGCAAGCAAATTGTCTTGGGCAGGATCCGGGGGTGGGGTCTGGGAAAGTGCCACATCGCTGGGAAACTTTTGCTCTGTAGCCCTTCCCAGAGTGGCCCTCATGAGGGGCGCAGAAGCCCCCCGGTTCTTTCCTCACTCAGCAAGAACCCTGAATGCTTAGGAGCCATTGCAATGTACCTCCCTGTTGCTTTCAGGAAAATGGTGCCATCCCTCAGTCTTCTCCAGCAACTCTACCCCAAGCTGCATTTCTATGTTGTGACGGAGGCTTTCGAGATAATGGAGCCGCTTCTGATTGAGGAGACTGTCCAAGCAGGCGGCAAGGGAACGGTGACAGCAGCGGAAATATTGACGATACAGGTTTGTGGCCTTTAGCTTTGTGGTTTCTCCCTCTTCTCTCTCTCTCTGTCTCCCACAACTCCCCATTTGTGGAATGCTCTCCCCAGGGAAGCTTGCCTGGCGCCTTCATTACAGGTCTTTAGGCGCCAGGCAACAAAGTGTCTCTAGGTAGTTGCACCTGTTCTGTCAAATGCCCTCCTCTCAGATGCTTTTTCGTAGACATCTGAAGGCAGACCTGTTTGGGGAAACTTTTAATGTTTGATGTGTTTGTTGTGTCCCTTTATTTTTAGTTGGAAGCTGCCCAGAGAGACTGGGGTAACCCAGTCAGATGGGTGGGAAACAAACAAACAAACAAAATGTTGTTGTTACCAGGTAATTGGCTGATTAAACGATCAAACTATGACCTTTTATAAGTGCTTGTGAGAGGGGGGTTGTTGCTATGTCTTTTGTGTTCTCATTTCGTATTTTTATTGCCCTTTGATCTTCAAATGAAGGGCAGTATACAAATTGAAATAATAATAATAATAATAATAATAATAATAATAATAATAATAATAATAACAACCACAAGAACAACAACTGTCTGCACACAGGGCCTGAGCACAACAGTGAAGAAGAATGCAATGCTGATCCCCCGGGGCACAGTGCTGGCCTACGTGGTTGAGAAGCTCCAAACCTATGACGAAGAACTGGGTGAGTGAAATGAGTTGTCTGTACAGATTGAGACGGGGGTAGTTTCCACACAGAATGTGAAAGCATCTTGAGCCAGGATGGCGAACCTACGGCCCTCCAGTTGTTGGATTCCAACTCCTTTCAGCCCCAGACAACATGATGGGACTTATAGTCCAGCACCTGGAGGTTCCACAGTCTCTGCCCTCTTGATGATCTAGAGAGCAGCTCTCTCATTTTTAAATGGTCAGGGCTATCAGCGCCCCTTCCACTAGTAGCATGAAGCTTCCAGCAGGTTGTCCATGAGTCAATTCACCCTGCAACGGAGTGAGAAAATGATTGTCAAGTGGGATGCCAAGAAGCAGATAAACAAGAAGAGTTCTTACCAAGTAATTTATTCAGTATTCACAGAGAGAGAGAAAGGAATGCAGTCTCTCTTAGATGATGGCGTTGCTCCAAGTAAAGTCCCACCCCCTCAGTCCCTCCTATTCTACATCACCCCTGAGCCTGCTGATCTGTGCTTTCTGCCTCTGAGCTTTCTGTTCTGCTATTCTCAAGGCATGCTGGGTCCTGGGGGGGGGGTCTGGAATGCTTTCTAGACACACTGAGTCTGTCAGCTGTCTTTCCCCTAGTGCTTCTTCTTCTTCCTGCTCCCCTCCCAATATTTCCCAGCTTCTCCACTCTGCAGCCTCTGAACTATGACCTTCTGCAAACCACTGTTCTAAATCTATACTGTCTCCCTCTTCTCCGGGAAGTGGAGGGCGGGGTGGGGCGAACTTCACCATCCCTCCTCTTTGGACCAGTCCCTGACAGTGATGCTTTTGGTGTGCAGAACCACAGGAATTGGAGAGCTTGCTGGGTGGTGTGATAACAACTGGTGTGTGAGGCATCTACCTGTAGTTAAACAGTTCAGCACCGCAGGTTGCCCCCGAGTCACTCTGAGACCATGGAAGACATGAAGAACTCGATTCTGCAATCCTTTCCTGATCATTTCTTCGTTTTCTTTCCAGTTTTGCTCTGCCAGCGGCTTCAAACAAAGTTGGTTTCCTCACTCACGTATGATGGTATGTGTGAGACTGTTATTTATAATTTACACATAATAATGCACTCAAAATGTATGGCGCTTTGCGGAATAATGTAAGCGAAACAAAAAGAGACAGAGAGGACTCTGTCTTGATAATTTTCCAGTATGAATGTCCAAAGTAGGCAGAATAAGAAGGAGGTGAGGGAACAGAGGAAAAGGTGTGCAAAGATTACTAGAGTGGCTAAATTAGCACCGCACAGCACTATTAAATTTCCCCCACCTGATGGGTTTCACAGTGTTTTCTGCTCCAGCTCTTCACATCAACACGGCTTCGTTAGTGTCAGATTCATTTCTGCTCATGCACACATGAAGGGGGGGCGTTTAACAGGGCGGGGATGTCTTTGCCCTGTGCCAGGTGTTCACACCTTGGCTAGAGATGAATTAGGAACAGCTTACGGACTCTAGTTGGTGTGAAGCTGGTTTGAGAAACAGGGACTCAACCCGTAGTGTTCTATTGAAAAGGTCCAGGGTGCATAATGAGTTTTGGATGATGCGTGAACCCAGCACTTGGAAACGCAGTGAGTGCACAGTGAACACAGCTTTAGCTAACATGAATTCCAAGTGGGTATTTTTAAGCCAGTATTTTTTAATTTCTCTCTCCTTCTCCCTTTAGCATTCCAGGATGAGCTGGGCTCCTCACTAACAGGCAAGTGGCCTTCTGTTGCTTTCTGATTTCGCGCCTGCATTCTGCCTGTCCCCATCCTGCAGATCTTTCCCACCAGAGACCAGCAAATTCCTTCCATAGCTCCATGGCAGAACATCTGTTTTCCATGCGGGAGGTTCCACGTTCAGTCCCTAGCATCTCCTGGTAGGAATGGGAAATAAGTGATCTACTGCCAGTCAGTAGGTCTGGCTCAGTATAATAAAAATTGTAGAATCACAGAATCGTAGGGTTGGAAGGGATCCCGGGGGTCATCTAGTCCAGCCCCCTGAAATGCAAGGATCTCAACTAGATCATACATGACAAGTGGCATCCAACTGCTGTTTAAAATCCTCCAAGGGAGGAGAGTCCACCACTGCTCGTGGGAGGATGCTCCACTGTCAAACAGCTCTTAATGTCAGAAAGTTCTTCCTGATGTTTACTCAGAATCTCCTTTCCCGTATCTTGAAGCCACTGGTTCAGGTCCTAACATCTGGAGCAGGAGAAAACAAGCTTTGCTCCATCCTCCAAGTGACAGCTCCTTAGATATTTGAAGGTGTCTGTTACATCTCCTCTCAGTCTCCTCTTCTCTGTGCTAAACATACCCACCTCCCTCAACCATTCCTCCTAAGGCTTGGTTGCCAGACCCTTGGTCATCTTGGTCACCCTCAAATGGACATGTTCCAGCACATCAATATCCTTCTTTAATTGCGGTGCCCAGAACTGGACACAGTTCTCCAGGTGTGGTCTATGTTCCTCTTGCTCCTCTCAAAGCTGAACCCAGCTGAAATTAGCTCCCGCTGCCTCTGAAACTCAGCGCCATACTATTCATTTAAGCTATTTATGTATCGCTGGAATATCTAAGCAATGTGCCCTAACAAGCACTTTTAACAGAGAGGCTGGTTATGGTAAGTGGCCCATCATAAACCAGCCTCAGTCCTCAAAGGCAAAGCCACCTCCTCTCTTAGATCAGGGGTGGCGGAGCTGTTGAACCTGTGTGTTATCAGAAGCGCCGTAGTCCAAATTATGCTAACCATCTTGACTGCAACCTTTAGCTGTCCAGCAAGTGAAAGACGCCGTCAAAGAGGCATATGAACCGCTGGCACTCTTGAGCCAGCCTTTGAAGAAGCAGCTTCTGGAATCCTTCGAAGTTTTGCTGCAGGACGGAGAAGTCGCTTCCACTGTCCAGTCAATGGTTCGTCACTTTTCTCACCTGCCCGATAGCTCATATACTGTGCTATTCTGCTGCATGTAGGTGTAGACCAGGGTTTCCCAAGCTTGGGTCTCCAGCTGTTTGTGGACTACAGTTCCCATTGTCCCTGACTGCTGGTCCTGCTAGCTAAGGATGATGGGAGTTGTAGTCCACAAACGGCTGGAGGCTCAAGCTTGGGAAACCCTAGTGTGGACACAGACTAAATCTGTAAATGCCAGGGATGGAGAACCTGTGACCCACCAGACGGGGGCTGGGGGGGGGATGTAGACAAAATGGGAACTGCCGCTTTGCCCTGCTGCCACCACTGACCTGCTCATGCCACTGCTGGCTTAGAAGCAGCACCATCTGTGCAAATTTGGGGGAAGGGTTTGCAAATTTCGGGTAAGGATTTTGCCCCAGATGGATGCAATCTTGCCCAAAATCGGTGCTGCTGGGGGCGGTGCTTCTCCACCACTGGTGTTGGCTGGGCAGGTGGGACACTCATTGGCATGCCACCTGTGGGCATCTGCCACCTGAAGCAGCAGCCTCACTCACCCTGCCTGCTGGCTGGGCCAGCTCTGCCTCTAGATGTTGTTGGACTACAACTCCTATCATTCCTAACTATTAGCCATGCTAGCTGGGGCAGATGGGAGCTGGAGTCAAGCAACACCTGCAGGTTCTTCTTCACAGCAGATATGTACCCTTCCAGTGTCTATTTCAGTCTCAGCGCTTGTTCCGGGAAGCTGCTACCAAAGTATCTTCTTCCTCGAGCTTCCAGCCTGTCTGTTCCAAGATCCTGGCTTTACCCAAACTTATCCACTCAGTCTCTGCACCTAATCACATTGCTTATCTTCCCAGAAGTCCTTAATTGGAACTTAGCAGCAAATATGCATCTCGGCTCTGGGGGGAAAAGAAAAGAAAGGCATTGGTAGCTAAGGGCTCTGCTATATGCGGCAGCTGTCCATTTTCACCCCTGTTGACTGACCAATTGCTATAATTTCCCATCAGCTGGAGCTTTCTATGGCAGGAAACAGTGTCGATCACTCCATGCTGGAGTCCCTGAATGAGGAACACCGACCTTCTGTGGAAAAGCTGCTTTCCTATTTAGGGATTTCTCAAGACACGGAGAGTGCGAAAAACCAAGATCTCTGGGGACCAGTCAACTTCCTTTGTTCTTCTCTAGATGGTATGGAAAACACTTATTGGTTGGGTGTGTCTGCTTGGCTTCCCCAAGGCAAGAGGGGTTGGTGGATAGTTTTTGCACCTTCATTGCAAGCCTTTAAGCCAGGCATACATAAGCAAACTCGGCCCTCCAGATGTTTTGGGACTACAACTCCCATGATCCCTAGCTAACAGGACCAGTAGTCAGGAATGATGGGAACTGTAGTCCCAAAACATCGGGAGGGCCGAGTTTGCCTATGCCTGCTCTAAGTCATCCATCCAGACCTGTCTGTTCTGGATAACTTTGCGCATGTCTGTGTAAAAGATGCTACCATCCAGATGTGACAGTATTGCTCCATTTATCATGTCTTGGGATTTGTGTTCACAGACTTGGACTATGAGATGCTACCACTGCTGGATACCATCCTGGAGAAGAAGAAAATGGCCCAGCAGCTGGAGATGGTGAGGCCCTTCCGGGTTAACTCCTTCCATGTAGTTTTTTTAAAATAATAATAATAATAATAATAATAATAATAATAATAATAATAATAATAATTTTAAGGAAAAGATCAACATTCATGCCTGGGAGGTATTCATTTGCTCTTCCCTCACCCTTTACATCAGGACGATTTTCCCTTAAGCGTTTTAACATTTTGTTATGGCCACTGGCTGTCTCTTTCTTGGTCATCCACTCTGTCCAAGATGGTTGATCTTTCCTCATTGGGGAAGGGACAGTTAGGAAGAACGTAAAAGATCTTTCTGGAGTATTTTGAATCAGAGTTTGGGTGAGGTGACTTCTCCCTAGCTACGGTGAGGTGAATGTGTATGTGTGAAGAAACAAGAAAGCAGGCTGGGAACAGACTAAAGAGAAGTCTATCAGTGGCTACTAGTCCCTATGGTTGTATGTTACCTCATATATTACAGGTAGCCTTGTGGCAGGAAGGGAAACGGCGTTTCCGTGTGCTCTGGCTTCCATCATGGTGTTCCGTTGTGCCAGAAGCGGTTTAGTCATGCTGGCCACACGACCTTGAAAGCTGTCTGTGGACAAACGCCGGCTCCCTCAGCCTGAAAGCGAGATGAGTGCCGCAACCCCATAGTCGCCTTTGACTGGACTTAACCGTCCAGGGGTCCTTTACCTTTTACCTTTACAGTGGTACCTCAGGTTACATACGCTTCAGGTTACATACACTTCAGGTTACAGACTCCGCTAACCCAGAAATAGTGCTTCAGGTTAAGAACTTTGCTTCAGGATGAGAATAGAAATTGTGCTCTGGTGGTGCGGCGGCAGCAGGAGGCCCCAATAGCTAAAGTGGTGCTTCAGATTAAGAACAGTTTCAGGTTAAGAATGGACCTCTGGAACAAATTAAGTACTTAACCTGAGGTACCACTGTATATTACCTCAGTAGCTGAGGCAGTATGTCAGTTACTAAGAATCCAAAATGGGAGTGTGTTTTTGTGCTCAAATTCTGCTTTGGGGCTTTCCACAGGCATCTGGTTGGTCACTGTGAAAACAGGGTGGTGGACTAGACAGAATTTTTGTCCAGCAGGGCTTTTCTCACGTCGTCTTCAGTTACTGCCCTCTCCCACAATTCATCCCGGAAATTGTACCCTGCTGTATCTGTGAGCACTTGCGCGCCCAAGGAAGGCGATTACTGCTCATATGCCAGAGGAAGGGGCAGGTGTCAATTGGCCCTTTCACTCATTTTGTCCCACTCTCTCTCTCTTTTTTACACCAAAAGATGGATGGCATTTTGGAGTGGATTCTTTTTGGCGACGAAGGCAGCGATTTCGAGATTCCACACCATTCCTTGAAGAACGAAGAAATTCACCTGGCCATTGAGATGCTGCAAACTTGTGGGCTGGATTTGGAAGCTGGGAAAGACTCCACCGTCTGTCTGTGGAGCAACGAAGCCCGTTCAGAACTGGCTGCTCTGTACTCCAGCTTGTATGCCCTGCAGATCCTAAGTGGGTGAAGCAGGAAGTAAAACAGATCCTAAGAAGGCAAATCTTTCCCCCTGTTGCAAGGGGGGTCAGCTGGGCTGAGGTCTTAATGTGTAAAGCCCTGAACAGCACTCAGTGCTTCCACCCTTTTGAGCCCGTCCAGTTCTGAATTGGCTGGTGCTTCCTGCTTCTCCGCTTGTGGAATGGAGTGATTGGAAGACCACAAGAAGTAGCAAATGGTTTGCACTAGGCTGCTGGGGAGTGGTTTGCCATCCCAGTTACCATCCTAGCCTTTATGGTTTTCCATCTTCTGATGTGTCTTTGTGAAATCCAGCCACATGGCCCAGATGCCAGACCAAGATGGCACATGAGGTCCTCAAATCATCAAATGCATGATTCTTGCAGGAACCTTGGAAATATTTGTTGACAAGGTTCTTCCACTTGGCAACCCAGTCATGTGGGCAGCATATAAATATCATCATCATCATCATCACCATCATTATTAGGAGGGGTATTTGGTCCAAAGGCCACATGTAACATTAATACAAATGTGGAGGCTTCCTGTTTCACAAGAAACTGCAGCTATTCGACAACTAGAGTGTAACCCTAAACTATGATTATCCTAAGACTTTTCAGAAGAGTGTTATACGGCCTCAGTGGTCCAGCTTCTGTATGGCAATACACTGTTGGAAGTGGGAGGAGCCAAATTCTCAGCTGCTGAGTTCAAAATTAGGAATAAATTCCCTTGAAACGAGGATCACAAATTGTGACTATTAAGACACTCAGGATGCCTAGAGACTAGTATCATTCAGGTGTTTTTGTTGGGATCAATATTTAATTTTGGAGATGCCTTAGTTTTGCTTTATTGGTATTATGTTTCCACATATTTATTGTTAGCTATTTATTGTTAGATCTTATTATGAATTATGTGCTTAATTTTATTGTATATTTACTAGACATTCCATGGTGGAGGTAAATACAGTGCTACCGTTTCTATGTCTTTCTTTGACTCTCGTTTGAACCCATGATTGGAGCGGAAAACGATGAAATAACAAGTCTTAGGATCCACTCTCCATTTTTCTCATTTTGTTTTTATTTAGCAGGATTTTGCTCCATAGTTTTTAATCCGTATATTTGTACACGGCTGGCAGACCACTGCATTGTTTGGGCTGTAGCTCCCAGGGTCACAGGCCACTGCGAACCAAATGGGCAAACGTCATATTGGGGAAATGAAGCCATCTAATGGGTTATTAGTCATTATATTCTTGCAACAATCAAGATTATATATCTACCTCTCCATGCACACACATACAAAACATATACACAAAGGACCAAGTGCAACAGCATTGCAAGCGCTTGTCTAATCTTTGCAATTAAGGGAAACATTTATTTACAATTCCAAGTTATTTGTTGAATGGCCACTCCCACATCTTGCAACACTGCATATATTCCACCAATTCATCAGGTTTTTTTGTTTTTCTTGTTACTATTTTTGCTGCCAAACTTCCAGTGCTCATTTGTTATCTTTAACATCAAATCCTTGTTGTAACAGTGACAGTGGGAAGCAAAGCAATTTTCACAGGATGGGAATTACAAATAGCAGGGGTACCTTGGTTGTTGAACTTAATCTGTTCTGGGAGTCCATTCGACTTCCAAGACTGTTCGAAAACCAAAGCGCAGCTTCCAATTGGCTGCAGGAGCTTCCTACACTCAACCGGAAGCCGCGTCGGAAGTTTGGCTTCCAAAAAACGTTTGCAAACCAGAACACTTACTTCTGGGTTTGCAGCGTTCAGGAGCTGATTTGTTCAGGAGCCAAGTCATTTGACAACCAAGGTACCACTGTACAATTAAGAACTCAGTCCAATGGTAGGCACATATAACAGCTAAGGCTGCTTTCACCCAGGGGTGCCATCTCCTGGGGGCCAGGCCCTCTTGGACACACACCCCAATATTTTTGGGGGGTGGCCAGGCCCCCACTATGTTCAAAAGCAGTAGAGGAGGAGGTCAGGTGTGGAGCCAAGTGCAGCATGGCTTTAGCAGCTGCTTCCTTCTCCTGTTGCTGCCACAGAGGGGAAGGAGCAAGGAAGCAGCCCCTAGCCCAGGCATAGGCAAACTCGGCCCTCCAGATGTTTTGAGACTACAATTCCCACCATCCCTGACCACTGGTCCTGTTCGCTAGGGATGATGGGAGTTGTAGTCCCCAAACATCTGGAGGGCCAAGTTTGCCTATGCCTGCCCTAGCCGGTCACAGTATCAGGTAGAGGAGGAGCTTCAGTCATTGAAGCCATGCAGCCACTGTCTTTGGCTCCACCCCCGGCTCCTCCAACATCCTGATGTCACGAGCACAACATCAGGATGGCACACCCATGACGTCATGCACCACATGATGTGCCCCCCTTCAGAAGCTGGCACCTCTGCTTTCACCCTTCTCCAAATGTCGCTACACTATTTGTATTTACATGTGTGCAGAAGGAATAAAAATACTTTCAGGATAAATATTTCAATAGTATTTTGAGAGGTTTTTGGTTGGGCAATGTGCTGCAGAAACGAATTGGGGTTGTTGTTGTTTTTTGCCAAAGTGGCACTGACCTAAAATAGACAGATTCACCCATCCCTGTTTCTTAAAAGAGCAATTGCACCTCTGTGCTTTTGAGGTTGCGGAGGAGGTGTTCTCTCAACCTCAAAAAGCTGTGCTCGAAGAGCCCTTATATCGCTTGATTTAATAGGAGAAATCAAGTGGGCATTCATTGCTGGGTGATCTGAGCCCGACCTCTCTCAGCCTCAGTAGCTACCTTGCAGAGCTGTGATAATAAATGAGGAGCAACCGTCCCAAAGCCATGTGTGCCATCCCAAACACTTTGGAGGAGGGTGGTGAGGGTGGTGGGAATAGATAGATAATAAAACAAATACCGCAGCAATTTGCACAGTCGCTGTGGGCGATGTCGTTTTTCCCAAATCCTGGCCGGCAGCTGTCCAGCCGAGTGACTTGTAAACTGTGGTCTACGTAATGGATTGCAGGGGCATTCTGAAACTCATGTTTCATGATGTACTGCTGCCTACGGAAGAACTCTTCCACGAGCGATTGGGCCTAAAACATACAATTAAGTCAGAAAAACACAACAATGTGCATGTTGACTGGATGCATCAATGTTACATATTTCCCAACGCATAACAAGAGGGGCTTATTCCTTCTCACTTCCTTGCCCTTGCCAGTGCATTGTATAGCAACCATTCTCTCCCCACTTCATTACATAAAGGAGCAAGTTTTTAGTCCCCATAAATTGTGCACTAACATTTGAAAATGCCTGCAGAAGGCCCCTCTAGTGTTCAAACGTCTATGCTGTTTGAAGTTGCTTGCTCCCTGCACTTTTAAAGGATAGCAATGGGCTATTTGAAGCATTTCACACCACTGCAGTGCATGTCATGAGGAGCGGCATCCGCTGAAATCACCCTCCCACTTCAGGATAAAAACCGAAGGTGCAGGAACCCTGGCCTCTGACTTTAGGGTTATGGCTGCTCCCTTTAATTTCTCCAGCCAGTGTTTATCCCCTCCTTTTCCTGTTGGCACTGCCAGCCTCATTGTTCAGTAGGCTGTCATGGCAGCCATGCTTCTTGGTAATACTGGGCATGTGCTAATGGTAGAGGGTGTCCCTTGATACTGGTAGGGCAGGCCAGGGAGACCAGGAGGAGGTGGAACCAGAGCCAAAGATAGGCAGAGCCAAGTAATTCTAGTTTGGTTCCCACCCTGCTCCTTGCTGAGTTCTGCCAGGGCAGTGCTGAAACCAACAGCCAGGGCCATCCCCTCAACTGGATGCATGTAAAGAGACAGACAGGTAGGCGCTGGCAGAGGGCAGATTGAGGTTAAAGGGATAATAATAATAATAATAATAATAATAATAATAATAATAATAATAATATTTATTTATACCCCGCCCTCCCCAGCCATGGCCGGGCTCAGAGCGGCTTACAAGCAATAATAAAAACAAGATGAATGATTACAACTTAAAAACAAAAATAAAATACAACATTAAAATAATGGAACATTAAAATATTAAAATGTAGCCTCATTGCAGGAGGAGAAGGAAAAGAAAAAAGAGAGGGAGGGAGGGAATCAAATTGGCTCCAAGCCAAAGGCCAGGCAGAACAACTCTGTCTTACAGGCCCTGCGGAAAGAAATCAGATCCTGCAGGGCCCTGGTCTCATGAGGCAGAGCGTTCCACCAGGCTGGAGCCAGAGTTGAAAAGGCCCTGGCTCTGGTTGAAGCCAATCTAACTTCCTTAGGGCCTGGGACCACTAGGGTGTTGTTATTTATGGACTTTGAGGCTCTCCGTGGGGCATACCAGGAGAGGCGGTCCCGTAGGTATGAGGGTCCTAGGCCGTGAAGGGCTTTAAAGGTCAAAAGCAGCACCTTAAATCTGACCCTGTACTCCACCGGGAGCCAGTGCAGCTTGAAAAGCACTGGGTGAATATGCTCCCATGGCAGAGACCTCATGAGGAGCCTTGCTGCAGCATTCTGTACCCGCTGGAGTTTCTGGGACAGCTTCAAGGGCAGCCCTGCGTAGAGCGAATTACAGTAGTCAAGCCTGGAGATGACCGTCACATGGATCACTGTGGCCAGGTCGGGGCGGGAAAGGTAAGGGACCTACTGCTTGATGCGGCGAAGGTGGAAAAATGTCGCCTTGGCTGTTGCTGTAACTTGCGCCTCCATGGAAAGGAGGGTAGTGCCCCATTTACCCTAATGGACTAACCACAAGGGGGGGGGGTGCGTTCAAAGCAGTTAGCCAAAAAAAGAGAAAAAGGACAACTGCAGCAGCGGATGTGCAGAACAGTTATTGATCCAAGCACTGCCAGTTGGGGAGAGGGGGCACTTTCCTATCTCCACCCCCAAAAACCTAACTTTGAGAGCAATCCGAACCCAAGATACTGCAATAGAGTACACAGTGTACAAAGGAGGCTATATGCCAAGGAGTAGGGAAAGGTATTTTACGTTTTGTAGGCTGCTCTGAGCCTCTATTCCCTCTCTCCCAACTCACTTATCTCGTTAGCATTTTGGAATGTATAACTGTTCAATATTCCTGTTCAGAATTTTTTTTGAAAAGAACTCCGACCTTTTGAACACGGTTGTTGGTCACATCTTCACAGTCAGAGGCCATCTTGCCACAGATAAGTTCCCAGCCAGGGGCAAATGGACTCACTAAAAGGCAAAGAAATACAACTGCCTGCTGATGAAAATCCATTTTTCTGTTAATTGTGCCTAAAGAATCACCAAAGACAGGATTTTTACACTCATTCCCAAGCCTTATTTACTCACAATTAAACCTGGGCGATTGGAATGGAATTTGCTTCCAGGAAAGGTTGCTTAGGACTGCAGCTGCAAAGGCTGCCTTCTTTAAAGCTATACTAGCTCTGCCTTGTTCAGGAGTGTTATTAGAAAAGGACGGACAATCCAGGAGACACATCACCTGTCTTATAGTTCCATCTTTGGGCCAGGAAGCGGGGGGAGGGAATAAACCCCAAACCCTAAGCTCTTAAAGTGATGGGTGAAGCAAGCAACAGAAGGAAGAAGGAATGTGGCTTCAGTTATACTATAACCAAGTACCATGGACAGCGACAGAAGGCCTGGCCTATGGCAGTGGCTTTCAAACTTTCTATCTTGTGAGAAGACTTTTGCCATTGATTTCTCTGCCATTAAACCCCAGGGCCTTGCAGCAAATTCTGGGGCATGTTCTGTGCTGCAGGCAGCTCTCATGATGTCGTTTGGGCCTTCACTTTGCCCCGTGTGAGCCCATGTGAACCAAGACCCAACCCTCTCTGGTGGCTGCATATTGCAAGGAAGTTCAGTGGAGGTATGCAAGAGACCATTCAGGAAGCTTGTGTACTGTCAGAAAGACAGGGCACTTTCTCTTCTGATAAGAGATAAAATGCCCTTTAGGGAAACTCTCTAAAGGCCAGTCAGGGGGATCTTTTATCTCTGATCTTAGCACCAAACAACATAACACTAAAATTGGAAATAAATCCTCTGCCTGCTGTTTAAGAGTAAAAGGCAGCATTTCCCCCTTTTATTCCTAAAGAACAGGCAGAGGGCCTATTTCAATGCTGTGGTGTTTGGTGCTAAGATTGGAGATAGAATATCCCTCTGACGGATCTTTAGAGATCCTCTCTAAGTATCTAGCTCTATGTGGATCATCCCACCACTGTTTCCCCATTGGCCAAAGGCCATGGTGACAAAACAGAACCACCCCTCTTCTGTTACCTTGAAAAACAATGAACAGCTCATCTTCTAGCCCATGTTTTGGTCGCTTGACAGAAAAGCATCTGTAGGACGTCTCGCTGATACGACACGTCAGGTGGGAAATCAGATTGTTCAAGATCTTATTTAGCTCTTGAAAGAATTGATGATTTGTTGTTAGACGGCACTCTTTGGTCGTAAAGTGAACAGCCATTCGATACGTGTAATCTGGTTCCCGATATGCTTTAAAAGATGGGGGTGAGAGGAGAAATGTGTGTGACTCTAAATGGTATGCACTATCATCTGCTGTTGTTGCTAACCATATTTATCTATTTATAAAGCACCTACCGCAACTACGATTTGTACAGAAAACAAAAGACCCAGGCTCTTTTCTCTCAGGCTTGTGGTGTAAATTGATCTATTGTTTTCAGGCCTCGGTCAATGTATTTGGGTTGTGATCTATGAATTGGCTACAATCTGACACCAGGTAAGCCACACCAGTAGAAGTGCTGCTGCTGTTTCTCTTTCTCACTTAAAGTTTATTTCCTTGGCCACTAAAAGTCAGGGAAGAAGCAGGGCACCTGGGACAAAATCCACGAACAACGGTCATGTTAGCACAACTGTGGTTTAGTATAATGTGCATGAGCTAGAATGAGCGTTCATGTGCTAATCCTTTCCTCTTCTCTTGCACAGCCAGGAGGAGTTTAAAGCTTCAGGTTTAAGTTAACCATGGCCTTTTCTCGACTGACGCACTGTGGTTAGCATTAACAAGCCAGCTTCAAACCATGGCTTGGGTGGTTGGCTTGTTTAAGTTCACTATAGTTACTCAGAACCATGGCTCCAGGACTGGGAAGCTGGATGGGGAGAGACATTAGAGGAGCATGCAAGCTCAAGGCTTGCTCAGGTTTGTCCCAACTCAGGCGCCTTGCATTAAAACTGTGAAGCGCCCTGAGACCTGCAGGTATAGGGCAGTATACAAATTTAATAAATAATAACAAATAATTAAAACTGTGGATTAGTATGACATGTGAACCAGCTCAGTTTCTGCATATTAGTAGTAAACGGGTGCTCTGGGGCACTTACATATAAGCAGTTAGTACAGAATCCCGGTTTAATTGCAGAGAAAGAGAAGCAGAAGAAAACCTGTACCCCCCCCCTCTCTCTGTGTGTGTGTGTGTGAGAGAGAGAGAGAGAGAGAGAGAGAGGGAGGGGAAGGGGGGAGAGAGAGAGGTGTTGGCTTGGCCAGCTCTTGTGCCTTTTATAGCGGGTTGATCTGTCAAAAGATGCCCAGGGAGCACCTTCCAGATAATGGAGATAAAGTACCTACCGGTGTCTGCAGATTCAGCTGCTGTTAAAGGCACAGGAGTAGGAGCTAACTGAAAAGCTGGCAACCCTAGTTGAGTCCTCAATTAGAGGACGGTGCATTTCTGAGTATCCAAACTTCTCTGGTATGTTGGGGCTTTTTGGAGGCTCAGAGCAGCCTGATTCAGCTCTAGGCAAGGCCTAGAGGAAGAGTTAGGAGGGCGCAGGCAAGACAGGACTTGCTTCTCTTACCATACACCATAAACCTATATGTCTTGAATATCTCTCGTTCTCCTTTCATGTCGGGCTGTAAAACTCTGTAAGAAAGTGTGCAAGTGTAAGATCCAGACAGGTGCTCTGTAAAACCGTGCACCATCAACTTTCCAGTAGCTGTGAGATTCACATAACTTTTCCCTAAAAGAAAGAAAGAAAGAAAGAAAGAAAGAAAGGTAAAGCCACGTCAACAGACATGCAACATACATGAGCCTAGAGAATCTGTGCTCTAAGGCAGCTGCAGGCATGCAAGGGATCTGGTGGGAGGAGTCCTACAATACATGCAAATGGCATCCTAATTTTGCTTTCTGTGCTGGGGCAGCTGCCACCATTAGAAGTCACTATTAGCGCAGATACCCAAATAAATGACCCTGTTTAACCATATAATAGGAAACCATATAATTTCCCAGCTGTCAATTTCAAAAGTGATTTGCCATGCGCCAGGGCAACTGAAAGTCAGGAAACACAAGCCCAATAACCTCTTGGGCAAATGGAAGTAGTTACACAGTTATTTGGATCCCAGCAGACAAGCACCTAATTTCTGTGCTACTCTGGCACTCTGGTTGTGGCACATTATGGTGTATGGGTGAATCCACCTCTCCATGTGGAGGGGGTGAGCTTGTAGCCCTGTCTTCAGGAGGGAGTTGAGCTAGAAAGCCTATTGATCCTTTCTATTGCAGGGGGTTGGACTAAATTACCCACGTGGTCCCTTCCAACTCTACAATTTCTGATTCTGCCAAAAAGGTAACTCACGTCTCAGGTTCAGTCCATCTGGCCCAATCCATAGGTAGTTGGGGTCTATGACTTCACTTTGTGAAAGTGACAAGTCCATGCACACTAGAAAGGGGCTGTCTCTGTGTACTTTGACATAGACATTCACTGCAGAAGAAGAAGATGTTGAAAAATGGTCATATCTTGAGCATAAGTAAAGATAAAGGTAAAGGACCCTGGACCAGGGCCGGATTTAGATGAAGAGAGGCCCTAGGTTACTCCACTTGTGAGACCCTTCCCCACCCCACCCCCACAACTAGAAGAAAATGGAAAAGTATTATAAACAAAAATGCATAAAATTAATACTGACAAACTTCTGCAATAACTGAACTTTGTAAACCTTTTGCGGTCTGGGCAGGCCGTGTTGTCCTCTTATATACCTGCTGGGATTGACAAGGCATCTGACCCTCACCTGAATCTCATAGCTCTCCTGTAGCTGCCTCTGATTAGTTCATTTAACTCTTGGCGGAAATAATTAGCATGTGCATGGAAGTTGCCAAACTAATTAACCAACTAGAAGGATTACTCTTAATAGCACCGGTTTTCCTATGACTTGATATTGCTGGATAGTTTTGATGACCAGCAAAAGCATTTTTAGTTTGCTTTCTGTTGCCACTCTGGAACTTTTCTTTATTAGTGCCACTTTGTTTTGTACGATTCCTTGCAAATGAAGGAAAACAACTTTTCTGCTTGTATATGTTGATAATATAATTTTGGTTACTGAGGGCAAACAAGGTTTTACAAAAACAAGATTGGGTGCAGGCCTGGCCAGGACATAGGCGTCCTGACTGTGACAAAGGTGACCTGTGTGCTTGCTTGCTTGCTTAACAGCTGTTGGGAACTTTAAGGTCCCTGCTCTCCCTTCTTATGTTCTTTGTACTGGACCTGGAGACTCCAATAGAGAGCATTCCATGTCAAGAAGGAGGGCAAGGGGGCACACTATCAAATGACAGGGCAGGAGCTACATGGAGCAGGGCCTCTTCACTGGTGGTGCCCATTGTATGTCTCGCTCTTCCCAGACCTGCTCTCTTTTGGCCTGTATTTTGGAGCTTTATAATTTAGGAAGACCATGGAAGAACTGGTTGACAAGTCTTATCAGCTGCTGACATATGAGCAGATTTTATTTGTTGCTATTCTGTGCTTCTGGTGCACCAGGGTTTACACCAGCGTAATAGAGTCGGCCAGGATGCCAGAAGGGATACAATTGATGAGCTTTCTTATTATCTGCACAGCAGGGGTGTTCAGTCAACAGTGCAAAGGCTGAGCTGAAGCATTCCCTGCTGGTTACCTGCTTTCAGCAATAGGGGTCGCTGTTTGGTAGTACCCAGTTGGTTAGCTGTCAGATTCTAGAGCTCCCTATTGGTGGCTCTTAAGTAATTCAAAAAAATACAGAATCCGTTCATAAAACACAGTGTTCTTTCATAAAGCAGTAACATAAATCTCCATTGCTACATATTGGGTGTATATTTCAGTGGTTGAACGTACAAGTTTATGGCCATGCTGTAGTGTAGTGCTTATGCGGCTTTGAATAAAAGGTGGCTGGGCTCATTCTCTCGGGGTTTGTGGGGGAAGAGGTGACAAAACTGATTTCCAGTAAGTGCCCCCCCCCCTTATTTCCATAACAAGTCCTTGAGTCTATACTCTGAATGGTGACACCAGGGACCTAGAAGGTGCAGAGCTTGTGAGTCCAACCCCTGCACAGTCTCATCAGGGCTGACCTTAAGGCAATTGGAGCAAGTGGGCCAAATTGGACCCTGTGGGCCGCTCCTAAGGGACCCCCTGCACCAGGGCAATCTAGATGGATTTTATTTATATCTATAAAATTTTGCAGACTTTGGCTGTTAAGTGGGGCCCTACAAAAAAATAATAATTCAAGTTGCGCCCCACTGCTTCAAATTGGGCCCCACTGGCTAGCCCTGAGTCTCATAGTTGCTGGGCCTGAGTTGCCCTGCCTTTGCATGAAGTCTTGGGTTTACAATTTTGGGAGAGGGAAGCCTGAGGCACTGGGGAGAGGGCAGGCTGGCGAGGCCCCCTAGATTTAGAGGCCCTTGGCTTCAGCCTACTTAGCCTATACATAAATCCAGCACTGCCCTGGACAGTTAAGTCCAGTCAAAGGCGACTATGGGGTTGTGGTGCTCATCTCGTTTTCAGGTTGAGGGAGCTGGCGTTTGTCCACAGACAGCTTTCTGGGTCATGTGGCCAGCATGACTAAACCACTTCTGGCGCAATGGAACACTGTGACGGAAGCCAGAGTGCACGGAAACACTGTTTACCTTACTGCCAAGGCAGTACCTATTTATCTATTTGCACTGGTGTGGTTTCGAACTGCTCATCCCATCGTGGGGATTCAAACCGCCAACCTTCCGATCGGCAAGCCCAAGAGGCTCAGTAGTTTAGATCTCTTTCAATAAAGTGACACAAACAGGATACGATGCTCCTTTTGAACTTCTAAGAATTATCTCTGCTCCTTTCATTGGTAAACAACAACAACACACACACTGTATTCCATGCACCGTCTTAATTTTAGAAATGGAAAAAATAAAATGTTACCTTTATGGTGGGTATTGCCATAAATGTAATTCTTTTTAACTGACGTAACAGAATACTGTTCTTTGCCCACTTCATTTTCGACTGTGGGGAAAATAAAATTATTTAATGATTAGGGCACATGGGATTGAACCACAGAGACCTGGGGTTAAATCTCAACTCACACGAAGCTTGCTCCATGACCTTGGACCAGTCAGTGCTCAGCCTACCCTTCCTCACAGAGTTGTTGTGAAGATAACAAGCACTACAATGCAATGCAAGCTGCCCTGAGCTAACTGGAGGAATAGTAGGGTCTGAATATGAAGTGAGGTTCAATCCCAATAAAATGAAGATGTTGGTAGGTGGTTTGTCTGATGGAAGAGGGTCTGGAACTGGAGCTCTTTGGGGCCACATGACCCACCTTACCTTACTCTGGAAGGACCACACAATCTATAGGAATAGGAGCAGGAAGCAGATGGAAGTCCTTGTGTGGTGTTGTGGGGGCGGGGGGCGGGCAGTGGCTCTGCATCTGCTGCAAGCAGCAGGACTTCTTGCACCAGCCCTGCGAATGTGGCCAGCTGCAAGGACAGGACAGGCCTCCTACACCTCTCAGAATGGCGTAGGAAGAGGGAATTTCATCAGATGGCGCTTGCGTGGTAAGCCACCCTAACGTTCTACCCAAAATACTTGATGTGGCACACAAGTTGGCTCCAGCAGAATGAGAATGAGTCATATTGAAGGGCATAGAAGAAGCCAGCACCTTGGAGAATTTTTTGCCTGCAAAACCTGCCACAATAAATGTGTCCATCTTTAAGGTGCCGCAACAAGACCCATTTTGGTTGCTTTTTGCAATAGACTTAATTACAGTGGTTCCTCAGGTTACATACGCTTCAGGTTACAGACTCTGCTAACCCAGAAATAGTACCTCGGGTTAAGAACTTTGCTTCAGGATAAGAACAGAAATTGTGCTCCAGCGGTGCGGCGGCAGCAGGAGGCCCCATTAGCTAAAGTGGTGCTTCAGGTTAAGAACAGTTTCAGGTTAAGAACGGACCTCCGGAATGAATTAAGTACGTAACCAGAGGTACCACTGTATATGTAATGGTTCCCCCCATCCCACCCAGTTTCTGTACCCTCTGTGAGAAGGCTAGGCCTGAGAACCACCAAGGGGCGGACCCAAGCGATGCTCATTGGCCGGTTGGTCCCGCCCCCTGGGGAATCCCGGTACCCAGACCTGGATAACATTGGCCGATCCATTGTAAAATGGATGTCAGTTACCTTGGGTCAAGGCCATGAGAGCATTCAGCATGACCCCCATTGTGAGGAGAAGGTGGGGGGCGATGTACAGGGGAAGGGGCGACCAACCACTGCCGCCTTGCATGGTGCAATGGAGAGTCCATCCTTTTCTGCTACTCTGGCCCTCTCAGCCTTCTGTCCATAAGGGGAGGAGAAGGGGGAAACAAAGGGAGATAACCCTCCTGCGTCCAGTCGGCGTTCCAACTGTCAAGCCAACAGACTTGTCAACTTGTCTTTCTAGTAACCATGGCTACTGTTCTGCCTCGGTTGTTCCGGAGAACCTCGGGATTCTCTGGAGGTTTATGAGAGTCCGTCATGGCAAATGTGCATCTCTGGAAGATAGCCTGGCCTTCCGCAGCCCATCTTCCCCTGCAAGATGCTGTTGTAGGGGAGGCATTGGGTGGGTTCTCATCTGCTCACTTTCCAGAGAGTGACTGAGGTCCCACTGGCCCACTCAGGGTGGCCTAAGGAATAGGTTGGTCTTTGGAAAGGAAAATATGTTCCAACTAAAGAAGAATGGCTGAATAAATTATGTGAATACTTGGAATTAGCAAAGTTGACTGATTTGATAAGACAAAAACCAAAAAATATAATCTAGAAACAATGGAAATGTTTAAGTGATTATTTATGTAGACAAAGATTGAATGTAAAGTATTGGTTGTGTTTAGAATAGATTTATGAAAGATTTAGAAAACTTATTGATTAGAATATTTGTGTGAGATTGTATGGGAATAATACAGAATAACAGATACAATCTTGCTTAAAATGTATATAGGAAGTGCAGGGTAAGCGATGGAAGTCAACCAATGAAATTTTATTAATATTTTCATATTGAGATATTTGTAGAATAAATTTTCTCTATTTTTTCTTCTTTCTTCTTTTCTCTTTTTTATATATGTGTGCTTATCTGAAATATGTATGTATGTATTTGCAATATTTTGCTTATATTTTGTAATAATTATGTTAATTAAATTAATATTTTTTTAAAAAAAGGAATAGGTTGGTCTTGTGCCCTACTTCAAAGAGGAGAGTATTCAGTATGTTTCTGAGCACAATTCAAAGTGTTGGTGCTGACCTTTAAAGCCCTAAACGGCCACAGCCCAGTATACCTGAAGGAGCATCTCCACCCCCATAATTCAGCCCAAACACTGTGGTCCAGCACCGAGGGCCTTCTGGCGGTTCCCTCACTGTGAGGAGCGAAGCTACAGGGAACCAGGCAGAGGGCCTTTTCGGTAGTGGCACCCGCCCTGTGGAACGCCCTCTCATCAGATGTCAAGGAAACAAACAACTAACTGACTTTTAGAAGACCTCTGAAGGCAGCCCCGTTTAGGGAAGTTTTTAATGTTTGATGTTTTATCGTGTTTTTAATATTCTGTTGGGAGCCTCCCAGAGTGGCTGGGGAAACCCAGCCAGGTGGGTGGGGTATAAATAATAAATTATTATTATTATTATTATCTTTGAAGAGATGAGGACAGTAGTTGGAAAAATCTGTCCCTAAAAGGTAAAGAACCCTATGAAAGGAGAGCAAGATGGGCCCTGAAGTTGCCCATCAACAGTCAGTAGTGGCCTCACTAGCTTTATTTAATCATTTTATTTATTTATTTCATTTATATACCAAAGAAATATACTTTATCTTCTAAGGATCTCAAGGTTGTGTACATAACCATGTTCCTCCTCCTCCCCATTTCATCTTCACAACAACCCCTGTAAGGAAGGTTAGGCTAAATTGTGTTTGTAACCTTTAGGCCACAGTCCTATACAAACTGACCTGGGAGTAAGTCCCATTGAAGAGAGTGTGGCTTACTTCTGCATAAATGTGCACAGAAGTGCACTGCTAATGTTTACAATGGTTTTAAGTAATCTGAATCAAACAGGGAGAAGCAGCCGACAGACGCACAGTTAGGGGAGAAGACCTCCCAGATCAATACACTGTGGTCTGAGTACTGGAGAAGCGATGCTTCCTTAACAGAAGCTTGGAGAAGGACGGCTGGATTCCTGCCCCCCCCCCCAACAAATGAGTAACAGCAACTAAAAAAATTGTGCCTCGTTATTATGTTTTTGCACCACATCTGCCACCTCCCCCCACCACCTGGGGGCGCTCTGTTCCTACACAACATGCAAGTATTTCCTGTCCTTCCCTGACAAGCCCTGAGTGTCATTGTTGCGATGCAAGACAGCTCCCTTTTGAAGCAGAAGCCTGCCAGGTTGGGAATCTTATTTTCTTTCTGAAAGTCCAGAGGAATCCCAGGACCCAGAAGAGAAGCATCTGGAGCAGTTGCTGCAGAACAAAATGGAAGGTGAGAGATGATACAATTCTGACGAGTTCTGTTTCAGCAAAACCCTGGTTTCCTTTCCTTTCCTTTTATTTTATTTTCATGTGCAAGTAGTGCACAGTTTCATAGCTGATCGCCTCTCCTCCTCCTCCTCCTCCTCCTCCTCTTCTTCTTCTTCTTCTTCTTCTTCTTCTTCTTCTTCTTCTTCTTCTTCTTCTCCTCCTTCTTCTCCACACACATCCACATCCACAGAAGCTCCTGGGAACCACGAGACAGGATTTCAAAAGGGATGCCAGGGATGTAGGAGGTACACTGACCTCTCACTCTCTGTGGGGTCCTGGTGTCCTGCTTCTGTGCAAAGTGGGACAACGAAATAAACACTAGGGCAGGGAAAGGATTCTGCCCTTAGGAATTATTGCTGCTTCTTTTTTTCAAATACCGCTTTGCCGTGATGAGAACTTAGAACAGCAGACCAAACAATGCAGTCTCTCCTGTTTCACAGCTTTTGTACAATTCTTTACTCAACCCTGCTCTTCCAACAATGAAGCGCACACAAAAAGACAAAGGAATTCTGCGATAATAGTATTACCCAGACGCCACTTGTTATGTGCAAATGATGGTGAAATCTATTGTTTTCTTGGACTTTTCTACTTCGCTTTCCTCTCTACTTCCATTAGAATTTTGCAACGAGAAATGTTTTTTTTTTTTTAAGTGCTGAACCGCCTTAAAATACACGCTCTAGAATGGCAAGATTTATGAAGTGCTACTTTCTTTCCTAGACCCCAGTTGTTTTTTTTATTGGCTACTAAGATGTGGATTTCTGGAATCACAACCTTAAAAGTACCTTAAGGATACAATATAAAGCTGAACTCTTCTGGTAGGATGGTTGCAGCGCAGGTTGATCGCTGGCTATATTTTAGGAAATACTTTCTCCTGTTCCCATTTGTTTAAAGAGAAACATGTTATGTTTCTCTTTAGTTCATGCGCAGAATACATGCTCAGAATACATACATACCGAGAGGTATAAAATATACACCAGTACAATACATATTTCATAGGTCAAAACTTCAAAATTTCAGCCAAATTGGTTTACAAAGTAAAGTGAGGTTGCAATCTTGTGCACACTTGCTTCAGAGTAAGGAAGATTTACAAGTGAACATCAATAGGATCAGGTTGTTTGTAAAATAACAATTGCTAGGGTCACTCATTTGTGGATTGTAAGGAGTGTCTCTTCCTTTGGATGTGACATTGCAAGTGTTGCTTGTTGTTTTGTCTCAGATGTTAATCTGGCAGTTGTTAACAATTTAAATGGGTTTAATTGTTAATTTTGCTTGGCATTCAAAGCACTTTGCCAGGAGATATAAAATCGGTATGACCGATCTGTCATCAGACTGACTTCTGTTAACGTTCTGCGTTTTGAATTCCAAAGAACTCTTCATCCAGCAAATAAGAGGTTGGGATATTGATTGTAACCTGTAAAGGGATGGCTTTTGTATCAGATATTTTTATTTGATAACTGCCACTTCCTAAGCAGATTTCATTATTTATTCATTCATTTATTTTTTAAAAATTGGCAAGTGAATTTGTAGCTGCCAAGTATGATCTTCAATAAATATTTACTTCTTAGGGGGCGTCAGTGCTAGCTATGTTTACTTAGAAGAAAGCCCCTTTGAAGTCAGAGGGTGTTCCTCTGAGTCAATACAAATAAGGAATGAGCTGCAGATGTTTGCTTAGTGCTAAAATGTGGTGGTCCTACCAGGTGCTTTATCCAGTGATAAGGTTCCTCTCTGGCAAAGGGGGTATTACACTATAAAAGCAGATGTGTTTTTTGTGTGGGGATTCCATTTGGATGAAGGATACGCAGCTCAAAGGATATAATGTTTTCTCTGTACACCCAGATTTCTTCTCTCTGAAATCTAGTGCCAAGCAGAAAAATAGCACCAGCACGTTCTTTCATTCTTTGTTTTTAAATGTCAAAAGCAAGAAGATTTCTTTAAGCTGCATTCCACCATTGATATTTATAGGGTTGCCATGTGTTCTCTTTTTCCAGGACACATCCTCTTTTTCAGGGGTAAAATTTCTGTCTGAGTGGATTTTTAAAATTTGCCATACTTTCTGGATGAGACATAGACATAACTGGTAGCCGAAGACTTGCTTTCCTATTCTCTTCTCCTGTCCCCCTTAGCAATATATCACAGTTTCTATAACCTACATATAGTAGGGGGTATTTAAAATGAGAGTCATCCTCTTCTTTTTTTTTGCTCTTCAAAATACGGCAACCCTAATTTAGCTCTGAGGATGATTGGTCTAGCATGCAATTTCTCACTCCCTCTCCCTCTGAAAGTCTCAACATGAGGTTTGCTCCTCAAAAAGTTTCTCCCAACTTTTTAAACTTTGCCCAATTTCCCTTGGTTTCCATTTAGGGAAGGCAGAGAAAGGAATCCTTGGGTTCTACTGAGTTTTAGGCTACTTGGCAATCTTCCTCAGGAGCACGTCACTAGTTCTAAATGCCAAGCGACTATTACCATAAGCAACTACATAGGCCTGTGGCTATGAATGCCATAGGGTCAAATTCCTTTGTTGTCGCGCCCACCCACCCTGCAAAAAAGTGGGGAGGCTTAAAACTGGCAACAGCAGTTCTAACTTTGTTCACTGGAACATACTGTTTTAAAATTGACTGCTTCTCCCCAGAACTCCACCCCCCCCAAATCCCCATCTTTGCAGGATTTTAAATCCTTCTGTGAATCTCATTTCCCAT
This sequence comes from Podarcis bocagei, assembly GCF_964188305.1. Classification (NCBI taxonomy): domain Eukaryota; kingdom Metazoa; phylum Chordata; class Lepidosauria; order Squamata; family Lacertidae; genus Podarcis; species Podarcis bocagei. Next base: position 27,892,567 of record NC_138138.1, read on the forward strand.
CTCCTAATGGCCCCCTCCCAAAGCTGAATGCTGAAATGGCAGTTTGCTCCCCGGCTCCTGTTCTTTGGGCACAGCTTTAGCAAGGCTTCAAAGATTGAGAGAAGCAAAATGCCCTCCTTGTATCGTGCAGAAGTGAAGCCTCAACTGTTTCCTTTTTTGCTTTATTGAAAAGCAACGTTGGGAAGATTCTAAGAGGCAGGGAAGAATGGAGGAAGAACGCTGAATCCTTTCCCCACTGGTTGCTTTCCCACTCAGAGTTGTCCCCCCTCCAACTATTTTTCAACCTACTGGCACTTGAGATTTGCTTCCCCCAGTTGGCCTTTGCAGGCTGGGAAAGTGACCATTCACCGCAGCCAATCCTTCTTTGAAAATTATGTCCTCTCCTCACTGCTTTTTAGATGACCTGGGTTTCTGTACCCAGTTCTCTTGCCAGATCTATGGTTTGGCCTTTATAATATATAGCTATCCAACAGGCTTTTAAGCTAGGGCACGTGGGTGGGTATTGCTTGGTTTTGCCATTGTTTCAGATATTGTTCCTCTTCGTTCTTTTCCTCCTTACCTTAGCGGATAAAGTGAATTTTCTGTATGAACTTTTCATGCTGCGTAGTTTGGTCTCCTCTGTACAGCTGCAGAAGGACATTTCATTTGAACACAAAATTTCTGAGAGGTCTGCTGTGACTTAAACAGTTCTGTAACAGTCAATACGTTAACGTGGGGGGGGGAAGTTTGACCATTTCCCCCATTTCCAATTCTAGGAAAAGCTGAATTTTGTGAAGTTCTGCCTGCCAACATAGCTGGTGAGGGCACAGGAGCTTCACAAAAATAAAAATGAAAAACCCGGGAATAGGTCGCAGGAATCAGATTTTGGTTTTCACTGGATCCTGCATTGGCAATATTTTCATTTCGTGAATGCTGAGTTCTGCATAAGATGTGACCTCTTTATTTGCATTGCCTATGAGTGTGTCAGTTTACGAAAGTATGAAATCACAATCTTAGTATCAAATATTAGCAGACAGTGGAATAAATGTATGTTTTAGCAATGTCCCATCATCTCGTACCCCTGAAACAAGCTTGCTTGATTTTTGTGCAAGATTGAAGTGAACTCATATACACCTCCAACTATTTCTCTTTACCAGGGACAGTCCCTGTTGTCTGTTGTCTGTCCCTGTGTATCATCCCCATTTTGTTATTTGGAGAGATTTTGGGAGTGATTACACTTTTAAAAACATATTAAGTGTGCATTGCTAGAGCTGTAATTCTTTAGGATTCAGCCTCTCTCTCCAGAACTTAACTCTTGGAACGGGGAATGTATCATGATTTTAGTGCCCATGAATGGAAATACATTTGCTTCAAGGATAGAAACCTGCAGCCCTTCAGGTGTTGCTCGACTTCAACTCCCATCACCTGACCATTGACTGGCGCTATCTGGGGCTGATGGGATTTGTAGTCTGACAAAATCTGGAAAACTCTCTATCCAGATAAACAGTTTTAATGTGTTTTGAGTTGCTGCTATTTGTAATAAGGGCAGCCAGATCTATTGTGAGATTGAACTTTCTAAAGTTGAGGAGAGGAGCTGTAGGATTCTCTGGTCAGTTTACTAATATTCCCTGCTTGAGAAGGCACTGCAGTGCAAACCACACTGCTTGCAGAGTAAATATAGAAATAGCAAGAACAGATGAGACTTCAGTAGTGTGCAATTTTGGGAGGGGGTTTCCATGAGCATCACTCTTGGGTCTGAGAATGGGTTGTTGTTGTATTTACATGAAAGGCTCAGTTTTAATCTATGAATTGTTGGAAGATATATATGATTTCCAACCTGGATAAGTAGATAGCAGGTGAATCCTTTTTTCTAAAATCTTAATGCTTCTAGTCATTTTCTTTCTGGTTTATCTTCAAAAGCTCTCTGTTATTATTGAGATGGTGTTAATTCTTCCAAGGTTGTTTTACTCAATTTCTAAAGCAGCCTTCTCCAATTTAGTGCCCTCCTGATTATGTTGGACTACAACTCCCATCACCTCCAGCCTGCCAGTCCAAAACATCTGGAGGATTCCAGGTTGGAGATGGTTGACCACTGTTGACCACTGTTCAAGTCTTCTTTGAACCCACATCCTCTGGCCTAGAAGCTCATCCCCTTCAATCCCAGATATATGGCCAGACTCACGGAGGCCTGGGTATAGTCATGCACTGTTAAGAGCAATGAACTCTGCGTATGTTCAGGGACATTTGTTTTATATTTATTGCTACATCCTACTTTTCAGAACCAATTGCTTGCATTCAGTACCTCTTTGGGGGCTAAACTTTGGTGAGTCCTTTTTCCTTTTTCGATTTCTTTTTTAACTGCAAAAATTAATTCAAGAAAACAAAACAAAAAGGAGCAGAGGAAGGCCCCCGCCAATCATCTCATATTAACAATACAATAACTATCAATATGTCCATTTTAGTTTACTCAGATAGCTCAATAGATGCTACCCAAATGTCCAAATCGGTATCTAAGTGAGATTGGTGTTTATGAAAAGTATGTGCAAACGTAGCAAATGCATTAAGTTCTTTAGACCATTGTGTAATAGATGGTGGGCATCTGTGGTGGGCTCCAACTCAAATTAAGCTCCATTTCCTTGCAATCTGTCAATGAAGTGCAAGTGACAGAGCCACAATTGATTATTTAAGGCAGAGATTAGCAACTAGTGATCCATGGGTGACATCTAGCCCCCCCCCACTCCTTGACACCTGCCAGCTCAGGGGTGTTGTGTCAAACACTTATCTTTAAAATTTTGACAAGATGAATCCTCTTTCCTGCAGGCTTGTAGATCTCCCACTAATAGGGTTTTTTTTTAAAGAACAAAACTCAATCAAGCCTGTGCATTTCGGTTCTCTAATGTTGGACAACTGTCCGTGGGGGCACTGGAACCATTCAAGGCCTGCTGTGAAGAGTTAAATAGGGCAAAAGGGTTCACATTTATACAAACCTGGATGCTGTTGGATGCTAATATATTCTCCGGTGAGACATCCAGAACACTGTCATAGCCAATTCTCTGGGTTCAGTTCCAGCTACTGAGGTCTGAGGATGTGGGCAAGGTGCTTCCGGCTATCCAACCACTTGCCCTCTCACCCTTGCCCCTCCTCACTTGTTCATGTAAGTCAGGGTGAGGGCTGACTCCAGGGTAGGGGTGAGTCCAGAGGGTGGTTAGCACATATTTGCACCAAAGGGTTGTCCCACCTGCCTTGAAGAAGGTGGTGGTATTCCTGCTGATGAAAAAGCCTTCACTGGATTCTGAGATGTTCCACAGCTACCACCCCCATCCATTTCTAATATCCACTCTTGGGGTAAGGTTCTTGCAAGGTTGGTGGTGATTCAGCTGCAGGTGCTATTGGAGGAAACGATTATCTGGACCCTTTCCACTCTGGATTCAGGTCTGAATTTGGTACAGAATCAGCCTTGGTTACCCTGACAGATGACCTCCCTTGAAGGCGAGGCAGTGGAGTGCAACCCTACTGCTGCTGTTAGATTCCTCATCCAGTTTTTATACTATTGACCATGGTATCCTGCGGGTTAGGAGTTGGGGGCACTGTTTTGCAGTGGTTCCGCTCCTGCCTGCATGACTGCCCCCAAAGAATAGCATTGGTGGATTACATGTCTATTTATATTTTGGCAGCTTAACTGCAGGATGCTGCAAGGCACGAGCCTGTCCCCAATGCCTGAGATAGTTGCCTCACCTTGGCTTATGGGTGGGCCTGGCCCTGGGTCAGAGCAGGCTGTTTCTAAAAGTGGGCAGGGAAGCTTGTGTCATCTAGATGTTGCTGGACTACAACACACACACACACACCCCGGCCATTGGTCATGTTGGCTGGGACTGATGGGAACTGTATTCCAACACAATTTGGATGGCGTCCGGTTCTCTATTCCTGTTGTTGAACATCAAGGGGCAGTTTTAATCTGATTTTCTAGCAACTGGTCAGAAAGCAAAAACAAAACAAAACAAAAAACAAAAAGGAAAACACACAGAGACTGGGTAACAGAACTGCTCTGTCCCCTCACCACCAGATAATGTGGTGTCAGATCCGAGAAGCAATACTTTAATCTTCAGGAAGAAGAAAAAAAATTAAGGAGTGGTGCATGGCAGTGGTTTGGAAAGGCCTTCTGCTATCAAAGTTCTTCTACTCGGATGTTGCAGAGGCCCCATATACGTTCCATAAACCTTGGTGGTGAAGCAAGGGAAGCGGTTAACACTTTCCTGCCGCTTCATGTGAGCTAAGTTTTGCAGTTATGTAACAGCCAGGACCAAGTTTCTTTCTCTTTTTAAACAGACATCAGATTCTCAGATAAGGAGATCAAAGGAGGGAGAAAGAGAGAAGCAGAGAGACCATTAGAAGAGATGCACGCTTGATTACTCTCCCTCAAAAAGTGGTTTTCAGTCAGTATTCCTCAGCCAGTTTATCAGGGGTTTTGCGATATGTCATGGCAGACAAACGGCTTGCAGGGTGGCTCTGCACCATTGATAAACTTTCCCTGCAGTTTTCAGCTAGGGTTGCCAACCAACCAGTAAATGACAGGCCTTGCTCGCAGTGGTGGCGGTATATATATTCTGCCCCCACATCCATCCCAAGCCCCCCACGTCAGACTGCTGGACTCCATACTTGGACATGTTCCCCCTAGCCATAGCTGTCAACCTTCCCTTTTTTTGCGGGAAATTCCCTTATTCCAGCGCTGTTTCCCGCTGCTTCCCACTGCTATCCCGGATTGTTAGATATCCCGTAGACTGTCCCCAGGACAGGTGAGGCTGCTGATCCCTTATTTTCAAATCTGAAAGTTGACAGCTATGCCCCTAGGCCCTAACCAGTTATCCAATTTTTAAAAAATAAAATCCAAAACCAGCAGCTCACAGTGGAAAAGCAGGAATTGTTGTTTAGTCGTTTAGTCGTGTCCGACTCTTTGTGACCCCATGGACCAGAGCACACCAGGCACTCCTGTCTTCAAAGCAGGAATAAGTTTGGTTTATTCCAACTTTGCGCATTCCCTGTTGGCAGAGGGTGACAGTGAGGCCCAGCAGGCCTCTCGGTAACGTTCAAGGTGTGCAGGATCAGTGCAGAGCGTTGGTGGCGCCCCAAAGGGCAGGCTTAGCACTCTGTGTATCCTGAAACATGCCCCAGAATCCTTTGCAATGCACAGTAGTCCCTCTTGGTAACCGGCAGTGTTGGGAAGCCATATTGGCAATGTGGCCACTACTGGCATGAATGCCATTCAAATCAAAAGCAGTTGCAGCGGCAGGGTTATTATAGGGCCTAGGATATGGGGTGCGAGGAAGGAATTTAAGCCTTCCCCTTCCTCTATGGTCAGCATATTTCTGATGAAATTGCCCTCCAACCTCACCAGCCACTTTTTCCCCAGGAGGAAGGCAGCTAATACATCACCCCCTGCCTACCAGGAAAATGACGGCTGTTTTGGGGCCACCTCCTTTTTTTTTGCAATGCCTTTTTTTTAAAAAAAGCTGCCCTGTTAAATGTGTTACTTTCATGAACCATGTGGCCTGGCCTTGACAGATGGTGGCGAGGAGACGCTAAAGGAGGAATTCAGGAGGGTTTTTGCAGAAGGTGGTTTTGGCTTTGAGCTGGGGCGGGGAGCTGCTCTAGAGGTTGGAAATCATGTGGCAGGCAGTGCCGAGGAGACAGGAGTGTGAACAAAGGGGCTGACAGGAAATGGGTTTCTGTGGGACAGAACAGGAAGGCAGGTGAAGGGGATAAAGGCCTTCAACGTGAGCAAGTTTATATTTAGTGCGAACAAGGAGGAGTCTTGTGGCACCTCAAAGACTTGACACATTTATTATGGTAGGGGATTTTGGGGACTGCAGTCTCCATCCAGATGTGTGAAGTCTTCGCCCGCAGTTGGCAGGTATTGAGAGGTGTTGAGAGAGAAATACAGTGTGATCCGAGGGTAAGAAAATGCCAAGCATAGAGCCTATGACTATTTTATTACAGCTGAAGACTGCAATCCTGTACACAGTATACCTGTTGGAATCCTAGATACACGTACCTGGACAGGTAGAGGATTGTGCTGTAAATGTATGCCAAATAAGTATAAGCCAGGACTGGCAGACCTGGTGCCCCTCAGATAATTTGGAATATAATTCCCATCAGCCCTAGCCAGCAGGGCCAATTGCTGGAGATGATGGGAGTTGTAGTCCACAAAATCTGGAGGGCACCTAATCCTGGTATGAGCTTTCATTTTAATTGCCATAAATAGGTGGGTTTTTTTGCATTTCACTTCCACCAGGCTTCACTGTTTACATGTGTCTGGTGTTGTTTCTGTGGCAGTACTCACCAACATGGGTGCTGGCATCTCCTTTTAATTTATTTATTTTTTGCTGCCCATGGCAGCCATTTTGTGCTGGCACCCATGACACTTTTATCAAGATATGAGTCACACAACATCTCATTAACTAATTAATTTTTTTTACAAAAAAAAGCACTGCATGTTTCTATATACCATATGAGGTCAGCTCTGAAAAAAACCCTACTTGAACGCCACCCATAATTAACACATTTACAATTCCAAAAATAATCTAATTGAGACTAATTTTAAATTGCCCTGGCACAGAATAAATGGATTGGCACATCTACAACAGAGAAAAAAGTTTGTGCCTCATCTACAAAAGTATTATTCCAGAGATTTATCTTTAAAGACAGTCTTTCAATAAACCTATTAACTTGATTTCAATAGTAGCTTCTTCAAGGTGAGGTTTTAATTGTTCATGCCAGAGGCCATGACAACTATATATGCCACAGCAACAAATCAACCCAATAATGGAAAGTTCACATTCCAGACCCTATATGCATAGATTCTAGGGGTGCAGAAAACCTCCGTCTTCAATACAAATTAGCAGGGCGATCCTCTACTTGTGCTAAATGGGCCTTAATCCCAGCAGCTGGTATAGGATCACAACCTTAATCTTTGTTTCTCTTGCGAAGCAATTTTATCTAGTTCTCTCTCTTTCTGATACTCCTTGTCGTCAAGGTAACACAGCAACTTTTTAAAATAGGCATTAGTATCACTCAAGAGATAGTGAGTAGCTTCTTGAAAAACAAGTTAATTAGCAATGCGTTTACATCCAATTTTTAACTACTTTGAAATTAAGAGGAATTGCGAGGTTTTCCAGCGATCAGTGCAGTAGCAAATGAATGGAATTGTTGTTTTAATTCTGCTGGTTTCGCCGCTCCTTTTAAACACCCCAATAAAATATTTCTGGGATTGAGAGCAATGTCATATATAATCATCCCTTGGATTTTGTCTCAGTCAGGCATGGAGAAACTGTGGCCTTCGAGTTGCTGTTGGCCTCTCAAGACCCATCTGCATAGTGAATATAGAATGGGAACTGGAACCAAAAACATCTGGAAGGCCACAGATTCCCCATCCTGAATCTAGGACTTCTCTCCACAGGTCCGTATGTATAAACAGGACCGAAATCTTGCATGATGTCTGTATCTGAATGACTTTCATCTCCAACAAACATTTATTGATATTATTTGGATATCATTGTTTTTATTCATTTCATTTCTATACTGCTTTATATTTTTAAGGAAAAAGAATCTCAAAGCAGTTTTCGACCTGCATTAAAACATCGAATAAAATAATCCAGAATAAAACGTTATTGAAGGAAGTCAAATATAAAAGTATAACTTTCAAAGCAACATAATTAACAGAAAATTAAATCATTGTCTTCAAAAATTCAAGAGAAAATATTAAGATACTATTGATTGATTGTTATAAAGCTCATTAATAGGAATGTTATGAGATGCCCGTGTCTGTTCTTCAGAAATTTGTTGTTTAAGCCAAAAGATTTACAGAAACATAGGATTTTAAGGGAAGTTTGAAAGGAGAGAAGGAGAAAGATAGGCTGGAGGCAAGCCTGAGAGGATTTTTTTTTTTAAAAAAAATGATATAATGCATAAAACACTTCAGGGGATTTTTTATATTCTTTTCTGACCAAGGCCATTTGCCATGGTCTAATTTTGTAGTTTGGTTGTGGTTTAATAAGGGGTGAAGCAAAGGTGTAAGAATGCTTGGACTACATAACCCATGTTCTAAGGAATGAGAGGGTTTTCTCTCCATTCTTTATATGCACCTCTTGGCTATTTAATGGATTGTTCTGTTTATTGAAAACACACACACACACACACACACACACACACACACACACACACGGGAAGAGTATGTTTTGGACAACACAATTTTGGACCAGGATCAGCCCTTCCAGTCTCATTGCAGAATTGTCACTTAGCGTTATACAATCTTTAGAGATTTAAATTCTTTCTTGGCCTCTTTTCAGATTCACCAGCTGGCATGGACCTCAGCCACTCTCGGGAGCAAACAGAGCCAACAGGTACTGTGCTGTGATGCCCCCCCCCCCCAATTCCTCCATCCTTAAAAGAGTTCCCAGCCTGGGAAACTGAAGATGATTCTTACTTCCCACATACGACCATATAAGTACCGTATTGTCCTGAATATAAGCCTCACCCAAATATAAGCCAAACCCAAATATAAGCCTCACCTTTAAAATTGGAGGGGGGGGGGAGAAAGAAAAAATACCCGAATATAAGCCGCTCTATTCCTTGCTGCTCCTGGCAGCATACTGGGCAGCGGGGGGGGGGGGGAGAGCTGCGCTGTGTTGCCGGCGGCCTTTCCCCTTCCTCGCTCTCTCCCCGGCCTTGGGGGAGAGGATGGGGGACTACGCACGGGGCGGGCGCTGCTTTGCTGCTCTCCTGGTGTTGTTTGCCCCCCGCCCCTGGCTGCATACCGTAAGGTCGCGAATATAAGCTGCACTTTAACTTTTCACGATCAGAATTTGGGGGGAAAGTGTGGCTTATATTCAGGCCAATACGGTATGTAACGAGAGATTTGATCCAGGATGTCTAACATTAAGTTGGATACTTACGTGTCTGCAATGTGGCCTTAGCCCACAAGACTGATGCCTGGAAATTTGAAGGTTTTTAATGATTTGATGCTAGTGCATTTGAACTATATTACTAACGCTTGCATGTTGGGTTTGTAACCAGAGTTCAAATTTCAACTCATCTTTACAAGAAGGTGGCCTTCTTCTTGCTCAGTCTCAGTTTCCCTAATTTGTAAAATGCAAGCATTGAGAGCAACTTCCATTGTTACGCAGTGAGCTAAAATGTATTAAAGCACATTTGAATTGCTGTCTAAATGATTCACCATCATTATAATTCAGTCACGTATATATAAATATATTTTAAAAAACCCTTCTAGATGTTCCAGATGTTTTGACTGATGGCAATTCTAACACATCCCATGAAATTGAAAACATGGACAACAGTGAAGACTCAAAGGAATATCAGTTGACTAATGGAGAAGGGAGAGAAGGTAAAGTGGAAACTGGAATTAAAGCTACTAAAACAACATGTGCCACCTAGAATTGCCACTATTAATATAGGTAATTCAGGAAGAAGCAGATGTTTTCTTAGACTCCAACTCCCACCAGCCCTGTCAGGCATGGCCATTGGTTCACAGATGATGGGAATGGTAGCCGAACATCTATCCCTGAGTTTATTGAGCCAACTAAAAAAATGGAACCAACTAACCTTCAAAATTCCCTAACATAATTGGGAACCATTTTGAAGGTGGCAGCTCCTTTCTCTCTTTCCCTTCTGTATCTGCTGGGATCTGCTGTCTCTCTCCTCTCTGCCACTTGGGTGATGGTGGGGGGGGGGGGAGAGAGAAGGAGGTGGGCACAGGCTCAGAATTCTCTTACATCTAGATCAGACTTCAAAACCAAGAGCCCCACCCTTGCGCTGAAGTTTATGGGATATGTATTGCCGAGTCTTCCACACACAAAGGCATTCTAGAAAAAGTTTCATTCTAGGGTTTGGGTGGTGGGTTAAGTTCCTAATCAGATTTCTCCCCCACAGCAAAAAAAAAAAAGTGGGGGAAGGAACAAGTGGGGAGAATCAAGAAGGCATTATGGGTACAACAACACAGAGACAGGAAAACAAGGGAGAGGGAGCTTTGTCACCACGTAAGATGAAGAAGGTAAAGGTAAAGGTAAAGGTACCCCTGCCCGAAAGGGCCAGTCTTGACAGACTCTGGGGTTTGTGCGCCCATCTCACTTTATCGGCCGTGGGCCAGCGCTGTCCGGAGACACTTCCGGGTCACGTGGCCAGCGTGACAAAGCTGCATCTGGCGAGCCAGCACAGCACACGGAACGCCGTTTACCTTCCCGCTGGTAAGCGGTACCTATTTATCTACTTGCACCCAGGGGTGCTTTCGAACTGCTAGGTTGGCAGGCGCTGGGACCGAGCAGCGGGAGCGCACCCCGCCGCGGGGATTCGAACCGCCGACCTTTCGATCGGCAAGCCCTAGGCGCTGAGGCTTTTACCCACAGCGCCACCCGCGTCCCTAAGATGAAGAAACAGGGTGGCAAAATGAGACAGAATTCGGATTCATGGCGGTCAATCCAGTGTGTCCTTGCAGAATTCCCATTAACTTCAGTATGGCTTCAGAGGAAGAGAACATCACAGGAAATGGCTGTGTACTAAGTTGGACCATTGGTTCATCTCGCTTGATATTGTCTACTTGGTATTGTCTGACTGGCAGTGGCCCTCAGTCTTTCAGACAGGAGCTTTTCCCATCCTGACCTAGAGACGCTGAGGACTGAACCTGGGACTTTCTGTATGCAAAGTGGAAACTCTGCCATTGAGCTGCTAACCAAGTGGGAGGGGGTGCACCAAAATGTATTGGGCCGCCTCTGAGACATAAGCCTAATTCTGTCTGCCTGGACTGTACCACTTTTGGCTGTGAGTGGTAGCAGAGCGCTAACATGACAGAAAAGTTGCCCTTTGAGGAGCAGAATTCTAGCCTAGCCTTTTCCCCGTGGAAGTGTTACATCCTAGGCACCAGTTGAGTGAAAACTAGCCCAGGGTTTCTGTAGCTCTATATAAAAAAGGGATTTCAACAAATGTTGCTTTTCTCACTATTGCATATAGTAAGCTGCAGCTGCTGAAATCCTGCTTCTGCATGCCTCTTACAGCCACATGGACTGCAGGAGGTCTGTCCTTCTTTCTGTCTTGACAGACAACCTAGCAGTTTGAAAGCACGCCAGTGCAAGTAGATAAATAGGTACCGCTATGGCGGGAAGGTAAACGGCGTTTTCGTGTGCGCTGGTTTCCGTCACGGTGTTCTGTTGTGCCAGAAGCAGTTTAGTCATGCTGGCCACACGACCCAGAAAGCTGTCTGTGGACAAATGCTGACTCACTTGGCCTGAAAGCGAGATGAGCACCGCAACCCCATAGTCATCTTTGACTGGACTTAACCATCTAGGGGTCCTTTACCTTTACCTTAACTTGACGGGGGGGACACATATATGACCTGCCATTGTCCCCCACCTTCTCAGTGCAGCCTATTAGCAATCCCCAATACCAGACAAACCTTTATTTTTCTTTTGCACTAACAGAAGTTAGTCCGGAAATGTTGCCTTTATCTCTCTTGTATCTGTGGAGTTAGCAGGACTGCAACTGTCTGCACCAAGTGCAGAGATAAGCGGCTAAGGAGATAATCAGGAAGATCGTGAACTTCCCCTTTAAGTCCCTCCATGGCAGTGGCTCTGAGTGACATCACCTGCCTTACCAGAAATAGGGTTTGAGCTAAAAAGGGAATAAAAGTTCTGTTTTGTTTAATAGAATGTACTATCAGGAACAAAAGGCCAATTCATAGAATCATAGAATCATAGAATCATAGAATCATAGAATCATAGAATCATAGAATCATAGAGTTGGAAGAGACCACAAGGGCCATCGAGTCCAACCCCCTGCCAAGCAGGAAACACCATCAGAGCACTCCTGACATATGGTTGTCAAGCCTCTGCTTAAAGACCTCCAAAGTAGGAGACTCCACCACACTCCTTGGCAGCAAATTCCACTGTCGAACAGCTCTTACTGTCAGGAAGTTCTTCCTAATGTTTAGGTGGAATCTTCTTTCTTGTAGTTTGGCTCCATTGCTCCGTGTCCGCTTCTCTGGAGCAGCAGAAAACAACCTTTCTCCCTCCTCTATGTGACATCCTTTTATATATTTGAACATGGCTATCATATCACCCCTTAACCTCCTCTTCTCCAGGCTAAACATGCCCAGCTCCCTTAGCCGTTCCTCATAAGGCATCGTTTCCAGGCCTTTGACCATTTTGGTTGCCCTCCTCTGGACACGTTCCAGTTTGTCAGTGTCCTTCTTGAATTGTGGTGCCCAGAACTGGACACAGTACTCCAGGTGAGGTCTGACCAGAGCAGAATACAGTGGCACTATTACTTCCCTTGATCTAGATGCTATACTCCTATTGATGAGGCCCAGAATTGCATTGGCTTTTTTAGCTGCCGCGTCACACTGTTGGCTCAAAATTCATATTTTATATAAATGTGCTCTTGGGCATTTAGCAGTGCACAGAATTGGGAGTGCATTCCCACGACAGTTAACCGTGCCCAGTGATGTTCACACATTCAGGAACAGCGATTCTGGATTAAATGGGGGGAGGGAAATACGTGAAGGCATTTTGACAAGGGCAATGTTGTGTGGGTGCCACAGGAGCAGCACAGAGTCTACAATCAACTGCTGCGTCCATGGCCTGCTCACAGGAGCAGTGCAAACATTGGGCGGGTACTTTCCCAAGGGCCCAAATGCTCCTTCTCTGAAAAAGAACTGCCGCTTCTCAACTCTGTCATGGGATGACCCCTGATCTTCTGGACACTTATGAACTTTTATCACAGGATAGTTACTGGTCTTGTGCTTTCCTTGTGCCAGCAAGGACAAGTTTATCTATACCAGCTAAAATCCGCTCTTCTGTACAACTATTAAAGGTACAGGAGTCCTTGTCCACTTTTCCATCAAAGCTGCCACTGGAAATTTTACTCTCTGAGAGCTTTTAAGCCGCAGGGTTCAGGAACTCCTTACCTCCTATATATATTTGCATGTATAGGTATGTCCCATTTTCAAATTTGGATTCCCAGCTAGTGAAGTTATGAACTCCTGAATTAGAGGTTTGTCAGCGCTGTAAGTTAGTTTGTTCGTGTTTGTACAAAATAGGGAAAGGTCCGTGGGCAAGATACCTTGGACCTTTAAGCCGGTAGGGTGCTGCGGTTTTGTTTTATGGGTGTCTGTGAAAAGAGCAAGAGAAAAGACAGGAGCAAAATGGGAGCATCTGCCCAAAGTTCTCTTGGTTGAGGTTCCAGCTGCCGCCGCCTTAGGCGTGTGGCTGTGCTAGAAAAGGAAGTGCTGTGTTTTTTATTATTATCAGAATATCGCATCTCTTGCCTCGTCCTGCTAGTGGGACAAAATTGGGAGGGGGAGAAGCGTATCTAGCAACTTCAGCAAGTCCTTTTCTGCAGAGGCTCATTTAACAGGGGATTTCATAAAGGATTTCAAAAACACACACGGCTGTGGAACTTGAAACTCACTGTATTGGCACCGTCTTCCTTTGATTGTGGTTTCTGATTTGAAACTCACAAGTCAGGCAGGGCTCTGTGAATTCTCTGTGTTTTCTTCCTTTGTTTTATTAACTAACGTGCCTAGGAGTTGTGATGACATGGGTGAAATATGCAGCGCATTAACTCTTTGCCCATGTATATGGGCTGTTTATGGAATAATATGAGCTCCCCAAAAAGGCAACCACATGTCTCCAAGCACTTTAAAGTCCCTCCTTTCACAGTGGGGTATTGCGTGGCTATTCCCTCCCCCCCCCCACAGGTGGAATAAATAAAGACAACGGACACAGAGATTAAGGTTAATGGGCGTAAATGGCCACAACTTTATTGATTACAGGTAAGAAGGGTATTGGCTTTAGGCATTGGCCCCTAACCAACTATCCGGTCTAACCGGGAAGGGTTAAACACCAACAGGGGGAGCCACCCGAGATGCATATCCCTAGGCGCTCCCCGAGGGGTTACCGCTCGGGGGCGCGCTTTAGGCCCTAGCCTCCGTAGGTTTTGGACGAGGCGTCGCCCCTTGGAGTCCTTTAACGAACTACCCTTCAAGCATTGGGGGAGGTGATGGCGTTCCTCCCCCCCAACCTCATTTGCATGACAATACCCCGGCCAATGCCTACCGCCAAAACCGAGGGAGTTGTGACGATTTGCTACGAGGTAGGCGAAAAAACCAAGTGGCTCCGAAAACCAGCCAATTAGCCAAATGGAAAAACTCCTACCAGGCCCCTTGCGGCGACCAGCTGAAGCCCATAGCAAGGTTAGTGGCAAAACCTAAAGGGCGGGTGGGTGGGAAACCAGTCAGCTGCAAGGAAGAAAAGGGGAGAGCCAAGGGCTGCCCCGACCTTAAGTGGCCTCTGGAAGGCCCGCCCCTGCCGCCAGCCGATTGGCTGGCGCTGCAGGGGGATGCAAATTGAGGGAATCCCTGCTTCCTGCGAGGCTGGTGCCAGCCTCGCGGGAGTGTGGGCGGGGTCGTGATCCCGCAGCCCCCCCTCCTCCTGAAGTTCGGAAGGGGCATTGGGGCGGGAGCGAGAGATTTGTTGAATGAATTTTGCCCAATTTTTGTTGCTTTGTGAACGCTGAAGCGTGGCCGTTAAAGAAGGCGAGACATCCGAATTTGGGAAGCTGCATTATGCTAGCCCAGTCCAGCCCATATTGTTTATTACGATGAGCAGCAGCTTTCCAAAGTCTCATGCAGAAGTCCTTCCCAGCTCTGTTACCTGGGATTAATGTATTGTATAAAGAGAAGCTGGAGATGGAACAAGGTAGATACAGAGCTCCAGGCGCTCTCCATGCACTCTTTATTAGAGTTCCCTAACCTTTCCACCTAGAATAATTCCCAGGGTTCTTTGGATGGAAGTGCTGATGGTCTTAATAGGCTTGTGCTGTGTTTTTCAAGCTACATTTCTGAGACTCCTAGGGTTCCTCATAGGCTTATCAGAGAACCTGATGTTTTAATGTTTGATGTATTATAGTATTTTAATATTATTTTGGAAGCCGCCCAGAGTGGCTGGGGAGGCCCAGCCAGATGGGCGGGGTATAAATTAATTAATTAATTATAATAATAATAATAATAATAATAATAATAATAATAATAATAATATAACCTCACCAACAGATCTAGTAATGGGAGACAAATTTCTATGGAAGGTAGCTTACCAGCTGCTGCTGCTGCTGCTGCTGCCACTATCAGCACCATTTATATTTCAAAGTGTCTGGGGATATTCTGGAGTACATTTGGGGTTCTCGTGCGGCAGCTATTAGTCCCAGTGGGCCTGGGATGCCTGAACCCCACCTGTACTGAGAACGTGACCAGAACCCTCCACAGTGTTCAAGGATTCGTTAGCAGACAACTTCATCTGGAATGGATTCTCTGAAGGTGCAGAATTTGAAAACCATTGCTAGTATAGGTCACATTTTCTGAGACAAAATCACTTCCGGTGCCTTCAAACAAGGCTGTTCTTCTCAGTTTTTCATTTTTCAAACATTAAGCTGAGTTCTCCACGTTCCCCCATCACTTGCAAGTTGATTTTTTTTTTTAAAAAAAAAGATTCTCGTGAAGATTTATCAGCATTTTAGTGTGGGATTCTGCTCATACACACATTGATGTATGAAGCTTCGCCTAATACAGTGCAATTTTTAACGTTCTTTAAATGTTATGTATGCATTCTGTGCACACTGTAAAAGTGCCCATTTCGAAGAATGACTTTGTTTCTGTTCACGTATTGCTTCAGGAAGTGCGAATTGGGTAGATTTGCCTTTTCAGAGCGAACTGAACTGGGTTTCTTCCCCATCCCTACTTCAGACCATCCACAATGGAAGCATGAGTTCTCGATATTTGAATAGCTTTTCTTTACACACACCCCCATCTAGTTTGCTTATTTTTTATTTTGTCCCTCCCCTGTTTCTTATTTTCTTTTAAGAGAGGCCAGCTTTTTGGCAATAAGCCTTTGTCCTTGCCAAGGAATTCGGAAAGTTTGGTTGGTATTTTTAGTAAGTGAAATTTCCACCAGGTGTTCACCGTCTGTCTGGGTTCATTGAGGCATCACCCTAGAAATTAGTTATTTAAATGAAAAACAAGGCAAGATCCAAAGTCATCCCCCTCTGCACCCATGTTTCAGTTTTTGTTGTTGTTATTAATCAATTTATCACCCACACTTTACCAGGAGGTCCAAGGGTAGGTTACAACAGAATTAAAAACAGTCAAAACAAATTATATTACAGGAATCAGGTAAGTTCTGAAAATACATATATCAGGTGTCAAAAGCCAGGGTAAAGAGGTCTGTCTTCAGCATATGATGGAAACTGCATAATACAGAGGGAATTCTGCAACCTAGGACAGAGCTTTCCAAACTGTGTGTTGCGACACATTAGTGTGTCAGCTGCAGTGTTTAGGTGTGTTGTGTTCCTCTTGGGGCTGGAAATAGGTTCATTCAACCTCTGGTCTGCTAGTAAAACTGAATTACCGTGTCGTTAAATGTTGCATGTCTAAAAAGTGTGTCGCCAACATGGAAAAGAGCCAGTGTGGTGTAGTGGTTAAGAGTGGTAGACTCGTAATCTGGTGAACTGGGTTCGCGTCTCCGCTTCTCCACATGCAGCTGCTGGGTGACCTTGGGCCAGTCACACTTCTCTGAAGTCTCTCAGCCCCACTCACCCCACAGAGTGTTTGTTGTGGGGGAGGAAGGGAAAGGAGAATGTTAGCCGCTTTGAGACTCCTTAGGGTAGTGATAAAGCAGGATATCAAATCCAAATCCAAAACTCTGACCTAGGAGCTGACATAAAGGATTCCCTCTCCCAGACTACCCTGGCTAAATTTCTGAGGGTGACAGAATGACTAATCTGCTGATCTTAACACCCAAGAAAGTCTGTAGGGAAGGAAGCGATCTTTCAGGTATTTGGGTCTTACGCCGTTTAGGGTTTTAAATACCTTGAATTGTGCTCGGAAATGAATTGGCAATTGCCCACTCACTGTTAGTACTGCCCACTCATTGTTCTCTCTCACCGTAAGCCTTATAACTTCCCACCCTTCAACATGTGCCCCATCTTCCATCATGTCAATTTCCCCTCACGGGACGAAGAGTGGGAATTACACATCAACCACCCACACCTAGTGTGGATGTACCCTTTGCCTTGGGGAAAGCTTGAGGAGGCATGAACAAGACTGAGTCACACTCTTGTCACAACAGCATAGGTAACGTTTTCCCCTGGTTTTTTTCTTCCTACACTGCTCCACCCGTAACAGTTATGTGTCAGAGCTCCATGAGTGGAAGGAATGACATGGTTTTTCAAACGCTGACATTAGTGTGGAGTGGAGTGGGAAGGGACCCCGGGGAAGCGGCTTCTGCCTTGCTCTACCAATGTATGAATCAGCCCTGAGCGTGTGGCAGTGCGTTGCCTTCCTCGTGTGAAAGGCTCTGATGGTTGCAAATCCTAACTTTAATCCTCCCCTCCACAGCCACATGTACACACAAGCAGGCAGGGACGGTTGGATGGGGTCACAGAACCATTGGCGGCCTTCCTCCATTGTTCATCTTCCCTCCTTTTCAGTGACTGGTTTTACCCAGGAGTTGGGAATGGGAACAGCTTGAACGATTCATGCTAAGGAGTGATGAGTCAAACAGAGATTCTTAACCAGCTGTAGAAAGGTGGCCAGTGGTGCCACATTCCCCTCCAGTTTTCTCAGCCTGCCTCCTGTGGATGGAGTGGGCTGAGGAAGGAAATTCAGTTTTCTAGATTGTGGTCTCAGTGTGTAAATGCTGTGATGCCTTTGAAGCCTTCGACCAACCACGAATCCCTAGCTGATGCTGAATCACAGTTCCCAGCAGGGGTAAAACAAGGCTTTATTTCACCCGGGTCAAAGACCCACCCCACACATTTTTGTACACAGGCTGGGAGCCTCAAGGGCGCCCCCTGGAGGTTTCACCTGAGGCAAAATATTGGATAGCCCTCCCCCCCAGTAGCTACGGCACTGACTCCCATCATCCCTGGCCATGCTGGTTAGGAATGATGGATGTGTTGTCCAGATATAAACGGAATGAGACAGAACCATCGTAGTGACTTTTGTTAAAAAATGGAAGTTGGAAAGGTGAGGAGCAAGTAGCTGTTAAGAAGAGAGATGGTGAGAGAAAGAGAAAGGCTGGCAGCAGTTCCTCTGTCTTTGTCGGTGCAATTTTAAACACATCTATTTGGCAGCAAGGCTCTCTGATTCCAAGAGGACTCACCACCATTTAAGCGTGCTCAGAATTGCAGCCTCACAATGCAAACCTCTGCACTGTGAAGGGCTGTAGCTCAGCAGTAAAGTATCTGCTTTGCATCCAGAATATCCCAGCTTCAGTCCCCAGCATCTGCAGGTAGAGTCGGGAGAATCCCTTGCCTGCTGCCAGTCAGTGTAGACTGGAGTAGCTAACATGGTGCGTTGAAGATGTTGTTCAACTCCTATAATCTCTGGCTGTGTTTGCTGAGAATGATGGGATCCAGAGTCCAGTAACGCCTGGAGGGCACCGCTTTGCTACTCCTGGTTTAGACAATACTGAGCTAGAAGGACCAGTTGTTTGACATAGAATAAAGCAGCTTCCAGTGTCCCTTTGTCTACACAGAAGTAAATCCTCTTGAATTGTGCGACACTTCTTACCGAGTAAATTAATATATAGGTAAGGGTGTGGTTTCTGTCCCCTCCAGCTTCGTTGGCCTGTTGGGGAGGGAATATTTGGAATTCTCAATAGGCAGAGCTCTCCTGGTGAGTTTAACAGGGGTGCCCAGACTTTTTTCAAAGAGGGTTAGATTTGATGAAGTGAACATTCCTTTTTTTAGGGTTGAAGTTGTTGAGCTTTTTTTTAGGGATTTTACGCCCAGGTAATAAACTGCCACAGGGGCCAGATTAAACCAACTGGCAGATTAGGCCCCTGAAATGGACTTTGGACGTGCCAGCCTTAACCCATAGCCAGGCATAAGTGAAAGGCTTTCAAATCAAGTATTGCTTTTTCAAGACAAATATAAGCCTCGCTGAGCAAGGCTGGGCTATTCTCTCTTCCCTTTACCTCCTGCCAGTGAAGACAGGGTTTGTCACCGAACTGCTCTTTTCTCACAGCTTCTGCTTTCTGCCCCTTCTGCATATTGGTCCGCATGTTTCCCGTCGTGCTTTTTTAGAAAGCACCTACATGCAAACTGAAAAATCGCTCAAGCCTTTGCTTGGGGGAACCTTCGAGCACTAGAGCATGGCGGGGGCTTCAGTCAGGAGGGATCAGGTGCATCCTTTCAGTTCCTTATCAAAAGTGAATCAGGGGCAGAGAGATGCACTAGGCGGAGGCAGGTGGCCTGAAGGAAAAGCAAAAGGCGGGTATTTTTCCTTAGGAGGAGTTTCAGTAAGAATCTTGCCAAGAGGTTCCCACAGGCAGAATCCCAAAGTAGGTGAGCTGTCTTGTTCATGTCTCCACTTCCCCAACCAGGGCCAGCCTTTCGCACAGTCAGTTTCCTTGGGAGTGGAGAGTCCTGTGGACTTGTGCAGTGTGGTTTTGTAACTAGGGATGCCAGAGAATTCAGTTTGCATTTAAAGGCAAACCTACCTGCCGTATTTTTCGCTCTACAAGACGCCCCAGACCACAAGACGCAGCTAGTTTTTGGAGGAGGAAAACAAGAAAAAATATATTCTGAATCTCAGAAGCCAGAACAGCAAGAAGGATCGCTGCGCAGTGAAAGCAACAATCCCTCTTGCTGTTCTAGCTTCTGGGATAGCTGTGCAGCCTGCATTCACTCCATAAGATGCACAAACATTTCCCCTTACTTTTAAGGAGGGAAAAAGTGAGTCTTATACAGCAAAAAATATGGTAATTTGCCATTTCCAAAACAGTACAATCCAAACAGAGCCACTCTTTGAAATTTGCACTTCTCTGATGTTTTTGCATATGAAGTTCTTCAGCCAAGAAATGTGTGTAAAAATGCATATGCTGAGGATAAAGCATCATTAAAACGTATATGTTAGTGAAAATAACATACAGAAATGTGTTACTTTTCGGAAAATTGCTTTGCAAAAATATGTATACAAATGTGTGTGCGCTCGGATAAATTCACAGCAAAATGCCGATGACTTTTCCTGAGGACTGATGTGGAAATGTGGAGAATGGAACTTAACATTGGAGAAACCAGAAACCAGAGAAACAGAAACTGGCAGATTTCCCCGCCCTTATTTATGACATCTACTTATTTGCATTGTACAAACTGGGAGGAAGGCAAGCACCCAGGTGCCCAGTGCTGGTCTGTATGGTTTCCAAAAACCAACAGCTTAGCCCTTTTCTCCCCAAGGCTCCTTCTTATCAGCCAGCTGCAAAAACATGTTTCTCCTTCACTGGTTATGTCCAACTGCCAAGATCCTTCTCCTTCGGCCCCACACATGCAGATGCTCCTCAAGCAAACACATACGATTAGTAAACTCTACCCATACAAAAACCTCAAGAGGTAGTCACTGTGCATATCCAGTGAGGATGTCTGAAACCATATTCTGCAATCAAAGCATATCTTCAGAAGTTGATACATTCACTCCCCACACTACTTTTCTCAAACCATAGAGCTGGGGGCAGACAGAAGATAGTTTGTGATATACTGGTAGATCTCTGTGTGGTTTGCAGTACACTGGCAAAGACTTTCTGACTCAGGGGCCGGCAAAGTTTTTGTGGCTTGGGCCAGTTCACAGTCCTGCAGACTGGTGGGCTGGAGTAGGCGCGTGCACACACAAACACTATTCCGGTGCTCCTTCTGGTGTGGAGGAGGCGTGCGCAGCTTCCCATTGGCTGCAGGAGCTTCCTGCAGCCAATGGGAAGCCAGCCAGCATCGCGGAAGGCGGTCCCCGCTCTGCTCCGCGCTGGGGGTCCATGGGCCGGTTAAACGGCCTTAGGTTGCCGCCCCCTGTTCTGACTCCTAGTTGCTCAACGATAAGAAGAAGAAAACGTTTCCATCTAAACTGGGCTGCTGACATGAAGAAAGCTTGGGTGGCCAGGACTGGGCCTTTGTATTAAACGATCATTTAATGCAAAAGTCCACTCCTGGCCACCAAAGATTTCTTCAACAAGCTCAACATACCAGCTGTCCTGCATGTGCATTTATTATGGAGTCCCTCAAATTTCATTTGCTACAGAAAGGCAATGAATGGTAAACTCCACAATTGTTACTAAGACTGTGATCCTATTTCCACTTACATGGGAGTGTGCCCTATTGAATGAACACAGTGGAACTTACCAGCAAGTAAACATGCATAGGATTTTGCATGTTTGCTTGTTTCAAGACAGTTGTGGTGATGGATACACTGCGTCATATTCCCAGCTGCTTCCAAAGTAGTCAGTTCCCTGGTAGTGGCCATGGTCAACTCTTAAGCAGGCATTCTTTGGCCCTCCAGATGCCGCTGAACTACAATTCCCATCATCCCTGGCCATTAGTAAGCCTTGGTGGGCCTGATAGGAACTATGGTTCAGCAACATCTAGAGGTCCACTGCTTCTCCATACCTGCCTTATGTGGAAATGATCCTATGAGCCAATAGATTTTATGGGCTTCTCCAGACAACATATTTATGGAGCTTTCACCGTGATTTGTGTTCTAGGCAGGGTTCTCAAAAATCCAAAGCAGTCCAATGAGGACCGAACGTGTTCAGTGGTCACAGAATGAGAGGGAGGGGAATGGAAAACTGGGAGGGAAAGAAATGCAATGATTGGGAACCTGAAGAGACAGACTTTACACTGCAGCATTTTTTATTTATTTTTATTTTTTCCAGGTTCCAGTTGCATAGACTCCCCATAGCTTTTCAAAGACTTGCATGCAATGGGAAGGGCTACATGTAACTCTTTGCTGGGGGGGGGCAAATTAAATTTCATTTCATAGAGAAGTTGAACTGTGCTCATGTATATATTATGTAAATTGAATTTGCACGACTTATTTCGTGTAATTCTGCATCGTTTACAATTTTTTGCTTAATTCATTCTGCTGGCCATAGAGCGAGAAACGGGCTTTCCCCTACCTACAGAAATATTACCTTTACAGCTACAGCATGATGCTATTTTTAAATGAAGCGTGAGGCGTTTCAGGGCAACTCATCCATTATAAACAAATGTGTTTAATGAAGTCTTGATGTTGAGGCTTTAAAAAAAGAAAAAACGACAAGCAGTCTCAGGAGAAGGTGGGAGGGTGGGCTTTCCCTGTTGACAATTTTCTGGTTTAGATCCTGCCCACAAGTTGATTTTCCTTCTTCAGGGTTCACATGCATCAGCCCTGAGAGGGGAAGCAGGCACCTTGAGGTGATTTTGGAGCAGAACAATAGCTGGCAGAGGAAGAGTTAAGCACCATACACATACTCCCACCAACACTCCTATTGGTCTATGCCTGTCAGTGCTGGATTTATGTATAAGCTAAACAGGCTATATCTTAGGGCCCCACTCTCCCCCCAAAAAATTAAAGGGAAAAAACTGGATGTACATTTCCAAAATATAAGATAAAAAACAAATAAAATAAAACCTACACCAGTGTTTTGTTTTGTGTAGGCTCCTATTAGGTCCATAAATTACCATATAGCATATATTCAACACAAAAAAAAGTGGCAATTTGTTGTTGACAAAGGACAGCTGGACATATAAAGGGCCCCATTACCTTCAGTAGCATCAAACCTAAATCTGGCCCTCGTCCCTGTGATAAATAGCAAATTCCATTCCTGGTGCCTGGATCATTTTGGTTCTGGATGTCCTCTAGTTAAAACAAACAAGACTCAAATAGGCCTAATTCTGAAGCGCTCGATGGAGCCTTCCCCCAGTATTTTTAGGGCCATGTGATGAAAACCCAGCACACGGAAGTTGCCTCCATCCCTTCGACCCAGGTGGAATTGCAAGGTTGTGTACAATGGGTTGCTGCTTAAAGACTTTCAATCAGAGGTGACTCTAATGCCACAAGCAGCTGTCTTTGGAGTTTCTAGCAGTTCATTGAGCTGAGTGTTTTCTTGCTCCTGCAGCTGCTCAGAAATCCAGAACACTTCCTGGCCTCAGGTGAGCACAGAAGTAGCTCCAGAATGACAGCTTATAAGACAGAGATATGGATTGCTCAGTGGGTGGAAGAAATATTAGAATTAAGCGTCAAGGAAACAGTGATGCTAAAAATGAAATACTCCTGACACCTCTGATCTTACCTGGGAGCCATTTCTTGAGTTGCTGGATCTTGAATGGATCCATCTTGTCTTCATGTTGTTGTTTCTTTTCTCTGCCCTCCCTTCATCTCTCTTTCTCTCCTATTTTTCCTTCTCTTTTTCTGGTTTCTCTATTTTCTTCATACTGTGAGCAGTTGTGAATGGGGTGGGCAGTGGGAAATTGAAAGAGGGTGGGCATTAAAAAGTGGTTTTCGCTGGCCTAAATCAGGGATGGGAAAACTGCTTTTCCAGATTATCAGACTCCAGTTCCCATCATCACAGACTGTTGAATGTGCTGCCTGGGGCTGATGAGAACTGGAGGCCAACAAAATTCCCACCCCTGGTCTAAATGGCTTATAACCTATTATAGTTTGAATTCAATCTGCCCCCTGCCCCCCAAAAGAAGTTTTAAGATCTGGAAAAGGCAAACAAAAAAACTAAGGGAAAAACCATTTTGCATTATTTTTGTCTGTAATGGGGGGAAAAAAAGCATGGCTAACTTCTTTCTGTGGATTCTCAATTTTTATCCATCTCCTCACATTTGGGACCTGTCTTCCATTTCCCTGCACCTACCCCTCCAGAAGATGGCTTGCTTAAAGGCAAAGGTGAATACACTGAAAAAGAAGATGGCGTCTTGAATTCTGAACCAATGGAAAACCGAGGAGAGCCTGGGAGCCTTTATAACTGTCAGCAGGAGTATGGAGACTATGAGAGCATCGAGCTAGAGAGGCATTCTGGGCCGTACGACCTCATCAGGCCATCTAGTGGAAAGCTGATTTGCCACATTTGTGGGTTGCGCTGTGTCAGCCTCAATGTCTTGATGGTTCACAAGCGCAGCCACACTGGTAATTACTTTTAGTCCTTTCTATATTTTCTTTAAATAATTTTTTATTGGATTTTCACAATTTATATTAACACAAACAATACACAATAGACAATAAAAACATACAAACACAAAAAACAAACATGTATAATTTCATATCCAGTTTTCTTAAAACTTATTTCGCTGACTTCCCCATACCTCCCCTTTCTGCATTCCAATTTCCAAATTTGTTTCAGCAAATCCTTCCCCTTAATTTCATCTAATCACTTCCTTTCCTTTTCTTTTACTTAAACTTTTTCAGTTGTAATCCCTTACTTTCTATAACCACAACATTTTAGCACTCATTAATTTTACAATATTTCTTAAGATAAATTTTAAATTTCTTCCAATTTTCTTCCGCCGTCTCTTTTCCCTGGTCTCGGATTCTGCCAGTCATTTCCGCCAGTTCCATGTAATCTATCAGCTTCATCTGCCATTCTTCCAGAGTGGGTAGCTCTTGTGTCTTCCAATACTTTGCGATGAGTATTGTTGCTGCTGTTGTAGCATACATAAAAAAGTTCTATCTTTCTTTGACACCAATTGGCCGACACTGCCCAAGAGAAAGGCCTCTGGTTTCTACTTTTAGTCCTTTCTAAGGCAAGGACGGTGTTAAATATATTTGATCTGGGCCCACTAAGTTTATCACCCCTGTGTTAAGTTGAGTGGGGAGTAGAGGTGGGGGAGAGAAATTTGATTCAGTTTGCATTTAAAGCCAAATTTATCACATTGCCACTTCCTGAAAAAACACATGAGAACCAAAACACAGCTATCCTTCAAAATTTGCACTTATCTGAATTTTGCAATGTGGTTTTCCAACCAAAAATAGCGATTACGAAAAGAGTGGTCCCACTGAAATGAATGCCTCTGAGTTAGTCGTCCTGTCCATCAATTTCAGTGGATCTGCTTCAAGCAAGAATTATGTTGCACACAACACCTGGTCTTTAAGCTGCCACAAGACTCTTGCTATTCCTGGTGAAGAATGCCACTAAGTTTAATTCAGGAAAGGAGTGTGCTGCGGCTTTCAAAAAAAAATTGGGTATTGCCACTCTCAGTTGGCTGTTACCTTACCACCACAACCAACACACACACACACACACACACACACACACACACACACACACTCTTTAGGGGTGGCCCTTGCTTTCCCTCTTTTGGCCAGTGCTGGGTGGTGTGGCATCTGAAGCCCTGCCTGGCAGCCCTCAGGCAGAATTATGTATAATTTGTGTTTTTAGTATAGAGGCTATACACCTGCATGATAGCACTTAAGTGATACCTTTTTCTCCTCCTTCCATGGTGTTTTTAAGGTGAGCGCCCTTTCCAGTGTAACCAGTGCGGGGCCTCGTTTACTCAGAAGGGCAACCTTCTCCGCCATGTTAAACTTCACACCGGGGAAAAGCCATTCAAATGCCACCTTTGCAGCTATGCCTGTCAAAGGAGAGATGCGCTCACTGGTCACTTAAGGACACATTCTGGTAAGTGGCTAAAAAAAATACCGTACTTTTCCGTGTAGAAGACAAATTTTTTTTTACTCTAAAATAAGGTTAAAAATCGGGGGCGTCTTATACACGGATAGTGCATATGCGGGACAGGCGATTTGTTGCAGCTGCAAGCAGGAGCTTGTCAGCGGCGATTGGGTGGGTGATTGGTTGCTGCTGCAAGGGCTGCTTAAGATTGGCTATTGATGTGGCAGTTGTGTGTGCGATTTTTGGGGCATTCCCCTCCAAAAGAAGCTCAACAAATCTGGGCAATCCTTCCCCCCAAAAAGTTCAATAACTTTGGGCCATCTCTCCCCATTTTTTAAATTTTGGGTCCCCAAAAGTAGGGGGCGTCTTATACATGGGGGCGTCTCATATACGGTAAAAAACAGTAGTTCTTGCCCCCTCCCCCACCTGCCCTCACTGAACGGCTCCAGTTCCTTTTCCTCTTCACTTTCAGTCTTTCAGACTCTTTACCACCCGCTTTGCCATGAGCAATTACTTTTGCATCCAAATAGTGTGTGAGAGTCAACTAACCACACAAGATTGATCAAAGCCATTGATGCTGATGTGTCGCACTTATCTAGGAAACTGTGATGAAGTCACACCGTTTTTGTGTGTGTGTGTTATAAGCAATCAACTTTACAAAGAGAATTGATGTCTAGTCTTTGCACCATGCATGTGGAAGCACTGGATGCTGATTGGCAGAGCTGCTGTGATGTCACAAAATGTTCACAAATCGTTTAGTGCCATCGATTAGCATTTTAGTCTTAAGAGAGAAGGTCAGTCCGGCTGGGAATAACATCTCACACAGCCTGTAGGGACAGGAGTAGCTTTCTGATGCACATTGAAGGTTGGGGGGGGGGAGCAAAGGAGCAAGGGGACCTGGAATCATAGAATCAGAGAACTGTAGACTTGGAAGGGATCCTGAGGGTCATTTAGTCTAACCCTCTGCAGGGCAGCGATCTCAATTTCCTCCAACAGTAGAAGTAGAACATACATAGCCTTCATGTCTAACAGCCATTGTTATTATCCTTTGTGAATTTGACTACTCCTCTTTTAAAGCCATACAAGCAAGATAGCTGAAGGACCTGTGCAGAGCAGGCTAAAAGGAGAAGGGAACTTGATAAAATTTGAGAAAGAAGATGGGAGACAAAAGGAGGCTAATGAGAGAGGGGGCTCTGAGGAAATTTCAAAGTGCGTAAGGACAGCAGGAGCTGTGTACATGAAGCGTGAGAAGGGCTAGGCAGAGAGGCTGGAGAAAATAGGACAGAATGGGTGCCAGAGACATGGAGTAGTCATGGAGAAAGCAGGACTGGGGTAAAATCTCCCATAGAGCCCTGGAACATTAGGAACTATGTACCGTAGGCAAGAAGAAAGTGGACAGATAAGGGAGGTTTGGGAGACTGGCGTCTACAGGCCATACAGAGAAATCTTGTTGGTGACATGGACCCACACTTTGCTCTTCTGCATTTTCCTTCAGCTGCAAAATGGGTACAGTTGGGATTGGAGGGGAAATATTCAACGTCACTGTCAAATATTTTAAGTCCACTGGGCAATTAGGTATCTGGAATTATTCCAGTCCCTGATGCAATCTGATCGCTCATGCAGGAGAATTCAAGGGATGAACAAGGCAATGATTTTAAGCCACTGGTTTACATATTAAAATTGATGTGTCAGAAACACAGTACATGCACAGAAAGATAACAGTCCTTTTGTTTGCTTGCTTATTCCTCCTAGTGGAGAAACCATTCAAGTGCGAATTCTGTGGACGGAGTTACAAACAAAGAAGCTCATTGGAAGAACACAAAGAGAGATGCCGGACTTACCTGCAGAACGCTACCCTTGGTGAAGCTGGTGAGCCCCTCAAAATTAATTAGATACAGAGAATTAAGTTGGAGTATTGAGGAGGGGGAAGATCCTGGAACAGAGTTTCATGAACAATTGTTTCCCTCCCTTCGCGAGGGAAATCCATGTGGCTCTGAGGAATCAAATAATTTCAGGCATGTAGACCTTCCTCCATCATGGCGAATTTTGTGCATGGTTGCTATAAACAGATCCTATTACCAGGAATTAATTCAATCTCAAATAACATATTCAGACATGCTTTTATACAAAAAAAAGTCTATTTAAATGCCCCAAGCA
Source organism: Podarcis bocagei (assembly GCF_964188305.1). Classification (NCBI taxonomy): domain Eukaryota; kingdom Metazoa; phylum Chordata; class Lepidosauria; order Squamata; family Lacertidae; genus Podarcis; species Podarcis bocagei. The sequence continues at coordinate 27,920,175 of NC_138138.1, forward strand.
GTGGGAGAGGATACAGCTGCCATTCCACCAGTAGCCTCAGCCAGTTCTAATCCACTCTGCCTGTTGTACAAATCCGGCCTCTGGTTTTACCCCACAGTCCCCTTGGAAGGCCAAGGATAGTGGTGGAGGGATGGGGCGGAAAGCAAAGCAGTTGTCTCGAGGCATTTTAAAGGTCTGCCTGGGATCTTTGCGCATTTTGGCAAACCGTTTCAGAAGACTTTGATTACAGAGAACGTGTGCCGTTCTGGTTTGTTGCTTCTGCAGCACAAGGTGGATGGGAAGTTCCTGGCAACATCCACCCCAATTTATAGGGTCACAGCCACACCATACATTTCAAATATACACACACACACACACACACACACACACACACACACACACATATATATATATATATATATATAATGTATACCCCGCCCATCTGGCTGAGTTTCCCCAGCCACTCTGGGCGGCTCCCAATCAGAGTTGAAAACAGTACAGTGTTCAAAGCACATATTGGTCACATGGCTCTCCCCAAAGAATCCTGGGAATTGTAGTTCTGTGACGGGTTACAAGCAACAGTTCCCAGGATTCTTTGCTGTTAAAGTGGTATAAATTTGCTTCCAACATACGGCGTGCATGTGGCTAAGGAGCTAATACGGCGTGGATGTGGCAGAGAAGTTGCAGTTGGAAATATAGCGGATTGTAGTCTGAAGATAAATGGGCATTTAGGCTCAGGGCCTTTTCTGTGGTGGCACCTTAAAGGTGGAACGCAACTCTGCTCAGAAGCACAGCTGGAACCTTCTAGATTATCTTTTCAATGCCGGTTTAAAGCTTGCTTATTTACCAAGCTTTTTAATGCATTGAATTTTTGTAATGGAATTTCCTGCCGCGCTTGTTGTTTTTAGTGTAGATCTTATTGGTTGATTAGGCTGCGGCTTATAATAAATAACACCCCGCCCCAAATAAAGAACAACATGTTTATGAACTCGCATTCAACGTTTTAAATTTGGCACAATTTGTAAATGTTGGGTTAATTTCAAAAACTTGCCAGTCACATGACGGTGGCATAAAGGATGATTTATTGGTATGATCAACTGATGTCAGTATAGGAATATATATGTATAGATAGACAGATATAGATATAGATATAGATATAGATATAGATATAGGTGTGTGTGTGTGTGTGTGTGTGTGTGTGTGTGTGTGTATACACACATATACATATATATATATATATACACACATATATATATACATATACATATATGTATGTACTCCTTTTGTTACTAAAGCGTGGAAGGGAAACGATTGTGGTTGTTGCAAGCAGGGAGGATCTGTGGGCGTACCAAATCTAGCTTGAACTACTCGGAGGAGTGAGTGTGGGGGATTTTGCTCCGGGTTTGTCTTCTCTGAGGCGTCTCATCTGCGTTTTGACTGCTCCTCTGGAATTTGCCATTGATTGAAAAGGTTAGCATTTGCGACCACATGGCTGGGAAGGGAAAAAAAAAAGTTCATCCCCCAAACCCTGCATGCAGCGTTGTAATTCAAACGTGACTCCTATGCCTAATCAGAGATCCTTATCGGGCCCCTAATCAGTTGTCTTGTTCCGTGCTCCATTCCCCTAATGACCACATCATTTGGTGTGACAGGAAGCAAGGCCGCTCATTCAGGTCTCATTTAGCACTTCTGAGGTTATGTTAACCAAACCCTCTCGCTGTGAGAAATGTGAAACTGCTAAGGCCTGGGCTGACAGAAGTCTCATGTTGGGAACAGCCTGAATTGCACCCTGAAAAGGCATGCCGTTGCTACGTTGCTAGAATAGAGGATCAAAGGAGAAAGAGAGACAGACAGAGAGAGGGGTTGGGGAGGGGATAGGTAAAGGTAAAGGGACCCTAACCATTAGGTCCAGTCATGGCTGACTCTGGGGTTGCGGCGCTCATCTTGCTTTACTGGCCGAGGGAGCCGGCGTACAGCTTCCGGGTCATGTGGCCAGAGCAGCGCACGGAAACGCCGTTCACCTTCCCACCGGAGTGATACCTATTTATCTACTTGCACTTTGAGGTGCTTTCAAACTGCTAGGTTGGCAGGAGCAGGGACCGAACAATGAGAGCTCACCCCTTTGCGGGGATTCGAACCGCCGACCTTCTGATTGGCAAGCCCTAGGCTCTGTGGTTTAACTCACAGCGCCACCTGCGTCCCTTTGGGGAGGGGATAAGAGCACCCAAAAAGTTGGTGCTTTCTGCTTTCTGCTTCCCCTTTACCCTCCCCTTCTATGCTCACTTGCAGTACAGGGATCCTTCTGTCCCTAGGCCGCACGAGAAGTCTCCTTACCACCATCAAAACCGATCTTTCATTTCCCTCACAGTATCTGTACTAATTATTAACATTTTGTGACAGTCCCTTCCCCACTCCACATTTAGATTGTACATCCTTTGGCATCACAGCAGCACTTCAGTAAATAAATGGCTGGGGAAGCTAATGTCACATGTGATAAGATCTGGGGTGGTGAGCCTTGTTCCTAGGTGTGAATGGTGCCCCTCCAGGTCTTTCTGTCTGGCCCTGGGGGCTTTCCCCAAGCCACACCCCCTCACCCATGCCTTCGTCGAGCATCTCTGCTGGGCTGAAATGTGTCCTTGAGCTCTGATAATGCCTATTGCTTATCCATGTGGAGATGTTGGGGGAGTGGGGGTGCATAGGGAAAAAACATTTTTTTAAAAAAAGATGCCTGAAAAATAGCTGTGTAAACGTAAGATTTACACCTGCAGCTCCCCACACTTTGGCCTTTGATTCTCTCCCCCACTGGCATGCTGCCCCTGGAAGATTTTCCATGATGAAACTGAGACTAAAAAAGGTTTGGGCTACAAACTTTAATTGACTTGCTTAGTAGTGTGATTTTTCTTTGATTAGTCACTGGGTCCCATTTAATTGGTGGATCTGAGAATAGTGGTCACAAATCAGTTTTGGGGGGCTAATATTCACATATAATTAAATGTAACCAATCAATCAATCAGTTTACTAATTGCCTGCCATTTAGTACAGTTTAATCAGCTAAAATTATTTCATGGTTAGAGAGCTGTTGTGTTACTGCGCTGCAGATTGTGCATGTAAGTTTGGCTGCGACTCAGGTGATGATCTCCACCAGGCAGGTTGCAGGTGGATGTGGCATCCGTACAAAGAAAAGCACAACTCTACACGCATAAAGCTACTGTGTCCGAGGGAAGGATTCTAGTTTTGCCTTCTGCTAGTTCACAGTACACTCAGGGATTTTGGTTTTGTTTATTTGGGGTTTTGCTTGTTTGTTTGTTTATCTTGCCCCCTCCCCGCCAGTTGTAGTTCAGATTGGTACAGCCCAGTCTCAGGTTGACCATTTCAGCGAAGATCCTAACCCCATTTACCTGGGAGTAAGCCCCACTGACTTCACTAGTTTTTACTTCTGGATTGCACTGTTAGCAAGTTCTTTCAAGTAGCAAACTACTATTCAAAGCCCAGAATAGTCTCTTCATGTGACACAGCCCAGTACTATCTTGTCTTTATTTCTCACCATCCCCGAAACACAACCAGACTTGGATGTCGGCTCATGTGTTTTCTCCTCCATTTCTCCCGCCATGCTCGAAGTTATGTTTTTGCCCTCCTGCCTCCCGCATCCTTAAACTGAAAAGAGAAAGATGTTGCATAGCACTTTTACAGCCCTGTTGTTTTAGGGAGGAAGGGAGAGGCACGCCCTAGCCTCGCTTATCCTAGAGCTCAGGCTGCTGAGGTGTTTTCACACTGAGGCTTAAGGCAGTTGCTGCTGCCATCAGCTCTGCAATGTGTGAAATCTACAATTGGCAGAATGACCATTTGCATTACAAATGCTTCTTCTCTCCCACTTTCTCCTGTGCGTTAGCAAAGGCTGAAAATGCACTTAGAATGTAGAAATAGACACTGAAAGTTCCGTTTTTAAGTAGCATTCCTGTTGTGCATAAGAAGTTCTTTAAATTCTCTCTCTCTTTCTGCTTTCCTATTTCCCTCTTTTATGTATCTGTAGGGAAGCCTGGGACAGAGGGACGTGGGTGGTGCTGTGGGTTAAACCACAGAGCCTTGGGCTTGCTGATAAGAAGGTTGGTGGTTCGAATCCCTGTGACGGGGTGAGCTCCTGTTGCTCGGTCCCTGCTCCTGCCAACCTAGCAGTGCGAAAGCATGAAGTGCAAGTAGATAACATGTTCAAATATATAAAAGGATGTCACATAGAGGAGGGAGAAAGGTTGTTTTCTGCTGCTCCAGAGAAGCGGACACGGAGCAATGGATCCAAACTACAAGAAAGAAGATTCCACCTAAACATGGAATTTGCTGCCAAGGAGTGTGATGGAGTCTCCTTCTTTGGAGGTCTTTAAGCAGAGGCTTGACAACCATATGTCAGGAGTGCTCTGATGGTGTTTCCTGCTTGGCAGGGGGTTGGACTCGATGGCCCTTGTGGTCTCCTCCAACTCTATGATTCTATGAAATAGGTACCGCTCCGGCGGGAAGGTAAACGGCATTTCTGTGCGCTGCTCTGGTTCGCCAGAAGCAGCTTAGTCATGCTGGCCACATGACCCAGAAGCTGTACGCCGGCTCCCTCGGCCAATACAACGAGATGAGTGCCGCAACCCCAGAGTCGGCCACGGCTGGACCTAATGGTCAGGGGTCCCTTTACCTTTACCCTTTAGGGAAGCCTGAGTCTCCCTTTACTATCCCTCTAGTCCAGAGAGTGAAATCCATTTGCACTAACAAGCTTAAACATGTGTACGGAAGCGTACTCTTATGTGTATACAAAAAACCTCAGGGTGCTTCCAGACAGGTGTTTATTGTGAGCTGTATGTATGGAAGAGGAGTCAAAATGCAAGCCCATATTACCCGTCCCTGCTTAATTCAGATTTCCTCTTTCTGGGAGAAATCCAGAAAGCTCTGTTGCCAACACCCATTTGCAATAATAAGCCTTCATCTGGGAGCATCCTCCCACACCCCATGACCCAATCTCCTATGCATAACTCTACACCTTGTGCTATATCGGTCTCCAGGCTCACAGGCGAGGCACTGGGTATTGACATGCACAGCTCCTGCAGCCAGGGCCGGCCCAAGACTTTTTGCTGCCTAAGACAGAACAGCACATGATCCCTTCCCCCTCAAAAAATGAGGGGCATGGTATCTAAGACTAAGCATGTCATTTTGGCACCTGAGACAGAAAATCCACCAAGTGCCTCTCCCTCAGAGTAAAAATGCAATAAGAATACATGAAACAATTTGCTGCCCTTTCATGACACCCAGAATCTGTTGCCTCAAGCAACTGCCTTGCACTACCTAATGGTTGGACCAGGCTGTACCCTATGCTAAAATTCTGCACCAGGCAATCCACATTCTTTCTTGAGAAAAGCTGCATAAAGTCACCCCAGCCATAAGGTTTATAAACCTGTTCTTTCTTTTTTTTCCAAAAAAGCAAACGAAAAAGGAAAGACAGAAACATGTGTTTCTTAGGAAACTGAATTTTGCGCCCGCAATCACATAATGTGCACTTTCTGTGCTTCCACAGAATTGTGGCATGTGCGACACCTTGCCTATTGAGGCCAGTCTTTTTTTCAATCAGGACAACAGTCCTCAACGTGCTACAGTCCCAGCAGTGATTAACCAGGCCCCCTCCCCCTCATCCATGTTGACTAATTTCTGTACTGCGGTTTTGGGACAGGAGGGCTTTGAAGGCCCTCTGCCTTCAGTTTCAAAATGCTGTGTAAAGTGCAAGCAAGCAAATTAAGTAATCTGCCTATGGCCCTTTTTGTGTGTATGTGACTAATTTCAGTGCCGATTCAAATATGCCTGAGGTGAGTTTGAAGCTAAGTTGTCAAAACAAGTTGTCGAAAGGGTTAACTTACAGTGCTGTGAGTTTCATCTATCACGCCTTTGTGGTTAATGCTGTGTTATTTTATTTAAGCACACATTTTATTCATTATGGGAACCTTCCTCTGGGACAAATTTCAAAGAGGTCATCATTTTATGCTCTCTGGAAAAGCCACAGAGAGACCTTGTGGCCATCTGCTGTTAAAAGAAGGATGCTGGATTAGGGGGAACCTTCGATATTATTCAGAGGGGCTCTTATTCCTTATTTACAGTGGTACCTCAGGATACAGACGCTTCTGGTTACAGACTCCGCTAACCCAGAAATAGTACCTCGGGTTAAGAACTTTGCTTCAGGATGAGAACAGAAATCGTGCGGCGGCTAGGATTTGCTGAAACAAGTTTGGAAATTGGGATGTAGAAAGGGGAGGTATGGGGAAGTCGGTGAAGTAAGGTTTAAGAAAAAAGGATATGAAATTATACATGTTTGTTTGTGTGTTTGTTTGTTTGTATTGTGTATTGTTTGTGTTTATAAAAACTGTGAAAAACCAATAAAATTTTTATATATATAAAAAAAAGAAATCGTGCGGCGGCAGCAGGAGGCCCCATTAGCTAAAGTGGTACAGTGGTACCTCGCAAGACGAATGCCTCGCAAGACAAAAAACGCGCAAGACGAAATAGTTTTCCATTTTTTGAGTCGTTCCACAAGACGAATTTCCCTATGGGCTTGCATCGCAAGACGGAACGTCTTGCGAGTTTTTGCGAGTTTGTTTCCTTTTTCTTAAAGCCGCCAAGCCGTTAATAGCCACTAAGCCGCTAATAGCCGTGCTTCGCAAGACGAAAAAACCGCAAGACGAAGAGACTCGCGGAACGGATTAATTTTGTCTTGCGAGGCACCACTGTACCTCCGGTTAAGAACAGTTTCAGGTTAAGAACGGACCTCCAGAACGAATTAAGTTCTTAACCCAAGTTACCACTGTATTTATTTTCATACATTATCCCCGGGGGTGGGGAACCTTTCCAGCTTGGCAGACGAGATCTTTATCCCCCCCCCCACTCCACAGGCCGGCTTTAACAGGTGGGCGGGAGCCACCCATCTGTCAATCACCTGGCATCATGGAATTCAAGGCAGTGTATTTGTGATTCCCAGGCCATCAGCCATGTAGGCCCTGCCCAGATACAGACCTGTGGCGCTCCAGCAAGATGGTGGCCTGTAGACCTTGGGACCCTTATGTTTTCAGCCTTAACACCCTAAATGGGTTCATAGAGACACTGAATTCATGAAGGTGAATCATCTTTCAGGTCAATTTAAAATGTTGTTAGGGATTACCTGAATTTTATTTCATTTTATTTTTTGGTACTGTGAATTTTTATTATTACTTCATTTGTTTTGCAAAAAATTAAATGGAAATAAATTTTTAAAAATGCACTTGTAAAAAAGGCCTGCATTCAATGTGACATAAGCTTTCAGGGACCACCAAAATATCAGATGCAGTGGGTTTATGCAGCTACAATGTATTTTTGAGTATTTAGGATGCCACAAATTTGTCCTTCCTCTTTTTAAAATAAAAATTAAAATTCTGAGAAATCTTCTAGGTTTGTGTGAGGTTGTGGCCAGTACTATCAGAGCCACCCACTGTTACCCTATGAAGTCTGTGTGACCTAGAACACACCCAGCACTTTCTCCTTTCTACATATTGTGCAGAGAAATGCATTGAGAACAAGCCGCCTCTCAGAAAAAGTTGCCTGTTAATCCCAGCAATCTCATTAAAGAGCTAGCAATAAGCTTCCAAGAAATAGTGACATGGCTCCAAACTGAAGAGTACACAGTTGGAAAATCTCTGCTCCAGACTGCCGTGGGGTGGAGCCACAAAGCTAGCAGGTGGGAGGGAGAGGCGAAGGGCGGTGGGGAGGGTGGCACAGTGCAGATCTTCTGGCAGGAGTGCCAGATTGACTCTGCCAGTGTGTTTGCACTGTGCTGACACCCCGACGCCTTGTCTCTCTCCTGGTAAGCAACGGTGACCCGCCTGCCAGGAAGTTCGCGTAGCGGCTTGGCCCCACCTGGTGAGCCTCTTATTCCTGTTGGATACAAGGCCAGATCTATAGACAGAACGTAAAGAATATTAGCAGTCCTCTAACTGGACCCTTTACTTCCCATTGGGATGGAGAGATTTAACTCGTTGTTGTTCTGTCTTGCTTTATTAACATAGTGACAAAGGGGATTTTTCTGCATTGAAACTTTCCTTGCTGTTTTCTCTTTATAGCATTCTTCAGAGTTTGTGATCCTTGTAAACCAGTAAGCGTTGTTTTGTGTGCTTTTGTTTTTTAAAAGAAAGAAATCACAGATCCGTTGGAATCACTGCTTCCTTGCTTTCAGTTTAAGTCTTCGTCTTCCAAGCCTTCCTTGGCTTTGCTCTCCTTATATCTTATACAGTGGTACCTCGGGTTACATACGCTTCAGATTACATACGCTTCAGGTTACACACTCCGCTAACCCAGAAATAGTGCTTCAGGTTAAGAACTTTGCTTCAGGATGAGAACAGAAATCGGGCTCCGGCGGTGCGGCGGCAGCAGGAGGCCCCATTAGCTAAAGTGGTGCTTCAGGTTAAGAACAGTTTCAGGTTAAGTACAGACCTCCGGAACGAATTAAGTACTTCACCCAAGGTACCACTGTATATATTGATGCCCATGACTTTCACTCTTCCACCATTGCCGCCCTCGACCACCAGAACTCATTGTTGTTGTGATATTTCTGCAGGTGTGATATTTCTGCAGACTCTCCAGTCTCTCCTGCTTCCCCTCACAAGGTGCTGCCTCTGTCTTGCCCTTCTTCTGTAAAACGCAATTCTTCCATTAAGCCTTTTGTCCTGAAGCTTTTCTTCGACCCCTTTGCACCTTATATCATCCTGAAAACAGCCTAGGCCGCTCTTCAGTTGCAGCTGCATAGGAGCCTCTTTTCCATAGTGACGCCCCAGGCTGTGTGCGAATGATGCAGCCACATTGAAAAGGGGGCTCACTGCATGGACCGTTTTGCATACAAACTCTTTCCTTGTCATCCCTCCCTTCTGCTTTGCTGTCACCTCTTTAGATTATAAAGGCAGAGACTCCCCCCCCCACCTTATGTAATAGTATGTGTCATGTACCTCAGTTGCTCTGTATAATTTAATAAATAATGATCACTCCCACTAATAGCAAACTCAGTTGCTGAGTGCCAACAGGGTCAGAGGCAGTTTGCTGGGTAGGGTGGAGCTTCTATGTCAGTTTCCCAGCAAATGGGTTGCTATTGCATCCCAGAGAGAGATAGGGAGTGTGGAAACAGCAGGGAAGTCGGTGCAGTAAAAACGCACTGGCAAAGCCAATCTGGCACTCCTGCCAGAAAGTTTTCACCGCACTGGCCTCCCTCTACTCCCTGCCTCCTGGAAAGCAATAGCAACCAGGCTGCTAGGAAGCTAACATAATGGTTCTGCCCCAGCTGGCGAGCTGCTTCTGAACAGGATAGTAACCAAAATAGGGCCACTGAGAAATAAGAGAGAGGACTTTGCATGCTTAGAGGAATCCCAGAGTTTGCAGAAGTACAAAGAATATTTGGGGGGGGGGGAGACTTTGAAGGCTAAAATAACATCAGCATCCCTAACCCCCCCCAACCCCCCCCCCAGTGAGCATGCTCAGTGATCACAGAATGCTAAGTATCTGGGTGGGCTGGGGAGTGAAAAGTGATGGGGAGGGAGAATTGAATGTTGTCTTGCGGAGAGGTTATGACTGGCTGGAGCACTGAACAGTAGCATTCCACAATAAAGCATTCTGTTTCAAACAGTGCTAATATTAATGATAAACCAAGCATGTTTCAAAGGGTGAAGATGTTGTGGTTCCATCAAAGCGCTTTTTTTCTTAGCACATCCATCAAAGGGCTGAACGCTCCCCTTTCGCATTGGCCTTTTCATGTGTTCTGGGCCTGCCTGCAGGTGTCTTGCAAGTCTTACTCAAAATCAAATGGAAAGATGGGCGGGACAAAGTCTCCCTCTGCGTTTCACAAACTACAAGGTCCAGATTGTTCATTAGCAAGAGGAAGTGTACAATCAAGATGTTAATTCCGTTAGGTTGTTTGCTCCCCTTTTGTGAGTCTGAGAAATTGCAGGGTTTCAGTGTGTGTGGTGTTTTTGCCCCTTAGCTCTGCTGACCACAGGGGTGAAACAGAGGTTTGAGAACAACAAGAAGAAAACAGCTACTCTACCACAAGTTCCACTCAGCTTTCCTGGCTGAAGTGTTGAGGGCAACTATCTCTTTTCCCCTTCTTTGCTACATCTCTCTCTCTCTCCCTCCCTTTCTTTTCGTTCTCCCCTCTTTTCAGCCTGATTTTTCTCTTCGTTTTCCCTCATCTAGAAAGCGTGGAGGGAAGGCACATCAAATCCGAGATGGGGACTGAACGGGCCCTTGTGCTGGACCGCTTAGCAAGCAACGTGGCCAAACGGAAAAGTTCCATGCCTCAGAAATTCATTGGTAAGAGAAAACATGCTTTTATCATGAAATCGCACTGGAATTGTGTTGGTGAGGAGCTCACATGTTTGTCCTGCCTGGGATGATTCGAAAGCTTATGCTGGTGCAGGAATTAGTAGCGTGCCTTGTACAGGAAGTTGCGTTCACAACCAGATCCCTGATGAAGTGCTCGTTGGTGCCTGTTTGTTCCTCTTCTCCCCACTTTCATTTCAATGAAGTGGGCAGCTTTATGTGCATTTGCAGGGTTCTCCCTGAAAAGACTAGGAAAGCTATTAAGGCTGCTGATTCGAACTCTGGAGACTTCAAGAGAGCATTGGATTGATTTCCAGTGAGATCAGCACTGGTCCAATATATAGCCCAAACCCAGAGAGCTGTGATTCAGAAGGCACGTAAACAGCTTGGGGCTGTGCTACCGGTTTGTTTATGAGTACCTATGAAGCAATAGACATAATTCTTACCCTAAGGCAGGATGCAGCCTTTGTTACAGCAGATATTCTTTGCGGAAAGATATTTTAGCTGCCTGATGGCCTGTGAACTGATTAATTGATTGACTTTAACTGCGTTGCATATTTCCAAAATTTCAATAAGAGGGTAGCAGCTTACAATTGCTAGAAGGGAACTGCAGTCTTAATATTTTCTTTTCCATCCATATCCAAACCACACCTAAGGATCAAATAGGGTTAAGCATAATAAACAATTGTGCCCTTAATTCACAGCCCCTCTAATTAAAATTTACGCTTGCCAATTAAAGATGGCTCCTGCTGATTAGATTACTCTGCTAATTAAACCAGTTTATGATTGAACCCATTTTGTGTCTTTGATTGCACAGATACTATTAATTGGGGCATTTGTGTGTCGGTTGAGGGCCCAATATGTTTGTGCCTCTCTGTCTGTACTTGCACATAGGTGCACAAAACATAAAAGGACATACACATGTTTGGTGGCTTTATAGACGCCGTTTCCTTTTACTTTTAGCTTTACTGTTTTTGACATATTTTGAATATGAAATACAGAGAACGGTTCTGATAAACTTCTTCCAGTAATTACTTTGCCAAGTTATCCCATGAAAGATTAATATTACTTAGTACTATTGGGCAGTATTTAACTACGTTTTACCCAGAGCAATCCCATTGAACATTAATTTCAATTTCTGTAGTTCTTCTCTGAGTAAAACATAGTTGAATACCATCCATTATTTATAATAAAATATTAGTACGCTTAATATTGGAACTACTGTTGGTATTGCTAGTCTTTTTACTGTTCTTGTTTTTAAAATACTGATATTTTAATTCTACTTAATTCTATTAGATATTTTATAATGTCATATTTTTGATATGCTTATCAAAAATTTGCAGAGTGAGCTTATGCAGTTTGCAATTTGTAAGAGCAAAAGAAAACACATTTGAAAGACAAGTGGAAAAACTGGAAATCTTCAAATAACAGATTCATTTTGTCCATTAGCATTTACATCTATTCACATATTATCAAAATCTCAGTTTAGGAGCCTTTGAAAGAAATGGATAAAACAGTTTATCAACAAAAACTACCACATTACTGGGCAGGGGGAAAGGGCATGGTTAATAATTAGGATGTGTTGGATTTCTATCATACTGGATGCAAAAGAAATTAATAAACGAGCATGCACTTAACTCCTGTGCTCACTGATTAAAATAGTGTTATTCATGGAGTAATTCACTAAACGTTTAGTTGATTTACTGAATTAAAGGTTGGTTCCCCAACTTTTCAACCATTCACTTGTAGCTCTGCCTTAAGCAGCTGTCTGATGCTAGCAAGTTACCTTGCATGTTTCCATGCTATTAAAAACAAGAACACTTAGCTCACACAGCACAGTATGAGCTTGGAAGGCCATATGTCATGGGTGATTTAGTAGAGATTCCTGCATTGGAGGGGGTTGGACTAGATGACGCTTGGAAGGTCCCCTTCAATCTCTATGAGTCTGTGATTCTAGGGCAGCTGCAACCTCCCCTACAGTTGTACCTAACACTACACGATACAGTACCTTTGGAACTCAAGAGGCCCAGTTTTCTTGTCTCCAACCTGTCTTTGTGTATCATTCATTCTCTCTCTCTCTCTCCCTCTCTCTCTCTCTCTCTCTCTCTCTCTCTCTCTCTCTCTCTCTCTAAATGAATTTCAGAATAGAGCAGAGTGTTTTCGTTTCAGGTACAAAAATGTCCGAGGCCAAACACCCCCCTTCTACTTCTTTACCTCAAGCTCAAGTTAAACATGAACCTACTATAATTTTATTTTTGCTTTTTTTCTAGAATTTTTATTGAAAATTTAATATACAAAAAAAAGATGCACGGGGAAAAACCCTGCTATGCTTAATAGAGGAGAATCTAAATAATACAATTTAAAGTAAAATTTTGTTATGATAGTGACGCTATAATAATATAATAATATCAAATTATAAACGTCCAAGCAGTATACACAGTTTTACAATATTTTGGACCTTATCAATCCAGTAAATTATAAAGACACTCAATTCTTCACCCCCCCCCAAAAAAATATAATCACCTGACTGTCCGCCTTCTCTGGCACTTACCATATTTGTGAGTTTGTCTGTTGTTGTTATTTAATTATATTATTACAGGTATTTGTGAACAATATCCCAAATTTTGATTACCCAATTGTACAGGGATGGTGCCTTTGATTTCTTCCAGTTATAACAGATAACTATTCCTCTGGAAGTCAGTAAATGCTGAACCAGTTCAATCTTCCTTTAATGCTATGTCTTCAACGTAGCTAAATATTTACTGGATTTATATCCCACCTTTTTTCTCCAAGAAGCTCAAAGTGGTGTACATGGTTCTCCCCCTCCTCATTTCATCCTCACAACAACCCTACGAGGTATATTAGGCTGAGAGGCAGTGACAGGCCAAAGTCACCCAGTGAGCTTCACGGCAACAATTATTAGGTCACGTGTATCCTATTATTGGGACGCGGGTGGCGCTGTGGTCTAAACCACAGAGCCTAGGACTTGCCGATCAGAAGGTTGCAGGTTCGAATCCCCGTGATGGGGTGAGCTCCCATTGCTCAGTCCCTGCTCCTGCCAACCTAGCAGTTCAAAAGCACGTCAAAGTGCAAGTAGATAAATAGGTACCACCCCGGTGGGAAGGTAAACGGCGTTTCCGTGCGCTGCTCTGGTTTGCCAGAAGCGGCTTAGTCATGCTGGCCACATGACCCAGAAGCTGTACGCCGGCTCCCTCGGCCAATAAAGCGAGATGAGCGCCGCAACGCGAGAGTCATCCGCGACTGGACCTAACAGTCAGGGGTCTCTTTACGTATCCTATTATTACCTTGATTTCAGTTGCTACATCCTCCCAGAATTTTTAAACTTTGAGGACAGCCCAGAAAATATGCAGCATTCCTGCATTCTCCACTCTGAATCTCCAGTGTCGATCACTAGCAGTATTATATATGTTTGGGACATGATGATTTTAAATACCAGTGGAGCATAAACTTTTAAAAACTTCATTTAAGAGATAGGACAGGTTATTGGGGGACTTTTGGCCATATCCACTTCCATGGATCTGTCTGAATTTCTTGTCCACGAGCTTGATTCCAACAGTTCAGATAGAAATTTCATTCTAATTCCTGGCTCTATACCAGTTTGTATATTTAGCGTAATACCGTTTTTGAGCCTTCCTTCAAAATCAAATTTTATAAGCCGAGATCTCTCTGGTACTGTGTTTTTTATCTGATCTTGCTGCAAACGCCCTGAGACTAACTGCCATCCTCTCTCTTTTAATGTCTTGAATAAAAAATAAAGTTGACCTTAATTCCCCACCCTACCCCTGACTCTGCAAAGGCAGAGGGGAAAGATTTGTTCACCTTAACCACAGCGGGCTCTCTCTGACATTTACAAACAAGAGTCAGTAGTCACCTGTGCAAAAACGGTGTGTGGTGTTTGTTTGCACCTACAGCCTGCACACCTTTGATGGACAAGATCCTTTCTGTACATTACGAACCAGCAGCACTACCTGAGCTCAGGTTGTGATTATGAAGGCAGCAGGTGATGCTCACTTGTCACTGGGATTGGTGGGTTTCACAGAGTTTGGGCCCCTTCACTCACCCACCAATCCATGCTTGTTTGCAGAGTTCAGCTGGGAGATTGTTTATACGCAATAACTACTCAGTGGTGCCAATGTGTATTGTGAACAATGTGATAGAGCAGAGAAAAAACAGGTTCTAACCACTGCTCACTGCTATAAAAGCTTGGTACGTTATTTGCTTTGAGCCTGATCTACCTTGCTGTCTTTTGCCGAGGATAAAATTGGTGAAGCCCTGCCTGTCAACCTAAGCTCCTTGGAGGAAGGGCAGAATAAAAATGCACTATGTCAAAATGAAATGTCGGAATGCACATTACTGCGGCAGGCTGCAAGTGGGAATCAACCATTTAAGGAAGGTTGTGGATGAATGGCTCTTTTCACTTCTTGACTCATCCACAGCAGGGGTTTCCCTCCCAGAAGAGCCAGAGTAAAAATATTCTCAGTACATGGAGTAAAAGGTGGAGCGGTGGCAAGAGTTGCAGAGAAGTAAGGCAAGGTATCAGAAGGTCAGCAGTTCGAATCCCCACGACGGGGTGAGCTCCCGTTGCTCAGTCCCTGCTCCTGCCCACCTAGCAGTTCAAAAGCACGTCAAAGTGCAAGTAGATAAATAGGTACCGCTCCAGCGGGGAGGTAAACGGCGTTTCCGTGCACTGCTCCGGTTCGCCAGAAGCGGCTTAGTCATGCTGGCCACATGACCTGGAAGCTGTACGCCGGCTCCCTCGGCCAATAAAGTGAGATGAGCGCCGCAACCCCAGAGTCGGCCATGACTGGACCTAATGGTCAGGGGTCCCTTTACCTTTTCTAAGGCAAGGTATAATGTGAGAACATGTCTGTGGCACAAAATTTAAATGAGCATAAGACATTCTCTCACCCAAAGGAATTCTGGGGACTGTAGTTCTCTGAGAGGAGGAACAGAAGTCTAACTGAGGAGACACAGACCCCTCACCAAACCAGAATTCTTTGGAAGAAGCCATGACAGCTGACATAAAAACCACGTATGTTAATTTTGTAGATACACCCTTTAAGCTTCTATGACCTGTTAACAGGGGCCTGCTTCACTTTGTTAAGGCACATAAAAATGTAACATGTTACGACCGAAACAACAGCCTTGCTGTGTGAGCTAAAGTGATCAGGCCTGAGACACACAACCTGGCATCTTTATTTTCAAGGGAATGCAAAGATGTAAGGCTAAACCACCCGACAAAATAGAAGTTTTGTTTCCTACCCAAATTTTACACAGCTAGAGTGCCCTCTCCCTGATGAGAAGGGCATCCCTCTCTCTTCCCTTATAGGAACAGTTATCCCCCCGAAATAGACTAATCATTCATATATATATATATATATATGAAAAGCAAATATATATATATATATATATATATGTCAAGGATGGGATGATACTCACACAAAGGATCCTGGCCAGGGATCCTTGTAGCAAGCAAAACTAGGAAAAGGTGAGGCACGGGAGAAGGAGATGCTGCAGACACCTGTTGCCTCTTGGGGTTTGGCTGGATAGTCTTCTCCGAATTCAAACTGCGAGAAAACTGTTTTTATAGAGACATAGGGTGGAAAGCAAAGTCCTGTTCCACAGGATCCAGAACGCCACAAGGTTGCAAAAGCAACACTGCCAAAATACAGGTTCTAGGTATCAAAAAATGTCTCAATATTGTCCTCTTCACGTGCTGGGGAACACAATTCAATACAGAGGCCACAAATCTCACCCATATTAGCTAGCAAAGTCCAAATTGCTTGCATCACAGTTTCGGCTTGATTTTCACACTTCAAATCCACCAGCCCCAACCTTGTTTTGCTGCTTCCAGCCTCTGTAAGCAAAAACCGTTCATATACACACAAGCCCAAATAAATATATCCATTCTGCTCTGTGGTTGCAATGCAGTTGCTAAGGCTCCTTATCTTCAAGTTGAAACAAGCTGCTAGTTGAAACTGCAAAGCTTTCATTTATTATGCTAATTTTTTAGTCTATCTGGGTCAAAGACTTAAAATCGAAGGACTAGTAAGAAAAAACGGGTAACGCAATGATACATGTTTTTAAAGCATTATATGCAATAAAGAATGCATATATATCATAAGCATAAATACCTCAAACAACCATTGACTTACAAGGTTGCCAGATATTCTTCTGCTTTATTAAGCTTGCCAACTTACTAAATAATACAACAAATGCATTTTAATCATGACAATTGACACATCAAGCATCACAAACTTTTATGGACTAGTACTCATGTCATTTTACTTATTTATTTATATATAAATTTGTATAGCCCTGTTTCATAAAAAATATATCAACGTGGTTTACAGCAGTAAAACCATTAAAAAGTTAAAAACATATATTAACCATGGTGAGAGGACATATTCTTAACTGCCTGCATAGGACTAGTGATCTACCGGTAGATCCCTGGCTGATCCTGGTAGATCATGGGATCCTTATTGTGTACAAAAAGTTATGGGGGAAATGCTAAAAAACTCTGTTCAATCCTCCCCCCCAAAAAGCTCAACAACTCTAGGTACTTCACTCCTAAAAAAAGCTAAACAATTCTGGGCAATCCACCCACCCACCCACCTCACACCAGCTCCTCCTCCATCCAATGACAATGGGTAGATCACTGCCAGGTTTTTTTTTATACTGGGAGTAGATCACAGTCTCTTAGGAATTGGATATGCCTGGACTAGTGGAATAGAACAGTTTTCAACAGGTGTTTAAGAGTTAGCACAAAAGGCACCTGCTGAATCTTCGTTGGCGAAGTCTTTCACAGGACTGCACTGATGACATTAAAGACTTGGTTTCTTGCTTAAAGAGGCTAAAAAGGCCATGAAATCGACACAGAAGTTCTTCCATATTTCTGTGCAAAGATCAAATGCGTATAAGATAGGAACACCGACCTTAATCTATAGTAGTAATTTGTGACAACACAGTCTTCCTGGCAATACTAAAACGAATTAAAAATTTGAAGAGGAGATGAACTCCTCAGTCTGGATGAAATCTAATTCCCTGATAAATTCTTTTTTTAAAAAAATAATCGTTATCAGTTTAAATTACACACTTATACAAAGATTTACAAAGAATTTACAATCTCATACTACAAAAAAAAATTAAAGAAAAAAGAATTAAGAAAAAAGAAAAGAAAAAATACAGAAAAAAAGAAGAAAAAGCAAATTTACGTATATAAAAAAACCTTAATCTTCCTAATTAATACTTAATTAAACGCTTAAATAAAAAAGACTTCTGACAAAATGAGTCTTCCAATCATTCTCATTCTACTGTTTATACTGTTGTTGTTTTCCCCGCACAGTTTTATATTCTTTAATATTGTTCCAGTCTACTCCACAAACGGTATTTGTTGTGTTTACAAGTATCACTCAAGTTCTGCTAATATGGTGTGATTGGTACAATATGATCTTATATAACCCTTAAATATTCCCTGATAAATTCTAATACCTACTCTAGATGCTCTCTTTTGTTAAAGGATTGTGACTTTCACAACAGCCTTCTGGGTAACTGAAATGCTCTCGCAGTGGGCTCTGAACATTGCCACTTTTGCTGTCCATTTCATTTTTTTTGCACAGAGATGGATCTGCTTAAATCTGATAGTCCTTAAATTGCCTCAAGAATTTTTGCGGCATTTTCTGAAACAGATTAAAACAGTTACCCCTCTCAACTTTTTAAAAGACAAACACAAGTTTGCAAAACATATTTATTAGACGAGTATATCACCTAGGAGCTGGAACTAAACCTAGCTTGCTTCCCCAATAAGAGTACAGCAAATAGCAAATTCAGGTTTGCTGTTGTGTAACATGTGCAGCATGTTTAAGAAGAGGCACAAATACAGGTTTTCAACTAAGAAAACAAAGTCCTTTTCACCAATTAAAACACCAGCAAACCTGAGCCAACGGGTGCACGCTCAGTAGGGGGATGAAGCCAATGGCTAATGCAATGTACCTGTATGATGAAAGAAGTGTTTACAAACATGTACTTGTCACACACATTACCTCCTTTAGGTATCAGGCAATGCAGCCTCTAAGGAGTAGTTGACACAGATGAATTTCCCCATGTGACTTTGTACACTTTTGCCAGCAGCCATGATCGTGGACCAAGGTGTGCAAAATCCTGGTCGCATTATTGTTATTAGTACTGAATTTTTAAAGGGATGCGGGTGGCGCTGTGGGTAAAACCTCAGCGCCTAGGACTTGCCGATCACATGGTCGGCGGTTCGAATCCCCGCGGCAGGGTGAGCTCCCGTCGTTCAGTCCCAGCTCCTGCCCACCTAGCAGTTCGAAAGCACCCTTAAGTGCAAGTAGATAAATAGGTACCGCTTTATAGCGGGAAGGTAAATGCCGTTTCCGTGTGCTGCTCAGGTGCCGGTTCGCCAGAGCAGCTTCGTCACGCTGGCCACGTGACCCGGAAGTGTCTGCGGACAGCGCTGGCTCCCGGCCTCTAGAGTGAGATGGGCGCACAACCCTAGAGTCTGTCAAGACTGGCCCGTACGGGCAGGGGTACCTTTACTGAATTTTTATTCCGCCCTCTGATTCAAAGGGTCCATATAACTCCCTCCCCTCATAAAGCTAACAATATAAAGCAAACATCAGGTTCCGTAACAGAGAAGGCCTTGTTCTATGCCGCTGTCCAAAAACTGTTGTCATTGGTGGGAATGTAAGTAGGGCGTCTCCCATAGATCTTAAGGCACAGGCTGTCAGGGGAGATGTGTGAGGCCTAGCCTTTCTTCACATGCATGTGTACCCACATGGAAGATTGTGGGGGGGGGGGGGGATTCGACAATGTGAACTGAACTGCGATGGCACCTGCCTTATTGGGATAAGATACAGCTTCTGCAAGGTACAGGTTGGCAAACAGTTTCTTGAAGAGTTGGTTAAGAAAGAAGGAAACACGGGTGTCACTACAGTGCTGTTTTCTGACGCTATGATGTTGTTGTCAATTAAGAAATAAATAAATTACTCCATGCGGTGGGGTTTCATATAGTGTGACTTTTAAAAAGTGACTCACTCTCTTTTATCCTCCAAGGCGCACTCCCATAAGCCTCTTGTCTGACCTTATGCTGACTTTTCTAGTACTAGAGCGAAAAATTGCTTGGAGGAAGATGTTTGGATCTCTTCCTACCTAGGAAATCCTTTCCCCACCTGCTGCCCTCCAGATGCTCTGGCTGTGGCTGGTGGGAGCTGTAGTCAAAATTTCTGGAAGGCACGAGGTTGGGGAACACAGACATAGGCATTAACTCAAGTAGCAGATGGTTAGATACCAGGATCTGGACAATAATATTAATGGATAACTGTTTCTGGGTCCTGTGCTTTTTCTCTGGGGGAAACTGAGGTGATTATCTGGTGTAGAACTTCGGCCTGGTCTACACTCACAGCAAAGCATGGTGGGAATAAGGTGGTCAAGAGTCTTGAATCAATATGAAAGAGGTGGTAGGCTGTGCATCTTCAGATGGCAGAGTATCTTCTCGTGCTAAAATATGGAGAACCATTTTAGCAGTACTCATTTCCTGCTCTGCTAGTCCTCTGCTTAGGAGGATTCTGCCTCCCTTACAAAAGCATTTTAAAATGTCACACCCAGGGACGGATTTAGGTTTGATGAGGCCCTAAGCTACTGAAGGTAATGAGGCCCTTTATATGTCCATCTGTCCTTTGTCAACAACAAATTCTCACTGTTTTTCGTGTTGAATATATGCTATACGGTAATTTATGGACCTAATAGGTATCTAAAGCCATTTGCACATAACAACATATGTATATTATCAAAGTAATTGTTCAACTGAAATACAATTAAGAAGAAGTATATTAATAGTGAAATACAATTAAGAAGAAGTATATTTTTGGGGGGCCCTAAGCTATAGCTTGTTTAGCTTATACATAAATCTGGCACTGGTCACATCCACTAACTTGCACCTCTCCCAAGTAGTACAGTCCATTTCACCATCTGCCGACTCGGAGCTTAACTAGACATTGAGAGGAGAGAGATGACATCATTACTCTGTGTGTTGTCCTGCCTTGCAGCCAGGGAACGACAGAGCAGCAAGTGGCATGATGGTGTTACTGTCATCTTTGAAATAGTAAAGCCCCGAGGTACTAAGACTGTACCATCTTAGACAGCACCAGACAGGCAAGGGACCATATTTTCAAATGGGGGACCACTTTCTGCAAGTAGAAACAAGGACTGGAAGAAGCAGGCTGGGCTGATCTCACAACTTTCTCTTTGATGTGCTAGTTTATGGAAATGGAGTTACATATTGGGGGGGGGGGAATGGCATTCCTACCTGCAGTTCTGAAGAGGTACAGGCCATGCTACCACCTTAGGATGGGAGAGAAATACAATCCAATTTGCATTTAAAGGGAGCCTGTCTTAAGTTGCAATTTCTGAAACAAACGCGCAAACTGAAACACAGCCTTCCCTTCAAAAATGTACACTTTGCTGAATTTTGCAATGCAGTTCTGCGGCCAAGTAATATGTGCAAAAATGCATGTACCGAAGCAAAGCGTACATAGAAATGCCTGTATCAGTGAAAATAGGATGCAAACACATTATGTAAAGGAAGGGAAATCGCTTTGCAGAAATGTGGATATTAGGAGAAAATTGCACTAAAAAGCTGTTGGGTTTTCAGGACTTCTTTTTTTTTTAAGGAATTGCAAACAGATGTGGAAGTGTGGAGAATTGAACTT
This sequence comes from Podarcis bocagei, assembly GCF_964188305.1. NCBI lineage: Eukaryota > Metazoa > Chordata > Lepidosauria > Squamata > Lacertidae > Podarcis > Podarcis bocagei. The sequence goes on from NC_138138.1 coordinate 27,941,255, forward strand.
AAGGTTGGGAAAATAAGCAAATGTGAGGAACCGAGGTTGTCAGATTTTCTCACTCCTGCCCCTCACCCTGCTGGATGTGGACAGTAGGCCACAGTTCTCTGTTCAAGCCCCACAGTCCCTGGTTGGGAAACAAGGAAGGGCAATGAGCTTCATAGAACAAGGCCAGGTCAAATAAAAACATTAATTGAGAGGGTGTGATCGCTGAAATGACACCCACAACTCTACACCCGCCCAAAACAATGTCATAAGCGTGTGCATTGTGGGTTGTTGTTTCTTTTAATTCCATGTTCTTGATCGCAGTTGAAATTGCGCCAGTGTTTTCTGGGTCACTTTGTGGTTTGCCACCTGTGATTAATACCCTTGAATGTCTGCAGCTGCTGCTGTGCGATTAAGTGGATCAGATTGGGTACAAATGAGCAGGTGGAAACCATAATTCCTATATGTCCTATTTTTTACTTAGTGACTCAAACATTTCCGGTTTGGGGTTTGCCACAGGGTGGAAATATTTCACCCTCTGCTATCTCTTTCCCTACCAGGTTTCTGCTTATATACCAAAGGTGAACCTTTTCTGACTACCCCTACTCCACAAACACTTTTTTTCTCTCACAGTGCTAACCCCCAAACAGGAGGTGTTTTTGAGCTTTTGAAAGCTTCTCCCCCCTTTGGCTCCGGCCTAGTGTTAACTCACGAGAGGAGGAGTACTCATTTGGAATATCCAGAGAGCGAAGCTAAATGTAAGGGGGAGGGGAGCTACCCCTGCATTTTGGATCAAGCAGGAATCCAAGAGCACCTTAGCACTACAAAGTTGTAATTCAGAATTACTGATTCTGCTGAGTGGTATCAAAGCCAGTGCAGTGCTTGGAGGAATTCAGCAAACCAGGATAGGGCTAGTGAGTCATATGCAAAGCATGGCAGAATCTAGACTTTCCTTTCCCCCCTCAAACACAATAGTGGTTATCTAGTAGAATGCAAATTTACTGGTTAGGTAAATAAAATACATTATGGTTGGTAATCCTAATATTTCTCCATTCTAAACATGTGTTGTAAGGTCCATTTTAAAATTCAAAACATACATTTTTCCACAGCCAGAAGGAGAAACATAGCATATATTTTTTCCAAGGCAAAAATACTGCTCACACCCCTCTGCCAAATAGTTGAACTGTTGCAACTTAGCCATTCTTCACTGAACTGTGGCCAGAAATAGCTATTCACCTTGTAATTTCACCATGAAAGTGTCATACAGATAGGACAAACTGCCTTCGTTGTGTGGTGAACAGAACGTTTTAAGCTTCCTCTAAGAGAGAATGCTAAAAAGCATCAAGATGTTTTGAACTGTGGATCCAATCTTACAGAAAAAGTCAGCATTCCCAACATTCTCTTGTCCTCAAATGGTACCAAGAAAAGCAATAGCCAAGACAGGACTGTGCAGGTGAAGAGAGGGAGCCATGCGAATTGGAGAAGGCTTGGATCTTAATGGCTGGAATGACCAAAGGCAGGGATCCAAGGATAGCTCCCCACCCCAGTGGCACCTTCTGTAAGTGCCAAAGGTAAAGCACAGCCATGAGAACACTATTGTAGTAATGGCAGCATCTTCTCACCATCCCTGAAACTGAGTTGCAAGGACTGCACTGGCAGTTCTCATATAGGAATGCAGAATGAGAGCCAGTGTGGTGTAGTGGTTAAGAGCGGTAGTCTCGTAATCTGGGAAACCGGGTTCGCGTCTCCGCTCCTCCACATGCAGCTGCTGGGTGACCTTGGGCCAATCACACTTCTTTGAAGTCTCTCAGCCCCACTCACCTCACAGAGTGTTTGTTGTGGGGGAGGAAGGGAAAGGAGAATGTTAGCCGCTTTGAGACTCCTTAAATGGAGTGAAAGGCGGGATATCAAATCCAAACTCTTCTTCTTCTTCTTTATATGGATGTTTCGCAACCTTAACCTGTTGCAGGATCTTAGCCAGACCCAGTTGAATATAGCAGAGCATACACAGACTTTCAGAAGCAATCAGTTGCAGGCAGGTAGGATGAGGCAGGAACAAGACGCTGCTACCAGTAACTTGGTTACTTAGAGGTGTTTCTTATTTACAGCAGACTTTACAAGTTACTATATACAGGATACAGACACGGATCTCAACTCTCTCACTGAACAAACTCCACACGACTCTCAGAACACACACTGACCAACCAACTATCCAGCAAGGAATGCCATGAGTCATCATGCCTATGTGGAGACCTTGACCAATAGCAGAGTTGTATCCAAGGTCCCATATCTCTAGGAAGAATAACTCCCTCTGCTCAGTCTTCTTGGCCTTCGGCCAACTTCTTAATTGCTTTGTGGGAAGCTGCATCAGATAGCTTGTAGTCAAAAATCCCAAAAGTTTATCTCTGCAGAATGTACAGAGACACACAGTAACTTCCCGGGGCTTGCAATACAATATACCAAATATTCATAAGCCTTCCCATTGCCTGCACAGAGCCCGCCCTAACGCTGGATATTTTCTTAGTTAATCATATTCATGAGTTCAAAACAAGAAACTGAAAAGTTTCAGCATCCCTTGAGAAACGGGGCTAATTTTCTTTGATTCATCTTTTCTAGAACTGGCATCTGAGTCATAGACAAATGTCATTCTGTGGGGGATTTTTCCTTTTTTCTTTTTAAAATTCCTTTTATCTATCAGATGGATCACAAGATTGACAGAGAATCTTGTCAGCGGGTTCTCAAGCACATTACTAAAGAAACGTGAGTGGTTGGTTTCAAACCCATCCACTGAAACAGCCTGCCAAGTTTCGTGGTCCTTGAGTCATAGTATTGCCAGTGATAAATATCTCAAGGGTTTGACATTCTAGTTTCTATCCTTCTAGCACAGAGGACTTTAATATGAAAAATGTCATTGCCTGCTGTGTGTGAAAATGTTGCTTGTGGCAGCAGAATTCCATTGCCTTATGGCCAAGGCTGGATGGATCCCATGATACTATAACTGTAGCAGAGATATGCAGAAATCAGTACTGGCTGCAGAATTCAGCTGCTGGAGAATGTCAGCTTCTGTTTTGTCCTATTTAAAAAAGGCAGGTTTCAGGACCGCAATACCTCAAGGACTGCCTCTTTCCACATGAACCTACGCAGACCCTGTGATCATCTTCTGAGGCCCTTCTTCATGTGCCTCCTCCTCGAGAGGTCCGGAGGGGGGCAACACGAGAACAGGGCCTTCTCTGCAGTGGCTCCCCGTCTGTGGAATGCTCTCCCCAGAGAAGTTCGCCTGGTGCCTCCATTATACGCCTTTAGGTGCCAAGCAAAAACATTCCTTTTTAACCAGGCCTTTGGTTGACCTGATGGGCATCCTAGACCACTTTAAAATGCGGCTCTTTTTTGGGGTGGGGTGTTACTGGGATATTGTTCTTATTTTGATTTTATATATTGTGATCTTTTTCGTGAACCGCCCTGAGACCTCCAGGTATAGGGCGGTATATAAATTCAATAAATAAATAATAAAATAATCCTTAAGCTAGACCTGAAAGTGTTCAGGGAATGCTAGCGAGAGGAACAGGAGAGGCCGAGGCAGAGTAGAATTCCCAACAGGGGTGGGGCCTCAATACCCCATGTACAGTGGTGCCTCGCAAGATGAAATTAATTCGTTCCGCGAGTTTTTTCGTCTAGCGAATTTTTCGTCTTGCGAAACACGAAATCCCATAGGAATGCATTGAAATTCAATTAATGCATTCCTATGGTCAAAAAAAGTCCAAACAAAGCCAAATTTGGTACAACAAGAGTTTATTAAGTGCTCTTTAAAGTCACACATACTGTAAAGAGCATTTCAAAAATTGAAGGAACAATAAATTAAGTTTCTAAACATGACAGAAAAACATTTAAAAATCAACAAAGTGTACAGTACATTTTCTAAGACTCTGGGGGACAACTCGAAGAAGGTTCCTCTTCCACTCTTTGCTTCTTGCTGAAGAACCCCCTCCTCAACTGTTCCCCCAGCCACCCACCACACAGAAATTCAAATCCAGAATTTTTTTAAAAAAACAGCAGAGTGGCCCAATGGTCACAGAAAATCATAAAAATGCAGAAAAAAACACACAAGCTTCCAGATTCTTGCAAACCCCTCCCCAACACCAAGTCCTTGAATTCCAAACACCCCAACCCAAAATCCAAAACCCCCCCAAAAAGTTTTAAAAGTTTAAAAAAAGTTTTGGAAAAGCTTCAAAAATCACCAAAGTCTTCAAAAACCTCAAAAAAGGCTACCACACCACGTTCTATGAGTTGCTCCTCGAAGTCAAGTCGCAACTGTATTAACGGTGTTAAGAAAAAGGAAACAAACTTGCAAGACGTTTTCGTTTTTCGTCTTGCGAAGCAAGCCCATAGGGAAATTCGTCTTGCGAAGCAGCTCAAAAAAAGCAAAACCCTTTTGTCTAGCGAGTTTTTGTCTTGCGAGGCATTCGTCTTGCGGGGCACCACTGTATTGTTTTTAATAGTATCTTATATTGCGATGTTGTGCACTGCCCTGATATTTTAGAACATGGTGGCACAGAGATGCTTTTGTACGCAAAATGTATTTATTTATAAAAGTATTTTCATGCTGCCACGGTATAAATGTAAGGCAGTTTTAGAACTTTACCCTGTAACATCCTCATGCATCCTTCTGTCCCACAGGTGAGAAACGCTCCAGCTTTGAAGTGAATTACAACCCCAGCTTTGTGTACGAGAAGGAGAGGGAGGCCATGTTGCAAGGATGCCTGCTGGACCAACAAGCCATCAACAATTCCATGGGCTACCTTGGCGCAGAATCCCTGCGCCCGCTTGTGCAGAACCCGGCACCCCCGACCTCAGAGATGGTGCCCGTGATCAGCAGCCTGTACCCCCTGGCACTCACCCGCTCTGAAGTGCCCAACGGCAACCCTCAGGAGGTGGAAAAGAGCCATGCCCAGCTGAGAGACAAGGCTATGTCTTCCGACAGAGGCCTTTCTCCAAACAACAGCGGCCAAGATTCCACAGACTCAGACAGCAACCAAGAGGAGCACCAGAGCCTTGCCTACCACCAGAACCAAGCAGCTCCTCCTCCTCTGCAGTCCCGTAATGGGCTCCTGGTCTACAAGGAGCACCCCAGGTCCTACGAGATCTTCAGGCCACCCGTCGTTTGCCCTCGTGACGTCTTGAAAGTCTTCAACAAGGAAGGCGAACCCATTGGGGTCTACCGATGTGACCACTGCCGCGTCCTCTTCCTGGATTATGTGATGTTCACCATCCACATGGGATGCCACGGCTTCCGTGACCCTTTTGAGTGTAATTTGTGTGGCCACCGGAGCCATGACAAATACGAGTTCTCCTCCCACATAGTCCGTGGCGAGCACAGAATGGGACTGAAATGAGAGCAGAACTTCTCCCATCAGTTTCTGGGGAGACTCGTGCACTGTAACCTAAAACCAGTCCAAAACCAAGTTCGAGTATTGTGTGATTTCTACCAAACAGCCTGGGGGGGTGGGGGTGGGGAATTATAACTTGTGGGTATTTCCTTGACTCCATGGATCTACAGTCTTCAGGGTTCCTTGTCCAGGAACGTGGGGAGTTTAAGACTAGTTTACATTTGTAGTGTAGTCAGATTTTTAAAACCCTTAAAAAAAAAGTGGAGAGATTTCGTTGACATTTTTCTGTACCACCTGTAAAAAAGGTTCGGCCAGAGGTGAGAAATCTGTAGGCCCCAAGCCCGGATGTTGCTGGGCTACAACTCATATCACCCTTAGCACCCCTCAGAAACGTGAAAAATTAAGCGGTATATAAATGTCTTAAATAAAAATAGAGAAATATTGGCCATGCTCTCTGAGGCTGATGAGTGCTGGGAATCCCACAGTGTCTGAAATGTCCTTTGGTGACTCAGCCCTGGGTTAGGCTCACAGTTAACGCAGACCGGAAACTAAGATGGCTACCCCCAACAGTGCTTAATTTCTGAAAACAACAACAATGGCGGAGAGGGAAGAAAGGGTGTCGGGGCTTAGTTTCCAGCATTTGGTGCTTGGAGATGGCTGGACCTGTGGTTTGTGAAGGCTCAGGTGCTTTTTGTTAATTTTTCAATTATTCCGGGACCTCAGGCCAGTTTATATAATCTGCAGAGCAAACTGAGAAAGTAGCTTTTCCACCTCATGTTGTGAGCGAAGGAAGCTGCCCCTGATTGTCCTCCTGGCTCATTATTGTAAAGATTTAGGCGGTGGAGAGTCCTTTATATCATCTGATCCTCCTCCTCTTACTTTTTTTTTTAAGCTGGAGAGGCTGGGGACTGAACCTGGAACCATCCATTTGGAAAGCATGGAGCTATAGACCCCACCTGTGGGAACCGCATGTTTGATTGGTTCACCCTACGGACGCAAAATAGTGCCTTGCATTTGGAAAAGCAGCATGCCAGAAACAAGGCTAGACTGCAGGCCATCTCCCTAGCATGCTGTTTTCCTGAGGAGAGTGGGGAGCTTCTTCTGTCAGAGAGCATTCAGTCCATTGATTCCCTTCCCAAAGGCAGGCCTCCTAAAGTAGTCCAACCCGCATTCTTCCCTTGGTGCCCTGGCAATGAAAAAGAGGGCTTATCTACACTTACCTTTCTCCCTGTTCCTTCCAGGCACAGGTCTGCACTTAAAAGCTCCATGCCCAAACATTTGCCGGGGGCGGGGCACAAACATCAATTGGGGTTTTCTGTGGATGGCTGTTTGCTCTGATCGAGCTTTAAAGAGCAGGTTTTCAGCGGAAAAGGTCTAGAGCAGAGGTCAGCAACCTTTTTCAGCTGTGAGCTGGTCCATCATCCTTCAGACCATGCGGTGGGCCGGACTATATTTTGAAAAAAATAATGAACGAATTCCTATGCCCCACAAATAACCCAGAGATACATTTTAAATAAAAGCACACATTCTACTCATGTAAAAACACGCTGATTCCCAGGGCCGGATTGAGAAGGTGTTTGGGCCGCATCCGGCCCCCAGGCCTTAGGTTGCCTACCCCGGTCTAGAGCAAAACCAAAAAGGGGCGATCGGACAGGGAGCAGGTGATGTCTGGAAAGAGTGGAGGAAAGGCAGATGTGGATAAGCCCACAGTTATTGGGCTAAGATTGAGCCCTGACCTCAGTGAGTTATATTTCTTTATAGGGTGAGTTCTCAGTTGCTGCAGTTTCCAGTGGTCCTTGGTAGAGGAGCCATTCAACCAGCTTGTTTGTAGCAGAAGTGTGACTTTCGTTTTATCCTGTCAGTAGCAAAGATGTAAAAGTGGTCTTTTGTTCTTGTCACACTGGTGAGCCTTTTTATATATGCCTTAAGGGCAATCTGTGCTATTTCCATCTCTCTCTTGCTCTCTCTCTCTCTTGTTGGTGTGTGTGTGTGTGTGTGTGTGTGTGTGTGTGTGTGTGTAAAAGAGAGAAAACACACACACACACATTCCCTCTTCCTCCCTGTCTTTCAGTTCACATGTCATTATCCTTCAGGGGCACCTCTGTTCCTGGACAAATCACTAGTCTTGCATATTTAGAGTTGCCAGCTTGCAACTTCAGACAGTACTGGCTACAGATGGGTGAATCTACCAAATTTCAGTTTCCCTCAGCTTCTTATTTTTTCCAGTCATGTGTTCAATATTTCCACAACAGCCATCGAATCTAATGCGCGCCTCAATTTTCAGAACCTTGAAACAATAAGAGTATTTGCTGGCGAATGTAAATGTGCCATTAAGTCTAATCTGCACCTTAATTTTCGCAGCGTAACTTGGCCAAAAAAGGTGAGCATTAGATTTGAGTAAATACTGTATTTGCCTGTAATTTTCGCAATGCAATTTCCTCTAAGATGATGCATTTATTTTCCACGCACAACACATACATATGTGCACATCTTTCCCCTGTATTTTGGTACATGTTACTTGGTTTGAGAACTTCACTGCAAAATTCAGAGAAGTTCAGCATGTGAATTGTTTCAGAAATGGTGAGATAAGTAGAATCACCTTTAAAGGTGAACTTAATATAATTAATCTCCCACCCCTAGTTCTGACCCCACCTCTTAACAGGGTCAGTAGGCAGAGCTAAGGACGTGTGCAGAGGAAGTCAACCAAGATGAACAAGGGTCTGGAAACCAAGCCTTATGAGGAATGGTTGAGGGAATTGGGTATGCTTAGCCTGGGAAAGAGACTGAGAGAAGATAGGATAGCTGTCTTCAAGTATCTAAAGGGCTGTCACATGGAAGATGGAGCAAGCTTGTCTCCTGCTCTGAAGTGCAGGACCTGAACCAATGGCTTCAAGTTACAAGAAAAAAGATTCTGACTAAACATCAGGAAGACGTTTCTGACAGTAACAGCTGTTTGACCATGGAACTGACTCCCACAAGAGGTGGTGGACTGCCCTCCCTTTGAGGCTTTTAAGCAGCGTTTTGGATCGCCATTTGTCATGGATGCTTTAGTTGAAATTCCCGCATTTCAGGGGGTTGGACTACATGACCCCTGGGGTCCCTTCCAACTCTGCAATTCTATGATTCTCCAAGTTGGTGGGGCTTATTTGACAAGAAGAAACCAAACCTTTAGGGTCATTGGCCCTGTTTTCTGGAACACTCTGCCAACAGAGATTCAGCAGGCAGCGTCTGTTTCAACTTTTAAATGCCTGCTGAAAACTTTTCCATTCTATCAGGCTTATGCAGGTAATTAAGAATATGCGCTAGCTGATTTCTGATTTTAACATTTTATGTCTTTTTATTGTATGATTTTATGTATAAATGTAAACTGCGAATTTTTTATAATCTTTATTTTTTGTGGTTTTTTTATGAATTTAAATATTTTTTATAAATAAGGGAAAAGGAAACAAAACATTTAAGAAGTAGGGGGCATGGAGAGGGACAGCTACTCCACTCACCCAAAAACACAGGGACAAATTGTTTGCAACCCCTGAGTGTAGCAGTTTGGAGCCTGGCTTCACCCCAGTTCTTTGGATAGTCCCTGTATTGGGTAAACCTGGATTCGCAAGGGGAAAGCATTGAGATAGTTGTCACGTCCTGAGGACTACACAAATTAAACGGGAACACAAACAGCTGTGAACCCGCAGTAAACTCTGGTGTTGGCAAACCCACATTCTGGATTTGGAGAAAAGAAGTCTTCAGAAAACATTCTGAAATTAAGGGTGTACCATTCAGTTTTACCTAACGTCTTATTTTGAGATAAATGTGGAGGTTTTTGCTTGTGAACCTTCCTTGCTTGTGAACCTTCCTTGGGAGTTGCTCTTGCCTCTGTTGAGAACTGGCAGAAGGAAGCCACTGTTGCCTTGTGATAGGAAACCCTCCATGGAAGCTGAGAACGCTATTGCCTTACCTTGGAGGGCCGCGAATGTGCCTCTGCATTAACATTGCTGCTTCTGACTACTCGTCGCTCATGGCTGTCGCTCTGATGACAGCACACTGGCGTGTTTCTGCTTCGAAAATAGGTCTCTGCACTTGTTCTGGAGTTCTTTCGTTCCAGTCGAAGAATAATGGGAACCTGCTGTCAAGTATTCCGAGTGTGTTTGTTTTCAAAAAGTGTTATCTACAGTGTAAAGTGATGAATTTATTTTTTAATACAAAGTGCTTTTTTCAGTACCCGTGGCTCTGTATGTTTTGGTTTCTTTTTCCACCAAGGTAATAAAGGGGGAGGCACCACATGGTTTGGAGCACATCTTCCTGAACCGGAAGATGCAATCGGTGTACAAAAGTCACTTGAGATGCTTCGAAGCGGAGACAACTTAGCAGCACCCAGTTGCCACTGTCCCAAGAAGGCACGGCACAGGGAGAGCAGTGTGTGGGCACACTCACACGCCACAGCCCAGTGGAGTAGAGGGGCAGCAACGCTGCCACAGACTCTCCTCCTTTCCGCCTGACCTGGGAGCGGAGCTATAGCTCAGGCTTTCTCAAACTCTGCCCTCCAGATGTTTTGAGACTACAATTCCCATCATCATTGACTACTGGTCCTACTAGCTAGGGATCATGGGAGTTGTAGGCCAAAAACATCTGGAGGGCCGAGTTTGAGGAAGCCTGCTATAGCTGCATGCTGGAGCCAGGTTCCAATGAGAGAGCCTGTTATGGGGACGGCTGGTCACACTCATTCCCAGAAAATGCTCCTGGGGCCGCCCCTATCCCTGCTATGCCACTGCTTCCCAGTGCCATTGCAGCTTTTTCCACGGGCCCCGTCTGCTGGCAGGGAGCACCAGGACCTTCCATAATCAAGTCAGAAGGAATTCCAGGACCATCCCAGCAAAATCGGGGCATTGGAGGGTATGAAATATTGAAATTGGGATTGCGTGTAACTGCCCTGCAAGCATCCTGAGCAGAAACAATCATGAATGAGCATTAAGAAAGGTTGCAGCAGAGGTGCGGCTTGGCTAGAGTGGTTGGTTACTGTTCTATGTAGGTTCCCCGTCCTCATCAGAAATAAGGTTAGTTTAACTGCTAACTCAGCTTGTAGTGAGTTTCTGTGAGCAGCTGAAGACAACTACCCCCCCTCCTGCCACTTCGTGTCTTCTCGCCATCCTTGAGAATTTGCCTTGCAGCCTTTTCTCTCTCTTCCTCTTCCAGCCACCTTGGCCCAAGCTGCACCTTAAAGCCACCCACACACATTTTCCCACTTCGAGTGAGCACGCAACCACCGAAAAGGTGAGAAGTTAAGACCTATGGGTATCGTCTAACATTCTTTAAAGAGGTTTTCACAGCCCTTAGAAGACACTTTCCTGTATGTTTGCAAGGTGAGGGAGGAGGGAGGATTCCGGCAGACACACCATTCTGTGTTTTCCAAAGGCTGCAGTTTTCTTCTTTGGTAGACACAATGACATCAATTATTTTAATCCTAGAGTCCTTAGGCTGGAGACAGGCAAGCATTGAAGGAAGTTATGGGTAGAATGTCAAAAATATTACTGGAAGGCTCATAATTTAGTGGGTTAGAGAGCAAATGTTTCTCAAGCAGAAAGCCCCAGAACCTCCATCTTGAAAGGATTTGGGGGAGAACGGCCACTTAACACCTCACCAAAAGAGGGCCTAGATATTGCATGGCATTTGCATCTGCCAAGTTATATAGGTGCAAATTTAGAAATATTTTAATATACTTAACTACAAGTTGAATAGGAATATGGTGCATGTCACCACAGTGGGGAAGACTCTGGCCAGCAGACCCATGGGTCTGCAGTCTTATCTGTTGATAGGCAGTCCCTGGTCTCCCTTCACTGGGTTAGCATTTTTTTAAATTGGACTTGCCCTTCAAAGAGAGAACTGTCCTCTGCCATGTAGGACACACGACCACCCTGCATGGGTAGGTAGGCGTCCTGGGGAAATTTGCTAAAGTTGACTTAGGGGAACTAATGCCAGACAGTGTATAGATCAGTTTCCCCTTCCTTAATCGGGGGGTGGTCCACGGCTTTTGCCTGAGCACCTGGACACTTGAAGTGCAGACGGAAGGAATGGCAAACATGTCTGTAAAGGGCAAAGGGGACCACTGACCATTAGGTCCAGTCGTGACCAACTCTGGGGTTGCAGCACTCATCTCGCTTTATTGGCCGAGGGAGCCGGCGTACAGCTTCCGGGTCATGTGGCCAGTATGACTAAGCCGCTTCTGGCGAACCAGAGCAGTGCACAGAAATGCCGTTTACCTTCCCGCCGGAGCGGTACCTGTTTATCTACTTGCACTTTGACGTTCTTTTGAACTGCTAGGTTGGCAGGAGCAGGGACCGAACAATGGTAGCTCACCCCATCGCGGGGATTCGAACCGCCGACTTTCTGATTGGCAAGTCCTAGGCTCTGTGGTTTAACCCACAGCGCCACTCTGTACTCTTGCTCTAATGGCACCCCTTGTCCTCCACAACCTGGTGCCCTCCATAAGTTGCTGGAGTCCAATTCCCATCAGCTCCAACAGTGGGATGATGCTCCCAAAGGATGATGGGAGTTGTAGTGCAGCAGCATGTGGAGGGCACCATTTCTGTGAGTTTCCTGGAACTGTGCACTGTTGCATTTCCATCCTGCCCCTCCTCCCTGCCCCTTATCCACAGAGTGAAGGAGCCTTTCTCATTTCTTCTTCACAAATTATGACGGGCGCTTGCTTTGCAGTTGACTGCCTCTTCCTCCTCCTCCTCTCCTCCTCCTCCTCCTCCACCGCAGTAACAGGAAGAACACCTGCCGGATCCACACTTCAGAAGTGTTCCCATCAAAGACCCAAAAAGGTGCAGCCAGCCCTGACTCTGTGGTTTCTGAGAATTTGAATAAAACTTTCCTCTCTTCAGAAATGTAGGGAGTGCAGGAGGAGACAAGCAATCTGAAAAGAGCACCCAGGGACAGAGGCAAGAGGAGTGAGGAGGAACAACCTTGCTTGGGTTCAGCTTTGAAAAGCTCAGTAGGCTGCTAGTGCAATGCGGCTACTAAAAAAACAAACCCAAGCCCCACTGAGTTCAGTGGGATGTAAGGGTGGCTAGGATGGGAGCCCTAAGGTCACGCCTGAGTCTCCAGTTGTAATCAGTGGGTCTTAAAAATTCAGAGGAACATAGAAACCTACCTTTGCACCAAGTCAGACCATTGTTCTATCCAAGTCAATATGACCTGCACTGACTGGCCGCAGCACTACATAGTTTCAAACAGGAGCAATTCCAGGTTTCAGCTGGAGAAGCCGGGGATTAAACTTGCAACCTTCTGCCTGTAAAGCAGATGCTCTACCGCTGAGCTATAGCCCATGCCCTAAATGTACATGCTTTTACCAAATCCTATACCCCTTTAGTTCACAGTCACACCCTCACTGTCTATGCAGGGTTGCTCTTTGGTAGGAAAGAAAATTATTTCAAGCATTACCCCTGTGTGAATGACCACAATCTCCATGATGGGGAACTGGATATGGTGTAACCCAGACATCCCCAAACTTGGTCCTCCATATGTTTTGGGACTACAGTTCCCATCATCCCTGGCTACTGGTCCTGTTAGCTAGGGATGATGGGAGCTGTAGCCCCAAAACATCTAGTGGGCCAAGTTTCGGGGTGCCTGGTGTAACCTCAGCACCCAAGCATCAGTAGATAAACCCTCACGTTTGGACAGCATGGCTCAGATGACAGGGCGTGTCGCATGGCCTCTTTCTCTGATCTCATGCACGCCAAATTTCAGTGCTGCACAGGGCACTGCTGAAATTGGAGAGCCCAAAGTCCTTCACTGGGTGAAGGAAGAACCTAGCTGTCATGGTGAGTAGCCAGCAGGAGCCTTATTCTCCATGATTCTCTTTTAAATCCACCCAAGATGGCTGGCATCACCCACACTTTGTGAGCACTCATCCCTACATGCAGGGAAGCTCTGCTGGATGACCCACAGCAACCCTGCTCACTGCCACCCAAATACTGCAGAGCCGTTTTGCCTTGCAAGGTCACAGCCTGGATGCTGTGAGAGAGCAGAGCAAGCTGTTGCATCACAGAGTTTCCCTGCAAGCCCTGAGAGAGATGGGTTCGCTGCCTCCTCCTCCTCCTCCCTGACCACAACAGAGAGTGGGGTGAGGCTGTGGCGTGAGCCTGGCTGTGTGCTCAAGTGGCGCCGCTCCCTCTTCTCTCTCACTTCCTCACAAACGCCTACGGGGCATCCAGGGCCAGGGGCAACGGCCTCCAGCTGCTTGTCATCCTCTGTGTGCGTCTCCCTTGCTCTCCTGCAGCTACAGGATCCATGCTGTGACCATTTTCCATGGCAGGAGTCTCACCCCAGGGCCAGCAGCAATTAGGAGGATGCTATAGGATGTGGGCTTGTTAAACTGCTTCCTCCAGGCTCCTGTACCCCTGCAAAGCTCCATGGTGTGCAACATGCAAAAGTGTTTGAGGAAGGGCTGTAGATAGGGGCAGGGTTGCATCAGCCTTGCATGCACAAGGTCGCGGGTTCAATCCCCGACATCTCCAGATAGAGCTGGGAGGGAGCCCTGTCTGAAACCCAGGAGAACTGCTGCCAGCTCCAGCTCATCCATAGCTCCTCTGGTTCCATGTCTAGAAAGGATACCTCATCCAAGGGGTATTCTGTTTGTCGTACCGCTTCCCCCCCCCCCGGAAAACTCCCTCTTTACCGCTGAATCAGAGCAAATGTCAATCTGCAGGAAACCACTTGACATTTGCTCCTATTCAACAGTAAAGAACGGGATTTCCTGAGGGAACATGACAGGGCAAAGGGGAAAAGTGGACAAGCCCTCAGAGTATACAATGCAGCCTATGATTTCTGGTGCGGGTTTGAACCCTTAGTTTGATCTAGGGACCCCACTATAGGGACGGAGGAATCTATCACAGTTTTATTTTCTCTCCGTTTCTCATTTTTCAAATCTGAGGTTCCGTTCTCCACATCAGCTTGCTTAAGAAAAGAAGAAAAGTCTTCAATAACATTCTGTTGTTCATTTCTCCTAATATACGCCATTTCGTATATCGTTTTGCCTGATGGGAAAACGCTTCGTCATTTGTGTGTCCTATTTCCACTAATATATGCATTTATATGTGCCCTCCACTCAACACATGCATTTCTGTACGCATTACTTGGCTGGAGAATGGCACTGCGTGAAGTTGGTTGCGTTTCAGTTTGCATCTCGCTCTGGAAAGTATGAATTAGGTAGGTTCACCTTTAAATGTCTCTCAGCCCGTCCCTATACCACCATTTGTGCAATGTGAGCTGTTTTACTTAGGGCTCATCCAGGTGTCTGTGACTCAGTGCTGAGGCTGGGGGGGAAAGTCAAATAACCATAAGCAAGAGAGTTGTGCTGGATCAGGCCCAGGGCCAATCTGGTTCATCAGTCTGTTCTCGCAGCAGCCCACAACGCTTCATGAGGTGATTAAGTGCTATCTGCGGCTGTGCCTCACTGCGGAGGCCGCTCTGTGGGATTCTGTAGACATGCAACAGTTGAATGGGGATGTGTTCGCCCTCCACCCCCCACCCCAATGAGGTTTGAACTCCCACCTCCTGTCTCCCAATCAGTGCCGGATTTACGTATAAGCTAAGCAAGCTAGGGAAAAAACCTGGATGTACATTTCTACAATATAAGATAAAAAACAAATAAAATGGCTTTAGAAACTTATTAGGTCCATAAATTACCATATAGCATATATTCAAAACAAAAGTGACAATTTGTTGTTGACAAAGGACTGCTGGACATATAAAGGGCCCCATGACCTTCAGTAGCTTAGGGCCTCATCAAACCTAAATCTGGCCCTGCTCCCAATCCCATGTCCTGTTTAATGAGGCTGCTGTCACCGTCTATCTGTGGCTTCCCTTGGCTTACTGGCGAAAAGGTCTTTGCCTCCTTGGGTAGGTCTTCAGTCTTTGTCCCAGGAAAACATTGTGCGCTTTGCTCAGTCCTCCTGCTCAGGAAGTTATGTGGGTCCTGCGTTAGATGGAGAGTCTACAGCCTCCTGAGGAAGACCGTTCCACTGTCGTACAGCTCTCACTGTCAAAAAGGTTTCCCTGGTGTTTGGTTGGAATCTCCTTTCTTGGAACTCGAAGCCATTGCTTCCAGTTCTATCCTCTAGAGCAGGAGAAAACAAGCTTGCTCCCTTTCCCATGCAACGCCCCATCAGATATTTGAAAATGGCTACCCGATTTCCTCTGTCACCTCTTTTCCAGGCTAAGCAGATCCTTCAACTATTCCTCATGAGGCCTGGTTTCCAGACCCTTGATCATCTTGGTTGCCCTCCTCTCCACACGCTCCAGCTTGTCAATATCCCACTTAAATAGTGGTACCCAGAATTGGAGGCAGTATTCCAGGTGTGGTCTGACTAAGGCAGAATAGAGTGGTACTATTACTTTGCTCTCCTTCCTTCCTTTTTGTGTTGGGCTCCAAAACACTGCCACTACTACTACCACCATCAGCATCATCATTGTTATTATTTCTTCCGAGTAGCTCAAAGTGGCATAAAGCCTTCTCCCTCTTCCTTTTTTATCCTCAAAACAACCCTGTGAGGTAGACTTAGGCTAAGAGATGGTGTCTGACCCAAGGTCACCCATTGAGCTTCATGGCCAAGTGAGGTCCAAGCCCCAGTACCTTAAGCACTACACCCCATTGGTTTCTGAGGAACATGACAGGGGTTTGTGTGGTCGCTGAATCCCTGCCTATATGGACACCAGGGGTCTCGTCGTAGCAGGGGTTGCTGCTGCCCGTGCTGCTTGGCCTGGTAGACAGGGGGCACTGTGGCACCATGGTGTGTGTGTGCTGTGATGTCATAACATTATACACTCATTGGCTCCCCCTGTGTAGAGGCAGCATGTGGGTGTCTTTGCTAGTACAGCCCAAGACTGGTCGTGTTTTTACACCAGTTTTGTCTGTGTAGCAAGGGTGGCCAACGTGGTGCCCTTCAGATTGGAAGGGACTTCCTGCCATCCTGATATTTGGCCATGCTGTTTGGAGCTCATGGGAAGTTGACATGCCACAGCATAGCTCAAGCCCCAGCCTAATGGGAATCTAGGATTGCTCTGCCCATTTTCATAATCCTACAAATAGTTGTGATTTGTCAGAGGAAAAACAAGGCTGACTGCGGTCCATACAGATGAACTCCTCAGTCAGCAGAGCATGAAACTCTTAATATCAGGGTTGTGGGTTCGAGCCCCATGTTGGGCCGAAGTTTCCTGTGTTTCAGAGGGTGGGAGTCGTGGTCCCTTTCAATTCTATGATTCTATGATTTACGTAAAACAAGCCTGGTTCTGGGAAACGGCTACCTTTTCCTAAAAACACCATTTCAAAGAAATCGGCCCCTCCATTATCATCACCAATTATCTCCTTGAAATACTCATCTGTATTTATTTAGACTGAAGGTTCCCTTCGCCTTACAAGCCGCAACCTTTGCTCCCTCCCTCTGTGTTGTATCTGCTTTTTCAGTCCACGCAGTCATCAGAATTAGGTGCTGTTCAGTCATTTCTTTACAGTTTAAACCCCAAGTGGCTAAAAATACCGCGTCAGGGTCTAATAAGCACAGCTCGCTGGAGATATTTCTGTCTGGGACTGGGAACTGAAACCCCTAAGGCTGGTCATGGGCTGTCTACCTCAGGATCATGTGACTCAACCAACACAATGAGAGCACATGGCCACCCCCAATGTCACCCCCTTCTGCCTATGGGACCCAGGGCACAGATGAGTAAATGGGAGCTTCCAGGTATTCAGTTTACAAGTAGAAGTCCAGAGGATGTGGAGCAAAAACAAAACAAAAATCTTCTGAATTCTTCTTCCTCCTTCTCCTCCCTTCCCATCCCCCCTATGTGCTCTGCAAGAGTTCTATGTCAAATGATCGAATCATCATAATCAAATCCGCTGTTATCATTTTGCAGAATAGGTCTCTTGGCAAAAAGTCAAGAAGTGAAATACTTGCATGGGCCGCTAGGTGTCATCTCTCTCACACAGAGAGACATTATAATCAGCAAACAGGGCAACTGATAATCTAGAAGCAGAGGTTCTCAGGTTTGAGTTTCCAGGAGAATTGATTTATCTTGCAGAAGTCTAGTCCTCCTGTACCCAATGACCCACCACTGGGGTTTCCTTCTACTTCCAGGGTTCTTGTTATCACTAAACTATTACAGCTGCTCTGTGTGCATTGTGTATGGAAATTCACTCAGACTGCTGCATACCAACTGGAGAAGCACTTGTTTGTTCCTGAATAATAATAATAATTTTATTTGTACCTTGCCCATCTGACTGGCCCTCCCAATAAATAATTAAATGTCAAACATTAAAAAAAATCCCATATACAGGGCTGCCTTCAGATGTTTTCTAAAAGTTGTATAGTTCTTTATTTCCTTGACATCTGATGGGCGGGTGCCACCACCGAGAAGGCCCTCTGCTTGGTTCCCTGTAACTTTACTTCTCACAATTAAGAAACTGCCAGAAGGCCCTCGGAGCTGGACCTCAGTGTTCATGCTGAACAATGGGGGTGGAGACGCTCCTTCAGGTATACTGGGCCAAGGCTGTTTAGGGCTTTAAAGGTCAGCACCAACACTTTGAATTGTGCTTGGAAACATACTGGTATGTTTACATTGTTCCTTTTTATTATTTCCAGAAAGGATTCTTTATTCAACTTCTGCTATTACATATTTTGAGGGCTGTTTGAGGGTGATTAGGGAAAGAGGGCAAGGAGAGAGATTGAGGAGAAAGGGGCAGCACACAAGGGCAACCTTGCCATGGTTTTTCATTGTGTTTGTGTGTGATTTAAAAACTGTTAGGAGCAACAACAACCAGAAAACAACCAAAAAGTAAACCTTGATTCAGAACTCTCAAATGCTAAAGGATAAAGAATGGGTGGTACCATGAGGTAAGACTTTGGGGCGGGAGGCCAGAGCCCCACTCAGCAGAATGACAGGAGGATGACAGTTGGCTTGCCACATTTTGAAGAAGGCAGTGACGACTGGTGCCCATTGCAATTGGTAGGTAGGAAGGCAGAGAGGCCAACGGAAGGTGGGTCTAGAACAGGTGACAGGAAGAGCCAATCCCTGACTGGGTGAAAGTAAGAAGGCAGGCAGGGGGGAGGGCTAGCCGGCTGGCTGAGGATGGGCTTGAGGTTGGTGGGGCAGGCTCCCATTCGCCCTAATGGCCCAGTGTGTGTTGGAAGTCATATGACCATTTAAAGAGCCCTCCCATCAGACCTTGAAGACCAGAGCCAGTGTGGTGCAATGGTTAAGAGTGGTAGACTCGTAATCTGGTGAAAGGGGTTCGCTTCCCCGCTCCTCCACATGCAGCTGCTGGGTGACTTTGGGCCAGTCACACTTCTCTGAAGTCTCTCAGCCTCACTCACTTCACCGAGTGTTTGTTGTGGGGGAGGAAGGAAAAGGAGATTGTTAACTGCTTTGAGGCTCCTTTGGGTAGTGATAAAGCAGGATATCAAATCCAAACTCTTCTTCTTCTTCAGAGACTGAAGTTACCCCACTGTGGTACCATTGAAAAAAACAGAGTGTTTCCAAAGTATACTGTGGATAGGGACACACGAATCTGTCACTTTTGGTTTCAGTTCCCTATAAATCATAAACTGATGAGGAAAAGGGAGAGAACTGAACCTTAGAGTAGAAAACATGAGAATCCGAAATTGGCAAAATTTACCCATCCCTACTCTCCACAGGATTCACAAACGGACTTTTCCTTGGGCTGGTTTCTTCCCAACTGCCAAGGTGTGTGCCAAGCGCCTCTGTGAGCTCAAAAAGGGATGGATCTGGGTGGGTACACACATACACACAGGGGTGCCCTGCCTCAACACCACAGCGGATCCTAGCCAGAGCATTTGGGGTAGTGATGAGAGAGACAGCCCCGAAACGCGGGCGCACACAGAGCCAGAATGGATAGTCAGTGGCCATTTGTGCCACAGGTGCATCTTCTCTTTGCAGCGGCAAAAACTTGTAAAGGTTGAGATGGAGAGGGGAGGAGCTCCTTCCGATTGTGTTATTGCTGCTTCTGGATGGTAGAGTCAATCACTTGGGGCTTCACTCTTTTGCAGACCCTCCAAGTGCCCCTATTTTCCAGGGACGTCCCTGATTTAGAGAAGCCATCCTGGTTTCTGATTTGATCCCAGAATGTCCCGCTTTTCCTTAGGATGTCCCTATTTTCATTGGAGAAGTGTTGGAGGGTATGGAGTTATACAACCCCTGAGCCATCTGAAGGCAATCCTGTAATAGGGAAGGTTTTTTTAAAAAATGTTTACTGTTTTATTATGTTTTTATATACAGTGGTACCTCGGGTCACATATGCTTCAGGTTACAGACGCTTCAGGTTACAGACTCCGCTAACCCAGAAATAGTACCTCGGGTTAAGAACTTTGCCTCAGGATGAGAACAGAAATTGTGCTCCTGCGGCACGGCAGCAGCAGGAGCTAAAGTAGTGCTCCAGGTTAAGAACAGTTTCAGGTTAAGAACGGACCTCCAGAACGAATTAAGTACTTAACCCGAGGTACCACTGTATGTTGGAAGCTGCCCAGAGTGGCTGGGGCAACCCAGTAAAATGTGTGGGGTATAAATAGTAAAATTATCCCATTTTGGAATGGGAGGCCCCTATTTTCATGTTGGAGGGCATGTCTTTCAGAGATGTAATAAATTGGTTTTTCCCTGCAGCACCTCCGTGGTCCCTTCCTTCTCTCCCCAACCACCTTTCTGTTCCTCCCAAGCAGGAGTGGTTGTGGGAGGTCAAATGCAGGCCTCCAGACCCCTGCATCTGACCCTCAGTGTTCTCCCCAGGCCACGCCCCTTCCCTAGACCACACCCCCTCACCAGCCCTGCTTCTTTGTGCCATCCTCGAGTGTTTTTGCCTGGCTGAAATGTGTCATTGAACTCTCTTGCTTCCCAGCAAGGAAGGTAAGAGAGGGATGCCCGAGTGCATGTAGAAACTAGCCTCCTCTATAAAGGTGAAATTCACATCTGTGGGAGGTGTGTGAATTATGCTTTTCCAGTCCACACAGGGTAGGCTATTTCTTTTCTTCTTCTTTTTACTGCTATCACATTTACCACAAACAAACAAAAAGAGCAGCAAGGAAACCTCTTTTTTCGTTGCTATTGCTAATTGTAGCAAGGAGGGGGCGGGGAGAGAGGATTTTTGTCAGAATCACACCAGGGGAGGGGAGGGTTAAACCTCGAATCTAGATGGCAATTCCCCCCCCCCTTGCCTGGGATTAATTTCTCTAATCCCCCCATGTGGCTGCAAGCCACTTGTATTTAACATATTGCGCAGTTCAGCCTTTATTTGTTTTTTTGGGTTTTTTTTGCACTGCTGCTCTTTGTCCTAAAAGGTGAGACCAGTTCACAGATTTCCAACTGGTTTGCTATCCTGGGACTGCTCAGGGCCATGCCTTCCTGGCGGCTGCTGCTGCTCCTCCTACTCAGCTTCTAAATGAACAGGGGCCTCTCAACCTCATCTATGGGGCAATTCAAAGGGAGAACGGGGGTTAAAGCATGCAAATAAACACAAAGCAGGGCTCCAGGGTGTGAATTACAAAAAACAAAAAGCCTAGTCAGAAGTCGTGAGAATAGAATTGAGAGTTTTAAAGTGTTTCAAATGTGCAAACAGAAAGTTTGGTAAAAAGAGAAGTGAATCTGTTTTGGGATCTTCCGTTCCCCAGTCTCTCTCTCTCCGGCCTCTGAAGGGCCTCCTCATCTGAAGCCCAACAGCCTGGCTCCTTGCCTCATTTTCTGGGCTTGCCAGCGGATCAGCCGAATGGCCTTCAGGCTGACGTGCAAGAGGGTATCGTATTTGAAGACCATCTTGTAGAACGAGTCGGTCATCAAGGCCCCGGTGGGGTCGGCGTGCTTGAGAGCCGTCATGGGCGTGTAGATGGCGTTGGTCTGGTGGCGGAAGGGCGGCTTGGCCGTGGTGATGACCTTCAGGGTGTGCTGTGGAGGGAAACACAGGACACCCACGTAAATAAATGCCAGAGGACATCCACACAAAGGCAGAGCTGGGAAACCTGTGGCTCTGCAGATGTGGTTGCACTCCAAAGCCCATCCTCCCTCACAATGGTAACCCAACCCCCCAGCCTCACAAGGATTTATTTTGCTCTTCTGATGCCTATTTATTGAGAGATCGCTGAAATCTGAGGTGCCAGAAAAGGAGGCCTCTAATTTTAGATGTGTGTGGCTGCTGGTTGTGGCTACTCACTCGGTTAAAGGAATCATAGGGCGGATCTACACTCATCGTTTATAACGTTAAGGAATGATTTTCATAATGCTTGTAATGTTAGTACCTGAAGGAGCGTCTCCACCTCCATCGTTTAGCCCAGACACTGAGGTCCAGCTCCGAGGGCCTTCTGACGGTTCCCTCCCTGTGAGAAGTGAGGTTACAGGGAACCAGGCAGAGGGCCTTCTCGGTAGTGGTGCCTGCCCTGTGGAATGCCCTCCCATCAGATGTCAAGGAAATAAACAACTATCTAACTTTTAGAAGATATTTGAAGGCAGCCCTGTTTAGGGAAGCTTTTCATGTCTGATGTTTTATCACATTATTATTATTATTATTATTATTATTATTATTATTATTATTATTATCATCATCATCAACATCATCATCAATTCTGTTGGGAGCTGCCCAGAGTGGCTGGAGAAATCCAGCCAGATGGGTGGGGAATGAAATTATTATTATTATTATTATTTGACACCAGCACCAGAGAGAGCTGCTGAGCAACCAGGAACATGCAATAGAGAAACTCTGTTGTTACAGGGAAAAACAAGGTAAGGAGCATTTTTTATTTGCCAGTATGCTCTGTGACGTTTTAGAACTATATATCTAATATCGTTATAATAACATTAAAAAGGTCAGTGTAGATCCAGCCTTAGTTGATTAATCAATGGAACCTACTAAAACTCTTACGATTAATCAGTTGACCACATCCGCTATATATTTTGGAAAGTTGTTTGTCTGTTCTGTATGTGTTCGGATACCTTAACCAAATTTTGCAAGATTGCTCCTGTGATCAAGGAGCAGGTTTCCACCCGTGTTTGGATACAACTTGAATCAAGATGGCAGACTGTTGTGTTCAATACTGCATTGTTGCTGTTTTGTTTCTTTGAATTCTTGAGCAACATTAGATTTGCATCTAACCAGTTGGATGGGAGGCTGCCTGCTTTCAATGGGGTTACATTCCTTCTGAAGGAGCGCGTATGCAGTTTGGGGGTAATTTTGGATGCACTGCTGCTGCTTGAGGCTCGGGTGGCCTCAGTGGCACCCCTACCTGGACAGGGATAGCCTAACAACTACAACTCCCATCATCCCTAGCTAGCAGGGCCAGTGGTCAGGAGCTATGGGAGTTGTAGTCTAACAATGTCGGGGGGGGGCAAGCTTCAGAATGATTGCTTTAGACATGGGCTTAAAGCTTTTATATTCTCACAGACTTTGCCTGTGGTGTGAACCAGGCAGGTTGTCCATTCTACTGAAGATGCTGTGCTGTTTTCCCCCTATGCTTGGTCCTACAAGTGCTTTCCAATCCTATAATGTGCGGTGATCTGGAATTTTGTGTGTTGAGCAGCATAGAAATTCCTGCAAATGATAATAATAATAATGGCAGCCCTTGTCACACATAAAGAAGACATTAGTTTTTTCCCCCACCTCAGCTACATCTTCAGGGGTCTGGCCCAAACTGGAGAAGATGGCCTTGGAATTTTTCAGGTAGACATTGGTGAATATTTCTGCCGTCTCGGTATCCGTCTGGGAGTAGTCAGCTTTTTCTGCATCTTCATAGACCTTCATCTCAAACTCGGTCACGACTGGGCCAGGCTCTATCAAACTGACACTACAAGCCAAGCACACAATATGTAAGGTTCATCCTTAAGCCAGGCATTCTTTTCTGGTGCTTGTGGCCGTGAGGAAGGGAGCCACCACGTTCCAGAGGCACAGAAGAGGCCAAGTCGGGTTATGAGCAATTGTTGGAGGGAGTGGAAGTGGCAGTGAGAAACGGCTGCGCTCGATCCAACTGTCATACGCAGAGTAAGCCCATTCAGATCAATACAGATGACTAACCTCAGTCACCCTGTCTATTCTGGGTATGACTGTAGCGAACCATGACTGAAAAAGCGGCTAATTTGGAAGCTATATTGGGGGGGGGGGGGAGAATGCCAACCCTAAATATACACTGTTCAAAATCCTTTATTTATGTAGCCCCCCACATGCCTTAGTTCCCATTTGTGATTCTTAAAAAAGCTGGCTGGATTCAGCATGGCCTGCTAGCAAAAGGGAAGGGAAGGGAAGGGAAGGGAAGGGAAGGGAAGGGAAGGGAAGAGAGTCCAAAGGGAACCCCCACAGAATTAATAGAATTACAGTTTCATGAGGGGAATAGGGATCTCAGCGCACTTAATAAACTACAGTTCCCAGAATTCTTTGGGGGTGGGAAGCCATGAATGCTTAAAGCGGTATAGTACTGCTTTAAATGTGTGGTGAGGTTGTCACCCTTTGAGACAAATGAGCACTAAATCAACTTGAATTCTCCCTGTTTCCCCACTTACACCTCCTGAAGAGCTAAACTACCCAAAGGGAGATGCTAACTCTGATCTGATCAGAGTAAATTTCGTCTGACCACCACCAGCTGTTTTATCCTGTGAACTATTCCCCATTATTTAAAGTGACCACTTTTCCCCCCTGCCAGAAATTCATGAAGTGAAGCTCTTCCGTTCACTAGACTCTTTCAACTGGAAAAGGCTACCCCTGTTGAACTCCTTCCACTTTTGCAGCTGTCGAAACCAAAGGAGACTTGCCAGAAATGCAAAAGAAGGCAACCCTAACTGTATAGTCATGGCAGGGGAGGAGAAGGGGTCTAAAAGCATCACTTGCTGATTAGCTACTCACAAGATATTGAACTTGAGTGCCTGGATGATAAGGCTTTCGCAGAAGCCCTCAATGGCAAATTTGGAAGCTGTGTAGATGTCGTTGAACACGATGCCTGAAAAAGAAGAGATTAGCAAGAGGCTGGACATGGACAAATCCTGCAGGTAGACCATTCTGATGGCCAAGTGAAACAAAATTAATTATGTCCTCGTTTATTCAGGCATCAGATTTATTGTATGAGCCACTGGCTTTGACAACTTTCAGGCAACATTTCAATATAAAATGACAGTTACACAAGTTACAATGGAGGTGTGTGTGTGTACATACACAAACATATACAGAGAGAGGGGGCATGCGTACTATACAGGGTACAGTGGTACCTCCGGTTACAGACACTTCAGGTTACAGAATCTGCTAACCCAGAAATAGTACCTCAGGTTAAGAACTTTACCTCAGGATGAGAACAGAAATCGCGCGCTGGTGGCACAGCGGCAGCGGGAGGCCCCATTAGCACAAGTGGTACCTCAGGTTAAGAACAGTTTCAGGTTAAGAACGGACCTCCAGAACGAATTAAGTTCTTATCCCAAGGTAACACTGTACTATAAAATCTTAACTTAAACAAGAAAAAAAAAGACCTGTTATCTGCTTAAAAGTCCCCTACACCAGCCACCCTGATCCTTTTTTGCTACTTTCAGATGGAGTTTATGTGCAGCTAAAGTGTTTGGCACTCCAGACAGCAAGTGAATAAGCCACATTTTGAAGGTTTCTCTCTCACACACACTCCTCCCTGCAAGTGAAAACTGGCATGGCAAAATGGGCTGGAATAAAAATTCCCCATATGTGCTAGCTATTTACTTGCAGGGGTTTTTTGTTTTTGTTTCTGGTTTTTATTTTAGATGAGAAAATATTCAAAATTTGAGTCTGTCCTTCTGCCCCCTTGGGATTTACCCACCTCATTCTGCTGCACATGTGCAAACAAAGCCTTAGCTTGCTAAGAAAAAGATCTAGATTAGGCTTCCTCAAACTCAGCCCTCCAGATGTTTTTGGCCTACAACTCCCATGATCCCTAGCTAGCAGAACCAGGGGTTAGGGATGATAGGAATTGTAGTCTCAAAACATCTGGACGGCTGAGGTTGAGGAAGCCGGATCTAGACGATTGATTAAGAGGCTAGGTCTGTCAGTGGCTATTGATCCTAATCTAAAGGGAGCCTCTGTTCAGAGAACATCACAAGAGTCCACTGCCTCCGAGGAAAGACCCACCCAGCTACCCTCTCCTCACCAGTGATTCTCAGTCTCTGGCATTCAGAGATATATTGCCTCCGACCGTGGAAGCAGAACAGAGCCTTATCCATCATGAAAATGTCTCTGGAGGTGGCCTCCCTCAAAACATCAGATACTGGTGACAAACAGCCATGGCCATGGCCATCATGTTTTGCTGTTTGTTTGTTTCCCAGGAGATGGGAAAGTGCCTATATGTACCCTTTGACTGATTTAGCTTAGTAGGCAATGTTCTTATGAATGCAGTAGCCAGCCATTGTAATAGTTATTCTGTATTGCGTCTTCTTCTTTTAAATATATTAATGGTATTTAATTGAGAGGGCAGCGTATAAAGAGCTTACTTATAAATAAGTAAGGAAGGCATAGAGGTTGAGTCACAGGAAGCAGGTGACATGGAAGACTTAGAGGAAGATGCACCAGTCAGAAATTTGGCAAAAAAATACCTTATTGTCTCTCTTCATAGGAAGAAAACAGACACAGGGAACTCCTGACTTCACCCAGATGCAAATCAGCTCAGTGCCACCTGGTGGGCTAAGCTGCATAATGCACTATCCACACAGAAAGGAAATTGCTTCTTAAAATCTGGGCTTGCAAACAAAGCTGAAAAAAGCTTGTGTGAATGAAGACCTAGCCAAGAAAACAACAACCTTACCTTGCAAACCCATGACACTGCTGATGACCACAATGTGGCCACTCCGCCTTTTCTTCATGTCAGGGAGGACCTCCTTAATCATCCTCACCACGCCAAAGAAGTTGGTCTCCATGATGGCCTTCATCTCTTCGATGGTCTGGCACTCGATGGGACCAATAAGACCTATGCCAGCGTTGTTGACTGCAACAGGCAGACAAAAGATCTTATTGTGAGCCCCACCCTTGGTGTTCAGTGAGAGGAAGGGAACATTGGAAACAAACTGGGGCTGAGGGAGTTGGAGTCCAGCAACATTTGAAGGGCTGCCGTTTCCCCATTCCCACTCTAGCCCAATGGTAGAGCCAATGTTACCCCATTCCAGCCCCTTCCCATGTTCTCAGACTCTTGGGGAAACTGAGAACTGCTTCACACTGACGACTAGATGATTGCCACATTAAACGACAAGTGTGTAACTGTGGAGATGCAGACAGGTAATCCAGTTGGCGTTTCACAAGATATTAGAAGAGAAGAAGAAGAGTTTGGATTTGATATCCCGCTTTATCACTACCCTAAGGAGTCTCAAAGTGGCTCACAATCTCCTTTCCCTTCCTCCCCCACAACAAACACTCTGTGAGGTGAGTGAGGCTGAGAGACTTCAGAGAAGTGTGACTGGCCCAAGGTCACCCAGCAGCTGCATGTGGAGGAGCAGGGAAGCGAACCTGGTTCCCCAGATTCTGAATCTACTGCTCTTAACCACTACACCACACTGGCTCACATTAGGCCAGAGCTGTGTGTTTGTTGTCAGCTGCATGTCTGGGAATGGCCACTCAAGACATTTTGTTGCCTGAGGCAATCAGAAAGTGGTGCTGCTCCCCTCCGCCTCCCCAAGTCACTGTGCAGAATACCTAAAACTGCTCAAGTTATTTTTGGACAGCTGAGGTGGAAAATCCCATCAGGGTCATGCAAGTAACTTACCATGCTAGTAAAAATGTAACAGCTAACCATTTACTGGCCTTTTATGATACCTAAATTCAGTTACCTCACTCTATCTAAGGGTGCGGGCACACTTTTCTGGGAAATTTGGCTGCTTTTCTACCAAAGAGACGTGATGGGAGCAGGGCAGCTTCAGGGGGGCAGGGGAATGGTTAACCCTTTCTTCACCCACACTCTATCCCACCAGACAAGATTCCAGAATTGCCTTTCCATTTCTGGAATGCCGAGGTTTTATTTGGGGTGAGGTGGGGAACAGCAGTAGCAAAGATGACATTGCATCTGGTAAAATGAGCATTCTGTTGGGGGTTGTTTGACCTGCGGTCGTCCAGTGACGAGAGTCACTCCTTGATTCTTCAGTCTCAAGTGATAACTGCACATGCACACCACCTTACTGCAAATTTTTAAGCAGCTACTGTGTGGTTTCTGAATGTCTGTTTCTACCCACAGAGAGTGAGCATTATTACCCTGCACAACTGTGATCTTTTGCCAAGGACCTAAGCAACCCTTGGCTTGAGTGTTGTTCTAGTAAATTCCTAATCCAATCCGGAAGGCTTTAGATTGGCACAGCACAATATGGGACTAAGGAGTGTAGGCAAAATGGTCACATTGGACCCCATTGTTCCATAATTTTTCAGAGGACAATCCCCTCTACACTACTCTATTTATCCCTACTGCCACCCATCTCTGGTTAACATTCTTGACCTACACAGATCACAATAATCTGACACGCAATGTCTTCTTCTTTTTATTTAATCACAGTCCCAGACTTGCGAGAGGCTCTACTAAGAACCAATCTGGAATCTTGTGGATCTCTCAGGGCCCCCAGAAATGACTTGAGTCCCCAAGTCCCAAATTAGTAGACCCAAACTGAGTCACCCAATTTGAGTCTCACAAAAATGGACTAATGTTTTGCCGTATGTATTTCTTTTTTTTTTTCCAAATATTTTTTATTAAAGGTTTTCCCTTATAATCTCCAAACATTCAATCTGCACATCACATAGTTCACTTATTGGACCTCCCACAATTCCCCTAGTAATCTTCCGTGATTATTCCTCTACCTACGCATTTCTTAATTATTATATCACCTTTAAATAAATTTGCTATCTACATTTTCTTTCTTGCAATATTTCTGATTTGTTTCACAAAGCTTCTTTAAAACACACTAGCGTTGTATGATCCTCACATAGAGTTTCCAAATACTCCCTAAATTTTCCCCAGTCCTCCAAAAACTTATGGTCTTTTTGATATCTGATCTTTCCCGTTAATTTGTCCAGTTCCGCATAATCCGTTAACTTTGCTCTCCATTCCTCCAAAGTTGGTGTCTCTTCTTGTTTCCATCTTTGAGCCAGCAGGGTTCTCGCTGCCGTTATTGCATATTGGAAAAGTTTTTTGTCCCTCTTATTTATTGCATTTCTAGTTATTCCCAGCAAAAAAGACTCTGGTCTCTTTACAAAGTTATACTTCAATATTTTCTTTAACTCACTATATATTATTTCCCAAAACCCCTTTACCTTTTTGCATTCACACCACATGTGCATAAATGTGCCCTCCTTCTCTTTGCACTTCCAACATTTATTACAAGTTTTGTACATTTTTGCAAGCCTCACCGGTGTCATATACCATCTGTATACCATCTTCATAGTGTTTTCTTTCAACGTGATACATGCCGTGAAGTTCAAATTTTCAACCCATATTTTTTGCCATTCCTCTAACTCTATACTATACCCCAGATCCCTTGCCCAGTGAATCATCACCTCTTTCACCTCTTCATCCATCGTTTGCCATTCCAGTAAAATTTTGTACATTTTAGATATTATCTTGTAATCATTATTAATAATTTCTATTTGAAATTTTGAGTCTTTTTCATTATATCTTCGATCTTTTATCTCCTTTTTAAACATATCACTTATCTGAAGATGTTGCCACCAAACATTGACGTGTTCTTTTACTTGCTCATATGGTTTTATTCTCCATTTATCGCCTTCTTTCATGACCAAATCCCCATACGTTGCCCAATTACTCTCCATATTGATTTTCTTAATTGCCATGGCCTCTACTGGAGAAAGCCAATGTGGGACCCCCCTTTCTAATATATTTTTATATCTATCCCATACTTCAATTAGCGATTTCCGGAAAATATGATTTCCAAATGATTTGTGGCCCTTTTTTTTCTCTTCCCATAAATACACGTGCCACCCGGATCTATTATCAAATCCTTCTAAGTCCAATAGTTTTGTGTCTTTCAGTTTTATCCATTCTTTCACCCAGCAAAGACATGATGCCTCGTAATACAACCTCAAGTCTGGCAGGGCAAATCCTCCTCTTTCCTTTACATCCGTCAACAATTTATATTTAATTCTTGGTTTTTTGCCCTGCCAGATGTATCTTGATATCAATCTTTGCCATTCCTTAAAGATCTTCACTCCTCTTAATACTGGGATCATCTGAAATAAGAATATCATTTTTGGCAACACGTTCATTTTGATCATTGCTATTCTGCCCCAGAAGGATAGTTTTAACCTTCCCCAACTCTCCAAGTCTTTCTTGATTCCATGCCATACCGGTACATAATTGTTTTGAAATAGGTCGATATTTTTGGTTGTTATCCAAATACCCAAGTATTTAACCTTTTTAACAATTTCGATACCTGTTTGTTGTTGTAACCTCTCCCGCATTGTTGGATCCATATTTTTTGTTAAGATCTTTGTCTTTCCCCTATTTAACATAAACCCAGCCACCTCACCAAATTTTTCAATTTCCTCTATCACCTCAGTTGCATTATCTATCGGGTCCTCCACCATTATAACCAAATCGTCCGCAAAGGCTCTGACTTTGTATTCATTACGGCCTAACCTCACCCCCCTTATCTTTTTATTTTCTCTAATTGAATTCAGGAGAATCTCCAGAACCATGATGAACAGCAATGGCGAGAGTGGGCATCCCTGTCTAGTGCCTTTTGATATTTTAATTTCTTCTGTTATCACATTGTTTACTAACAGTTTTGCCCTTTGTTCCGTATATATTGCCCTTATTCCATTAAAGAGCTCGTTCCCCATCTCCATGTATTCCATATTTTTTAACATAAAGTCCCATGATATATTGTCGAACGCCTTTTCGGCATCAACAAACATTAGCATTGCTCTTCTCTCATTACTAGCTGTCAGGTACTCCAAGATATTTATTATATTTCTCACATTATCTCTCATCTGTCTTCGTGGGAGAAAACCTGTTTGATCTTCATGAATAATTCCTTGCAAAACCTTTTTCAGTCTCTTTGCTATTATTCCTGAAAAAATTTTATAATCGGTATTTAGCAAAGAAATTGGTCTATAATTCTTTACTTGTGTTAAATCCACACCTTCTTTTGGAATGAAAGTTATATACGCTTCCTTCCAAGTCTCTGGGATCTCCCTCTCCTTTAAAATATTATTCATTGTTTCTTTCAACGGTGTTATCAAAGTTAATTTCAATTCTTTGTAGTACCTTGCTGTAAAGCCGTCCGGTCCTGGGGCCTTCCCATTTTTCAGCTCTGATATAACCACCTTAATTTCCTCTTCATCTATCGGGGCGTTCAGCCTATCTCTTGTTTCTATTGGAATCTTTTGCACCTTTTTCTCTTTTAGATATCTCTCTATTTTCCTAATATTATTCTTTTCTTTCTTCCTATACAATTGACTGTAAAAGTCCAAAAATCCTTTCCTAATACCTTTAGGGCTAGTTATCTCCTCATCCTTCACTCTAATTTTATTTATTATACTTTGTTCTTTCCTTTTCTTAGTCTGCCAAGCCAACCATTTTCCTGATTTATTTGCAAATTCAAAATCCTTTTGTCTTAATCTTTTAATGTTCCATTCCACCTCCTTGTTTATTATCATAGCAAACTGAGTTTGCAAGGCCTTGATACTTTGTCTAACTTTCATATTGTTCGGATTTTCAATTAATTTTTGCTCATATTCCATAATTTGTTTTAAGATTTCTTTCTTTCCTTTCTCTCTATTCTTCCTTTTAATTGAATTTTGTTGTATATACAGTCCACGCATCACTGCCTTGCTTGCATCCCAAACTATGCTCATTTTTGTACCTTTGTTACAGTTATCCATAAAGTATTCCTTCATTTTCTTCTGTGCCTGTTGTACAAATTTATGATCATCAAAAAGGCTATCATTCATCCTCCATCTAAACGTTCTTTCTTCGAAGCCTTTAATCTCCAGTTTAATCGGGCTATGGTCTGAAATTACTCTTGGTTCTATTTCTACCTGGAGGATTCTTAAGGTTAGCTCGTTCGAGATCCAAACTTGATCAATTCTCGACATAGATTGGTTTGGTTCTGAATGATATGTAAATTGTTTCTCCTGTGGGTGTCTTAATCTCCATATATCTATCAAATTACAGTTTTGGATCATTTCGAAAAATGATTTAGGTAATTTACCTTCTTTTGATCCACTCTCCCTCAGTCTATCCATTTCAATTGAGACCACCCCATTCATGTCTCCCATCATAATTATTTTTTGATCCACATATTCCATCAATTTTTCCTCCAGGTTCTTAAAAAAGTCAGCTTTATTCCCGTTAGGT
Organism: Podarcis bocagei; assembly: GCF_964188305.1. NCBI lineage: Eukaryota > Metazoa > Chordata > Lepidosauria > Squamata > Lacertidae > Podarcis > Podarcis bocagei. The sequence continues at coordinate 27,972,942 of NC_138138.1, forward strand.
GCATAGATTCCAACAATTATTATTTTTTCACCTTGCCAATTAATTTGAACAGCAATAATTCTTCCTTCTTCGTCCTTAAAGATTTGGTGGGCTTCTATTTTGTTTTTTATATATAGGATTACTCCTCTTTTCTTTCCTTTGTCTGAAGATATGAATTCGTTTCCAAGTCTTCTATTTATTAAAACTCTCCTATGTCTTTTTGCCACGTGTGTTTCTTGTAGGCATATAATATCTAAATTTTTTTTCCTTAGGAATTGTTCCACCTTATTCCTTTTTTTTTTATCATTCAGCCCATTTATATTCCAATTCCATAATTTTAATGCCATATTGCTCTTTTTTTTTTTTTAATTTCTAGGAGTATCTTTTTCTTTGGTTAATTTTCTTTTAATTCTTCCTCTTCTTCCTCTCCTCCCTCCCCCTCCTCCTCTTCCCCCTCCTCCTCTAGTCCTCCCCCCACCTTCCTCCTCTCCTCCATATCTTTCAGTCCTTTTACCTCCACGCCTCCCACTGCCCCCCTGACCTCTTCTTCCTCTTCCGTTAACAACTCTTTATACTTCCTTTGAAATTTACCTATTTCTTCTGGGCTAGTTAATCTATGTCTCTTATTTTTATAAGTGAATGAAATTCCTTCCGGGAACTCCCATTTGAATTCTATATTGTTTTTTTTAAGGATTTGTGCCAGTGGCTTATAGGGGTCTCTCCGTTTCAACAGTCTAATTGGTATATCTTTAAAGATGACTATGTAGCTACCATCAATACATAATCTTTTCTCTCTATTTTTTTGAAGCACCATGCTCCTTATGTCTCTATCTTTGAAAGCTATAAGACAATCCCCTGGAAATTTCCTTGCCTTCGTCGTCTTCACTTTTAATCTAAAGGCATTCTGTATTGTACTCGCCATCTCCTCTACTTGAAACTCCAACCATTGTGCTAGTTCTATTATCAGTTTTTGCCTGATATTCTCACCTTGATGCTCTGGTACCCCCCTGAATCTTAAATTAACTTCCCGCTGTCGAAGTTCATTCATGGAGATCGCATCCCACATTTCCTCTTGTGTTTTGTTAGTTTCTAGAAGTCCTACTCTAATTTTATCATCCTCACGCTTTAACTCCTTCATTTCCAATTTTGTCCTTTTCATTCCTTCTTCTAACACTTGAGTTCTTTTGGATACCTCTTTAATTTGTCCTTTCAGTTCACTAACGGTTTCATCTATTTTCTTATCCATTTTTCCAATCTTAGCATCTACCTGTTCAATTTTTGTTTCCAGATTTTTTTCACTTTGTCTAATCTCTGCGAACATCTTTAGTATTTCAGCTCTAAAATCTGTTTCTTGCTTGGACCCCTTCCTTTCCACTGGTGTCCCCCCGTTCCCGCCTTTCTTTGGTACATGAGACATTTTGTACAAATATATCTTGTTACGCCAACAACCTATTCCGATGTTTAAAATTAACCTTCCCCAGTCGAGGCGCAGCAATCAATTTTACAATTTTTCAATATTTTTCAAAACTTAAAGCAATATCTGGCAGTAACAAGCCTATCAGTACCTTCCAATTCCTTAAAGATATACTAATAAGTTTATAGTAGCATGTGTTGAGTAGTCTTAGATAGAATTAAATAAGGATTTGGTATTCTCCTTTTCTCCTCTTGTTATCACCAATTAGTCTACTTCACCAAATATAATAATCCACCAATCCAAACGAGGGACCTAGGGAGGTCAAGGGAGAGAAAAGAAAAAAAAAGAAAAGAAAAAAGAAAAGAAAAAGGAAAATATATATATATAATTTATAGTCCTTCCAGAGACTTCATTATTTTAGCTCTAATAAGCAAGCGGCTCGGTTCTTCCTGCCCCCAAATGGGCTATTCCTTATGAAATTATCTATTCCATTAATTATTTTGGGTCCACTTCTTAATCTTCTTGCCCTCAATTGGGCTAAATCCCGAAAATTCCCAGCTGCCAAAAAAAAACAAAACAAAAAGAAGAGAGGAGAAGGCGTCTATTATAATTTCTCACCCGTCCACCAGGGGTCTAACAGCCAGTTAATGGAGGAGCGGCAAAAAGAAAGGAAACAGCAAAGGAACAGCTTCTCTTTTATTTTCTCCACAATTCCTTTTTTTAGTTTTTTAGTTCTATCCCCAACAGACAATGGCTTTTATAAAGTTATTAAACTTGACTGAAGTTCTCAAGGGTGGAGATTCAAACTTGACAAAGAAGATATCCCCTTTCTCCTTTCGCTGGTAATTCGTAGAACTTATAATGGAGACCAAACTCACGAAATGGAGACCAAACTTTCACGAAATGGAGACCTCTGTTGTGCAAAACTTCCCAAGTGAGATTCAGTTCCAGCTCCTTTCCCCGTCCCCAGGAGGGCTGAGAAGTAGCCAAAAGTAGCAAAGTATTGCCTCTTTGCTCTCCCTCTAAATTCCTTTTTCTATTGGTTATTTAGTATCCCTCCGTGCAAAGAAAGAAAGTTAGAAGGGAGAGAAGAACTTTGTCCGCTAGCGTCACTCACATTTCTCTCCGCTTTGTCTATTCCTTGCATTCGTAATGATTCTAGGTAAGAGTTGTGCTCATTTCGGCTTCCTTATTTACCCAGCCTTTCCTTTGATAGTATCCAAGTTCTTTCTTTCCTTTCAGGCTCGGGTTTCTTCTTTTTGAGAATTCAAGCACTTCTCCTACAGGCACGGGGCTTCGCCTTACCCGGAGACAGCCATGGTTTCCCTCCGCCCGCTTCTCCCCCCGCCGTACTCTTCGCTCCGCAAACGGAGTTACCTGACGGCCGGGAGGTCCGCGTTGTGGCTCTGCGGGAACCTGTGTGTCTGGACACCCTCCAGACACTTTTCAGGGGACCACGGCGCCCTGTGGAACCCCTATTTTCTCCGGGAAGCTCAGGATCCTCCGCAAGGAAGAAATCCCCGCCTGAGCTGGAGACGCGCTGAACCGGAAGTCCGCCATATGTATTTCAACAATCTCAAAGTTTGAGAGTCAGTAACACAAATGATGTCAATGCGGAGTGTTGCGGTAAGTTGGCTGTTCTGCTGTGGCTAATGTATTCTCCACCACCACTTTTTAAAAAGTGGTCAAAATCCTAGAGGAATAAAAATGAGTTCATAAGCGGATACCAAAAACGCAAACTCATGGAGAATTCGTGGTGATGTGTCGCGGAACAAACCCTTTGAAGAAGATAACATAACAGTGGTTACCCAGACTTCGTTGCTGGTTGTGAAGGGGCCCCATAACCGTTCAAGCTTTGGGGCCCCAAAAATGTAGGTCCACCACTGGGTGTGTGTAGGAATTAGCATACACGTGCACAGTGTAAACATCTAGGGAAGTCCCAAGCAAGTTCTTCCATCCCCATCATCTTACTGCCGTTGCTGCTACCTCACCCCAAGTATTCCTTCTGGGTTAAAAAGAAAGGAAAAAGAGAGAGCCCACACTTATTTTTGGTGGGGCTGGGGTTCTGATTCACTGCGCACCTCCTTCTAACACAATCCTTACTCCGGGTGACAGATAATGCAGCAAACCTTTTGGATACTCACTGAGGATGTCAATATGCCGTTGGGGGATGCTGTTGATGCAGCTGCGGATGGATTTCTCGTCGCAGACATCCAGCTGTTTGATCTCCAGCGTCTTGTTGAGAGCAGCCCCTGCAGCGGTTTCCAGCTTCTCCTTCTTGGCCACATTCCTCATTGTGGCAATCACTGGAACACAGGAGCTTTCGTCACTCAGTCCCAAACCATCCTCAGTTCCACTCCGACTTTGAGACCAAAGCTTTTACATTCCACCTTGCCCAAATTGTCAAACCCTCATAGCTGGGGCTATAAAGGACATTTTTTTAATTTCCAAAGTACCCAACCTAAGTTGCCAACTTTTAAACTGTCTGCAGGAGCTGTGCTCTAGTTATCTCCCGCTTGGACTACTGCAATATGCTCTACGTGGGGCTACCTTTGAAGGTGACCCGAAAACTGCAATTAATCCAGAATGCGGCAGCTGGACTGGTGACTGGGAGCGGCCACCGAGACCACATAACACCGGTCTTGAAAGACCTACATTGGCTCCCAATATGTTTCTGAGCACAATTCAGAGTGTTGGTGCTGACCTTTAAAGCCCTAAATGGCCTCAGTCCTGTATACCTGAAGGAGCGTCTCCACCCCCATCGTTCAGCCCAGACACTGAGGTCCAGCGCCAAGGGCCTTCTGGCGGTTCCCTCATTTCGAGGTTACAGGGAACCAGACAGAGGGCCTTCTTGGTAGTGGCGTCCGCCCTTTGGAACATCCTCCCACCAGATGTCAAGGAAATAAGCAGCTATCTTAGCTTTAAAAGACATCTGAAGGCAGCCCTGATTAGGGAAGTTTTTAATATTTAATGCTGTATTGTTTTTAACACTTGATTGGGAGCCACCCAGAGTGGCTGGGAAAACTCAGCCAGATGGGCGGGGTATAAATAATAATAATAATAATAATAATAATAATAATAATAATAATAATAATAATAATTATTATTATTATTATTATTATTATTATTATTATTATTATCAGCAACAGTGTGGCCTAAAGCCTTCAACTGAGGGATAATGTTTATTTCTATGTTATGATATAGTTCACCTGCTAATTTCAGTGTATCGTGCTGCTCTTAAGGGCACAATGGCAGGCTTGTCCCCATCCCCCCCTTTTCCTGGTGTTCAAGTTGGCAACCCTAAACCACAGTTCCAAATTTAAATCCTGGAAGTGCAGGTTTTCAAAATGGCTGAACAGGAAAACACCAGAGGTTCGGTGTGTGTTTTTTTAGATGTAGTTTAAGTCTGAGTTTCCAATTAAAACTGGAGCTAGAGAATAGAAGGCAGTAGACAAAATCGACAGATTTCAATTCTTTAGCAGCTGTAAGGTGATGCATCACCAGAATCAAATTTAAAAGCTACTACAATACAATCAGCAGCTAATTTAAAAGCTCGCAGCCAGACTACTAATGATCCCTGCATTTGTTTGATAACACACTAATTCTAGGAAACACTCAAAACCAGAGTTGGAAGCTCAGCACTGTGCAGTCATAATAATAATAATAATAATAATAATAATAATAATAATAATAATAATATATTATTTATATCCCACCCATTTGGCTGAGTTTCCCCAGCTACTCTGGGCAGCTCCCAACAGAATATTAAAAACACGATAAAACATCAAACATTAAAAACTTCCCTAAACAGGATGTTAAGAGATGGTCCTGCCTCAGGGGTACAGGGCATGTTACAGCCTTCAGGTAACTATTTCTTATATCCATGGCAAGTTCATTGGATCAACATGCTGGAAACTATGGGTATAAATAATTAAACAGAATTATGCATTTAATTTTGAATTTACCTTTTCGCTCTATTTTAAATTGTCGTTTTGGTGTTGCATTAAGTATTTGCTTTCAAATTGCGTAATTGTTCTCTTCTTACCCACCCTGGGACGTCATGGTGAAGGGAGGGTAAGAAGTTGAAGATAAGATAGGTGCCCTGAATGCCCTCATCCAGGCTAGCAAAGGGCTCTCTACACCACCACCACCCATGCTAAATGCTGGAAACTTAGAAGCGAATCCAACAGGAAAGAAATTGGAAAAGCAAACAACCTGATCATGTCATTTTGTGTAGCTGCATCAGATTAAAAGGAAACTAGGCAGAGAGGAAAAAAATCAACTATATTGTACACATTTTTTTAAAAAATGTTGTTTCACAAAACACTGTTTAAAGAAGCTCACCTTTGAACCTCCTCTGCTTGTCCTGTGCTAGTTTCACAGCCAATGCCAGCCCAATACCAGATGAGCATCCTGTTATCAATACAACTTTGGGAGCCATGGTGGCTTGTGCTGAGGAGGCAGAGGTAGCCTCCAGAGACCAGGCAGTGGCTTCTCTGACTCCTATAGAGAAGGCTGTGGGCTTCTGGCAGCTCTGCGATTTGGCGTCACATCTTCCTCAGTGGGTCCCTCTTCAAGGGTCTTAAAAAAGGACAGCTAATTGGCCAACTCCCAAGGCCTTAATCTCCTGGCCATTGCTAAATCCCAAATGGATTTGCATGGCAAATCCTGCCTAATCACTTCCAGGGCCGACCACTCGTGATGCACAAACAAAACCACGAGACTTGGCACACGGTATGCGAACAGGGAAATGACATTGCCCAGAGTGCCTTGCGAGAAGCATCACCCAGCATGCTTTGCTTTTAGTATCCCCATATCGAAATTTCAAGTGTAACCAATGCCATGGTGCTGGGCTGGAGGAAATCAACAGTGACACTCCTTTCTGACGCAGTCTCTCTCTTTTTTATGTGATGGTATCTGGGTGGTTCAGTATCTAGAGAGGCCCAAAGAGTAGCACTGAGAGGCAAAACTGATATATCAGTAACAAAAACGGAGGAAGCCCGGCGTTGGCTTCACGCTCATTCCTGCCTCAAGGGCTGTTAAGGATAGGGAAACAAGAAGTTATCAAACATAAACTTTTATTTATGAGTAAGAAGTTTTGTGTGTCTTAGATAAATAAAGAGATAAAATAATCTGTTGATTCTTTACAGGGTGATCTCTGCTATTCATTTAATTGGCTGTTCTTAGCTTGTTCTTTTCTCACAACTGATCTTGTGTACAAAATCAAAAAAAATGTATGGGAAAAAAATACAATTTATTATCATCACTTATATATATATACACAACTCATCACAGTAGATACTGGCCTTATAGATTTGCACGACATTAGTGGCAGAGCCTTCCTGCTTCTCCTCCTCCCCATCCCAGGGTGTTTTTAAAAAACCCTTTCATGTAAGGGGAGAAAACCAATTATTCCTACCTCGATTCCTTGCCTGTGATGCTTAGATGCAATAGCACAAGCCAACTCACGACAAAACCCAGCAGCTTGAGAGGATGAGAGCCGGGGATTATAGCACAGTGGTATTGGCCATATTGCACCAAATATCCAATAAGAATGCTGGCGGGGTGTGTGTGTGTCTGTGTGGCGAGATCTTTGGGTTTAAATGTATTCAGAATTGGGTGTCCGGAGAGAGTGCTGAAAGGAATATCCCTGTGTGTTCGAGTGGGGGGAGCAGCTAGGACTAGAACCAAGCAACTTCAAATCTGTGTTCCTCTGCTTTTCTGTGCGGAAAGACACTTGGGACTGCAGACTGAAGAGATCCCTGGGAAAGGATAGCCTCCAGGGCGATGCCAATAACCCACCCACCCATCCTGTGTGCCTCTTCTAATCTGGTAGAGCTATAAAAAGTTCCAGTGCAGGCTTGGTTTTTGCCTGGAAAACAGCTGGAGGGGGGGCAGCTCAGTTGGTAGCACATAAAGCTCTAATCTCAGGGTCTTTTTCCTTTTCATCTTCAGCTACTGTCGCCGGATTCCCTCCTGACTCTCCACCAGCCTTCTGCCCATGGGCCCCGCATCCCAAGAGGAGATTGCCGCTTTAAATAAACTGTGATGCCAAGCACCAGAGAAAAGAAGAGAAAATTTTCCTAACAAAGGTGTGGGAGCTCCCAGAAAATCTAGTGCTGGAGGCAGGCAAATCTCTGTCGCTGTTGTTAAAAGAGAGCTGGAAGTTAGCGTGCAAGAGGCATCGCTTCCCGTGGCGTGTGCATCCAATATTTCTTTTGTCCCCTGCTGTTGCCTCCGGTCAAACAGGTTTTCGAAGCGATGCAAAACCCACAACAAACCTGAAAGGCAACTCCCAGAAAAGGAGAACACATTAGGAGGCAGGAGGACTGAAGCAGCAGCAAAATCTCTTGCGTGCGGTACCAAAACAAGCCCTGGATCAGAGATGTACACAAAGCCCCGTAGTGGAGCGGGACACTCAGCGGTCAGGCGGACACCCGTTCCCTTTCATGGCACAAGCCGCCCGCCGACAGAGCCGTGTTCTCTTAAGAAGTGAAGTGCAATTGCCGTGACCTCGAATCCATCCTTGAGTCTGCTCAAAATTCGGAGGCTTTCGATGACGGTGTGGTGGTGGAATGGGAAGGTTCGAATTGGGTCGCTTGCAGCAGCTGAAGTTTATTAAGGAGCAATTCAAAGTTCGGAGTCGATCCCGGTGTACAGAGTTCAAAAAAAGACCTGCTCCCCAGACCCCCTCTCCCTGTCACCGGCTGTGGCCAATCTGTGGGGCACAGGGAAAGGCCGCTTGGGAAGACAGCCTATCATAAGGCGACGCTTGTGCAGTAGTGCTTCAGCTTGCAAGGCAAGATGCCGCGGTTGATCTGGTGGAATTCCACCAGCTGGATCAAGTCAGCAAAGCGAGTCTGGCCGTCGTCCATGGTGTAGTAGAGGTGTCCGTCTTCCTCGCTCTGAAACCCATAAAAGACAGTGAGCCGCCGGCAAGAGGGGAAGGCGCAGGGTTTGTCAACCTGGTCCCTACCGCCCAGTAGTGGGCTTTTCAGGATTCTAGGTGGGCGGTAGGGGGTTCTATGGAACAAGCTGAATCCTCCTTCCACTGAGCACTGGTGGGCAGTAAGGAAATTTTACCATCAAGAAAGATGCATTAATGAGCGGTAGGTATAAAAAGGTTGATTACCCCTGGAGTAAAGCAAGCCTGCAGTGGAGTCCGGGCTCAGTTTTTGGAAGCACACAAAGTAGTAGTAACTGTGCTGCAAGCCAGGGCCATGTTCCACCCCCCCCCCCGCCCCCTGCTCTCCACAACTAGTATTAGGGTCCAGGCTGGCTTGGAAAACAAAAGTGCTGGAAAAGGTGCAGGTCTCCAAAGGATTCCTGACTGGGTGACTGTTCAGTTCTCCCACTGCTGGCAGGAAGGGGTACTGCCGAGATGTCTTTCCTGCCTTATACTATGCTGAACAAAATAAAAAAAAAATCCTTTCAGTAGCACCTTAGAAACCAACTAAGCTTTTGTGTGCATGCAGAAGTGTTTTGTTTCGACTACGGCAGACCAACACGGCTACCTACCTGTAATTTATACCAGGCTGGTTTGCTTAATTATGTTCATTCTTTTGAAGCCTATCTGGTAACCACGTTCCCTCAAACTCAAGACATCTCTATATCTTTCTCACTCTCTCTTGTGCACACTTAACTTCCCCCAGCTTCTAAGTCTGTTTCCCAGCTCATGCAAAGCGGACTGCCTGCAGGTGCAAGGAGCTTGTGCAGATCTTAGTTCATTTCCTAAGCCAGGATTTGACTGTCCAAATGCAGCTGTTGTAAAGGCAAGCTTTGTACGTTCTTTAATGTGACCACTTACCGGAAGGATAAGATAGTGCTTCACCTTCTGCAGGTGGCAGAGGGACAAGACAAAACCTTTGGGGTTCCGCTGACTCTCCCGCAGCAGGAAGACCCTGCAATCGACAAGACAATAGGAAGGCTGTTAAAGGCACTTCGCGCCTCTTCCTCCGCCCACAAGGGGAAGCAGTGCAGTATGTGAGCCGAGGCCCAACCCCGTGGTCCTCTCGCACTATCATCTTCATGGCTCCATGCTCATGACTATCACACCACTAACACTCAGTTCTGGTCCCCACCTCCTGAAAAAAAATGATTTCAGGCTTGCATGAGTCATATGGAGCTATTGCTGTCAAGATATCTCTTGCTGAGCGCATGATCTGGATTGCATGGGTTGGTTGAGGGTAGGAAGGGGTAATTATGGTGGTGGGCAAATGGCTCTCTCTCCAGAAAGCTGACCTTCAAGTCTCTAAGGCTGCAGGTATATTTGCACCTACCTGGGAGTAAACACAGTCAGTATTACTCAGTGCTTAATGTGGGGGTGAGTGGGGAGGAAGGAAGGGAGATGGTTTCATTTCAAATTAAGCCCAACTCTTTAGCCTGCGGCTCATTCGCCATTTTTATAACCATGCAAACCTCGTGGTGCTCCAAACGTTGTTGGACTACAACTCACATCATCGCCAACCATCAGCCATTCTGGCTGGGATAGATGGGAGTTCAACAGCATTTGGGAGGGTCGCAGGTTCTCTACCCCTAATGTGATCTATTTGCCAGTTAAGCCTGACTTCGTAGATTATAGTCCGTTATAAACCATAACCAAGGAAAGAGAATTACTACATGAAGTCAAAATCATGAACGACCGTACAGTCGTACCTTGGATCCCAAACGCCTTGCGACTCGAAGGTTTTGGCTCCCAAACGCCGCACACCCGGAAGTGAGTGTTCCGGTTTGCGAACGTTCTTTGGAACTTGAACATCCAATGCGGGTTCTGTGGCTTCTGATTGGCTGCAGGAGCTTCCTGCAGCCAATCGGAAGCCGCGCCTTGGTTACCAAACGTTTTCAAAGTTGAACAGATTTCCAGAACAGATTCCGTTCGACTTCCGAGGTATGACTGCAATTCATTCAAGAACTGGAAGAGGCAGCAGGCAGGTGGGCAGTTAGAAAGACGGTTTCCTCTTCCCCTAAGGTGCAAGGTCGCATCTCCAAGGCTGGTTTGGGAAGTGGTGTGAACACAAGGTTAGCCACAACCCACAGCTATCCTGTTGTTTCCTATGAAATACTCCATATTGGTGCATTTTCACCAAAGCCACTCTTAATCCGCATTGAGAAGAAGAATGGCCAACTGCATTTCAAGCTGGCAAACTGCTCACAGCCTAAGCCTGGCAGAGGCTCTGCTGGGATGGGCTTCAGTTGTTTGAGAAAGAAGATTCTGTCTTTGCAACTGCCTGCCTCTCCCAGCTCTAGCCTGGGTCAAATAGCTTTTAGCAATATTGATGTAATCCTGTTCTGTACAATAATCCCGGGATGGGAAGGGTTGGCACTATGTGCAAGTATGCATGCATATAGGATTGTGTTGCACAAGTGTTGTGCGTTGGAGAGACGTAGCAAGCAGCCTACCCGTCCACCAGTCCCTGCTGAACGATAAGGCGCTGGGTGTCTTCTCTAGAAATGTGTCCGTGGAACCATGGCTGGGTTCTGTGGATGGCTGTGGGAGGAATGGAAAGAGCTTTCAGAAACTCAGCCTTGATCAGAGTGTTAAGAATGTATTTGTTGCAATTATAACCCTTAGTCACTGATAATGAGGGTTGCTGGGGTTCAAGATAACTGGAAAACCCATCCCTTCGTCCTAGACATGTGGGGCTGACCAGGATTATTTGGCACTGGCAGTGTTAAGTTGTGGGCGAACATATCAGACGACACAGCGATTCTTCCAAAGCAGCTCTTTATTTGTAAGCTGGAACAGAACTGAGCTGAGGAGCTCAGTCAGCCTGCTTATATAGAGCTCCAGAACAATGTAACTGTTGCCATTTTCTAAAACTATCCAATCACTGAATGTCACTTTTCGATCCTTCATTTGCATACAAACTATCCAATCACTGAACGTCACTTTTCGATCCTTCATTTGCATAACTATCTACAGTATCCCCCTGCTGGCCCAGGGTGAGAACTTCCGTACATAACAGGCAGATAGAGCAAGGCAGCATTTACATCCTCGGCAGCCTTGTGTACCCCTTCCTATCACTTCATATGAGCCAACATTGGGTCAAGCTCCATGGCTATGCTGTAGCTCAGATGCAACCATATAAATCTGCACAGGCACAGAGACACACTCATCCAGCCTGCTCCTTCACATGTTCAACGTTTCATGCAATGGAATTTATAGATGGTGGCACAGCCAGATGCGAGCTGTAGCCTGGCTTCAGATGAGCCCCACAGAGCTTGGCCCCTTTATAGGAAATGCTAAATTAGGCAATTTTTTTTAAAAAGCCTGTCACTTAATTACAATCCTCTCTAAAGCTGTGCGCAAGAAATTCAATTAAAAATAAAATAAAAATCAGTTATAAAAATCAGAAATAAGCTAAAATGCCTGCTGGGATTTAGGGCAGAATTGTTGAATTGGAAGGGACCATGAGGGTAGTCCAACACTCTGCAATGCCAAAATCTTTGTGCCCAACGTCGAATCCACGACTCTGAGACCAAGGGTCTCGGGCTCCACAGACTGAGCTATCCTTGCCCCTCCATGAACCTCTGCTATCAACCATTCACCGGCTGTTATACTACATTTTCAAATGAAGAAGAGGTTGTGTTTTACGCCAGTGATCTGCGACAGGTGAGAGGGCCGCAGCTCAGTGTCAGAGAACGCAGAAGGTGCCAGCTTCAATCCTTGGCATTTCCAGGTAGGATTGGAAGAGATTTGCCGCCAGTCAGTTGTAGGTGATACTGTGCTGCTTGGAGCTGAAGGCAGCAGCTCCAAGTGGTTGGAGCATAAGGCAGTGCCCAGGGTCCCTCGGTACTCACCAGCACTGAACGAGGAGCTCTGGAACGGGGTTGGCAGGCTGTATCGGTGCGTCGTCTTCTTCTGAAGCGTGGTGGGAAAAGCAGTGGAGGTTGCTTGAGGTATGTTAAGCTTACCATGTTAATTATCATTTCCCTGTTCCATATAGGAGTGCCCCCCCAAATAGCAATATGTTTGTTTATGTTAAATTCTGAATTTGGACGGGTGGTCATGCCAGCAATCTGCTGCAGCACAAAGAACAAAGAGTACTGGTGCTGACCTTTAAAGCCCTAAACGGCCTCGGTCCAGTATACCTGAAGGAGCATCTCCACCCCCATCATTCTGCCCGGACACTGAGGTCCAGTGCCAAGGGCCTTCTGGCGGTTCCCTCGCTTCAAGAAGCCAAGTTACAGGGAACTAGGCAGAGGGCCTTCTCGGTAGTGGCACCCGCCCTGTGGAACGCCCTCCCACCAGATGTCAAAGTGATAAACAACTACCAGACTTTTAGAAGACATCTGAAGGCAGCCCTGTTTAGGCTCTCCACATGGGTGGAGCTCAAACTGTGGAGTTTAAGAGACAGCCCCATGTAATACCTGCTTCAATAAAGATGCCCAGCGTAGTGATCCCCATTCCCCAGCTGACCGCCAGGCTCCCTGTGATCTCTAAGTAGGAACTAAACAGCAGACTCACCCTCCACGCCTGAGCCTCCTCCAACGCGACCGACAGGACCTCGTTGGGATTCTCAATCACCCGGCCCGTACAACCCGAGAAGTCCATGGCCACCAAGGTGTTATCCGACATGCTCCGCTATGGGATTGTTTTTTAGAAAGGGTTCAGCAACAGAGCTCTACAATATGGCAGCATGCAAATTGCAATTCAGTTTCTAAAATTATGTGCTTTATCAAGTCTTGATGAATATCTCCGGGCCAGGTAATGACAGAATCAAAAACACATATACAAGAGCCAGTGAAAAGCAAATTAATAATACCTGAAATAGAAGAACATAACCTGCCAATTAAAATAAATAAATCCTTCTATTTCCAGTGGGGGAGGGGGAAAGCTTGCAATCCTGGGGAGTCTCCAATGGGAGAGTATTCCAGATTTAGTGCCTTCTTTTGCTGTCATGTCTTGGTGCAGAGTGGTTATTACTGACAGCTCATAGTTGAATTTAAGGATCATAAAGTATCACAAAGCAGACAGGGATCCTCTGGGGCTGAACACTGGGGTTGCCCTCAGTTGGCACACCAAATTAGCTCCTGACAGGAGATGTTCTTATGTGGCCTTAAAGGCCCAAGGCAAATGCTCAAGTGTATAAAAATGCATCCATCAAGGAAAGTGTAGGAAAAAACCCACATATTAGAGAAAGCAACATACAAAAATGTTTTGTATTGGGGAAAACTGTTAGGAAAAACGCATATCTTAAGCAAAACTGCACATCTTAAGCAAAAATGTGGCCATTCGGAGAATGTGCAGTGTACCAATTTCCAAGTGGATGTGGAATGAAACTTAGGACTGGAAAAATCAGAAACGGAAATTGACAGGGAGGTGTGTCCATCCTTACTCTACAGACATTATGTTTGCCTTTATCCACTGATAATGAAAATCTCTGAAACACCGTCATAGCAGGGAGCTTACCAGGGGTACAGGCCCGATCCACGCTGTTTCTCTTTGCCGTGCTTGACACTGCTGGTAGTTTCTGTAGAGCTGTATGCCATACTGCGGAAAGGAGAATAGCTATTGGTATATGTGAGGTAGGCAATTCTGACAGCATCAGCCCAGCATGATCAATATTCTAGGCAGTGATCATGACATTTACTAATTGCTAGAGCTGGGTGCAACACTACATACTGGGAATTATTTGAGGGATTCTTTTTCCCATGAGGCAACAATCTATCGCTGCAGGTCACCCCATGCAGCACCACGATTTTGAAACTTTCTACAGACAAACCTCGGTTGTCAAACTTAATCCGTTCTGGAAGACCATTTGGCTTCCAAAAAGTTCGACGACCAAGGTGCAGCTTCCGGTTGGCTGCAGGAGCTTCCTGCACTCAAGCGGAAGCCGCGTTGGGCATTCGGCTTCCGAGAAACATTCGAAAACCAGAACACTTACTTCCGGGTTTTCAGCGTTCGGGAGCCAAAACGTATGGTAACGGAGGCGTTTGGGAGCTGAGATTTGACTGTACCACAGGGAACTCTTTCCACACCAACACGTTTAGGAGGAGTCCGAGGCATCACCCCCAGAACCCCTGAATGTTGCAAGGGAATCTGGGGCATATTCTAGGGTGCACACTAAATTCATGTGGAGCACAAACTGGGGTCTTTCAGATCTCCCTGTTGCTCTGTGCAAACTGAAACCAACTAGGACCCCTCTGAGGCTGCAAACTGCAAATGAACTCTGGTCAAAAACTTGTTCCCCTCCTCCACACCAGGAAACCTTGTATTCACGTTCTCTGAAGTCCACACATCCTCAGAAATTGTCAGAATATGCAGTTTGAAGACTACAGATGTAGTGAACTGGGTCTGAACATTGGTATGTCCAAAGTTCAAATCCCAATCCAGAGTCAAACTTGATGTGACATTAAATGGGTCTTTGTATTTAACATGTACAGGCTTCTTTTGGTTTTTTAAAGTGCAAATAGTAACTTTGCAGTGGGCAGGCTGATTAGTATTTGTAGCAAGATAAAACAAACAGTAAAGGACCCCTGGACAGTTAAGTCCAGTCAAAGGCGACTATGGGGTTGCGGCACTCATCTCGCTTTCAAGGGTAAGGGAGCTGGCGTTTGTCCACAGACAGCTTTCCGGGTCATGTGGCCAGCATGACTAAACCACTTCTGGTGCAATGGGTCACTGTGATGGAAACCAGAGTGCACAGAAACGCCATTTACCTTCCCATCACAGCGGTACCTATTTATCTACTTGCACTGGTGTGCTTTCGAACTGGAGCTGGGACAGAGCAATAGGAGCTCACCCCGTCGTGGGGATTCGAACCGTCGACCTTCCGATCGGCAAGCCGAAGAGGCTCAGTGGTTTAGACCACTGTGCCACCCGCACCCCTGTATTTGTAACAGACAAGGAGCAAGGAGCATAACTATTCCTTCTTATTCTGCAATCCTGATGAAAACTATTCCTTTAAAGTGGCTCTTTGCATTAAGGAGGAATCTTCTATGGACGTCATATTTTAGAAGAGTTCCCTGTACCTTAAAGAGGCGGAAGGCAGCCATCCAGCATGTGCGACTTTGCTCGTCTTCGCTGCAGAAGAGCTTCAGGCCTTTGGCCCCACTTCGCGCCTTGCATGGCTGCAGAGGTAAGAGCAATAATCGTGCACATGAGATGATGGTCAAAGAGTGCCCCACCCAACCATTTGTTGAAAGGTGTCAGAACTCACTTGCCCTAGGGATGAGCCCTGACCCACAGAACCCACTCACCATCTGGATCAACCAAATCGAGAGATTAAATAATTTAATTCTCCAAAAGTATGCATCCACCAATTCTGCATTTCTGCATAGTTCGCTATTCTGATTTACTGTTCCGGCTTTCCTTTATTCTAATCAGCCTCCATTGGGGCTCTGTCTGCCCTTTCTCTGCTCTGGGATTGGCTGGAAAAGCAATCAATCCCAGCACAGGGGCACAGCAAGATAACCCACCCTCGGGGGACGGTACCTGCCACATCTCTGCATGAGTTAGTGCTCTGGATTTTCCTCTTTCCAATTTCGAGGCATGCCCAGAAAAGTGATTCATGCAGAAACAGGAGGGAGGGATCCTGGGATGGTGGGTATAGACAGAGAGATAGAGATATATGTACACACACTGAAAGTAAGCTTTGTCAGGTGTAAGAGTGACATGTGTCTCCAATATTGTTATTTTCTAAATAAGTGTACATCAGTTACCACACTTGTGTGAAACACTGGTGTATAGTCAAGATTAAAACTTTTGGGTGCAGGGTAGGCAGAATTTGACTGTATTGATTAAAAATCAGAATGTGTGTGTATCTTAATAATCTTGAAAGGCTGTGGTAAGGTTTGATTCTGGATTCTGTCCAAGACATCCCATTGCTTGCTCTAACCAGGGATGTATTTTAAGCGCACTATATTATTGTATTACCACCCGGCACTTCTCTTTGTGCCTTTTAAAGGAGTGCTTCTCACCCTTCTTACCTTGATGCAAAAGCCATATTCTGTGGGGGTGCTGTACTGCTTTTTGCCTTGGGTGATGTAGTAGATATTGGATTCGTTTATGTCGACACAATACTGTAGATGTCGGGGGTCCTGGCATGAGGAAGACCAAAAACAGATACAGTCATACCGCAGGTTACAGACGTTTCAAGTTGCACGTTTTCCGGTTGTGCACCGCACCGAACCCGGAATTACCGGAACGGGTTACTTCCGGGTTTCAGTGCTTGCGCATGTGCAGAAGCACTAAACCACACTTTGCGCATGCTCAGAAGCTCTGAATTGCGACCCATGTTTCCGCAGACGTGGCGCTGCGGGTTGCGAACGTGCCTCCCTCACGGATCATGTTCGCAACCTGAGTGTCCACTGTAAAGTGTGATGCTATGCTCCACAGCATGAGGGTCTACCCAACCCCTGACTTCTCAGTTGTCTGCTGAGGTAGGTACCAGGTATGTTCTGTATATGTGTGGTCACATTAGCCTAAAAGAAGAATTTAGCATCCAGATTACACTAGGACAACCTTTTTGAGTCCATGGCTCCCTTAACCAACTACATTCTTTCTGTGGCACCCCTGTGGGGCTCAGGAGCCCAGCTATGTCACCCCTTGCCTGCAGAGCTGGCAGCTTCTCGCCCTTTTTCAAACACCCTCCCTTGTCCCTCAGCCTCCTCTCCTCTCCTTGGGAATTCTCTGGGCAGCAGCAGCTGCTGCTGCCATCCCTGGTCTCTGAGATACCCCCACCCCAAAGCTCGCCTGCAGAGCTTATAGCCAGGGCTGCTGGAATAAACAGCTGTGCAAGCCTTTGGGATGCAGAGACGCGAGAGGGTATTAGAGGAGGGAGGGAAGGAAAGAAAGAGGGACAGAGACCAGTGTTGCCCACAGCACCCCTGCCCATCATTCAAGGAAGACTACAGTGCCACAGCACACTGGTTGAAAACCACTGTGCTAGGCCAAGCACAGAATTGAGCATTGGTCAGGGATAGGAGACCCGATACCCTCCAGATATTGTAGGATTCCAACTCCCATGAGCACCA
Organism: Podarcis bocagei; assembly: GCF_964188305.1. Lineage (NCBI taxonomy): Eukaryota > Metazoa > Chordata > Lepidosauria > Squamata > Lacertidae > Podarcis > Podarcis bocagei. The sequence continues at coordinate 27,990,313 of NC_138138.1, forward strand.
ACCAGCATAGTCAGGGATAATAGAAACTCTAGCCCAGCCACATCTGCAGGGACTCCCCCTCTTTCCCAGGACCATTATTCCTCCATGAATGTGGGAAGTGGATATTTGGCAAATTTCTGGGGGTTAAAGAATTTTCTTCTTGGCTTAAATGCAAAGTAGCAGAAGGCTTTTCTTCTCTCTCTGTCTTTTTTTTAAACAAAGCCATCATTGACTGAGAGGGCAGTTATCTTTTATCTAAGAGCATCCTTAGGAACAATGGTAGGTCAATATGTAGCACCACTCCCCTGGCATTATTTCCTGGGTGGGAAGGTTTTCCCCAGGGTGTGGAAGGCTTTTTGAAAAAGAAAAATCTCTCAGCCAACCGATGCCTAAGACACAAATTCTTGAACTTCGCCAGGCCTCCAAAGATGAATCCAATCTTCAGGGGATATCGTCACCCCCACCCCCACCCCACACCCTTTGACATTTGCAAAAATCACTTGGCCAAATACTTCACCCCAGCACTAACTAATATAAATTTGTTGTGAATAAGAAAGAAGTCAGTAATTCAGAACTCATCGCAGCCTTAAATTCAATAGGTGACCATAGACAAGCCACTATCTCTCAGCCTGTGCCTTCCCCCGATGTGTAACATAGGGAAAATAACACAAGCCTGCCTTACAAAGGTGTTGCAAGGATTATTGATCTAAGGTGGGTGAAGGGCTGGGGAAATCATTACAGAGTATTCTACTCAGGTTCAATAATTCCTCTTTCTGTGGTGCATAACTTAGATTCATTTAATTGCAGATACCAAGAAAAATGGAAGGGCATGGATTTTGCTTCTGGTAGTTTGCAGTTTGTATGGCACTTTCAGCTTTTGGCAAACACATCCTAAGCCACTGGTCTTGGCATCAAGCTTCACGTAGCCGTTTCGACTGCAATAAGGTACCTGCTGAAATCTGCATTATTCAATTAAATTGCCCGGTGGTTCAGGCGTTCCTGCCTCCTTGACAGCTGCTGTTCTTTCCGATAGAGCACAGCAATATCACCCTGACAGGCTGCAAACAGGACTGGATGACTGAACTAAGACACCAACCCTTCTACCCACACAATGCACGCCACTTACCTTTGATGTGCCTTTGGTTGAGTAATAGAGCCCAGAGCGCCGTAGGGAGAAGTAAAACCTTTTCCATACTTTGCGTCCAACTTCTTTCAGGTGCATGAAACCTTGGATTTCGGGGCAGCTTCCTGAATTCAGCACATTCTGAAAGAGGCAGTCAGTTAAAAAAAAAGGGATGGCAAGGGTAGACAAGTGGTATCGCCAATGCTGCTGGCAGTCTATGTTGGCAGCAATAACTAGCCCTTCAGTTTAGGGCGCAGCTGTGTGGGAGACACTCAGGAGTACAGGAGTGCAGCCCTGGGGATACAGAAGACCCCAGCAACATCTTCTGGCTGCCTAGTGCATGGGTAGGCAAACTAAGGCCCGGGGGCCAGATCCGGCCCAATCGCCTTCTCAATCCGGCTCGCGGACGGTCCGGAAATCAGCGTGTTTTTACATGAGTAGAATGTGTCCTTTTATTTAAAATGCATCTCTGGGTTATTTGTGAGGCCTATGTGGTGTTTTTACATGAGCAGAATGTGTGTTTTTATTTAAAATGCATCTCTGGGTTATCTGTGGGGCATAGGAATTCCTTCATTTTCCCCTCCAAAATATAGTCCGGCCCCCCACAAGGTCAAAGGGACAGTGCACTGGCACCCTGCTGAAAAAGTTTGCTGACCCCTGGCCTAGTGTTTCCCAGTGGAATTGCGCTAGGCATAAGAGCATGGCCACCCAAGAATAATCCTTCTGGAAATAAATGAAGACCTGGGAATGGGAGCAGGTCTGAATGGGTAGAGGAAAGGAAGCAGGTGGGTTTTGTACCTGTATAAGTTCTGAATGGGACATGCCCTTGTTGGCTGCATCCAGGCAGCTGGAAACCATGGCTTCGGGGAACAGTGACTGCTGCAATGGAGAAGAAAAGAAAGGGGTGAGCCTTCCAAAACTGCACAGAGACAATTCAGATACTTGGCTGTCATGTATTGGTGTTTATAAAGACTCTCCTCCTGCAAGAGAGGGGAGTGGTTGTGGTCGGGAGCCGGACTTCGCCTCAAGCAGGGGGCGTTAGCCCCCTGCCTCCCATTCACCTGGCTGGCCTACGCCCACGGGCAGGCACCCAACCAGGTGCCTGCGAGGGGGTGTGTTTAGCAGCCCAAATTGCTGCGGCACCAGCCTTCCAGCCTCACTTTTCGTCGTCCCGTCGCGAGTCACCCACCCTCCACTCCCTTAGAGCTCAGGGTCTCAGTTTTCTTTTGGCCTTGCTAAGGACCTTAGGTTCAGGGACGCGGACTTATAAAAAATATTGGGGGGGGGGGCCGGGACAGCTCATGAATAATAAATAAGCTCATGAATATGCAAATAAAGTGGCGCCGCCTCCTCGTGAGCGAATAGGGGAGAGCGTGCTGCGCCTATTAATCAGCTCCGAAGGAAATTGGGTGGAGCTTTTGCTCGGGAGGGAGGGCAGGAGGCATGCAGCCCGACCCTGTGCATTTTGGGCTGGGGGAGGGGCGGCGATGGCGCTCTGCTGGAGGGGCGCCGGAGATTATTGGGGGGGCGGAGCCCCCCAAACGAATTTTTGAGGGGGCTCGGGCCCCCTCAAGCCCCATGGAGTCGGTGCCTATGCTTAGGTTGGTCGCCCTGGTTGTCCGAGGGGCCTGGTAGGAATTTTTCCATTTGGCATTAGGCTTTTTGGTTTTTCCGCCTACCTCGTAGCAATCGTCACAACTTTCGTGGTATTGGTGGGTAGGTTAGGCATTGGAATAATGTGTTGTGGTGTGTCGAAGGGCTAGGTGTGGCCATCGCCTATGCCTTCAATTTTTGGGTATTCCGTTAAAGAAATCTGGTGGTCGTGTATTCTGTCCGATGCCTGCTTGGCGGGAGGCCATGGCACGACCCTCGGTGACATCAGGGGAGAGCTTATAGTTGGATTAGCATCAACAGGCTCCACCTACTGGTGAATAAACCCCCCTGTTTTAGACTCACCCCTCTCTGAGGGGGTGGAGTCAGCTGACGTAATCCAATGCCTAAGCCAATACCTTTTCACTTGCTGTAATCAATAAAGTTGTGGCCTTTTCTTGCCCATTAACCTTATATCACGTGTCCTTGTGTTTTCATTCCACTACGCGGGGATCGGGTCCTCGAACCACAGTGCCAAAAGAAGGGAAATGCTTTCAACGCTTTTTTTTTAAAAAGGTAAAAATAAGGACAAGTTTATTATCCTCATAATTGCAGAGAGAGAGAGAAACTGCCAAGATGTGCTCCATTTTTGCTTCACGTTGTTTCTCTCTCTCTCTTTAAAATTTTCTTGTGCCCACTCTATAATGCTGATAACCCTATAACACCCAATATTACACAGATAAAGATTCAATATCAAAATAACGTGCTCCCTAGCCTAAGATCCTAAAGGGAGGGGAAGTAGAAAGTAAAAAGTTGCTGTCCCCTCCCTCCCTATAAAGTCATATAATTTCTAATGGTTATTGATACACTTATGGTCACCAATCTAAGCAATACACATCACTATACATCATTTCGTGGCTGCATTTCATTTTGGGATACACACTTTGACACAACGTAGTTAATATATTCAGAAATGTTTATCTGAGTGTTTATAGTTGTTCTATTTTTATTTTTACTTAATTGTTGATGTCGTGTGCTGTAATGTAAACAAAGATATATCTTGACGCAACCATGTTAAACTGTTGAAAAGATGAAAACGAAAAACTTTGTTACAAAAAATAATAATAAAGTGGGGAGGCTGAGGCACATGTCCCTGTGCTTCTTCAGCAGTGTAGGAAGGTCTGAATAGGGTTTCTGAGTTTGTTTGGCCGAACGTACTTAGAAAGCTTCCTACAATCAGAAACCCTGCTTTATCGGGATTCCCAGTTATGGGGTGACTTCTGTGCAAGTTCAGCTGAGCACATGAGGAGGCCCCCTTCAAACCTTTGAACTCAGCACCCAGAGGTTGAAAGCAGCCTGGTGCTTCTTCCCAGCTCTGATCAGTCCCAGCCAGCATTGCCAGAGGCCAGGGATGATGGCACTTGCTGAGGGCTTTTAATGTCTGACCAGGGATTGTGATGATAATGAGGATGATAGTACCCCACCCATTTGACTGGGTTGCCCCAGCCACTCCGGGCGGCTTCCAGCGTATATAGAAACATTATTTTTGTAGTTGTGAAGCAGAACATCCCAAAATATAAAATGTCATGTACTTTTTACATTATCAGTTGGTATAATAAGATATGTTTCATATTTGAAAACTAAAATTAAAAAAAGTTTCTGTTGTACTTACAGCCAGAGATATAAATTCAAGTAATGCAGAAATGTGTTTTTGTGTTTTTTGGGGAGGGGGTCTATTGGGTTGTTGTTTTTACTTTTATGATGCATTTTGTGGGTTTTATATCTTGATTTTATTCTGTGAACCCCCAGGTTTAGGGAGGTATATAAAATCAATAAATAATAAAAATGTAGTAAAACCTAGAGGTTTTGCAGAAACTGAGTATAGGCTTCTAAAGTGAAACACAAAACATTTACTAATCAAAACTGGCAGGTGCTACAATTTTATTTCATACAAGCTAACAGATGTGGAATTAGGGTGGTTTGTTTTTTTTTAAAGCAAAGGATCAGGAAACTTCCATTTAATGCAGGAAGGAAAGAATGGTCTCCCCTCCTGGCTTTATGGTCCATTCCACTTACTGGCGAGCTCTTGAACAGCTCGTACTTGGCGTAGTTCTTCCGGAAGACAAACCTGCTGTCACCCCCAACAGGCCACGTGGCCTGAACCTCCACCACCGACTCATGATCTTCCAGGCATCGCTCTGGCAAAATAAGAGCAGAGAGAGATTAAAACAAAAAAAATGCAATTTGGGTTTAAGAACCTCTTTAGCAGCTCATTTCTATTCCATGCTCAACAAATATGGAGAACAGCTCTGGTGAAGGGTATGAAGCATGCTAGTTAATATAACATTCCTTGCACACAGAAAAAGAGTGTCCGTTCAACCCCGTATTCATCATGAGCAGTTTGTTTCTGTTCTGCTGCAGTTCACCTTCTGATAATAATTTATTATTTATATCCCGCCCATCTGGCTGGGTTTCCCCAGCCACTCTGGGCAGCTTCTAACAGAATATTAAAATACAATAGTCTATTAAACATTAAAAGCTTCCCTAAACAGGGCTGCCTTCAGATGTCTTCTAAAAGTCTGGTAGTTGTTTATCTCTTTGACATCTGGTGGGAGGGCGTTCCACAGGGCGGGTGCCACTACTGAGAAGGCCCTCTGCCTGGTTTCCTGTAACTTGGCTTCTTGCAGCGAGGGAACCGCCAGAAGGCCCTCGGAACTGGACCTTAGTGTCTGGGCAGAACGATGGGGGTGGAGACGCTCCTTCAGGTATACTGGACCTAGGCCGTTAAAAAAAACTTCATTGCCTTTTCTCACTGACCACTGTGGTGAAATGTTTCACAATTATTTACGTTATTATTATGCTATTGCAAAGGAAACACAATGCAAACCAGAAAGGGGAATACCATCAATCACATACTATTATGCATAGTTTCTGGACTGAATACAACAACCGCTAATACTGACAGCATTCCTTGGATTAATTTCTGTTCTGGGCTTGGGACGAATAAACAAACATGGGCAATTTCTGTTCCCATTGCCACTGATTCTTCCACATCCCTGATCCTAACTCTGTCATGATGCCCTCTAATAATAAACGTGTGTGAGAGAGCACATGTTTATGCACACAAACATAGGCAGCCTGGCCCTCCGAATCCTGGCTTTAAGGAGACCCCTCCGTTCCTTACCTAGGGCCAAGTGCTGATAGACCTCCACTAGGGACCAGCACTCATCATGCAAAGCGTGAGTCTTCTGGACGAGCATCTCACAGACGTGACGAGCCGTGGCCCCTGCTGTGACCTCCACTGAGCGGCAAGTGCCATCTTCGCTGTAGACCTTCACTACCTGTGGGGTGGGGAAGAAGAAGAGGAGTTTGGATTTGATATCCCGCTTTATCACTACCCTAAGGAGCCTCAAAGTGGCTAACATTCTCCTTTCCCTTCCTCCCCCACAACAAACACTTTGTGAGGTGAGTGAGGCTGAGAGACTTCAGAGAAGTGTGACTAGCCTAAGGTCACCCAGCAGCTACATGTGGAGGAGTGGAGATGTGAACCCAGTTCACCAGATTACAAGACTACCGCTCTTAACCACTACACCACACTGGGAGAAAGCGAGCAGAGGTTAAGAGGGGAGGGAGAGAAGCACAAATGCTGAAGGATGGTTCAGACCTATGAGCATATCCCCTGGGGATGGCCAGTGGCTTAGATGGCTTAGGAGAAGTCTAGCATTATCCTTGATAGACAAATAGCAAAGGGAGACCGCCTTGCTTTCATGTCCTGCTTGTGCACGTCCTGGGCAGGAAGCAGGACGCTGGCCTAGATGGACCCTTGGTCTGATCCAGGAAGTTGCTTAACAACTATTAAAAGATAAATTATTTTAATAGTTGTTAAGCACACCCTTAGTGGATGGATTTTCACAGACGGCAAGGGTACATGCAATATCTCTGTTCTCAGTTCCTAGCGTCCTTTCTATAAGTCAGTTACATTCAGTATGAGACACTGCTGTCAGAGACATTGTGAGGTTTGTGGGGGGTGGGGAAGGAGTGAATTGGTGAGAGCTATTAAAAGAATTTTGTGCTCACAAATATTTGCCACAGAACCCTTGCATGCTGTAGAGCAGGAGTGGGGAACCAGGGACTCCCAAAGCACCTGCTTTTCGCTACTGTTGGAAACAGGATACTGACCTCCTTTGACTGCAGTGATCTTACTTTCTTAGTCAGCTGGAGATTATCTCTCCTTAACCCAACTATTCCACAAGAGGGAGCAAACCAATTGCTCAAGTAAGACAACTGAGTCAATCATATTGTTGTGAGTTTGGATCCAGCGTGTGTTAAAAGTAAACCAAGGCTTCCCATTCTTGGAATAGCCAAGTCAGCCTCCTAGTCAGGTGATAGCCTGGGTGACGGGCCATTAAGGAGAACACAGGAAGGGGCTGTGTGGGAGATGGCAAATGGGCAGGGGATGCCTCCTTCAACTCCAGGCAGTTAGAAGGAAAAAGCCAACATTGAGAGCAGAGAGTTGCAGTGTTGAGAGACAGAAGCAAAGCAGCAAGCTGGAAAGCAAGAGAGAAAGAACAAGGCTCAATTTCAGTCTGAATCCAAGCCTGCGGCTATGGGAGAAACAATACCCTTTTGGGGTGTTAATGCCGTGAACCCCTCCATGGTAGGCTCAGGTTGTATATATGAGTGTGTAAATAAACCATATATCCTAAAGACACCACAGTCTCTGCTGTGCCTCATTCCGAAGGAAGCACAAACCCCGGGGAAGCGCCTGAAACCCCCACTCAGAGATGACCTGTGCATGCTATTAATCAGCAGAGTTAGCAGTGACAACTGGAAGCATGAATGTGAGCATCCTAAGAATTTATTAAGCAATATTTACAGGACAAATCATAATGGCGCCTGCTCTCTTCTTCAGCAGCAGACAGAGAAAGAAACAGTGCAACAGCACAACATAACGGAAGAGATAAGACGTAACTTTCATCTTCAGACTTTCCCAGCTCATGAAAGTAAACAGTGACATGTGACTACCCAGCCACATATCAGCAACGGGAGGAGTGAACTGCTAACACTCAGGCCTGCCAAAATGGGAGATTCCGGGATGCAATCAGAGGCAGGAATGGCTTCTGCAATTCCAGGATGTTGTGGTGGGACGATTGAGGGATATGGGCTTAGGGACCAAAAGCAGCCCCCTAAGCCTCTTTATCTCACTCTTGGGGCTCTCGCAAGGCCACATTCCCTAAGCCCTTGAGCTGAAAAAGGTCCCCTGCCCCTGACCTAAGCCAGAGCAGAAGGGTTTACAAGTCACCACTTGGCTCTTTTCTTCCTTGTTTCAACCAGCCTCCCCGGGCCATGAAAAGGACTTTATTTTTTTCAATCAATACAGGTCCTCTTCCCACCTATCGGGGCTGATGCATTGCTGTGACAATAGCTGCAGCCATCCTGATATTTTGGAGACTGGGAGAGGCTACTGGAGGAGAGTGCGTGTGCTACCTTCATGCCCCCACCTCCCCAATAGACAAATAACATTTGTGAGTGCCTGACTTAAAGGTTCAGCCAACATGTGTAAGCATCACCCATGCAGCAGGACCTTGCTCATGATGCAGTGGCTAGCGCAAGAGGGATTTGTGGCCGGGTTGAAGTCGCTATGCCGGCATGCTAACAATGCGAGTGCGTGGGCCAAGGGCTCCATTTAAGGAAGGACTCCACAACCCAGATACTTCTAATAGGACCTATCATCTGTTAGGGCAGCACGTCCCCGAGGGTCAGTTGCTTTCTTTCCAGAAAAAGGAGATAACCCAAGGCCAGACTGACCTGGCTGCTACATTGGAATGGAAACTTGCAACTGAAAGTCATCAATCATGTGCAGGAGGAACATGGGAAAGGAGGAGCTAAGCTGGATTTTGGATTGGTTTACCATCTATGCTGGCCCAAGCTATGCTGCTTCAATGTTCTGGAGGGATTTCCACAGGCTGAGATGAGACAAGAGTGACTGGGTTTGAAATGTACTATGTATTTTGGAAAGTTGCTTGTTCACTATGCGTCTGGGCACCTCTTTTTAAAAAAATTACAGAGTGTTAAATCTTATGGCAGCTCTTCGTATCTTGACGCACGCCATTTTGAGATGACGGAGAGGGAAAACGGACCTGCTTGGGGAAGACTGTGGGAAAGTAATTGGTCTTTAAACACCTATGCTCTCCCCCTCCCTGACCAGCGCCCTGGCTGGGATCCCAGGGGAAGGATTAGGAGGCCCCACCACGAACAGTAGGCACCCCGTCTTCAGATGAAAGGCAAGGGAGTGTTTGTTGTCAATCTCCACTTTAACGGTAATCTCAGGCTGGGCTGCCAGTAAATCTGGAAACTGGCAAAGATTCTGAGAGCCTCCAAATAGAAGGATGGATGAGAGCTCTTCAGAGAAAAGGCTGGTAATCACTCTCTTATGGCTCCTCTGAAGATGGCAAGGTTGCAATGGTCCTTTGTGCCTTTCGCAATTCATCCAACAGGAAGTTAATAACTTTTTAAAAGTTATTAATTTGGTCCTCCCCAATTTTATCCTCACAACAACTGTGTAAAATAGGTTAGATTGAGAGAACGTGAAGGGCCCAAAGTTACCCAGTGAGCTTCCTGGCTGAGTGTGGATTTGAACCCTAGACTCGCAGGTCCTAGCCCAATGCACTAACTGCTACACCATCCTGGCTCTCTCACCCTAGTACAATGGGGTTCGGTCTGAAGAAAGTGGGTATTATCTTCTATTGATGTCTACTTTTGCTGCTGCTCTTTTAAGCCTTCTCTTGCTCTACTGAAATTTCATGGTTTTATTATTATTCTTTTGTTGTTCTTTATCATGAGCCATCGTAAGAGCCCAGGTTTGAGCTGCAGGGCAGGATATTAAATCGCATAAATACATAAATTGATTATTTTTAAAGAAAATGCATCAAGCACAGGTAAGCTGTGAGATAACACTGAAGCAGTTTGCCCGTTTGTCTTGCTCTCTAGTCTCCTATCAGCTCCTTTGTATACTGTGCACAAAAATGAACATCCATGTTTTCCCACTGTTGGGTGAAGGTGAAAAGCACCTGTGTTGGCCTTTGATATAAACTGCAAGAGGCATCAGGTGGATTGAAAAACTTCCCAGGCAGCTGGAGACCTCCTGTCCCATAATTACAGGCTCCTAGCGGAGGCCCAGAGGCTAGCCAAACAAAACCTGAAACCTTGGCAACAGTCCCCATGGGAACCAGCCTTGCCCCATCGTGCCCGGTTAGCTCACAAGTCCTCATTTCTAACTCTGACTTTCTGGCTCTTCTTGTCCGTAGTTTGGGGGGAAGCAGCAGATCACACCAGACAAGTGTTTGATTCTCAGCTCTTAGAAGAGGCTGAAAAGTCTAATGCAAGGCCAGCTCGCACAGGACTGCTACCCAAAGCAAGAATTAATTTGGCTGCCCCAACCACAGAATCTGGTTGTGTTAAGAATGGGAAGGAAAGGTTGTGTTTCCTCCATTGAGACTCCTTTTCTCCGGAGAGGAAAAATCAGTACCCACAGCCTTGTGGGATATATTCGGGAGAAGAAAAGGCTACACAAATCTGGAGTCCCTAAGGTGGTTGGATGGTGTCTTGTACGCCTCATCCTAGCAACTCCTACAGCCAAGCTGGTGCCAAATGTATTGCTTTCCTTTCCTTTGAACCACAACAACAAGGCTGAGAGGGAGGCACCTACATACACACAGCCTAGGCTTGCAATAAATGGAAATGAAGGGAAGGGGGTGCAATTGAGGAAATGGGGTGAGTGGGGGAGTGACAACAACAACTCTTATACCCTATTGAATGTTTTCCAGCACAGTGCAGGGTCAGAGTTATCATTAGGCCAACTTAGGCAGCTGCCAAGGGCACAGACCTTGGAGCGGCACAGTACTGACCTTTGAGGGGCACAGCTTTATACAGATGGTTCAAAACGATTTGTGTGTGAAAACATTTACTTTTGCATTTGAGAAAAATAATCAAAGATTGTTGTATTGCTGATTCTTGCAATTCAAAACCACTTTGCCAGTTTCGAGTTATGTTTTTCTATAAAACATGTGTTTTTGGAAAACTGAAGTTAGCGATTTTGTGGGATGGGGTGCGAGTAGTTAACCTTGCCTTGCTGAGCCCTACCTAATGGATTGGAGCAGGAGACAATGGCAACGGGTTCTTCAACTCGTTCAGTAACCATTAACTCTCTTCATTTTTAGGTTGGGTTTCGTACTGTTTTTGTACTCAAGTCTGTGTACTGAAAGGAACCTTGTGGTGGGGAGGAGATGGGGGCACAACGTATCTCTGGGCAAACCTTGCACAGCCTCTGTAAAACCACAAGCCCCTGCCCTTCATCTAAGATGTTTGCCATCTCACTGTGGAAAGGAAAACATCCTCTGCACATTCTCAGGGGCCCTCTCACTGATTTCACATGTAGCTAGCTGGTTGTGCAAGCACCCCATCACCACCACCACCAAAAGAGAAAGCTTCTAGTACCATGCCTTAGCAAACCCTGTGCCAAAATGAAGCCCTGTTCTGATTGCTCTCCATCCCAAAACGTAAATAGGCACACTTACATGAGAACCTCCTTCTCGCGGTGAGCCTGGTCCCAAGGAGGAGTTGCTGAGGATGGGTGAGTTGGAGGGGCTGCAGAGTTCTGGGAAAGGGTTTGGGATGGAGGGCAAAGATAAGGCACGCTGCTGCTCCTCCTCCTCTTTCAGCTTTCTAAAGGAAAAAGAAGCACATCAGAAGGATTATCATGCAGGCCTGAAGTGCCGTATCCTCATAAAGGGGAAAGAGTGAGATTTCTGGGTTAGTGAGTAAAGCCTATTTGTCCATGAGAAAGCCTGAAACCCTTATGTGCTTTAGAGATCTAGGGCCAGGGCTAGAGATCTACAGATATTCAAATTCAGCATCTAGGCAATCCAAATCCTGAATAAACTAAAACAAATCCACCGAATTTGCATGACTGCTCTTTATTTTGCACAAATTGTATTCTGGTTCTGCTGAATATGGGGAAGGATAATGGGCTGCATTAGCCCATCGGATAATGAGCTATGTCTCCCCTTGCCCACAATCACTTGAGATCTTATTCAGCCATGTTTCTGAGATTTCATAAGGCATTCTACATATACTTAGAAACCTGCTTTTTAAACAAGAAAGCTAACGTTCTCATGAAGCTGAACTGTGCACTCACTTCCCCATTTTTTTGCACCTTTTTAACACGTTCCCAACCGGCAGCCAAAGATACAGGTGGATATTTCAATTCAGTGTGTCAGATTCAGTCCCCACCCTCACCAGCCTCTGACACTAAGCACTGCATTTGCTGGGCAAAGGGCCCGAGCCAGCCTCAGAAAAGTCACTCAACTCAGCAATCTTGCAGTGCTCCATCTCACCATGGCACTGGCCCTGCGAGCAGGGAAGGAAGCTAATGATTAACTCCAATGCACGTTGCCTTTTCCTGCCAGTGCATACCACATACAGGCAGTTAGTCCGAAATCAGTCTGGCACAGCACGCCAGACTTTTTATGTGTGCACAGCCGTGATGGAGCATGAAAGACTGCATGTCAACAGTGCTGTGGAGGTATCCTCTGTGAGACAAGGCTTGGGAGGCACAGAAGGAGAGGCTGCTGAATCAGAGTAATGCCCATCTCAGCATCCAGTTCTCACAGCGGCCGAACAGCCATCTTAGAGAAGCTGCTCAGAGTAGCTTTTGCGTGATCCCAAGTGGTCTTGCTTCCAAGAACTAGTTAAGCCCAGCTTCCAGCTTCAGAGATGAAATGATGCTGGGTACCTTCAGACTGTGGATAAGAGAATGTTCCTACTTTCAATCCTGCCCACCCCCCATACACACACACACCACACACATACATACATATAAGTGTAATTCTTATCAAAACCCTCTTGGCTTCTCTCAGAATTTCTCAATGCTTCCCCCGAGGAGAAGCCACTAAACTGACTCTGGATTTTGCTCAGGGCTTCAAATTTCTGGGACAGAATGTCTGACCTAGATTCATCCTATTAAGCTGCTTGTCCACTGCGAGCCTATTCAAGCCCCTCTTTCCTATCATATCACAGGAGGAAGCTCACACTTTGTCTGGAAGCAGTGATCCCCCGCTTCCACTGTGATCACACACAACTAATGAATTTCACCGTGAATGAAATCAGTAATCCATCTTCTTGTTTTGTAGTCTTGCTTTGCAAAGAAAACGGCAGGCTGGTTATCTGCACGACTTCTTTCCCTGCTCCTGACTGAGGTGGGAACTGTGCCTCAGAGCACAGCCAGTTTCTTAAAAGAGGAAGGCCAGGTTTCAAGGAAACTTGTGTCTCCTACTCCCAGATAGGCGGACTATGACTCCTCAGTAATGAGGGAAATCAACTCAGTTCATGCCCAGAGACCCTCACACCTGAAAGAAATCAGCTCAGAATTACTTCTCATTTTTAAACACAAAATAATCATTGGGGGCGACGGTTGGAGTTTCCCACAATTCCTGGCTCCATCTCCACATACCTATTGGCTTGGATGAGCAGAGGCTGAGAGCGCTTGACAACATCGCCTCCGGTCAGAAGACTGGCCTGTTCTCCATTGCAGAGAGGGTTGCTGTTTGAAAGGGGCCTACTGTGATCCGATTCCAGGCCATCCTCGTAAACGTTGTCCAAAGTGCTGTTGATGTTGTTTTGGAGAGTTCCCAGGTCCATGTCATTATCTGTAGCAAAGGAAAGGAGACCCCCATGACTTGGCTAAATATCCCTTTGATTTGTTTCATTTTTTGCCTATCCGTCTTTCCATGTTAGGTGAAATCAAGAGCCAGCAAAACATTCAAATTTGACAAGATCCCCAGGCGGAGCTAAACCAAAACAATTTGCAGAGCTTAAGTCTCAAGCAGTTTTTCCACAGCTGTTACCCTGGACCTCTTGTATTTATGGTTATATGTACTTGAAAGGAGATGTGAAAGTGCACTGTTTGAAACGACACATTGCCGGGCCTCCAAATTTATTCAAAGGAACAAAATTAGAAATTCAGGCAATGTATGTGTATGTGTATGTGTATGTGTATGTGTATGTGTATGTGTATGTGTTGGGGTGGGGTGGGGCTTCAGACATGGTGGTCCCTGGCGATAGATGACCATTACTCCTCCTTGTGACAGGAGTAATTCCCCACTGTTGCTGCCACCAGCCCACTCACTTTAGGAGCTGGTGGGCAAGCGAGTGTGCCTGGCGAGGAGGAACAACAGAAGCTGTTTGCTGCTCCTTGCTCAGTCTCCTGCCCTCTCCTTCAGGGCAGTGGTGGGGACTCAGCAGAGCCACTGCACAGAGGAAGTGGGCAGGTGAGCAAGCAGGAGTGGCCCCTCAGCATCAATGTTAGTGTATGAGTGAGTGGTAATGGCGACAGATGCGATGGTGAGTGAGTGAAAGGAGCAGCAAGTAGTAGAGAGATCTGGTGAGTGATGGGCCATTCAGAGGCACAGAGACCTCAGATGCTGCCTCAAAGGGTTCCAACCTGAGCATGTCCTTGTTGTTCCCCATCTCCTGAGTAAAATTTACAATAGGGGAAACCAGAAACATTTTTATTAGGAATTACAGGTACCGATATACTAAAGGGGCAGAAAAGATGATTCATGTATGGAACAACGGCCGCCTGGATGCCATTAGCTCAGAATTGGAAAGAAGATAAAGTCCCTACCAGAGAAGAATAGCAAACCAAGCTGATGGATTATGCTGAGATGGCAAAACTGACTGGAAAACTCAGAAACCAAGAAGATAAAATTTTTACAAAAGAATGGGAAAATTTTATAAGTTATTTAGGAGACGACTGTAAGCAGATGGAAACAAAAGCAGGATTTGTAGCATAAAAATTATTATGGATGATACAGTTTGATATAAAAATTGGAGTATGGATGAATATGCAGTTTTAGATGTTTAAAATGGGACCCCATGGAGGGGAAGGGGGGAAGTCTCAAGATTCCGAGAATCTCTTTATGCAGATTTGTTTTTACAGTTTGTGTTCATATATATTTTGTATTTGTAAAACAAATAATTAAAAAAAAAATACAATAGGGCAGACTTACCCACCAGGCCAAATTTCTGCCGGTGTCGGATTATGCAAACGTCCACTTGTTAAATTACATAATTTGGGATTTTAGACACAACGAAACTTGTTTGAAAATACTACAATTAAAGATGTACCCCTAGCCTGCTTAGCACCACACATTAAAGGCCAGCCCAGCCAAGATGGTATTGATCTATGTTTATGGGGAAATGCACAGGCAAAGACTTTGGCAAGCCTCTAGGGGAATTTACCAGCCCTAGACTTACTCTGGCAGCTTTGCAGCAGCACAGGAAATTGAGCAGTGCACTAGGTTAACCACCCAACCGTTTGACCAAGATTGCAATTAGTCAGTAGTCTGGTTGCCTGCCTTGCTTTAGGAAAAGCTCTCATTCTGCCTTCTAATTTCACAGAGCAAGCTCATCTTCCGGATACTGGACTCCCTTGATCAAGTGGTGGAGCACATACAGAACATCCGAGAGCTGATTGCACAGATGACTCAAACACCAATGGAGATGAGGATCCGAATTTCACTTGTTGAATCCCCAGTTCATTTAGATGGTTAACCACAAGCCAAGTTAAGACTCAACACAAAGACCGCATGCTGCCTTAGCTCTGAAGTTTTGGTCCAGCTTCCTCAGAGCTCCCCAGCAGGCTGGTCAGCCCTGCCTAGTTGACCATGTCAAACAGCTACTGGGTCTTTAAAGTGAAAAGGTAGATAGCCTTGGCAGACATTAGCATGGAACATTTTCTTTCTCTTTTCCAGGCACTGAGCCCACTCATAGTCTGGAAGGGAAAACAAAGCCCAGTGTTTAGCCTTATTGTACCACGAGGCTCTCAAGGTGTAAATGGAGACAGCCTGCATTGGTTAGAGTGTGGTGTTGATAATGCCAAGGTTGCAGGTTCGGTCCCTGCGTGGGGCAGCTGCATATTCCTGCACTGCAGAGGGTTGGACTAGATGATCCTCAGGGTCCCTTCCAACTCTACAATTTTATAATGCCACTCCTCATAATTGCAGGCAGACGGTAAGTGCCTCAAGCCAGGGGGAACCTGTCTTTTCTACCTGACTTTGGCATGACTGCTTTTGAGCAGGAGAGCAGCTGCTACAAAGGGACCAGAAGGTTTAAGAGTGGGGATGGGTAACCTGTGACGATCCAGAGGTTGCTGGACTCCCAATTCCCACTGACCCCAGCACAAACACTACGCCTGCTCTCCTCAGAGATGGGAGATCTAGGTTCAAATCACTGCTCAGCAATAAGGCCGACGATTGCCTTCCAACTAATTTCTAACATAGCACCTAACAACTTCAGTTTTGCATAGCTGCTGCACCTCTTCAGTCAATCAAATGATTTTAAATCAATTTATCCAAGAGATTAATCGAAACACTGCTATGCGCAGGAAGCACTATACAGTACAAAGGAATTGGGAATTATCAAACAAATTAGGATTATAAATAAATAAAAATACACTGAAAATGGATACCATACAAGCATGTCAATCAATTGATGCAAATGAGATGTGGTCACACGGGGTCAGCAAAGCCTAGAAATATTGCTGAGTGCAGGTACAGCTAACCTTGGAAGCTTTTGCCCAATCTGCATTAGACTGCATGTGAGGCAAATCATTTTTGCGGCATCTCAACCAGCCTAGCTACTGCCAAAGATCTTGTTGCAATAAATCTGCCAGCCTTTCATGTGCCACAAGACTCTGTAGGTGGGTTCCTTCCCTGCAAGAGACTCACACAGGCAGGTGGCAATTGTAGCACCAGGTTCATGGCCAAATTTTCACCTTGTCACCAGTTTCTTACGTGATTCAGACAAGAGATGGATTTTCAAATGCTCAGCAATAATAATAATAATAAAATTCCAGTGCTAGGGTTCTTCCTACCCCTCCTTCCCTCATTTAGCCACCTGCCATTTCCTTATCAGAACTGGGCAAAGTGACTCAGCGTTCCTTCCCAGGTCAGAGCATCAATGAAGCCAAAGGTCACAACGCAGTTTAGGTGGCGTGGGAAGAAGTGCTAGCGTCTCACAAAGAACAGCTAAAATTATATGACCTGTAAAAAATACGAACAGTCAGCAAAACAGAAAAAGTTGATTAATTTAAAATTACTTTTGATATTCATGGGGTGTAAAAAAAGGGGGGTATGCAGGGAATTGAAACCTTACTCCCCGGTGATCAGAAATACCCTCTGGGTTTGAGATTTCATCACGTGCTACCCCTACAATTTTGGGCTTATCATTGCAACAGGAAGGATGAGAAACACAATTAACCAAAAGAAGGCACTAAATTTTCCGCCTGCTCCTAAATCCAGTGTTTGCAAAGAATGCTTGCAGAATTATGAGATTCCAAGAGGATCACAATTAAGTCCATGAAAACTACTAGATAATATATATATATATATATTTAAGCAGCCATATGTGTTACTTCAACTGCCCAAAAAGGGTTTTCAAACAACAACAACCGCAACCACAATTGGGATAAAAATTGGCACAATTCCTATAGTATGTGAACAGGAAAGTGTCTATTACAAGCCTGTCTCTTAAAAGACACACAAGCAACCTGGCGAAAGATGGAGACTATGTAGTCTCCTCTGCCCATTACAAAGATGGCGCCTCCAACCCTCAGGCAAAACTCGGCCCACCAGGCCTCCCCATATGCCATGCCAGGCCATTTTGTGGGGAGCAACACTTCTCCACACACGACGTCAGGTGTGTGCCATACATCTGGAATTTCCTGGACATAGCTGGAATATGGAAGAAACTGTGTCCGGGTGGAAATAGCTGAAATGTCCAGGGAAATTTGGAATACGGCAACCCTATCCATGGTAAGAGTTTCCAGAGTCCAGAGAGATTTCTGGCCCTCTCCCAAACGAAACCAAGAGAGGTTCCTTGAAACACACATCAGCCCTCCGTTGAGGTGAAATCCCCATACTCGGAAGCACCGCCGTACAGTGGATGCCAATACCCAGCAATGCCTCCGCTCTTCCGTCAGGATGGTGCTCGGCAAAAATACCCTCCTCCTCACAAATAGTTTTCCTGACAAGACTGTGTGGCTCCTCTGTCTCACCTCCTAGTTCACTCCGAGGTGACAGGCCTGACTGGACTGTACCACTTCAGACTGTAGGAGGGGGAAGTTCGCACAACTGAATGCTCCACCACACAACAAAACTCCTTTCACTGAGAAAATGTGCATGTTGGAGGAAAGGGGCTCTAGCCAGGCGTTCTTCCCAATGTGCTGTTTTCTTACATGCAAGAGGGCATGGAGAACCATTTAATCATGGGAGGTCCACCCCCCATTCCAGTCTGCAAACTGAAGTGGTCCTTCAGCAGGTGAGAGCACTAGGCCTATTTGGAGATCCTGTTGCAGGGTGGAGAAAATGCAGTGGTACCTCGGGTACCACTAACCCAAAAATAGTACCTCAGTTTAGAACTTTACCTCAGGATGAGAATAGAAATTGCGCGGTAGCAGCGTGGCAGCAGCTGGAGGCCCCATTAGCTAAAGTGGTACTTCAGGTTAGGAACAGTTTCAGGTTAAGAACGGACCTCCAGAACAAATTAAATTCTTAACCCAAGGTACCACTGTATTAATTGGCTGATGCACTTTATAAACACAACTTGCTGGAAAGGCTTAATGGGATAACATCGAAGAAACATGATCCTGAAAATAGGACAATCAGGCATCGAGCCTCTCAGAAATAGGACACTGACATTGCATCCTGTTTGTGGGGTTTATATTATCATCTTTCTGACTCTGTATGCTGCTATATCTGAAAATTAATTTAAAAATACGTTTAAAAAGCAGGACATGACAGTCTCCCATTACATTATGCAGAAACTTTAGGTGGATCGCCACACAATATTTATTTTATTTATTTCATAAAATTTATATGCCGATTAATTGTAAGGGGGGGCTCAAAGCAGTTTTTATACTTTGGTGTGGTTTAGTTAACACCAGAGCACATTGCAGGAAGTTAATGAGAAAGCTGGAGATGTGTTAATAATGCCCAAATGCCTCTGTAGGAGGTGCAAAAAGATTCATGGTTCACAGGGTTTGTGAACTAAGAAGATTCTGGGCAATGTAATTCTCACCAGACTGATGTCTACGGCTGGGGAAGGAGAGACAGAGGTTCAAGACCTCTCAGCGCCTGCCAAAATGTAAATACACTAAATAGTCATCGTTATAGCATGCCACATCCTGACAGGTTGGGAAATATTTTTTTTGAAAAGAACCTGAAAAACAGTATAAGTTTACAATCAAGTCAATGACTCCCCCCCCCCCAAGGTTCTTTCCTGATTTACTTAATCCTGAGCCTCAAAAGCCAAACCAAGTAAGGCTGGCTTTACAAGGCTTTCAAAAAGGTTAGCAAGTTTGGACTTTGATGAATCTGCAGAGGGAGACCGAGTGAGGGCGGTGGGGAAGCCGCTGGTTCTCTTCATGCCCTGCTGGCACATACAGTGGTGCCTCGCAAGACGAAATTAATTCGTTCCGCAAGTTTCTTCTTCTTGCGAGTTTTTCGTCTTGCGAAGCACGGTTTCCCATAGGAATGCATTGAAAATCAATTAATGCGTTCCTAGGGAAACCGCTTGCCAGGCTGGCGGTGCGGAGAAGGGCTTTTCTCCGCACCGCAAGCCTTCAGGACAGGTACGGGAACAGAGGGGAAGGCGCGCAGTGCTTTCCCTCTGTTCCCGGGGCTTGCGTGGGAGGAGGGTTTTTCCTCCCCACCGCCAACATTCAGAACAGCATTCTGAATGTTGGCGGTGGGAAGGAAAACCCTCCTCCCACCCCAAGTCTTCAGGAAAGCCATCCGATGCCCGGCGGCGGGAGGAGATGTCCCCCCCCCCCGCCGGGCATCGGAGCTTCGTTCCGATGCCCGGCGGCGGGAGGAGACGTCCCCCCCCCGCCGGGCATCGGAGCTTCGTTCGGATGCCCGGCGGCGGGAGGAGACGTTCTCCCCCCCTCGCCGGGCATCGGAGCTTCGTTCGGATGCCCGGCGGTGGGAGGAGACGTTCTCCCCCCCCGCCGGGCATCGGAGCTTCGTTCCGATGCCCGGCGGCGGGAGGAGACGTCCCCCCCCCGCCGGGCATCGGAGCTTCGTTCGGATGCCCGGCGGCGGGAGGAGACGTTCTCCCCCCCCGCCGGGCATCGGAGCTTCGTTCGGATGCCCGGCGGCGGGAGGAGACGTTTCCCCCCCCGCCGGGCATCGGAGCTTCGTTCGGATGCCCGGCGGCGGGAGGAGACGTCCCCCCCCCGCCGGGCATCGGAGCTTCGTTCGGATGCCCGGCGGCGGGAGGAGACGTTCTCCCCCCCCCCGCCGGGCATTGGAGCTTCGTTCCGATGCCCGGCGGCGGGAGGAGACGTTCCCCCCCGCCGGGCATCGGAGCTTCGCTTCCCGCTGCCCCCGGACCTCTTTTGAAGCAAGGGGCTGTGGGGAGATAGCGATCTCCCTGCAGCCCCTTGCTGCAAAAGACGTCGGGGGAAGCGGGAAGCGAAGCGCTTCTTCCCCGCTGCCCCCCGGACCTATTTTGAAGCAAGGGGCTGCGGGGAGATAGCGATCTCCCTGCAGCCCCTTGCTGCAAAAGACGTCGGGGGAAGCGGGAAGCGAAGCGCTTCTTCCCCGCTGCCCCCCGGACCTATTTTGAAGCAAGGGGCTGCGGGGAGATAGCGATCTCCCTGCAGCCCCTTGCTGCAAAAGACGTCGGGGGAAGCAGGAAGCGAAGCGCTTCTTCCCCGCTGCCCCCCGGACCTCTTTTGAAGCAAGGAGCGGTGGGGAGAAGCGATCTCCCCGCAGCCCCTTGCTTCAAAAGAGAAGACCCGCTGTCCCCGGGGCAAGCTTCGTTTTGCGAAGCAAGCCCATAGGGAAATTCGTCTTGCGAGGCAAATCGAAAACGAAAAAACCTTTCGTTTTGCAAGTTTTTCGTCTCGCGAGGCGTTCGTCTTGTGGGGTACCACTGTATATGGTATCTTTAAAAGGGCACCTTTGGCAGATCTGAGAGGTGGCAATGGGACACAAGGGAGTGGGAGGCATCTAAGGCACGCTGGGCCTAAACCTTGCTATGCAAAATTATACTCTTGCACCTGGAAATGTGCCTGTGCATAAGTCAGAGCGCTGAAGCAATAAATAGCTGCTCAGGGGATATTTGTTTCGGCTTTACAGGCAAGCTTGCTTCCAGTCAGGATGTCTGTAGGAAAGCAACATCACCATCTCAATTCCTGGCACTTGTTTTCTTCTGGGAGGTGGTGGTGGTTATTATTATCATCATCACCACCACCACCATTATTATTTTTTCATACAGGCGCCAAGATCGCCTTGTGTTCCACTGTAGCGGGACTAGACCAGTCAGGGATGAATCACCAACTCACAACACCCGGCTTGATCCGGCTTATCAAAAAAATCGCACACCTGTGCCTTTTATAAAGAGGAGTTCTGCTTCTGTCAACACCAGCGAATGTTGAAGAAAGAAACACGCGTCTAAAAACCAAATACATGTTTCGTTTACCGGCGATCACCTGGCACCAACCAGCCCTTTTGCCTCCTGCATGCTTCCCTCCATCAAAACAAAGCGGTGAGTCAGAATGTGGGCTGGTGACTCAGATCTGCCACCCCACCCCTTTCTACTGGCTCAAGCACGTTTGAGTCCTCTCATACACCTCCACTTCTTTCCTCCCCAGACTCCTTGGGTCCTGTTCCCCCTTGGAGGTTTGTGTAGGCTGCAGGCAGGGTAGAAAAAAGGTGCCATGTCTCTGAGGCAAACAGCACCTGCCTGTTCTTGAACCACATGCCTTTGACCAACCACAGCAAGAGAAGCTTGCTCAAGTTCACTTGCCTGGACTAGAAAGCACTTACCCGCATCTAGCAAAGCGCTACTGAAAGGATCAATAATTCTCTCAACAAGCGAAAGGAACAAAAGAAGGGTCTGGATAGGCCCTTGGGTCCCATTTCCAACAGTTGACATTCAGGTAAATAAGGAGGGAGCCAATAGCCTTCCCTACCCCACCCCTTGCATCGAGTGAATCACAGTGAATTCCAGTTGATTAATGAACCTCCACGAATTTCTCTGCTCTTTTGTAAAAAAGTGCCAAGCTACACATGATGTGGCAGATCTGTGCTCAAAATCCCAGACATTTTTTTATAAAGATTTAAAAGAAGCTTGGGGAAGAGGAGGAGGAACAAATTGGCTCAGTGCAGCAGTGCTGAAAAAGGGGGTGTCCACTCTTCCTCCCCAGGTCATTTATTGGAAGTTGTCTTTCCTTCCCAAAGCTGCTATTCGCCCTACTAGGAGAAAAACATGGGCACAGCCAAGTCTCACTCCCAAACGTGCCCCAGGAGCCATTGGCAATGCCAGGTTGCTAAGTCTGATGGAGAAAACGATTGAGAAGGGAACAGGTAAACTTCATTTGGAAATGCCCAGATACTGCTGGGAGATTAATTCATGGGGTGCCGATGCCTATTAACAGCTGATCAAAGGGCTTTTAAAGGTGCTGCTCAACCACATAGAAGGAAAGCAAGAGGGCAGAATTCAGACATGTACACCTATCACATGATGACTCTCAGTTGGTTGTGTGCAAAGTCTCCTCTGAAAAAAATATTTGATAGCAGATATGAAGACTCCTGTTCATGAAGAATCTTTAAGGGCTGATTCACACCCGCAGGTAATCCAATTGATTCTTACAGTAACGATAAGAGATGGGCATGGATGGGTGTGTGACTGCTGGCCCAAAATTCCTTTAATGGAAGTGAGTTGTTAAATCACACATTTTGTGCTGAACGGACACCAAATCTGCATATAAACTCATCTCTGACTGTGCTGGTACTCAGTTTATAGAAATGAGTGGGGAAATGGCAGGTTGAGCAGTGATGATCTGAACTCATGACAGACAAATGCTTCCCCATTTAGGGCTTGCCAGGCACTCAGGAACTCAAAGCTTACCAGCTGTCCTCAGCGAGTGTGGTTTCAATGAAGTGCCCTGAAAGCCAGGGACCATTAGTTCAAATTGCCAGTCTGTCTGGAGGCCTCCGAATGCTCCTACCTGGTGACCTAGTTTTCCATCTGCAAACTGACAGTGAAGATTCCACTGTCCTACCTATGAATGGGACAGAGTGAAATAATGAATGCATTGCCTGCCGGAAGAGCTTTATATAAAACAGAACGTGCTATTAAGAGTGGCCAGGAACAGCATCGCCCAAGCCGTGGAGAATGATGAAGGCGAATCATTATTCAGAAGTAAGACTGTGACATCCGAAAAGATTAAAGGACTTGGGGATGTCAGACTCACAAGGCAGGGTTTTTCACTTTGCTGTTTTCCTTCCCAGTGAACTTCTGACCCCTGACGGGCAAAAGGCTTTGGTGCACAACAACATGTCTGAGGTGTGGGTCTCAGGCAGGATCTGAGTCAAATCAGACCTGCCTAGTTGTTCCAAATTCTGGGTCAAGGTCATTCAAAGCCTCAAGAAGTCACGAAAACTCTGTTTTCTGCAGAATTTGGTCTGATTTAGCAGCTGTACAGTTCATTGAAGCCACAGCTCATTGCTTCCACAAGTCCCGCACAGCTTCTGAAAGTTCACTAGGCTACTGCCAACATATATAATGTGCTCAGTGGGCCAGCTGCAGGGGCTGGAGTCTGGCTGCTTTTTAAAAAAATAAGAAGGAAACGTAATGTTCTTATGAACATTATGTCGAATAGCAGCTTCTTAAACTAATAGCTATCCATAAGTAGGTTGCTGCATCCAATCTTGCAACTCAAGACATTTACATTTTGCTAGTTTTCTCCCAAGCAATTTCCCTGTTTCTGGTCAGATGGATGTATTCGCTCACAGAGAAGGGAGAGCCCACCGCAGAATGCGAGAGAAAGAGAAGAAACATTGAGGGAGAGGGAGGAAAATAAGAAAGGCGGTTTTGAGATTAAAAGCAGGTCCTGGATCCAAAAACATAGAAGGTGATGAAACCCAAACAGCAGGTGAAATGAATGTGCAACACATAAATTCCCTCCCACCCCCAGCTCACCACCAAACACATGGTCAACACACCCGGCCCATACGCCTCCTTGCTTCCGGTCAAACCAGTTCTGCATCAAGATCTCCTAGGCAGGATGCTCAAATAGCCCCTCCCTTGTAAACACCTCATCTGCTTGGTATCTGGGACACTGTAAGTAAGGGAGGATGGCTCATTTTGGGTGCCAGGAGGCAGCATCTGCAAAAGCTGGAGAGGTGTAGGGAGGGAGGGAAGAGGAATGAAGGGAGGTGGGGATAGCTGCTGGCAAGCAGAGGAGGAAATTGCAGTACGAGGCTGGCCTGCTATAACCAAAAACATAGCAATTAAAAAAAATAAAATAAGTAAACAGCATTTGACAAAACTACCAACTGGCACTGGCACTGTGCTTGTAATTTTAATCAGATTAAAATGGTTACCCTTCCCACCACCTTTCTGCACCTTCTCACACAAGCAGAGTGCAAACGGCTAGCTCAAACTTCCTTCTCCCATTACACAAAACAGGGACCAGCACCAGTCTGGATGGTTTCTTTCTCAGGTCAGCTGATGTGAGCTCAACTGCCCAGCCCAAGAGCTCAGGCCTCTTTCTCCCCTGTTGCAGAAGTTCAGAGCTAAATTCAGTATTATAGAGTGAGAAAGGGCATCCCAGGTCATGGAGCCCAATACACAGACTTACCTGGTGTGTTCATTCCCTTCGTGTTACGTCAACTTAACACAGTTGCCAGCTAGCCTGGAATCTTGTGGCCTTATTGTGTCAGCTCAAACCACAGGGACCTCACCTACACTGGAATCTCTCTTCCACACTGCAGTAGCTCAGAGCGAGGGGTCCATGGTGCATAGATACTCCCCTTTTTTATCATGTATTTTCTTGCAAAGCTATTCTGGCCCAAATAAGCATTCCAAGTAGTTTACAATCAAATCCATGAAACAAAATATGAAAACTTCAACAGCATTGAAAATAGGGCTGGGGAGAAACCAACGATTCAGGCCACAGAGGGGAAGATGACAGGATCCCCAAGGACGTGCTCTATGGGGAGCTGGCTTCAGACACCAGGCCTGGTGGCAGACCAACTCTGTGCTACAAAGATGTCTGCAAACATGACGTGAAGACTGGCAACATTGGGCCCACCAAGTGGGAATTCATTGCAGGTGACTGCAGTGCCTGAAGAGAGGCAGTCAAGTTGTGTATCCCCAGCAGTGACCAGAGGAGAAATGACCACTGGGAGGAGCGCAGAGAGAAGAAACGCCATGGTGCATCTGCAGCAGCACAACCGGACAACTTCATCTGCCCTGGCTGCAACAAAACATGTTGCACTCCAGAGACAGACAGATGCCGACAACAGGCCAAAATCTGAGGACAGCAATGTCGGCCAGGTGCCTTCTCCACACATCACCTACCACGAAAAAGGTGCCTGTCCCTTCCCTGGAGATCACAAGCAATCCATCTTGCCAAGCCATCTCCAGAAATAACTCCCAGGTAGAGAACATCAGAGTCCAAAGGGCCCTGAAAGCTGCCGTACTCAAAGCAGAGCTCTGTCTAATGGAGATATGGCCAATGTGGTGCCCTCAAGGTACTGCTGAACTACAACTCCTATCAGCCATAGCCTATGGTTGCCAGACGTCCCTGTTTCCTGTGGACAGTCCCCAGATCTGTCCCCAGACAAAATCTGTCCCCAGAATGTCCCCGGATTTCATTTAATGTCCCCAGATTTCTATTTTAAGTGCTGTAGATTTATTAGTAGGGAATGAATGTTGCATGATTTGTTCAACGGCACAAGACACATCATATGGGGACTTCCGGCAAGGCAAAATGGCAGGCGCCACAGCAGCGAGCAGCTCCTGAAGCCAGCCAGAGCCAAATGTGCTACCAGGCTGGCTCCGGGCTGCTGAGACTGCCACTGCCACTGCCAAGGGCGAACTGGGGATGCCCGATGCATCAACTGGGGGAACGGCTGACACCCCCAATGACCCAAATCAAGCTGGGAGCGAGAGCGCCTGGCCACCCGACTGACTGCCCAGTGGTGATCCAGGGCTAGGAAAAACCCCGGAGCCGATGAAGGGAGAAGGAGGAGAGGAGAAGGAGAAGGAAGAGAGAGAGAGAAAGAGGAAGGGGGAAAAAGAGGGGAGCCCCGACCTTGTTGTGCCGCTGCTGCCACCGCTGAGGAGGAGAGGTAGGAGCGCACCGGGAGGATAAGGACATGTGACCGAACCCAGGCCTGACCAGAACCTACTCCATGGCAGTGAGCACTGCAAGAGAGCAGGCCAGGGCCCAGAAGAAAGCCGTGTGACAGAGGAGACCACAGAAGAGAAGATATTACCGGTACTTCTTCTTTTCTTTTTAATAATTTTTTAATAACTATTTTTCTCTTTTCAAAAAAAAAGTGTCCCCAGATTCTTTGAAAAAAATCTGGTCACCTTACTATAGTCAGCGTTGCCAACAATCAGAGCTGATGGGGGGTCATAGTCCAGCAACGTCTAGGTGGGAACCACATGGGCTACACATGGTCTAAAGGCCCAAGCAGATGTGTAAGAGAAGAGCCAGAGAGCGCATACTTTATGTGCAGAAGGTCCCAGGTCGAATTCTGAGCATCTTCAGTTAAAATAATAACAATCATAATTTTATTATTTGCACTCCATCTGTCTGTCTGGGTTGCCCCAGCCACTTTTCAGGCAGCAAGACTGGGAGCTTGAAGAGCTTATGTCACTCAAGTACACAGTATTAGGCTAGATGGACCAAAGGTCTGGCTCAGTATAACACAGCTGTGTGTGTGAAGGTAAGGCACTCCCAACAGATAGCACCAGCTCGGACCAATGGACGCCAAGAACCTGTTATGTCTCACATTTCTCTAGCAAAAGAGTAGTTTTGGCTGGTATCTCTCTATCTACAGCTAGAGCTCATGCCAGTTAAGGCCTAACTTGGATATTTTCACTCCCTTCTATGCTGCACCATCCCAAAGCAATACAGCTAACCAACCTGCCACCCATCACTCATATGCTACAAGTGCAGCCTAATGAACCCAGTGTGGCTATGATCTGCCCTATGGCGTCAGGCACACAACAGTGGACCCTTTCCCACTTGTGTTTATGCTTTCTACGTTGCACCGAGAACCTGTCATCTTCGGCATTAGGAGGCTTCAGGGGGGTGAGTCACTGGGAGTTCCACACAAAAACAGAACAACAATGTCAACACTAAATACTGACATCCTTCAATTTGCTCCTGTCCCTTCCAACGAGTTCCGTGCCACTTGGGGATGGACACCCCCTCCTTAAGAGCAATCCTCTCCCACCCTTTTGCCTTAGGTGGTCAATTATACAAGGCGACAAGAGCATTAACTGAGCTACGAAGGAAAGAGCTCGGATTGACAAGGCCCTTAGATGCCCAGCCCCTGTCCCTGGAGTGGGAGCGAGCCTGGTGAGCGATGCAAACAAATTTGTTTGGCTTTTTGTCTCTGGCTCGGCGCCCTTCGGGAGGCTTTTTTCCATGGTCAAGCAAGTTTCTGAGCAATCTCAAGGTCATAACATAAGAAGCTGGGGGTGGGGGCTGGGTGGCCAGGAGTGGAAAAGCTGGGGGAACAGGGACTCCACCTCCACCACCGTTTACTCTGATTGTTCCAATTTACCCAGGAAAAGTCCTGATTTTCTGGGACCTGTGGCTGCTATAGCATTGTTCCTATTTTGGATTGCGGAGGAGGAACTCCTTCTTACATTTGCTTAGTGCGAGTTGCTGGAGTGGCCCTTCTTCAGCCCCATTCCAGGAGATCTCTGGACCAAACCACACAATCTATGTGAAGCCTATCAACATAGCCTTGCATCCGTTTTGTAAGCTGGAAAAGCCAATGGGAAGGAGTGTGTGTGTGACTGAAAGCAAGGGAGAGAAGAGGCACCAAACTCTTTCCCTATCCCAAGTTGGCACCCGGACCAAGGTTCTGTTTCCCAACCCCGTGCCACCCCAGTGTTTTGCCAAAGGCCTCAACATACATTCTGAGGGCGCCTTCTACTTCAAAGCATTACCTGTTTCTCCCTCCAGAGTCCTCCTATACCTCCAAAATCTTCCTTTCGCATCAAGGAAATCCACGTGGGCTGTGCCCTTTTGCATACATTTGCTCAATTCATTCGGCCCACATAAGTAGGTGTGAGCAGGAGAGGAGCCAAGTCAGAGAGCGGTTTTGTTGCTGTAGGTTAGCAAATTCCCACACTGGCTCCCTGCCCTGGTTTATGAGGCAGAGAAGTTCAAGAGCTCTCAGTTTTGTGTTAACAAAACAAACCCCCGCTGAGAGGGAGCAGAGATAAGGCCAGGTGGGGAGCTGAGGGACTGAGGCCAGCAAGGCACCTCCACTCTCTGGAGATGGGCGCAGAGCTAAACAAGGGGGCATGAAACCCTCCTCTTCGAGGCTGAGGATCTGATTTGGGGTACGTGGTCCACAATTTCCCGTGGCTGGTTCTACGAGCTAATTCTAACAGAGATGAATTCTGAACCAGGCGAAGACTGAAGAGCAATCTGCTGATTTACTGTTGCACAAAGGGCTTTTTAATCTTCCACTCCCGAAGCCCGAATGCTAAAAGAGGCACTGGGAGATCTCTCTCCCTTACCGTTGCAGTCCAGACACTCATTTCATTGATTCCCTCCCACTTGCCACTGTCTGAATGGCAAAAGGTTTCAGTCCTCATGCCTATGTGTAGTAATGCTTAGAGCAGTGTTTCCCAACCGGTGTTCCGCGGCACACGAGTGTGCCGTGAGATGCCTGGAGGGAGGCGGGCGAGTCGGGCGGCGAGAGGCGGGGCGGCGGCGGCGAGGAGAGGCCGCGCCTCCTGCTGCTGCCTGGCGCTCCTCCTCGCAGCCGGCAGCGCTGCCTGGGCGCCTCCGCGCGACTCTGCCTCGCTGGGTTTGGTCTCCCAGCAGAGACGGGTCACACGCGCACCTCCCTCCCTCCCTCAGCCTGCGCGGAGGGAGAGCCAGAGAGAGGCATCGCTCCTGCGCGGCGGGAGAGGGAGCAGCCGGAGCGATGCCCCAAACGAGCTGAATTCCGAGCGAGGGACTGAGGGGGGAGGGAAAAACCTTTCACTTTCGTGCGTCCCTCCCGGCGTGACGCTGCGCGCTGACGTCACGGGGCGGGGCTTTAATGGTGGTGTGCCGCGAGATTTTTTTTCAGTAAACAGGTGTGCCGTTGCCCAAAAAAGTTTGGGAAACACTGGCTTAGAGTGTAGGATGAGGAGAGGAAAGACCTGCATTCAAAGCCCCACTCGGCTGTGAAGCTCACGGGGCAATCTTGGGCCAGTCATTGTCCTTCAGCCTAATCTACCTCAGAGGATTAGAGCAGCGCTCACTGGGTATATCAGGGACAGGGAACCTTAGGTTTGCAGACCAAGCTTGGCCCACCAGGCCTCCTCATTTAGCCCATGAGGACATTTTGGGGAAGCCACACCCACCTGCCCTATGCCTGGGGTCATACCCAATGTCGGTAGTGGGGTGGGTAAGGACAGGGCCTCGATGGAGCAATTGGGAGCTTAAAGTGAGCTTCTTCTCATTTCTTTGCTTGAGCACGTATTGCACAAGGAAGGGAAAGTGCTCTCCATTCAAGGGGAATGACTTCCTCCCGGCACTGCTCTTTGAACCTCCAAAAACGTGAAGTTCAAAAAGAAGCATGGGGCTGGTGGAAAACCTATAGCGAACAGTCGCATGCTGCTCCTTACACCTCCAGTTTCCGAAGGGACTGCTTGCAAAGGGTTCTTAAACAGCCCCATGCTGCGCACTTATCTGTCTTGAGAGACAGCAGAGTGCACCTCCAGGGGTGAAGTCAAACCGCTGCATTAGCAGCACCGGAGTGAACTCCCCTGGCACAAGCCTGGGCACTGGATATGGAAGTCCTGGGCTGCCCAGACGACAAGAGACCCCTCTCAGCCTCACTAATGTGGTCCAAAGGAAAGAAGAGCAAATCCTGCAGGAGTTGCTGGAAGGAGGCCTACGAGGCGCCATCCAACCGTCTTGGGGACACAAATCCAGAGTGGATTTGTGTAGGGCTTACTTCTTAGCCTTTACTTCTCCCACAAGGCAGCGGAGGTTTTCCTTCTCCTAGATGGTCTACCTTCCCAGGTTGATGAGCCCCATCTGGGGGGGTCCTTCAAATTGTAGCATCACCAGAGATTAAAAACTGGCTCTATGAGAGGCTCTGTAGGGAAGCATATATTTGGGGCCTCCCATTGAGGGCTTTAAACACTGTTAGCACCTTGAATTGGAACCAGACACAAGCTGGCAATTAATTGTCATTATAAATCAAGTTCAAATGACAGTATGTTAGGGGGGAGATTGTCTAGAATTTGAGTAGGAAGCTGGGCTAAATGGGCTTTCCCTTTGCTTTCAACCCTGGTGTTTCTCTTGGTGTTGAATCTGCATTAAAGACACTCGCTGTGGAGCCAACCTACTTTGGTTATCAGCTCTGTTTACTTCCTTGTCCTGTTTCTACAACACACACTAGTGATTTCTCAAACTGTGTGTGGTAAGGAAGAGCGGGAAAATACACACCAGTCTCCCCTGGCATGAACCCAAAGGTAAGTGAGTTACTATCAACACTCCTTCTAAGCTGAAAGTGGATGAGCAACATACCATGGGCAGGGATAGCCAATGTGGTTTTCCTCTAGATCAGTGTTTCTCAACCTGTGGGTCCCCATATGTTGTTGGACTACAACTCCCATCATTCCTAGCCAGCATGATATGTGTTCAGGGATGATGGGAGTTGTAGTCTAACAACATCTGTGGACCTACAGATTGGGAACCGCTGCTCTAGATGCTATTGGACTACAACTCCCATCAGCCCCAGCCAGCATAGGCAATGGTCGGTGATGATGAGAGTTGTAGTCCAATAACACAAGAGGAGCCCTGCTGTATCAGACCAAAGAGCTATCCAATCTCACATTGGCAAACCATATGCCCCAATCAGGGACACGAATACAACAGCACTCTCTTGCGCATGATCCCCGGTAACTGGTGCTCGAGAGATATATTGTTTCTGACACCGGAGGTGATTTAGCCATTATGACAACTAATCATCGATAGCCATGAATGTGTCTAATCCCTGGTCATCATTACATCTTGATGTTACGGCAGCGAATTCCATCATTTAACTTGTGCAGTGTGGAGGAGCACATTTCCTTTTGTCTCTCTCCTGAATCTCGTGCTGTTCAGCTTCATTGGAAGACCCCGGGGTTCTGGTCTTAGGAGAGAGGGAGACCATTTCTGAAAGCACCACACAGGCCATCCCTGCTGAAGGACATCTTATGACATAAGAGCAGAAGAGCCTGCCGGAACGAGCCAATGGCCCGTCAAGTCCAGCATCCTGTTCTCACAGCGGCCAACCAGATGCTTTTGGGGGCGGGGCGTTACTGTGTCTGGTCTGGATTTTTCTCCCACCCCCTATGTGCTAACTCTGGCAAGTGGGCAGGACCACCCACCTGTCAATCATCTGTCCTCATAATTATGCCAGGCATCAAACACCTGTCAAAGTTCAGAGGGGATCGCTGCAACCCCTGATGAGCCTCCTTTGAAGATATAATTCTGTGCCAATCACCCAATTGCCATGGCTACCAAGGCTTCAAAGAGGCTCCCTGTAACTTCCGTTCAGCCTCTTCGGAGTTCCCAGCAAAGGTGGAGATGCTCCTAAAAACAGAGCGTTTTTCTTTTCCTTCTGCAGGAAAAGCCAGTTTGTATTCCGAGCACTTCCTCCAGTGCTTTGAATACAAACTGCTTCCTCAGAAAGAAAGAAAGAAAGAAAGAAAGAAAGAAAGAAAGAAAGAAAGAAAGAAAGAAAGAGTTCCATTATGTCACATTTAGAGCAGATGGGCATGGCTTGGCCAAAATGGTATCAGCAGGCCTAATGAGGTCCACAGCCTGAGGGTGCCCACCCATCTAAAGAGGACTCCCCAGGTTTGCAATGCAAAGTTGCTTCAAAGAGGTGCAACCTTTATTAATTCATTCTAGCCTCCGGTTACGGGTTGCAATGCGTAGTTCTTTGTGGTACTGTAAAACTAAAATGGAATACATGCCTCCTACTGAGTTGCCTAGGATTTTTCACCAGGGAGAAAAGCGTAATAAAAACTTCAGTGTAATCTGAAAGACTATGTATGCCTTAGCCAACATCTAGACTGTATTTCATTTTTGCACTGCGCGGTTTATCAGAATAAGTTATTACGACCCTTACTTTAGGGAATCCAAGGAAGCATAGCACTTGGAGGAGGCTCCATGCAGAATTCCCAAGGAGAGGATTTTCTGCCGTGCTATCACACACCAGTGGAGCACACTGGTACCTGCCATTACAATAACTGCTCAATAAACACACAAGACGTAGCCGGCTGTACTTGTATCAAATTGTAGATTTCAACAGATGTCTCATGAAGTTCAACAGTCCATGCATAAGGTCCATACATGTATAAGTATCTATTCCACATGTCTGGTTGCAGCCACTACTATGCTATAAGATCCACTATCTTGTAATATTACATATGAGCCTGTACTACTGATGAAGCCTAGGATGGTGAAACAAGGCTAATATTCCGGAAATCCTTGTCTTAGACTCTGTGAAAGGATTCTGTGGATCTGTAATAACCCTTCATGTGGATTATTGGACTCTATGAACAGACAGGTGGAATAGACACCTATACATGCATGGACCTTATGCATGAACTGACTAGAGAATGAACTGATCCACTGGGCTTTTTTGTTGAACTTTATGAGACTTCCATTGAAATCTACAATTTGATACAATGAATAGTATACCTTATTTATTCAAAAGTACAGCCGGTTACGTCTTGTGTGTTTATTGAGTATGTTTCACGTAACCATAGGTTTGTTGTTGTTTTGCTAATTGCAATAAATGCAGCTGCTTGGGGTGGGGGTGGGGAAGCTGGCCACAGAGCAGCGCCCGAGTCAGCAGCTGGGCTGAGGCAATGCAAGGGTCACGTTCAAGCACTGACACAGCGGAGCAAGTTGATATACCCACACCAGGGGCCTGGCACTGGATCTGAGCTCAGCAGCTAAGCTGAGCCCAGCACATCAGTTGCCCTTTCACCGGCTCTCCCTATATTAGCAAAAAAAAAAAGGGGGGAGGGGGGAAATATCATCAGGGTTTGTGGCATAACCCAGACAGGGGAAAGAGATAGAGTAACGGAGGGTCAAAGTTCTTCTGAGATTAGGCACAAGTTGCAAGCGCAGCACAAGTGCCATATAGGGTGAAGCACAGAGGGAAGAGAGGAAGATGAGAAGATAGCCACAACTGAATAAACAATATAACTGAATAAATAATATAACCACATGCACCCCTAAGTTTTCATCTCATTAACCTTGCCTCTTGTTCATTCTTCCTCTGCTAAAATGTACAGTGTAAGCCTTCAGTCTGGATAGCTCAGATGGTCAGAGAGTAGTGCTGATAATGTCAAGGTTTCAGGTTCAATCCCTGTATGGGACAGCTGCATATTCCTGCATTGAAGGGGGCTGGACTAGTTCATCCTCAGGGTCCCTTCTAACTCTATGGTTCTGTGAAGAAGCTCACTTGGGCAGGGTCATGACTTTTTGTTTAGGTTACCCTACCCAGAAGCATCCATGTATATACACCAAAGACACCACATAATCAGTAGCCAGTGATCCTGGTCATGATTACCATTCCAACACACAGAGGTCCTTTTGTAGCCTTCAAAAACTGCATCCCTGCTAGTTAGGACAAGAAATCCAAAGGAAGCATGGGCAAATATCCTGCTCCATCTCCAGCTGCACAATGGTGTGTTTCTACTGAAGAAACCCACCACTACATTCACCAATCTGTCAAAAGGTCTCCAAACAGACCCCAAAACTACTGAACTCTCTTCACACTACCAATTTCCACTCCTTTTTACACAGACCCGACCGAAAGTATCCTCCCTCTGACTGCATATCCTGGACACATAGCGTGTGTCGCCTTTCCCCCTTTTTGTACATATTTTCACTGAATGGTTTTCTGAATGTAGAAGCAACGAACATCAACACAAAGCAGAATCACGATGCATCTGCTGGAAAAGTGACTGGGGTGTAGTGTGGGTTGACGGCACCCAGGCCAGGAAAAGTGCTGTGTCCCCCTGGTGGACTGGGCAGTAGTCAGTCCCTTTGCTGGCCAGAACCTTTTATATATATATATATATATATATATATATATATATATATATATATATATATATATATATATATATATATATATAAAAAACTTATTATTTAGACCCCACCCATCTGGCTGGGTTTCCCCAGCTACTCTGGGCAGCTTCCAACAAAGATTAAAAATACATTAAAATGTCACACATAAAAAACTTCCCTAAACAGAGCTGCCTTCAGATGTCTTCTAAATGTCAGGTAGTTGTTTATTTCCTTGACATCTGATGGGAGGGCGTTCCACAGGGCGGGCGCCACTTCCGAGAAGGCCCTCTGCCTGGTTCCCTGTAGCTTTGCTTCTTGCAGTGAGGGAACCGCCAGAAGGCCCTCGGAGCTGGACCTCAGTGAACGATGGGGGTGGAGGCGCTCCTTGAGGTATAATGCAAGGGAGTCTCTTTTTGCAAACTAGCCCCAACCTGGGAGCAGAGATAAGGCAGAGAAACGCAAAGCCAGGAGCGATGCTGTGTCACATCGCCCTCCTGTCTTTGCAGTGAGGCGCTCTGGGCAATGCACGTGGGTACAGCAGTGCTTTCCCGCCTTCCCCTTCCTCCCACCCCAGTGTGTGTTGCTTCCACCCTCCCCCCTCTCCTTTTTGGCTGGCCCAGGGGTGGGGCACGCACAGGCGTTCCTTCACCAGCCATGAGGAGAAGGAGGCGCCGCCGCCACCACCCCAGCCCTGAAGGCCTGGCCCGGGCACAGCTTGCCTCCCCATGGCTATGGCCATGATGGAGGGAGCTTGTCACGAGGGCACAGGTTGCACCCCTTCAGAAATGTGCGCCCAGGGGCATGCCCCCTTGGACCCCCACGCTACACCACTGTGAAGTGGTGTTCACTGTGAAGTCTAGATTAAAGTATCTCTGCCTGTCACCATGGGTTGATGGAGGAATTATGGCATGACTCAATCTGTTAACATACGAAACCAAACCAAACGGTGTCAAAGTCTTCTTTCTTTCTTTTTCTTTGTTACCTTCCAATGCCTTCAGTTTTCCAGTGAAAGCGACTTGCATGATGTACCACTTTCCAATGTACACTGCATTTTGTTTATCAGCTGCTGAGAGGGCGCTTGCCACACAGGAGTGCTGCCGCTGCTGCCGCCACATCCCACATTCTGGTGGACGAAGCTATGCAAGGGATGCTGGAAGTCTGATTTCTCTGAGGCCCAGTTCACACCTGCAGAGCCCTCGCTCGTTGACAAGTGAGGATTTGCTTTGTGAGCGCAGATAATATTCTGCTAAGGGAACTCTGCTATCTCCAGGTGCCAACTCATGCGCAAAATATTCAAACTCCACAGAGGCAATTCGCACATTCCACGGAGCGGTCAGCAATGTTTACGTATGAACCAGCCCTCAAGATGCTAATTATAGACGAGACTCTGGATCCTGTCTCATGAAGCTGCCAAACCTCCAAGCAAGAATTCTCTTCTTAGGGGGAGTGTTTCTTTCTGAAGATGCAGATGGGAAGTGCGGCAGTTGTGCCTCGCTCTCAGTAATTATATTCCCAAAGGTATCATCCATTTCTCATGGCTGGCTTCGTCTGAGGAAGACTTCTGTAACATGAATCCGATCAGAACCAGCCTAAGTATCTGTAATCTAATTAACATAACGTTTGGAACTACCAGCTTTTGTCTAAAAGGCAGCGGATGTCGTGGAACAACAACCTGGTTGTGTAAATGCAGCGGCTTTCCCCCCCTTAAAAAAGTATTTATTTCCTCTGAGTTCCAAGATTATAGTGGGGCAGTTGTGTCTGGCAATGGCAGGAAACAAAGCTAAGGGCATAGCTACAAGACAAACAGATTCAACAGAACTGCCTTTCCCTAGGGAACCAGAGATCTGGGGTGGGTGGGGGGTGGCAACTTAAGAGTTTTCTAACAGAGAATATTCCGCAACCTCACCAAACTGAAGTTCCCAGGCTCCTTCAAACTGGCATAAAACCAATATAGGTTTGCAGTTCAGGTATACCAGACCTCTGGCAGCTTTAAAAACAATCTACTGCAAGATAAGCTTCCATCTGCAAGCAAGACTAAGGGTGCAGTTCAAGACAAGCTTATTTTGGAGTGCCATTAGTATTTGCTTCCAAGGATAGGCTGCATTGTCTCCATACCATAAGCTTATCACAGTGGGAAGCTGCCGCCCACACAGAAACCTTGCCAGAGTCAACATCCCTGGTGATGGAATGTGGCAAAAAGGCCTTCCTGGCTAAACATCTGGATTATGCAGGCACCCATGCTGCGTTGCTTTTCCAGGCCTTCCTAACTCTTGCTCCACTTTCTGATTGGAGTGGACATTCAAAATAGAGACTAGCAAATGCCTATAGCGAGGCAAGAACTGCCTGTGGGAAACCATGCAGGGGGACTTTATGCAAGTTAGGGCTGCTATGTGTCCAGATTTTCCCGGACATTACTGGGATTTCGAAGGCAGAATTGATGTCCTGGGGTGTTCCAAATGGTGGCGCTTCATCCTGGATCTTTGTTGTTGTTTAGTCGTTTAGTTGTGTCCGACTCTTCGTCACCCCATGGACCAGAGCACGCCAGGCACTCCTGTCTTCCACTGCCTCCCGCAGTTTGGTCCAACTCATGCTAGTGGCTTCGAGAACACTGTCCAACCATCTCGTCCTCTGTCGTCCCCTTCTCCTTGTGCCCTCCATCTTTCCCAACATCAGGGTCTTTCTTTTCCAGGGAGTCTTCTCTTCTCATGAGGTGGCCAAAGTACTGGAGCCTCAGCTTCAAGATCTGTCATTCCAGTGAGCACTCAGGGCTGATTTCCTTAAGAATGGATAGGTTTGATCTTGCAGTCCATGGGACTCTCAAGAGTCTCCTCCAGCACCAAAAGTCAAAAGCATCAATTCTTCGTCCTGGATCTTAGGCAAGTCATTTTTGTAAAGAATATAAGTTCAACAACTTTCGGGGTCTCCTAGTTTTTCTTTCACTTTTTGAGATATGGCAACCTGACACAAGTTCACTCCCCGCCCCTTTCTTTTAAGCTGCGAATTGCTACTGCAGGTATGTGTGTACATGCAGGCTACTTTAAAAAGCAATGCTGGCCACTAATCTTTGTTGGATGAAAGCAGTCTATACCTATGTGCAGTGCTATTTTTATAGAAAAAGAGGTGTCGGGGCTCGCCATGAATGCCTCCCTTGTTCTCTTAGGATGGCAATGGTGCCCACCTGCGAGGTGCCGGAATTGAGTTCCAGCTGAAAGAAAGCCCTGCCCATACGCACGTATTCAGCGCAGGGTGCACCGAGAGACCTGCAGAAAGCAGCTCTTCAAAATGTCTGGTTTGGAAAATGAAGTTGACCATTGATTGTGAAGCTTAATCATTCATTTATTATTTGTGATCTTTCCTCTGCGTATGTGTCCATGTGGCATGTTTTCCTTTCCAGCACACTACGCATCTCAGGTCAGCAGCCTCTCCCCCCCCCACCTGCCCTGTGTGGGGTGGGGACTTTGTCTCATGTAAAGATTCCAGGGCTTTACTAAGAGCTCAGGACAGGAGGAAAGTGGACGTCCTTTGGAGTGCTCCTACGCGGTGGCTGGAGCTGATGACACCTTTTCGAAAAGATAAACGGTGCAATCACAACACAATCTCCAGGGCAATATGTTTTTAAGGACTCCTGTGTGGACAGCAGTTTAATCTAAGCGTGGGCGAATCGCAACAAAACCACGATACTAAGATTTTGGCTACCGGGAGTGGCATCCAAAGGCATTAAAGCATTCAACAGAAAATAAATATTCAGCCATACAGTATGTATTTGAGTTAATGTTCTTTCCTAAGCTTGACAACAATTGTGGTTGCACTGTTGCTGGAAATGTCTCCTTCCTTCTCTGCCCTCTCTAAGCACAGCAACATGTAGAAGTTTATTTTTATTTATAAACACATATATTGCACACTTCCTCCAAGGAACTCTGGGTGATGTGCAGCCATTATAAATTCACAACAACATTCTAAAGCTACAACCCTACCCTGCTTACCTGGGAGTCCCATTGACCTCTAAAGGTAAAGGACCCCTGGATGGTTAAGTCGAGTCAAAGGCGACTACGGGGTTGCGGCGCTCAACTTGCTCTTCAGACCAAGGGAGCCGGCGTTCATCCACAGACAGCTTTCTGTGTCATGTGGCCAGCATCACTAAACCGCTTCTGGCGCAATGGAACACCGTGACAGAAGTCAGAGCATACATAAACGCCGTTTACCTTCCCGCCGCAGCGGTATCTATTTACCTACTTGCACTGATGTGCTTTTGAACTACTAGGTTGGCAGGAGCTGGGACAGAGCAATGGGAGCTCACCCCGTCACAGGGATTCGAACTGCCAACCTTCCGATCGGCAAGCCCAAGAGGCTCAGTGGTTTAGACCACAGCGCCAGTTATCGGCTCGAGTTTAGCCAAAAGAGCTTCCTGGCTGAGGTAGGCTTTAAACTGATCCAGGATTAAATGAAACAACTGCTGGTCTTCCATTTAGATGCCACTTCGATTCTGGCTATACTAACAAGGCTATGATCGATTCCCTATTGTTTTTTCTTAATGGCATCTCTAATAAAACCCAAATGAGTCCAGTGGGAGGGCAACAACCATCACTACTACCGTATTATTCATCTTAGGGTCATTACCACAATAAACAAAGATTATAAAGAAGCAATAGAATGCCTTATCGGTAGTTTTAAAACCAGCCCACCGGATTTCGAGAGGACAGGTTTGAAATGCCAAGGCCGCAAGGGCCTTTGGCAGGGCAGAAGGAACAAAAAGTGGCTTTGACCTATGAGACCTTTCATGGCTCAGGACTCACACACTCAGAGCTGGACAACACAACCTTTAAGAGCAACTGTGTGCACATGCTGCTGGCTGGGACATCCGAATGCCTGGCTCAAATGGCAAGGACGCACAGAGAGGTCCCTTGCTGGTTTCCCCATAACTGCACAGTTCCCTACTCCTGGATTGCTCCCTCTAGGCCAGTGTTGCTAACTCAGGCAGAGGTGACAGGAATTAACACTGGAACCTTGTGTATCAAAAGCCACAATCTTTAATTCAATTTTTTAAAAAATCAGTTCCACAATGATTTTACAAACCCGCACCAGAACCTATCCTAATGGCATTTTTACAAGCTTGCAATTTTTGCTCACTCTCTCTCTTTTTAATATACCTCTGCTAAAGAATCCAGATATCCTTCCAAGTCCATGCTCCAGTTAATATGTTTAAAGTTTAACCCAACCCCACCATGACAGACAGCTTACAAGGCCACGGCAGAGGCCAACCACTCAGGAACCACTTCGGAAAGAACGGCCTCCTTTGTCAGGCAGTCCTCAGTGACTTCAGATCAATCTGCTACGTGCTCTGTCTTAACTAATTAAACTTGACGGCGGGAGCTGGGTTCCACCTGGGTTTTCTTTTATTAACTGAACACTCTGTACCTCTCCCAATCATCACCGTGTCCTTCTAAAACTGGCCAGCGGCCAACTGGCAGCCCACAGGCTGGATCCTGGCAACCACATTCGGTCAAAATGTAGGCGAGAATGCCTCTGCGTCTGGGCGATTCCTTCGTCACCGAAGGAAAACCGGTCCTCGCGCATCTAAGACTAAGGCAGAATTTGCACTGTTTAAGGAGCGCAGCCGGCCCATGTTTTGCCCCACAGAGCTACTGTGGGAGAACGGGGAGCATTTGCAAGGGAAGGATTTGCAGCCAGGAGAGGCGTTGCTTCAGTAAACATGCCCTGCTTCCAGCCTCGCCCACCTCTGTGCTCTTTGGGCAAAGGGGCATTTGGAGAGGGTCAAACAGACCCATTCTGCCAGCTGGTCCTCTTGCACAAATGCCTCCTAAACTGCTTTGGGGACACACGCTTGCCAAAGGAACATGCAGTACGGCCCTAAGGCCCAAAGCATAACACGGAAATGTGTGTAAGAACGCGGGAAAAGCCTTTTTGAAAGGTGGGGTTTGTGTGAGAGAGAAAGAGACGAGCCGCTATGAGAGGGGGAACAAAGAACGGGTAGACTGGGAGAGAGTGAACAACTCGCCACACTTGCTGCTGCTCTTCTCCAAATCATGCTGCCTTGACCCCTTCCCTGCCCCCACAACAGGGCTAAAAGTGCATGCTTTTAATGTGCCAGACTGCCAGGTCTCCTGATGCTCAGCATCTGAGATGCAGTGTGTGGAGTTTTGGGGTTGCTCCTTCTGGAGTTGAGCGGGGAGCCAAGACGCATTTGGTGATTCGTTTGAGTAAGTAAGTGTTTCTTCAGGGCAAGATTATCAGCCCCTTTCCAAAGGGTCTTAAAATATATATTATTCCCCCTTTTAATGATGCCTTCCTTCCTTTCAGTCACTCCCCCTCCTGCGCAGAAAGGGATCTGGGTGAATATATTCGAAAGAGGGCGCAAGGTTTAAACTTTAAAATGGAAACGGGCTCAATGGAAGACAGCTTGCCCCCCATTGTTCTCCAAATCCCCTCTCTTCCCATGAGGTAGGGTGGATGTCTACTGGGGAAAGGGACTTTTCTGCAGCGGCCTCTCAGCTCTGAAATACCATCCCCCCAAAAGGCCTGCCTGGCACCTACTTTAATGTATTTCTGTTGCCAGGTTTTCCAGGCCTTCTAAAGCATGCTATAACATTTGGCCACATCAGGAGAAGAGAAGACTCCCTGGAAAAGACCCTGATGTTGGGAAAGATGGAGGGCACAAGGAGAAGGGGACGACAGAGGACGAGATGGTTGGATAGTGTTCTCGAAGCTACCAATATGAGTTTGACCAAACTGCGGGAGGCAGTGGAAGACAGGAGTGCTTGGCGTGCTCTGGTCCATGGGGTCACGAAGAGTCAGTCACGACTAAACGACTAAACAACAACAACATAACATTTCATTTTTTTAATTCTCTCTCTCTGTGTGTGTGTATAGATATAGAAACACAAACACACACCCCTCTGCTCTCTCTTTCAATTGATCTGGTCCTGCACCTTTATCTCCCTTTCTACTTTAATTGGTTATTTAGATGTTGTTGCTGTTGGGGTTTCGTTTTCTTTAACGGTAATGAGATTATTATGTTTACGTTGGAAGCCACCCAAGGAACTTTCGTTAGAGGGCCTTGTAAAAAATAACGAATATTAATCCTTATTTTTGGCTTCACGCTTTGGAATTTAACTCCACCCCTGGGAGGGGGAACCCGACAGTGCATGCGTTTGGATCCCAGTTAGGAAGGAAAGCATGGGGAATGTCTGGTGGTGAGGGGATCTGGAATAAAGAAGCAGATCTTTTGCTCTCGAATCACCTCCACCTCTGCTGATGGATCTTCTCTGGAAAAGAATGGGGTGGGAGGAAGCAGGTGGGATTTGGTTAGTTGTGTTTATGTGTTACACTTGCTTGGGCCCTAAGAAGCAGGGCAGCCAAACCACAGGCTGCAATCTGCGGGCAAAATCAGGCCAACAGAGAATCTTGGAACCGAACTTGAAATTGTATCACACCCTATATATAAATCCATGTCGGCCTGTCACATGCCCCGCCACCCAGGGTGATAAACAAAAGAATCTCAACTCTGGTAGTCCACTCCCCACCCCGCTTTCATGCGCCATTTCTGAATTCCACCATGTAGGCTCTCAGGTGGCAATACATGCAAGATCACACATGCCTCTTTCTCCGGACTGGGTAATGCAGATCTACTACTACCCCCACTCCTTACATGAATATGAATTGAAGACCCTCATTCCCTTATAAGCTGTCATTTGTTTGACATCTCCTCCGCCTTCCTGCATGAAAAAAAGGCTACCTTGTTATCAGCTCTTTATCCACCATCCTGATTGCTGAGTGTCTACTCAATGCAGCAAGTGTTGGCAGACGGAGATCAGCAAGAGCTTCGCAGGCTCCCGATTGTTTAACGGCAACAAAAAGCCTTCTATTTAGTCTTCCCACCAGCCCCACCAAATGAAGTCGGTAGAATTCTTGACCTGCAGTAACTCAGATGTAGATGATGATGATGATGATTTGGGGTATCTGCATATGCAGATCACTCCACTTTATGGCTTCTGGGGTGCTGCATGCAATTGGCTCTCTGCCACCATTTTGCACCTGGCTTCAATTGGCGTTGTAGTAAAAAAAAAGGAAAATTTTTGGGAAAGTAGTTCCTGCCACCCTTGAATCTGCCAGTGCCTATGACAGAGTGGCAAAGGGTGGGTAATTCACCTGTGCAGGGCTGGATTTAGGTTGGATGAGGCCCTAAGTTACTGAAGGTCATAGGGCCCTTTATATGTCCAGCTGTCCTTTGTCAACAACAAATTGTCGCTTTTTTGTGTTGAAGATATGCTATATGGTAATTAATGGACCTAACAGGTATCTAAAGCCATTTGCACATAACGAAATATGCATTTTATCAAAGTAATTGTTGAACTGAAATACAATTAAGAAGAAGTATATTAATAGTGAAATACAATTAAGAAGAAGTATATTTTTTGGGGGGGAGGCCAAGAGAGTGGGGCCCTAAGCTATAGCCTGTTTAGCTTATATGTAAATCCAGCACTCCTTATGTACAGCCAAATCAGGAACCTTATTTATTCTGTGCGCTCCATCTAGCTAGCCAAAGCGTGGGAAACCTTTCTTAGGCGAGGGGCCATGTAGTCTAATAGGGAACCTTCCAGGGGCCACATACTAGTGGTGGGCAGAGTCAGAGACAAAAGCGGGTAAAGCAAGAAACGGATGTGTCTTTTCTCTTTGCAGAGCAGGTTGTACTACAGCCGTGCAAAAGCCAGAGGTTCATTCACGCCCATCTGCAAGCACCTCTCCATCCTCTAAACAGTCAATGAAGAGGCATCCTTGCAGCTTAAAGACACGTCAACCAGACAAAAGCACTTCAAGAGGGTTGACAGCAAGGCCTGTATGGCCCGGGATGGCTGTGTGGCCTAAGGGGCGTTATGGGGGCTGGACAAAAAGGCCTGGAGGGGTTGCATCTGGCTCCTGGATCTGACGTCCACCATCCCTGGACTAGTCACACATACACACATGGGGGGGATATTTAAACTAAGCAAGGTGGCCAAATCTAGCCTCATGAAGGCTACTATCCTGCTCCCAGCTGGCAATTTAGAAGCAAGTGCACATCTATTTAGGTACAGCATCTGCAACCATGGGAGCACATAGTGGCAGCCCTCTTCTGAAGGTGATCTTGCTCTCGGGCCCCTCTACCCAATATCCCGTTATGAAAGACAAGCTCTGCTTCATCAGACCAAGTATCCACCCAGGATGGAGCTACACACAGGGGGAAAAACCACGCTATAAATATGTCAGAAATTAAATCGTTATAACTAAAGGAAAAAAAACCCTATGTAAAATCGCAAATAATTTTTTTTGCTCCCCAGCGCCATCTGGTGTTGCATGTTTATAATGCACTCAAAGCGCTGGTGTTTTTTGTTTTTTTTTACTAATGTAGCTGAGTCCCAAGTCCAGCATCCTGTTTTGGTGTCTACCCAAATACCTCCAGGAAATCTATATGGAGGGCATGAAGGCAATAACCATCTCCTGTTGCTTATTCATTCTACCCTCAACCCCAGCAACTGGTAATCAGAAGAAAACTGTTGCTGGAACTTGAGGTACACTGTTTCTGGACATTTGGTTGGGTATCATACACAAGAGCTACAAATAAACCTCTCCTCCTCCACAGATTTGTCTATATAAAAACACGAAAGTGACTCTCCAGTGAAACTAGTTGCTGAAGTTTGGGAGTTATGCCTGTTGTATAGTTTGCAATCTCACTCAAAATTTGCCCCAGCTTCTGCTCTAGGAATTACCCCCCCCCCATTTTTAACCCCCCCCCCCAGAAAACAGAAACATTGAAACCGATTATACTGTGATTTCCCAATCATTTCCTTTTGTTCAGGTCCTCTTTTCATTTCTGCTTCAAGGTAAAGCTGGAAACAGGAAGAGGACTGAACTCTAACGAACAGACAGACACAAATGAAAGGAGAATATTTTTTTAAAAAGAAATAAAAAGTCAAAAGGGCCAGAAACACAGTAATAAATATATATAGATATATATATTTCAAACTCCGAACAGGCAATCTCTCGCTATATTGAGACAAAAGCGCAGAAGTTGCCATAAACATTGGGGGTGGGAGTGGAGCGATCAGCTCCAAAATTAGTATGGTAGACCGTAGATAATAATTAAGAAAGACGTCAAAACCAAAACAGGCAGGAACAAAGAAAGAGATTGGGACGCTGTGGAGATCTCACAATACAATCCACACATACCGGGAGGAAGCGCCACTTAAGGCAGGGGACTTAGGTCTGAGTACATCTACTCAGGATCAAGCTATAGATGCCTCAAATCGTTTCGTCTCCCCCTCCCAAAGTTGTTATCCTCAGTGTGACCCTTTCTGACTCCCAGTGGGAAGAGGAAGTGGAGCCTGCAGAAAGAGGCAGAAAGGAAAGGGAGTCTGCTTACCTGGCCCTGGTGATTTGAGTTTCCGCTGCAGCCTCGACTCTCAGAACTGGGGGATCCTGTTTAGTGAATCCTTTATCTACCTGCCTCCAGAACGGCCACGCCTCCTCCTCTTGACATCACAGCCAGTCAAAACACACACAGACACACATACACAAAACCCAGACCGGGATCGACTGCGCGACGGCAGGTGCACCAAGCCTCCAATTCGCCCCCCCCCCCCCCCGGTCACAGCATGCAGAG
Source organism: Podarcis bocagei (assembly GCF_964188305.1). Classification (NCBI taxonomy): domain Eukaryota; kingdom Metazoa; phylum Chordata; class Lepidosauria; order Squamata; family Lacertidae; genus Podarcis; species Podarcis bocagei. Next base: position 28,034,845 of record NC_138138.1, read on the forward strand.
TTTGATGTTTAACTTTGCCAAAGTTTTCCCTCCTTCTCCCTTCCCTCCAATACTCTTGCCTTCATCTTGTTCTTAAAAAATAAATCAGGCCATGACAATATTCCACGCCACCTCAAACCCTGCCAGCTAGCAAGGGAAGGGCATCTGGTGTTGCTCGTAAGCCTGATAAAACCAGACTTGACAGCTTCGGGAGAGTAGAGATGGAATGGGGGCAGGGAGCAGAGGCTGGAGAAGGAAAGATCGCATTTCGAGCTGGCCTGCCGGCTGCTGATCGGTGCCTTGATGTATATAACCTTCCACAGGGACAAATCCCATGACGGCAACCACCTCAGGTCTACCACTTCATGCACAGGACTAAAAAAACAATAATATACTAAGAAGGACTCAGCAGGCGTGTGAGTTCCGCAGTAGGGGGAGGAAGCCAGGGCACACCACGCTGCCCCTCCTTTCCATGACTTAAAGAAACCCCAAGCTCTCAAACAACTTGGACTACAAAAACAATTATGCAAGTAGAATGCGAGCAGGGGTGTTGTCGTGGGCTGGCTGGATGCAAAGGAGTGGTGGGAGGCACCAGTTGGGGAACCCCCCAAGGGAGCCCCCAGGGGAAGAAGGCTCAGAGCCAGGGGACTGGTGGTGGGATGACAATGAGTGGTCAGAGGGAGAAGATTTGGGGAGGGGAGGTGTTGGAAGCTAGAAGGGAAACAGGGTTTAGTGAGCAGGAAGAGGCTGTGGCAGAGAGCAGTTCAGGCTCCGAAGCTGAAGCGGAGGCTGGAGAGGAAGCTGGCCAAGAGGCAAAGCTGAGACAGGCTGCTGAGGAATCCAGGGAGTCTCCCCCTCCTGCTGCAACCAGCTCCCCTCCCGTCTGGTCTCCTAGAACACGCAAAGAAACAAAAAGAGCAGAGATTGGTTGTGTACAGATGCCGGCTGCGACCTGCTTGGGAAAGAACCTGGAGAGGAGGAGCCTTAGAGAGTGGTGGGAACCGTCAGTCCTCACAAATACTTCATTGGAGCAAGACCTACTGGGAAGAGTTGCTGGGATCACTAGGCCTGTGCTATTTTAGTTTCTTTGAATAAAGAGTTAACTGCACTGACACCTTTTTGGGGGGGGGGTTAAATGCTGATCTATGCTTGACTTCGGCTCCTCACAAGGTCTTTGCACGTACGACTATCCCCTTGTTCGACGGACGTTGTGGACTGAGGTGCAATGAGCCTCGGGGATGTTGCAGCTGTGTCGCACTTCCACGATGACAGCTCCCCTGCTGACAAGGAGGGTCTCACGGAAAGAGAACAATGGTCTGAGGAAGAGGGAAACATTCCCTCCCGAGGGAAACATTCCTTGGGAGCTGAAAAGCTATGGTCTCATGAGGAGGATACTTCTGTGGGGTGGGGTAGGATGGAAGGATTCTGGTTGTGGCTGATTTGAACAGTAATAAGGTAGATCGTATGGGACGCAGGTGGTGCTGTGGGTTAAACCACAGAGCCTAGGACTTGCCAATCAACAGGTCGGCGGTTCAAATCCCTGCAACGGGGTGAGCTCCCGTTGCTCGGTCCCTGCTCCTGCCAACCTAGCATTCGAAAGCACGTCAAAGTGCAAGTAGATAAATAGGTACCGCTCTGGCGGGAAGGTAAACAGCGTTTCCGTGCGCTGCCCTGGTTCGCCAGAAGCAGCTTAGTCATGCTGGCCACATGACCTGGAAGCTGTACGCCGGCTCCCTCGGCCAGTAAAGTGAGATGAGCGCCGCAACCCCAGTTGGCCACGACTGGACCTAATGGTCAGGGGTCCCTTTATCTTTACCTAAGGTAGATCATAGGGTTTTTGATGGGCATACAGACCGCAGGGTGCACTGCTGGCCTGGAGTGAAGATTGTGGTTGTAGCACATAGCTTGGTAGATAGTGCTAAGGAGGAGTCAGTGGTCGTAGTGCATGCTGGCACCAATGACATGGGGAAATTATTATTATTATATTTATTAAGTTTGAATACCTTCATCCTCAGGGAGGTTCACGACATAAAATTACAATATGAAAACTGCAAGATGCATAATAACGAGAACAAAAACAAACCAATAAACCCCTCTCCCTCAACGTATTTGAAAGGACATCAGATGTCAATCAGCCAAAGGCCGGGTTGAAGAGGAAAGTTTTTATCTCGCGGCTAAAAGTGTATAATGAAAGGTGTCTGCTGAACCTCCCTGGAATATAAAACTGCTGGATTGTGCTCCCAGCAATATATTGTTTAACTTATTAATAATTATTATCTAACCTTTATTTTTACATGAAAACAGTTACAGAACTACAGTGGTACCTCTGGTTGCGAACGGGATCTGTTTCGGAGCCCCGCTCGCAACATGAGCAGAATGCAACCTGCGTCTGCGCGTAACAATTTGCCACTTCTGCGCATGAATGTGACGTCATTTTGAGCATCTGCACATGGACGAGCGGCAAAACCTGGAAGTAACCGGTTCCATTACTTCTGGGTCACCGCGGGACGTATCCTGAAAGAACGTAACCTGAACCGAACATAACAAGATGTATGACTTATTACAGATAGGTAGCCGTGTTGGTCTGCCATAGTCAAAATAAAAAAAAAATTCCTTCCAAGACCAACTAAGTTAGTTCTTGGTATGAGCTTTCGTGTGCATGCACACTTCTTCAGATACACTGATGTATGACTGTACAATTAACAAATGAACAGCAACAATTGAATACATTTATTAGGGGATGCCATCAAAAGCCAGTTTTTAAAGATCTTTAAATGTATCTGCCAGGGACCATCCAGCCAAGGCCTCTGGCAACTCTGTGGAGAAACTAGCACGGCTGCATGTAAACAGAGCTGGTCCAGAAGTGACATGGGAACATTCGTGCCAGAATGTGGATAGCACAACACAGCCCTAAGGTCCTTCTGGAAAGAGTCAGGGCTCAGGGGAACAAACAATCTGGAAAGCACCTGGAGAAGAGGAGAAGGACAGGAACACATCTAAGGATGTCTTGCCAAAAGAGAAAATGTTAGGAAGCAGGCAGGGGAGAAGTATACAGCTGCACAGGAAATAATCCTAAGGTTAGTTCAGGAAATTATATCAGAAGGAACTTTGCTCTGGTGAGAAAATTGGGAGTGAGAATGGAAAGTGACTAAATGAGCCACGTGACGATTATCTGGAAATCTATGAAGTGAAAAATGATTGGCTTTGTTTTACAATTTCTTCTAGCTCAGATTGCAGTAAATGAGAAATGAATATTCCATGAAAACAGAAGCACAGTCATGTAGCAGACTTCAGAGGCAGGGTGTACCAGGCACATTGAGAAAAGGTTTATCACTGGTATGGGAGAACAGGAAAGGCTGAACCTCGTAAGAACTTTGGCAATCCGTTGATGCTATTGACTCCATCGAGTGGTGTCCAAATCTAAACATGCAGAAATAACAAGTGGCAGAGCTCTTCTTACAGGTGGGAGGTTGCCTAGATGTACGTAGATAGAAGCAAAAACCTCCAGCACTGTCTGCTGCCCTTTTCATATGTTGTTTCCTAACACATACTGTAAGTGTGATCTGGAGAACAAGCCTTATGAGGAACGGCTGAAAGAGCTGGGTATGTTTAGCCTGGAAAAGAGGAGACTGAGAGGAGCTATGAGAGCCACCTTCAAATATCTCAAGAGCTGTCACATGGAAGAGGAAACAAGCTTGTTTGCTCCTGCTCTGGAGGGCAGGACTCAAAGCAATGTCTTCAAGTTACAAGAAAGGAAATTCCGACTAAATATTTTTTTTGGGGGGGGGGGATTCTGACAGTAAGAGCTTTTCGAGAGTCTCCTTCGGGAGGTGGTGAACTCTCCTTCGTTGGAGGTTTTTAAGCAGAGGTTGGATGGCCCTCTGTCATGGATGCTTTACCTGAGATTCCTCCATTGCAGGGGGTTGGACTAGATGATCTTTGGGATCCCTTCCAACTCTACAATTGTTCAGAGGCTACCTACCAGTAGTGTGCAGGGGAAATGCATGCACATACCATTCTCTCCCAAGCACACATAACAGAAACACACGTGCACACCCTATTAACACACACACACTTCTCTTATACAGTGGTACCTCTGGTTACGAACTTAAAGCGTTCCAAAGGCTCATTCTTAACCTGAAACCGTTCTTAACCTGAGATACCACTTTAGCTAATGGGGCCTCCCGCTGCCACCGCGCAGCAATTTCTGTTCTCATCCTGAGGTAAAGTTCTTAACCCGAGGTACTACTTCCGGGTTAGCTGAGTCTGTAACCCAAAGTGTTTGTAACCCAAGGTGTTTGTAACCTGAGGTACCACTGTACTCACACAGCTCAATTTACTTCCATGCTTTGCTATATGGCTAGGATCCCTTTTTCACTAGGAAGCTGTAAACGATACCTGATAGGGCTGACAAAGCAGAGTGCGCTGGCTCTGTTTCACCAGCCCAGTCGGTTTCCATATTGGCTGTGGAAGAAGTGGCCTAACTTCCTCAGTGGCCAGTACAGAAGCTAAACTGTCCGGCAAAGCAGCACTAGTGAGCTTTGCTGCATCAACCTAATAGCCGGAGCAGAGACAATGTTGGCTATGTCTTGGAGACAGTCTGGTGGACTGAACTGAGAGGACTGGCAGGCTGAAGGAGGCCAGCAGGCAAAGGTTCCCTAGCCCTGCTGCAGACTGCAAATGTGGAGGGGGAGTGTGACTGCACCTCAATTCTTCCTCCTAGTTAACCTCCATTCCAATGCAGTTGGACATGACAAAAACAGCTGGATCTCTCGACCCGTATGACATCATCAAATTTCACACAACAATCTACACGGAGGTTAGAAGCCGGACAGCTGTGCATTCTCCCTTCATGTGTGCATTCAGATCCTATATAGTTGGACAATTATGTGACCATTTAATATTTGCTGAAAACGACCACACAAAACACTTAGTACAAGGGTAATGACATCTGCATCAACTTCATAGGCTGGAAGGAAAACCCTGGAGTCTGTTTGCAAGTGGTGGGCCCCCATCCCCTACGTGAGCAAAACTCCAGAACCACTTTGGGTTTTTACACAAAGGCACCACCCTACCTGAACTTCATTGATTGGTTTTAAGATATAGCAATCTTCCAGGTGCTAGACCGGAGGGTGTTAGAATCTCTAAAACCATGGATCAAGTTGTAACTGGTAATTCCCAAAGCTGCCTGATTGATTCTGAGTATTCCACACTTTATTATGGATGGCAATTTTCCAGTTACCCTTATGAAATTGTCCTCTGGTCTTAGCATTTATTAATCTATTATTCCTTTATTCTACTCAGTAACGTTTTTTTTAAAGAGCTGATGATTGAATAATCTGTATTTTATTAGAAACAGCTGAAACTTTGCACTTTAATGTCGAGATTTATTAGACTGTTTTATGAGAGTATATTCTGTTTTGCTTTTAACGTTATTTAATATCTATTTGTTTTATATTATTTTGCATAACTGAATTTTTAATTCCTCTCTGTCTCTTAAGTCATTAGTCACCGGAACAATGGTTCTGCTTTGTTTGTAAATCATTATACGCCTGGGTTATGTCATTAGTGGTCAGGAAGGGGGGGGAGAGAGAGAGACAGAAAGTAGCAGCAGCACAGAGGTGAGCTGATTGGATGGGTCAGGTATGCAGAAGGACAGTAAGACACCTTTTCCAGCCATCTCCCCATGCACTGGGTCCTGGGATGTTTGATGCTCCCATGCACCCACACCCTAGACTTACGGACCACACACAGAAAGACATCACCACCTCCCGCTCTTGCACACACTCCTATGTACATTCCCACACCCAAACGCATACGCAATCAGCATTGCCAGCCCCTGCACTCCAGCACAGGAGTGGGGCTGGCTGGAAACAATGCCTTTTACTTTGCAGAAATATTCTGTGCCAAGTAAAAGGCAGGATTTCCAGCTCCAGTGCTGACGTGGAAATCTGTGCAAAAAAAAAAAAAAAAGGAAGGGGGGGAGAGGCAGTGTTCAGGATAGGCCAGCACACATACTTCATTTCAGACTGATCGGTTACAGCCAATAGAAACAAAATATAGCTTTGTGTTAGGGTTGCCATTTTCTTTTGCAAAGTTTTTGAACCATTCTTTAGGAAATTCAGCAAAATCTAGACTTCCGGCATGGGTTGCCATCAGTCCGGATTTTCCTAGACACTGTTTCTGACTGTCGTATTCCGGCTATGTCCAGCTGGGAAATTCCGGGTGTATGGCAGCCCTGTTTGTGTGTACAAAGAAGGATTTCCGTCCCCCTGTCTTATTCTTTGAATAGCAGAATATAACAAACCCAACAGAAGTTTGCCATAGAGTTTGTGAATCTTGACAAATACAACTCCAGAGTCTCCCCTGGGGCACACTGAACTCACAGTTCAGATTTATTGACCTTAGCCATCATATTTAACATGCCAATCGAAGTCTTCCAAAACACCTGCCTGCTGCATTCTCTTCTCCTGCCTAAATGCTGTGCAAAAACAGGACCCCGGGGAATCTGTGAAGGATTACTGCAGTGGATTGCTGCTTTAAGCATACTAATCCAATCGGTTTCAAACATCGTTTTCCTGTACTGTGTCTGATTTAGTCGGAATCCAACATTCTATAGCTTTCACAATTCAATAAAAGCTGTGATAGTAGTTATTTGTTACTTTATACCAGAAAATTGTCCCATTCTTTTTTTATATAAAAATAATAATAATTGTAAAAACAATACAAACAACACTTTTTAAAAATTTTGACAGAGGAAAGAGGGGAGGGAATAGGGATACGGAATGACACAAACAAGTCCATATATGGAATTGAGATGTCTAAATATTTCCCTTCTGATTGCTGTTTGCAAAAAGCCACTTTTTCGCATGTCCCAACTTGGTAAGGTTCTAAGTTCATTGCACAACTTGAATGTTATTTCTTGCCAGTACTGGAGCAGCAATTGCTTCGCCACCGTTAAGTGCCCTCATTAACCAGCTGTGCTAAAGAACACCGGAATGCAATTCCACGGCATATTCGCATCCATCAGGATTTACCCAGCACCTTATAACCTCGGACCAAAATACAGCCATTCTGAAGCAAATATCCTGACTGTGTCCACCAGCACCCTCTAGCGAAACTTGCTGGCATTGCTTCTTCTCCACTGGCAGACCCATTCTATATAGTTCTTAAACGCCTTGGTACTCAAACCAACCTGGAACCCAAACACTGCAAAATATGGAAGTAAGTGTTCTGGTTTGCAAACTTTTTTCGGAAGTCGAACGTGCTCCGTTTTGAGTGTTACGCTTCCAATTTCAGTGCCACACTTCCGTTTTGAGTGTTACACTGAGGTTTGTCTGGTTTTGCTATTTATTTTGTGTTTTTGCAGATTTTTGTCTTGTTTTTGTGACTGTGTGGAACCCAGTTCAGCTACTGATTGACTGATTGATTGTGTGACTGCAGTACATTGATTCTTGCTTTCATTTTATGGGTCAAGATAGATAGTAAAATTCATGTTAAATTGCTGTTTTAAGGGTTGTTTTTAAAAGTCTGGAACAAATTAATCCATTTTGCATTACTTTCTATGGGCAAGTTTGCCTTGGTTTTGGAACGCTTTGGTTTTGGAACGGACTTCCAGAACGGATTAAGTTTGAGACCGGAGGTACCACTGTATTCTCATTCTGGTTTAATTAGTGCTACTGCTTATGGAGCCAAAACAGAAACAGCCATGCACAAGAGAGAGGCTATCAGCAGACTTGGGAGGAACCTTGAGGCTTGCAGTATTATCAAAAGTGTGGGTGGGTGTAGTGATGTTAAATTCTCGAGAATAATCTTTTGGAGAATATTCTCAAGAATATTCTTGATTAATGAGAATATTAGAGAATTTTCATTTAAAATAGAGGAATATTCATTTTAATGCATTGAAACTGATTTACTGCATTGAAAATAATATAATTAGTCAATATACATGTTTATTCATGGGTAAACTTGTTCACATGGCAACCAAAAACTGTACAGATATTTTTATTCAATGGGGCAATGCAGTGAATTCACATTCTTTGATTTTCTGCCCAAACTTGAAATTGAAAATTCAATGTGAATGACTCACGTTAATCACTAAGCTTGCCACAAACCAATTTACCACCAATTTTGAATTCTAATTATGTTGTGTATGTATGAAATGTAGCTTTTAAAGTAAAAGGAATATAAAAAACTCAGATCCGCTACATGAGTACTTTCTTTAAAAAGCATATCTACATGGTAGAGTATTTTCAGTGCTACACTAATAAAATCAATATAAAGTTTAAAATAAATGCTATTATTTCCAGAAAATATAACACAAATAATCAGTAATGACAAGTTACATAACATCAGAAATGCAAATTATGATCTGCTTAAACAAGCAAGGCAACACACAACATATTTAAATTATAACTGATAAATTGTCACAAGAAATAAATAAAAATATAGAAACATCAGCTGTTTAAATCAAGGCCACCTCACCTGCAGTTACACATAATTGTATAGGCCTAGGTACTTTAAGTGTATAAAGCATTAAAGCTACTTTCTGTAGGTTTTTTTTAAAAAAAGAATCAACCATTATATGGCCAAGGGTATAGAATTGCTCAGCATAAGGTCACACCAAAATAGAAAAAAGGCTATTACATATAGTTGAAATACATACGAATTCAAATGTTCATCAAATTAAATGAATAGCATTTTTAAAACTAAATATTTTTTTTAAAATGTTTTCTGTAGCTCACATTTCAGAACTGCCAGTGGTGAATGACACAATGCCCAGTAATGTAAATGGATTAAAAAAAATCGTTATTCATCACTTACACTGGCAATATCACACCTTGACTTATTATGTACTAGATTTTTTCTAAAATGTGGGTTGTAAAACTGGTTCTTACATTAGAAATGACAGTTTGTGGAGAATATTCTCTGGAGAATTTCTCTGGAGAATATTCTCACCACACATCAGTGTGTGTGTGTGTGTGTGCGCGCGCGCGCGCGTGTAGGGACCCTAAGGGGGAAAACAGCCAAGTGAAGACTGACTGTGCTTAGTGCCCCGGGATGCTCACGACTCTCAAAATATATATTTTTGATCAATATATATATTTTTAAAGCTGTGTGAAAACACTGCTCATTTAAGCACTACTTCATGAATATTCTCCCTTTCAGACTGTAAAAATCTTATTGTACAACTTGTCAGCTTCGGGCAGAGTTTGCAAGGTATTGCCTAAGCACGTTTCAGTTGAAAGGGAACCGATCTGTGAGCCGTGGGGCCTGGGAGGAATAATCGCAAGGGATCTCCTACCTTTCCCTGGCCTCTGGATATCAAAGCGCGATCCCCTGTGGATCCATTCCAGAAGTGGGAGTCCCGATGCAACCGATTCCACGTTCTCCTGATGAAGGAAACAGAAGGTTCAGTGAGAGAACCCTGATTTGGGAGTAAGAAGTAATCTCTTGAAGAACTACCTTATCGGAACAGGCTGCCAGAGCAACAAAACTTTTAACTAATACAGGAAGATGACTGATGAAGGATCCTGCGTGAGAGGCAGGGAAGGGAAGAACTCCCAGGCTGGGAGGCTGGGAAAAGAAATGGAAGCTCCCAGGTGAGAGCTAGGAGGGCCCATCCCATATTATGTGAGATAAGGGTTAAGATCTACCCCTGATAAAGGGCTCTGTATTTTAATCTCCCCTATTTTCCTTTTATTTCTTACAGTTTTCATTTCTTGTTTTCTTCTCTATTTTTATTTAGATTGTTTGGTTTTTATTGTATTGTATGTTGAAAACTCAATTTTTTTTAAACAAACAAACAAACAAACACGTGTGTTGTTGTTTTTTACACTTTCCCCAGGAAATAGAAAATCTAGCAGCCATTCACAGGGTCAAGTTTTCTTTGTGAGCAGAAAACCAGTCACACTGTCTTATATTAAGGTCTGCTTAGGTATGTTTTCATGATATAACTAAAATGGAAGTTCGCTGGGGCAATGCTCCAGAACCTGGTTTAAACCCCAAGCTTTGTTGCTTACTTACCAAACCACTGGATGAGACCTGAGAAAGAGTATCTAAAATCACTTCATTTTGAAGCGGCTGTGGGGGAAAGCCTGCCCACTGAGGCTCGCAGCTAGGGGTGCAAGAAGGCAGCAGTTCCCTTTCTGGTCGGTTTTCATCACAACTGTTTGGCTTTCGCCAATGCGATGTTATTTGCCTTGCTGTCTGCTATTAGACGTAAGATACTCCGAACTTGAACTCAGGACGCAAGGGAGAAATGTGCTAAGAGGAAGGCACGCTTAGCAAATCCACACCGTGATCAACTCCCTCCCGGAAACCAATGTCCCCACTGTGGAAGGACGTGTGGATCCAGAATTGGCCTCCACAGTCACTTACGGACTCATTGTTAAAACTGTGTTTATGGAAGACAATCTTACTCGGCTACGAGTGATCGCCAAAGAGGAAGAAGATGAAGAAGATGATGATGATGAAGAAGAAGAAGAAGAAGAAGAAGATGTAGGTGATGTAACTATTTACATAACTCATGCAAGCTTACGTTCATTTCAGTGTAAAAATCAAAACAGTATTATTTTATTGTTTTAATGTTTTCTGTTTTATCATATCATCAGTATTTAAAAACCAGCTGTCGTTAATAAGATACTGTATGTGGACTTAATAAACAACAGTGAGGTGAACGAATATTCACTGGACTTATTTCCATTCCTGACGAACGAATATTCGCTGGGATATTTCCATTCCTGACCACGGATGAACATACGAACTGCAGCGGTTTCTGCTTCCTTTTGCACTGCAATTCTCCAACAGCCTTACTCCTAGCCTGCGGCAATCCAGTTGTGAACCCCAGATACCTGGTGCAAGATTCAGGTTTCGGCACAAGACTCTTAAGACACACTTGAAGGTGATGAAAAGCTGAGGCAGTAGCAAGTTCCCACACTGAGCTCTTCACAGGAAGCTCTCTTCTCCAGTCACCTTGCACAGAGGCGGCTGTAAAAATTCACCCTGGGCCACGCATGGCTCCTTACCACATGGGTGATGGGTAGGGAAAGGGACGGAGCCCTCCCTACAACAGGCCAACATCCCACTGGTGACATTTCACAGAACTTAAACTTGCTCTGTGGATAAAAGGCAGTGTGGCACTTCTGTGCCTCGGGTCATGCTGAACTTGCGATGTGTACACAGAGGACATATGGCATGCAGACCGTCTGGCCTTAAAACAAGTCAGATCATCGGTCAATTTAGCTTAGCACTTACAGACGCTGCAGGGCAGTGACTCTCCAAGATCTCTGGCAGAAGACTTCCCCAGCGTTCATCCCTAATCTCCTTGTAACCGGAGAATGCTGGAGACTGAATAAGAGATGTTCTGCATGCAAACTATGTACTCAGCCACTGAACCAACAGCGTCTCAGTTCATGCCCCAAACCTGCACTTTCATATACTACTGCTGCCCTCCGCCACCAGTTCCTAGAAGCCAACTTCGGGAGAGGGGTCAAAAGTTTCATTTCAGGCACTGAAACACCTGCAGTCGGCACTGGTGTCGTTCAGAGATAAGCGTTCAGGACTCCTGGAGTCAAACCGACTGCCCAGACTCTCTGTTGCAGCCTTCTCATTCTGCTCAGCTCAGTGATTCCATAAAGCCCGTTTCTTGAATCTCTGAGAAGGCAGGACCAAATGAGAGGGGCACCAAGCAAAGGGAAAAGACACCAGTTTATCTTTGCCCCACATTCAACAACTCCCTCTCCCTCTCCGAAACACTTTTATGGCTGTTGATTTACAGCACCCCTTGGCTGTTTGGTTGCCGAAAGTGCTGAAGTTACATGAGATTTCCAGGAACAAGGAGCCTCTTCCCGGAATTCTTTCCAAGCAGCAGAAGCAAAAGCCGCAGGAACATGCCGTACACCCAAAATGCTAAAAGTGGGAAAGGGGCTGCTTGGCTGGGGGAAGAAATTGACAGCTGGGATCCCTGGCTGCCTGGAACAGTGATCTGGGTGAAAAAATGGGCTGCCCAAGAATGATCTCTTACGTGTTTTGAGAACGGAAGGGAGTAGAGGGGCAGCGTCTGCTGGCAATGCAGCCGTCACATCAATCTGAGGATGGTTCCGGGGCCAAGACAGCTGCAAAGGCCTCGCCAGAGTGTTGAAATGCTGTGTCATCCTGGAGCTGAAGTGATGGGCTGCGCTCGCTGCTGGGATTTGAAGTCAGCAGTAACCCAAAGCCTTGGCAAAACCACCAAGAAACAGCCTCACTTTCTTCCCTGAAGCCTGTCACCCAAGAGCCCAAGGAAACATTCTCTGAACTATGCCGAATGATATGAGGTTTTTGTTAAGTCTTTATTTATCATATTTCTACCCTGCCCTCTAAGGCAAAGTCATCACCGGGAGGGCTTACAGTTAAAATAGTTTTTTTTAAAAAAACACACACGCACGCACGTAATTGAATAAACACAACAAAAACATCATATATTGCTTTTATTGTTGTTGGCTGCTCTGAGCCCGGCTTCGGCTGGGGAGGGTGGGATATAAATAAAAAAAATATTATTATTATTATTATTATTATTATTATTATTAGGCATCAAGAAAATGAAGCTTGGCTGAATAATAACACTAAATTAGGGGTTCTTTAAGATCACACAAGAAGAGGCCATACATACCCGTGGTGGGGAATTCTCATGTGTGGGATCACCACTAAAAAGGGGTCATGGTGGGCCACAGAGCAGGGCCTCTCTGATCACAGCCTCTTAGGGCACAGGCAGCTTCATATAGGTTCAGGCAGTCCTCCAAAATTCCCTCCAAAGGTTAGTACTAGCGGTTAAACTGAAAATGAATAAGTAACCAATGTAACTGGTGCAAAACTGGTGTGATGTGGCCAACTGCCTAGTCCCCACAAGCATTGTAGTGGTGGAGTTTTGCATAAGTGGAAGTGTCTGCTGTGCCTTCAAAGGCAATCCTATGTAGAGAGCATTAGAGTACAGTCGTACCTAAATCCCAAACACCTTGGTACTTGGTTGTTTTGGCTCCCGAATGCCGCAAACCCAGAAGTGTCTATTCCGGTTTGCGAACTATTTTTGGAAGCCAAAAGTCCGATGGGGCTTCCACAACCTCCAATTGGCTAAAGGAGCTTCCTGCAGCCAAATGGAAGCTGCGATTTGGTTTCTGAACATTTTGGAAGTCGAACGGACTTCCGGAACAGATTCTGTTCGACTTCCAAGGTACGACAGTAGTTCATTTTGGGATAACCTCTCTTTCTGTGTGTAATTAAGGTCAGGTCCGCTTTTCCCTAGGGCTGGCAATAATTTTTACAAACCCAGTACATTATGATCAATGATTACTTTGAAGGAAGAGAATTTCAGGTTCCAAAATTCACTGGGCTTCTACCAGTTTTCATGCTGCAAAAATAAGCCTTCCTACTTATAGCAGCATCACCTTGAGGGTTGTTTCTCGTGGTTCTGTGGTGGTGCATCCCCACCCCCACCCCTGTAGCCCACATTTCCTCACAGTCACTACATTTCCCCCCAAGGCAGAGGAGGGAGAAAGGTTGTTTTCTGCTGCTCCAGAGAAGCGGACACGGAGCAATGGAGCCAAACTACAAGAAAGAAGATTCCACCTAAACATTAGGAAGAACTTCCTGACAGTAAGAGCTGTTCGACAGTGGAATTTGCTGCCAAGGAGTGTGGTGGAGTCTCCTACTTTGGAGGTATTTAAGCAGAGGCTTGACAACCATATGTCAGGAGTGCTCTGATGGTGTTTCCTGCTTGGCAGGGGGTTGGACTCGATGGCCCTTGTGGTCTCTTCCAACTCTATGATTCTATGATTCTATGATTCTATGATTCTATCCCCTGGGGCAGCTGTGTCGGTACAGCATGAGACTCTTAATTTCAGGGTTGTGGGTTCAAGCCCCACGTTAGGCAAAAATATTCCTGCATTTCAGGGGGTTGGGCTAGAAGACACTAGCCCCCCCCCAACTCTACAATTCTATTATTCTAAGCTGCAATACAGGCAGAAATTAGGTTTTTCATCTCACGTGCTGGGGAAAGTTTACCTGTTGCATTGTTGCCTGCCACAAGAGAGAAAAACGGTGACAAGCCTGGCTCCCTTGAAACATGTGCAGGTACCATATTGGCTCAGCAACCACTGACACACCTGTATGCCTCCTAGGCAAAAGTCCCTCAGCTAAGGACTCATTCTGACTTCCATTTGTCCTGCAATTTCTTCTGTTTGGCCTGTGGTTTATCAGCACTGGCCCCAGAGTTTTTCCTTTTGTACTACCGCTTTCCCTGGGGAAACCCGCTGCTTATCGCTGAATCAAACATCAATATGCAGAAAACCCAGCTGATGTTTGCTCCAATTCAGCAGTAAACAGAGAGGCTTCCCTAGGGAAAGCAGAGGAACAAAAGGGAAACTTCTCAGACCCAGCCCTAGAAGTCACAGGCCAAATGGAACAGTGGGGATGAGCCATGCATTTTTGAGCACACCAGCTTCACTGCCCTAACCTAGGGTTGCCATTATTTTCCTGGCAGGATCGCTTGGACTTTTAACTGGTACACCATGAGTGGAAATTCAGCTGGGGAAGTATGCGGCTTGTCTCATCTCTAAACGTGAATATTGGAATAATAGTGAATTATTCAAGAAATAAAACTAGGGAAATGTATGCACCAACTCATACAGCTTGAGCATAGAATTTGGAGGAAGAGGCACCAAACTGGCTCCCACATAACACTAAGGTTATTTAACACTAAGCTTGTTAAACAAACCGCAAGTTGTCGTGCCAGCAATCAAGCAAACCATGTCTCGTCCCCCCCCCCCAAAGTTCAGTTTGTTTTGCAGCAGCTGTTACCTCATGCCTGTTTACCTTGGCCATTGTTTGCAGGGGGTGGCCAAACAAACCATGGTTAAAGGAAGCAGCTTGGTTTGCACGCAATGCTAAACCATAGTTAGAATGAGCCAAAGTTCAGAAGCCAGCAACAAAGCATAGATTCAGATTGTGGTTTCTTGGTACTAAATAAGCACCCCTTTTGGTGCCATTTTTGGTACGCGTGTCAGTGGAAGCACGTGCAAGTGGGAAGGCACCTATATTCAAAACAGAAAACATGTTTTCATTTGCAAATACGTGAATATGCAAGATCAGTCAACACAACTTATTACACAGCTGGACATATCGGTAATTCATTAGAACCCATGGGGCAGGATTCACCTAATGAGTCTGCATCCATTGCACTAGGATTTCCACTTATGAAAGGGGGCTCCCCCCCCCCTCCACTCCCAAAACTGGCTTGGGATGGGAGTGTCAGGAGAACCCCCCAGAACAGCGAGGGGAGAGAGGATTGTTTCATCTGGCAAGCTACAATGCCTGCACAGATAAAATGTTCATCCTAGCATTCCGGTGAATTCCACCCAGACATACAGCAGCTCCCACACTGTCACACTTCCCCACACAGATGCAAAAGTATGAATCTGCCTTATAGGCAGCAGACCACTAGTCCATTCAGCCCAGGGCCAGCACCGCCAACTAGCATCACCTGCTCAAGCCCTTGAGGGAGAGGTCTTTCCCAGCACGGTTACACAACGTATTTTTCAAGGAAGACACCAGTGATTAAATCTTGGACCTCCTGCATACAAAGCTGTGTTCTTTGGCTGAATTGTGACCCCCTCCGTTCTAGACAAACTTGCATATGTGCAACCACTCACATTATCAGAGGCATGACAACATGCAAATTCACGGCTGACGTTCGCCTCAAAAGTGCAGCTTCATGCTCTCAGGATCTGTTAGCAGAACAGGGAACCATCTGTGTGCTCCAGATACGTCATTTTCTGCACACTCATTATTGAGTCTTAGCTTTGCATTTTGAGTGTTGAAGTTCAAGCCTGGAATAAAGAGACTGCCACTGTGCACGTGCAGAGTGCCGTTCCCTCACTTCTCAGCAGCCACAGTCCAGCACACAGCTCAGCTTAGGGAGCCCTATTGAGTCCCAACATCCCTCTATTTAAGAATTACCCACTGCCTAAGAAAAGAAAGAAGTTCCGTCCTGGAAAGGAGGGATACAAAAACTTTTCGCTTCGCCCCAGAGTAATTACAGGCAGCCCCTTCAGATCATCTGGGCTGGATTCCAGATTAAAGGGAACCTGGTTTTTCACCCTCTTTAAGATACCAGCTGCCAGTTCCCAAAGATCGGGGATTACCTTGTAGCAGGGAGCAAAGCTGCGACTTCTCTTCTGACAGGGGCAGGCGAGCCCCTCGCCTGGGGAGCCTCGCTTCCGCAGGCAGGTGCAGCAGAAGACGACCCCCACAGCTCTCCTCCAGCGCAAGCCCCGGGTCTCCTGCATACTGCGGTCCACAAGCGAGAGCCTCCAGGTCATCCTCTTTTAACTGAGCCACCCCATTGGCTGGCCCTGGGGCTCCACGACTGCTCTCCACCTTACTCCGAAGCAACTCAGCACGCAGCTGCGCAGAAGGGGCTCTTTCCACGCCCCCCAATTCCACCTCCCCGCTTGGTCCTCCCATATGCTTCACACTCGGCTAAGATGACAGGGCTGGATGTTCGGAATAGCGACAACTAGCAGGGGACCCATCCGGCGGCACGGCTCGTTCTGTAGCAGCCGCTTTCTTAAACACACCCACTTCTGTTTTCGTGCTCCCCGGTCCCCGTGCCACAAGCTCGGCCTGGAGGACCCGTCTGGAGAAGAAGGCGACGTCGGCTGTGCGCCCTGCGGGGCAGAATCTGCCTGGGTATCCTTAAGGAGCAGATGCCGTCCAGAGATGCTGAGTGACTCAAAAGCCACATGGTGCCAAGCTATTTCTGTCTGCCTCGAGATTGAGGCTGGCAGGGCCAAGTCAGGCCAAGCACGGACCACAGGCTAGGAGAGTGGGGGGAGAGGGAGAGAGAGAGAGAGAGAGGGCTTCCTTGCCAACCAGGACTTTTTATCAGCTTTTGAAGAAAGACCCAGCTGCTCAGGCAACCCCGAGGCCACTTAGCCACACATTCGTTCTACTCCAGTGAGCCCCGTTTGCTTTGGCACAGGGAGGGTTAACAAAGTCTCTCTCAAACCAGGCCTCAGCGGATAAACTTTTAACAAGGGGAACATGCCAGCTTTATCCGGGGAGGTGTGTTTTTTTTATTATGGTTCTAGCAAAAAAAGGAAAAGGAAAAGACTGGCTGCATTTCGCTCTCGGCCTTTGGGGCAGCAAGAGGAGGGGTTGGTGCAGCCAAAGAGGGAAGGAAACTATCCTGTCTGAAGGAACACGCGACAAGTCTCCCAGTCTCGAGGCACAATATGGTAGCTGTGATTGATGACTTTGCCATAATTAGACCGAGTCAAACTGATTTAAGATTTGAGTGATGCAGGAGCAGAATCTATTCCTTTTAATCTATTCCTTTTAACGTGGGACAAACAAAAGCTTTGATCTGGGAATCCAAAATGGCTTCCATAAGCTTACGAGGCTTTCTGCCCTCACTTCTGCCCACAACTAGGGTTTTCGATAAGTGTTACAGGAATTTTTATAATGATTGGAGGGGGGGTTGCCCCTCCAGCACACAGTGTGCACCCACCCCTTTGTTCACACACACACAATGTCTCCTCAAAGCACCACATAATGCATGACACCACACAATTTCCAATGTTGTTCTGTTTGGGAAGGAAATGGCTACCGAGGGGGAGGGGGAGCTTGAGACATGAGTGGGGGGCAGCCATAATCCCTAAAGTGTGAGCTCAGCTACTCAGTAGCCCCTCTGCCTGAGTGATAATCTCTGGCATCCTGATACCTGAGTGTCAGACAGGTAGCCATTCCAGAAACAATAGCAAACCCAGATCAAGACAAAAGGCTGTGATTAACTTAGCTGGGAAACAGGGACATGTAAATATCTCTTTTATAACACTTGATGGGTGTATGGTGGAGGTCAAGGGAAGCGGGGGGGGGGGGAGCCCTGACGCTCAGGTTTCTGTCGCCAGACCCTCCCAACGTGTGGTGTATTTGTGATGTATGCATGATGTAATTTTTGGGGTATTGTGGGTATCTTTGCAAAACTGATAAAAGTGGGAACCATCCTTTGTTCTGGGCTTCTTCCTGCTTCTCCCATGTGGTGGAAGTCCTGTTGCAACAGTCGTTTGAATAAAGACCAGGCCTACTGGCTGCTGTTTTGCTCCTACATTCCTGGCCTGTGTCTTTGTTTGGTAATCCAAGTGAGCCCAAGGATTTTCCTATAACAGTCCGCCCAGGTTGCCCACATTCGCACCAGCACTAGGTAAAACAGATCTGCCCATATGCACCTGTCCTGTGGGAAAACAGGAGGACAAAGGCTGCATATTCCCCAAGGAAGTAAAATCTAGTGAACTCAGAGGAACCTAGGCTGCAATCCTAACTCCCGGCTGGCAGTGGTGCAACTTGACAGGGCAGAGTAGTCCCTGTTGCATCCACGGTCCTGGCCCAGCACTCACACCAACCTGGAGAAGGTGTGGTGTGGGAAGGAGGGAGAATGACCCCTTCTCTGCATCTGCTCCCAGTGGTGACATGGTCTGGATCAGGCTCATTGCCATAACATGATGGGAGGAAGGTCCAGTGGAATCTATGCCAACCCTGCCCCTGAAAAGCCTCATCTCTGGGGTTTCCCTTAGCTACCAGCAGCAGCACTGCCAGCAGCAGCACCACCTGCCATTTTGGAGAGCACATTGGGATGCTCCTTGCTGGCAGGGCTTGCCTGTCAACAGCAGAGACCAGTGGAAGCAGACAGGGCTGCGCTGCGGGACATCTCTGCCCCCATACAAACCCCGCCTGGCATAGTAGACGAGGGAGTTTGCATTCCTCTGCCTGTTTTGATGTAATTTGTAAGGCGGCTCCAAGCAGTTTGCAAAGCAAAAGCATAGTGAACAAAGCTATATGTTTCTCTAGCATAGAAGAGCAGAAAACCAACACTGAATTGCAAAATCACAACAACAGAGCAGGAAAGCAAAAAAATACACTACAGATTGCTGGAAAGCTTGTAATGCGGAAGCAGTACAAATTTCCAGGGGAAGGGAATTCCAAGAAGTCTCCCTGTAGAGGGTTGGGTTTGCCATATAATGATGAGCAGGTGCTTCAAACATCGTTTTCCTGCTTATCCGTGTTTCATCTTCCATTTTAGGTGGAAGAAAAACATCTTGCACTGCATCTTACAGGTTTTTGCATGCTTACAGAAATTCTGCAGCAGGAAGGTTTGCAAATGTTTCCCCGCAACTGTTTGAAAACAGCCTGGGCTCCACCTACATCCCTCTCCTTCCCCTGTAAACCATCATAACTCTTTTCTTAAGCGTTCAGTGGAGTTCTGTCTTCTCTCCTCCATGCCGCTAATGTTGTTAAACCAGCGCTGCCTGGAGAAGGAGGGCAGGTGGCAGGAGGTTGTTTAACCCTTCCCTTCCTGTGCCTTTTCCAGCTGCAAACCACCCTCTTCAGGCTATGTGATAAAGAAGGGAGTGACCTTTGAGGCAGAAAAGGACAAAAGAGGGAAGTTGTATTTTGATTATGTATATTGTTTCATCTGCCCAGTTTTCTCTGCTCAGAAGCCTGAGACATTTTAAAATACAAAAACAGGTGGAGGAAAATATGCATTTGAAATGAGCAACATGTAGCTTGAGAATGTAAAGAAGCTTTTCTACAGGGAGGGGCAAGAAGAAGAAAACGAAACTCCTAAAGCCTCACCTGGGTGTGGACATTAACCTTGGGAAAAGAAAACCTATTTATTCCTCAGCTGATTATAAAAGGCCAGAAGATAAGTGTCAGAATCAACCTCGAAAAAGTGGCCGGTCTTCTGGCTTTAGAGAAGGAGCTAATACAATCCTTCTGATTATATTAACGCCACTGTTTCCAACAGCTTTCCTGAAGCTAAAAAGAACCACAAGCCTCCATAATGGAATCACCGACAGCAGGTGCCGAAAGCAGAAAGGAAGCGGAAGAGGTGATTCAGAATGCCCTAGGCCTGCATGAGGAAGCAGAAAAACTCTGCAGTGGCTACACAGAGAAGATCCAAGTTACTCTGAAAGCTCTGCATTCCTTCCGAGAGAAAGTGGCAATGGGATTCAAGGAGCTGCATGACTTCCTGTACGACGAGGAGTCGTCTCTTATGGCCAAAACAGACCGAGAGGAAGAGAAACACCTGCGCTTCCTGGAGAACAAGCTGATGGATGTGTCTGAGGCAGCATCCTCTGCTCTGAAACTGGCGGACAACCTCAGTGTAGCTGACAACACCAGCAGACACGACATGCGCATGACCGAGTTACGACTGAAGCAGCTACGGATGCAGATGGCCCGGCACAGCAGGGAGATGAGGTTCTGTGGACCAGATGTGCTGTGTAGCCCACCCCTAAAGTATTCCATTTGCAGGCAGATGCTGAAGAGAGCGGCACATTGTGCACTGGAGGACCTCACCCTTGATGACAGCAGCGCCCATCCTCACCTGATTGTTTCTGCAGACTTAAAATCGGTCAAGCTGAGCCCTCGCTGCCAGGCAGTTCCAAAGAGCCTATGGCGTTTTCAGCCCTGCCTCTATGTCCTCTGCTCACAGGGCTTCCAGTCAGGTAAGCATTACTGGGAAGTGAGCGTTGGGCAAAAAACCAACTGGGTCCTTGGGGTAGCCAGCTGCCGCGTCAACCGCAAGGCAGTGGAGAACCTCGCTCCTGAAAATGGATACTGGGTCCTCAGGAAAGCGCCAAGAAACCGTTTCTATGCCTTGAGCTCAACCCCAGTGTGTCTTGCTCCCAGCCACAGCCCCTCAAAGGTTGGAGTGCTCCTAGACTATGAAAACGGCAAGGTTGGGTTTTACAGTGCAGAGAACATGGTGGAAATCTGCACAATCACAGGTGACTTTCAAGAGATGCTGCATCCCTTCTTCTGCCCTGGCTTGACACTTGCGGAGGAGGACTGCTATCCTCTGACAATAAACAGTTAGAGGGAAAGAGGAAAAACTGGACAGTCTGGAGGGAGAAGGTGAACGGTGAAAAAGCTCAGGAAAATAAATAATAAATAGTGTTAAAGGTTTACAGGTGCATTTCTGTGTTTCTGAAAACTGCCTCGTGCCACAGGAGTACAAGGAGAAATGAATAAAGCTTTGGATAATGCAGCTCTGGTACCAAGGCTTGCATCCTAGCTTAAAAATGTCATGGAAACTCATCATCTTGGACTGTAAGCTATGTTGGGATGCAGAAGGGTGACTGAGGGTCTGCACCAAAGACAAAGAAGAAAGAGGAACCTGAAGAATTCTGGGGGAACTGGAAATTACTGGAAAGAGATAAGATGTTATTGTGTTGATTTTGGGTTAAAAGCGCCATTGTGTTATGATCTGTAGCATCTAAGAATCTGATTTATTGGGGGGGGATGAAGTATCCATGATTATGTTTACATGTAATAATTTTTAATACGTTTACTTACCGCTCTGCTGACATGTCTAGTGTTGGTCTACCATGGAACTTGCTGCACATAACATCTCAAATGGTTGTATATCTGTGAATTTAAAGATCATGTTTCATTCATACGTTCACTTGCATGTGTTTTGCATTACTCATATGGGGTGACACTATTGCATGCTTTAAGCACAGACAATGCTTTAACAGAGCAGAGCTTATGCCAAGGTATGAGGTTTTATTATGCAGCCTTATCTGTGTCTATTCAAAAGTAAGCCCAGTGAGTTCAACTGGAATTATTCCCTGGTAAGGGTGCATAGGAATGTGTCCACCTAGGACCTATCAGTGTTTCTTAAACTTGGGTCTTCGACTGTTGTTGGACTGCAACTCCCATCATCCTTAGCTAACAGGACCAGTGGTCAGAGATGATGGGAGTTGCAATCCAACAACAGCTGGGGACCCAAGTTTGAGAAACACTGATAGGTCTTAAAGTATGTCAACACCAGCCAGTGGCGTAGCATGGGTTGTCAGCACCCGGGGCAAGGCAAGTAATTTGCGCCCCCCTAACCCGTGGATTTGCGCCCCCTAACCCGTGGATTTGCGCCCCTAACCCGTGGATTTGCGCCCCTAACCCTAACCCCCAGATGTTGCGCCCGGTGCGGCCGGCCCCCCCTGCACCCCCCACGCTACGCCACTGACACCAGCCAATGTCTGAGGTGTCTGTCCTAGAGGAGGGGATGTCAGTGTATGTATGTGTGTGTACTTGGGACTTCTGGGGAGATATGGCAGGACTCTGAGCTGGAGTGATGAGGGGAATCAGATGTCAAGCAGAAGAGTCCCAGATATGTTCCTGTGATTGGAGAGATGGGGATGATAAGAAGCTGGTGCTCACTTGTCCATCCCCCACAGGATAGGAGGGAACCTGCCTACAGGGACCAGATTCCAAACAGGGCGTGGCAGAAGGCATTTCGTCAGGTGCAGCTCATCTTGCAAGCTACACCTGTTGAATTCTTCTTTTGCACAACCCTTCACGGTGCAGGAGCACCTGCTTGAACTCCTTTGTAGGGGTGGGATAGGAAGAGTGGTCTGTGACGCGGGGTGGAACCCAGACCCTACAAAGAGAAAGGGTCAGACCCATGGTAGCTACCTGAGGAAGGCGAGGCAAAGCAGCCTGCGCGGAGCCTGCACTTTCCGCAAAGAGCCACCAGGGGGACCAAAACGCTCGGCGCTCTCTTCGCGGGAGGGGGAAGAGACCGCGAGAACAAGACCTTGGTAACCCCCCCTCCGCGTGACGCGTGGAACGCCGGCGCGCCCGATTGCGTCACAACCCGACCTCCCGCCGAGAGGCGGAAACCCGGAAGCGCCGTCTCACCCGGCCTCTCAACCCCGCCCCACGCACGTGACGTTGCACCCGACGGAAGCGCGCCTCACGTTCTCGACGCTGCGGCTCGGGAGGGACTGACTGGGCCTGCTGGCTGGCTGGGCGGCGGCGCGATGAGCGGGTCGGGCGAGCCAGCTGCGGAGGCCCCGGCAGCCACGGGAGCGGGAGTTCGGATCGTGGTGGAATACTGGTGAGAGAGGAAGGAGGCTCGGGAGGTCGTGGCCACGCCCACTTTCCGCCCCGGCAGCCCCGGCCTTAGCGCGCTCCTGGCCACGCCCTCTCTCTTTGAAAGACTCCGCGGTTGACTGCTTGGCCCCGCCCAGCTTCGATTTAGCCACGCCCCTCCCGCGTCGCACTCTTTTCTTTGCGCTTCGCAGCGTTAGATGGTGGCAGCGGGGGGACGGGACGGGACGGGAGCTGAAGTCCAGCAGTGCCGGATTTACGTATAAGCTAAACAAGTTTATAGCTTAGGGCTTCACTTTCCTAGGGGGCCCCGAAAAAATTAAAGGAAAAAAACTGTTTTGATTGTATTTCCGTTCAACAATTACTTTCATAAAATACATATTTTGTTACGTGCAAATGGCTTTAGAAACCTATTAGGTTCGTAAATTACCATATAGCATAAATTCAACACAAAAAAATCGTGACGATTTGTTGTTGACAAAGGACAGCTGGACATATAAAGGCCCCATTCAGTAGCTTAGGGCCTCATCAAACCTAAATCCGGCCCTGCCAGCAACTCCTGGGGAGCCACGGTTGAAGGACTCCGAGCAACCAGAAGGACAAGGGCCTGCCCCGAGGAGTTCCAAAGCGAGTGTTACACCTTTATGTGTCACACACCCCTTCCAAAAAATAAAAATCATAGAATTGGAAGGAACCACGAGGGTCATCTAGTCCAGCTCCCAGCCATGAAGAAGTCTTTTTGCCCAATATGGGGATCCAGCATGCAACCATGAGATTAAGAGTCTTATGCTCTCCTGACGGAGCTATCAACAGGCTGCCATTAGTCAAGGTAAACTTCCTAGCAAACTTGAGGCTGCCCCCTCTTCTTATGGCGTTTCTGAGAGCCGTAGAGAAGGCTTTCTCCTCCCAGACCAGCTCTAGGAAAAACCAAAGGGAGCCTTAAGTCAGGGAGGGCTGATCCATTATGGGGAACAGGAGTACAGCCCCACCAACCTCAGCCAGCCCTTTGTTAACCTGCTACTTGCCTGTCTTCCTGCTTACAAACAGCCCAGGGCTGACACTGCATGTCACCTTCATTGCCCTAAGAATCAATGTTGCCTTTACATAACTTGGCCAGAAGGAAGGCTGGGGGACAAAGCTAGAATGGCTGGGTTCTGGCTGCACTTGGTCTAGTTTCACTGGCAGATCAATGTGTGGAGCCTGGGACGGGGCAGACAGAGTGGACTAAGCTAGCAAGAGTAGGATGACTCATGTAAACCAGTAGAAAACTTAGCCCAGTGCCTGGTGCTTCCAATGATGTCTAGACTGAGGGTGGGGTGACAGGGGGAAGCCAGTGGCAGAATCTTCAAGACAAGCAACAGGTAGCCTCCCCTCTTGGTTTGGGCTCACTGCCTTGGGATTTTACTTTTCCGGAGTTGTTGGGAAGAAGCCCTGAAACTTCAGATCAGACTCCACCGCTGTACTTCATTCAGCACTGTTCTATTACAAAGCCGCACAACCAGGGATCCTGCAGAATGGGGGCCTGGATCAAGCTCTTTGTGCAAGTTTCTGCCTTTTTCAAAGGCCAGTCACATCTGAACAGGTGTTCCACTTCAGCACTGCCTTTAAACAAAAGCAGTCACATACAAATAGCAAATATTTTATCCCTCCCCCACCCCACTCCATTCACAAGTCCTCCTCTCCATTCGTCATTGCCATCTTCAGCTTCCACTTGACACCCTAACCAATTTTTTCTTCCTAGCAAACCTTGTGGCTTTGAGTCTGCCTACCTAGAGCTGGAAAATGCAGTAAAAGAGGAATTTCCCGACGTGGAGATTGAATCGCGGCTTGGAGGGACAGGTATGGTCTCTGTGGAACTTTCCATGCTGACAGTAGCAGCAATGAGTAAGGACCCCATTCATAGTGTGATGAGGGTGAACACATCATTCAGCATTCCTGTTAGGTTAAAATGAGGATTGTGTGGGATGTTAGCCTCATCAGCATGCTCAATAATGCTCTAGAAATGGGTTGGTTCTGTTAGGATCGCTGGGTTCCAGTTGTGGAGGCAGCCATACAGATCTGATGGGATCTGTTTCTTAACCCACCAGTTGAAGATCTGTGCCTTAGAATACAATCAACCTCCCCCCCCCCCCCCCGTGGCTGCACATTAACAAAGGAAGCTCAGTTGCAATGGGCACCAGCAGTAATTCAGATCCCTTTGTCAACCATTGCTAATCTTCTCACTGCGGAACCCCAGGCATCTCAGGAACACAGTCTGAAGCTTCCTAGCCTATGGCCTCCCCTGGGAGTTGGGAGTTTTGTAACCAGAAAGAGAGAATAAGGCAGTGTAAACACTATACCTTTAAAGCACATTTGAAGCACGTTTCCACACTCAAAGAATTCTGGGCACTGTAGTTTAGAGTTAAAATTCCCAGCAACCCTTAACAAAGTACAGTGCCCAGAATTATTTGATGGGAGGAATGGTGCTTCAAATGTGCCTTAAAGGTGTAGTGTGTACGCAGCCCAAATGACAGGAGATGATGTGCCTTCTCTTTTCCCATGTGGATTGGGCTCACTTCCTAGTGTGCCATCTAGCAGAGGTGTAGCTGGGTGGGGTGGGGTGGGCTATCTGGGTTTCTGCCCCGTGTTAAGCCTCCAGAGGGGTGCCATCGAAGCTCCCAGCCTCTGTGTGTGTATGTATGTCTATGCAAATACACGTGGTTTTGTTTTGTTTTGTTTTGTTTTCCCAAACTGGGTCTTTGACCTGGGTGAAAAAGCGCCTAGTTTCGCCTCTGCCATCTTGGACCTTCTTGCTCTTCAAGCCACATGGCTTCTATGGGTTTGGTCTTTCCTTTGTGATATTTTGTCATCTTGATTTATTGCCGAATATCTGGGCAGTGAAATGGTGATGAGCAGTTGGTGTAAAGCTGGAGCTAAGTTTCTCGTGCTTTATTGTCTCTCCCTTTTGTTTGCCCCCCTTACAGGTGCTTTTGAAATAGAAATAAATGGGCAGCTGATCTTCTCCAAGCTTGAAAATGGAGGATTTCCTTATGAGAAAGATGTAAGTCCCTCCCACCCCCTGCAGCAGTTCCAAGTCCATAGTTTGGGGAAGATGCTTCAGCCACTATGGTAACAGCTGCACCGTGCAGTGTTAGAAACTGAAATATGAAAGCTGGGAGCTAAATGGCACCTTAAACCTTGGTTATGGGCACAGCAACGGAATGTCTAGGCACGCTTTTTTATAACAAGAATACAAAACTGAAATTGAATGAACTGCAGCTAAACTGTTATATTCATTTTTCACATGGTCTAGTCCTCATCTGAAGACTGCAAAAAACACAGCCAGACTTCCCCTGCCCGCCCTCCTAGTAGTCTTATGAGTGTTCCTTCTCCAGTCCTCAAAGTGGCTGGAAATGAAGAGGCAGAAAAAGGTCCTTTCGTTCCAGCAATGGCAGTTTTGATGTGAAATCTTAGCTGCAGTACTGCGCCCAGAGCTCAGAAACTGCTTGCGTTAATGAAATTCCCTATCTCAAACCACACCTAGAACAATGGGTGTTTCGAACGCTGACACCGTGGGATTCCCTAGTGTCCAATATGCTGCCAGTTACCCTTTCCCCAAGTGTATTGTATTGTACATGGAGTTTTTTGTACTCCAAAATGCAGGAAAGTTGCATTTCTCCATCCTAATCCAAGTAGTGGCAGCTTCTCCTAACATCTAGAAGATCTGTTACATCTTGAAGATGCTTGTTTTTGTTAAAAGACAGCTGCGCTCTTAATCGGGCTCCCTTGGTCCAAAGATCTGTCACAGTTGTGGAGTATTATAAGTGGCGTTTCAAAATCTTAAAAGGCAGACTGCTCATTAAACTTAAATAGCTTTGTGTGCCGCCAAAAGTTCTGTATTGGTGCCTCTTTGAAATAAGTCACAGCTTAATAAAAATATGCTTTTCTAACATCTAGTTTTTTTAGAAAATGAAGACAGCTTTAATATTTGATTTTTTAAAAAAAGAAATCATCCCCTAAAAGCAAAATAGCCTTGAAAAAGAAAACTAGCATGCTCTTAATTCTAGGCTTCACCATTTAAATAAATAAATTACTTAGGTCCATTAATCTCTTTGAGTCTACTCTGAGTAAAATTTAGTTGGAAACAACCCATAGTTGATTCGTCAGCTGCTAAAGTGTACAGCATTAGTTGCAAAAACTAACTTCCAATTTCTAGAGGTGAGCTTATGGGGAAGGAAGGAGGAGTGTGTGTATGGGTGTTTATGACTCTATGGTTATGTACTGCGGAACAGCTGGCACTTATTTTGAAATCGCCAGGATATTCAGATCCTTTAGCTGCATATGAAGAATTCACACTTCCGGTTTTCTCCCTTCTCTTCTTGCAGCTCATTGAAGCCATCCGCAAGGCTGGCAACGGGGAGCCCCTTGAGAAGATCACCAAGAGCCGACCACCTTGTGTCATCCTTTAAGTCTCTCTTTTCTCTGGCCCAAACCTGCCCGCCCACCCTTAATGCTCGCTCTCCCTGCCTCCACCTCCTACTCTAGTTTAATTACCTTGGTAGGTGGAGAGAGGATGAAACACAGCAAGGTGATTTGGGTTGCTAACACACATGAAGCCTTATAAGAAAGAACCTGAGCCACTTTAAGGAGGTGAGGAGAACAAGGTGCTTGATAAATTAATTTGGGCAGA
Source organism: Podarcis bocagei (assembly GCF_964188305.1). Taxonomy (NCBI): domain Eukaryota; kingdom Metazoa; phylum Chordata; class Lepidosauria; order Squamata; family Lacertidae; genus Podarcis; species Podarcis bocagei. The sequence goes on from NC_138138.1 coordinate 28,062,422, forward strand.
TCAGCCTTCCTGCTTGGGGAGCCTCTCCTGTTTTTAAAAAGACCAGAATGGATTTTGTCTTATTGTGACTGCTGCATTTCTGTCCTTATGTGTAACTGATAAGGATGAAGCCCTCCCCCATCTCCTTTCAGAATTGGGTCATCTCTTCTGACCTTTAGTGGTTCATCCTGGGCCATCAGCTATCTTCCTCCTCCCAGGTCCCCATAACCCCCTCTAACTGTGAGCCAGGATGAGCTAGTATCTCGTCCTGCCCTCATTGAAATCCTATCTTATCCAGTCTGGATAGGGTTCATACTGTTGCAGCAAGCTCTGAAGGACCCTCAGACACCTTCAAACTATAGTCTTGGGGACCAGTGTAGAAAGCTGCTCACTGTTCGCACAATATGTGGGAGAATTTCCACAACACTTCTGCAATTGTCCCCTTCTCTGTCTTGCACCACCGCCCAAGTGTGGGCTTGAAAGTGGAGGCTTGGCTTAGCTTGAAGCATTCATCTTTTGGTGTTAAGGTCTACCTGGTTGGCCAGTACAGTGGTGATGCAGAGCTTGTTCAAGTCCCACCCATGATCCATAGCAACCTGTACAACAGAGATTTGGGGCTTCTTTTATTACAGCAGCTATAAGGGCAGGGCAGGCACCTGCAGTGGAACAGATCTCAAGCCAGACCAGATCTTTGTACAAAGGAGAAAATAGAGCCCATGACTTTTACAAGATCTGCCATCACTTGAGTCTACCTACCTGCCAGTTGCTTTGGCCTTTTTTCTCTTTTTGAAGGCTAGCATGAAACTCAGCATAGTTCAGAACAGGCTAGTGATACAGTGAGAACTTGCTTCTTCAAAGCTGTTTAGTCAATAGTTATAATTCTCTCTGCAGAACTGCAAGAACTTTTTTTGAAAAAAAACCCACAACTAAACCATATATTCTCAAGCATTATCCAGCTATACAAGGAAGCATTTTCAAGATCTGTTGATTTCAGGATTGAAATACTTGCTTAATTCTCCTGCTGCAAACCCGTGGGACTTGAGATGTTTAATTCTGGTTAGATTGCTCATATGAATGCACACATGCCTTTTTTTGAAAGACAAAACCCTGATCTCTTGCAGTTACCATGCTTAGACCTGCATCTCCAGAATGTATATGATGGCCTGATTATGCTGTTAAGTTTCCCTGCCAGTGCGATATAGCAGCCAATGAAACAGAACAGGGGTGGGAAAGGTCTGGCATAATAGGCCACACATCTTGCTTTGCTAGGTGTGAAAGAGCTGCTGTGTAGTTATTGTCATGAATATCCATCTCATCTAGCTCAAATCTGAAATTCCACTTTCATGCCTCCACCCTGTTCCTAGGCTCTTGGGTTTTGTCACCCCGTTTTCACTTTTCTAATCTGTCAATTGGTGACTTTGGCACATCTGCCACAGTTGAAGTGCAAAGTGACACATAAGTGCTGCTGCTAAGAAGGGGGAGATCGGAGAATGCCAGTCATGCCTCCCACCACCTCCTGTTGTCTAGTTTACGTGCTGCAAACGTCGATGAATTTATGTTTGGTCCAATTTATATAAAGCAAAAAAGTTAAATGCTTGGGGTAAATTGTCTCCTTTTGTGTGTATGGAAGTTGTTCACTTTCTGTGCATGCTGTAAAGAGAATTAAGGGGCAGATGGGGCTCATCAGCCTGGAAAGGTAGCCCATCTAGGAGAAGGAAAACCCTGGTCCTAAACCTCTGCCACCTTGAGGGACATCTTTGGAAGAAGAAAAGGCTAAGGAGTAAACCCTACACTAATCCAGTGTGGAGTCCCTAAGACGGCTAGATGGTGCCTTGTGTCTCCTTCCAGCAACTCCTGCAGCCAATTTGGTGCCAAACATTGCCCTGCTTTCCTTTGAATCACATCAGTGACATATTCGGGTGGGCATGTTGTGTCTTGTTGTCTGGGCATCCTATACACACTGCCCAGGTTTGCACTCCAGGGAAGTCACCTCAGTGCTGCTAACACAGTGGTGTGACTTCGGCCTTGGAGGCGCACTCCAGGCAAGGCAGATACGCATAGTGTCTTCTTTGTTGTTTAGTTGTGTCCGACTCTTCGTGACCCCATGGACCAGAACACGTTCTGGGCAAAATTGCCGGTGTTTTCGGACTAGCACAAAATTGCCAGTTCTCACACTTTGACCCAAAGTTTTAGGATGTTAGCCAAGGAGTTATTTGAGGGTGAGAAGTCAAGGGGGCAAGCTATTCTCAAAGGTCTGGCTCTCCTCTTCCGATGGTTAAGCCCCCCGTTTCTAGCATTTTCTTCTGCGTAGGATAGTAAGGCATACACCAAATTTTTATGCCTGCAAGAGACTTGGGGGCATTTTAAAAGTGGAAACATTAGCTGAAGCCTTGAGACCTGGCAACCTTTTGCTGGGAATGACTTACAGCTGTGCAGTATACGTACTAGCAAACATGCTGACGCTCTTCTGTTCTGAGATTTTCCCAAAAGAACAAACTGTTCAGAGACTTACAGGGAAAAAGCAGCAGCACTGATAGGAACACATAAATTTAGGAATTCCAACATGTCCTGGGCTCAGCTGCCCTTGCTTTGGGGTTAAAGAGCCTAGAACAGAAAGCAAGCATGCGGTTTCTAAACTTTGACATGGGAGTGATCACTGCTGAATGGTCTGGTGTTTGCCTTTGTAACTGATGGCCAGTCAGCTCACAATTTTGTCTGTTGCTGACCACTGCTCTATGGTATCCAGTTCTGTATATACACTTCTAAAAATACAGTCTTTAAAAACAAACTCTGATCTACCCAGTCCTTACGTACAAGGGGAAAGGCTTTGACTCCGGAAGGCACAATCTTTTTGAGACTGAGATACTCTTCTTTTACATATTATATGAATTTTTTTTTTTTGATTTTTTTCCCCACTGAACTGTTGGAAAGAAAAATCAATGGATGGCAAAAGGCAGTGGGGATTTTGGACCACAAAAAGTAGTCTTCGGAGTAAACCTTGAAAGCACATTTCAATATTGTGCATACATTGATTCGAAGACAACCTTCTAGGAATTTAGAACTTTCTGGCAAGGAACAAAGTGGTACAGGGCACTGGGTCTGAACCAAACCCCGAGGCAGAAAATTTGAAGTGGGTGGGAGGTTGTGTCTTTCACATTGTGCTGAACTATAACTCCCATCTTCCCTGACTGTTGGTCATGAAGGCTGAAGGACCACAGGTTCCTCACTCCTAATGTAAATGAAACCGATGTTCTCTTCCACAATACCTATTTATTTCAATATCTTGGGCTTCTACAAGAACCTCCCTTCAGACTGAACCTGTGATGGATCAGGTCTGTCTCTGCCCCTTAGTGGTACCAAAATGCCACCAGAGACTGCAGCCTCACATTGGTGTATAAAAGGCCTGCCTCCAGGTCTGTGTTTCCCAACCTTGGGTCTTCAGGTGTTTTCAGACTACAACTCCCATCATCCCTAGTTATAGCAAGACCAGTGGTCAGGAATGATGGGAATTGTAGTCTGAAAACAGCTGGAGACCCAAGGTTGGGAAACACTGCTCTAGAGGAAGCCAATAACCTTAGGTTACCCCAATCAGGCCCACATCCTGGATTCAGCAGAATGCAATTTACCTCACTTAGGGGAGCTGAAATCCAACCATAAAATGCCCCCCAAACCCCCTGTATACCAAATTCACAAACTCCAATAATTACTCAAGACAAATAGTGTAGAAAATGAAAACCATTGTACAGTACAATTCTCAGATATACAAATACTTATGACACAACTGATTCTTCTAAAAGTCACCCACAGCAGAATACCTTCAATGTACCCACAAGCTGGAAAACACAGGTTTCAGAGAGAGAGATTGAACAGGGCAAGGGGTTGGGGCGGAACAAACTTTAGAAATGGCACAAGTCATTTTCCCACATTCTCCCACACCACAAACAAAGTCTAAACGTGTTTCTTCAGTTGATGCTAATAGTAGCTCCCCTCATCTTTGGCATGCAAGGAGGGGCAGCTCCAGAGGGCTTCTTCCTCAGGCAGTTTGCCCTGACTGAGACGGCTCCCTGGTTTCTTTGCAAAATTCATACTTCCACGTCCCTTGTGCTGTTAATTCCCCCCCCCCCCCAAATTCTGCTCCCCGAGGAAGGATGGGGACTGACTGGCTGTAGGTACAGCAAACATTCCACATTGTTTTAGACAATAATTGAGTCCACCATCTTGACAAGACAGAAATGGAGGCAACGGAATAGGGAGCATTGGGCCCAAGCTTAGTGCCACTATAACCTAGTGCTGTCCGGATAATTTGGACTGTGACTCTCATCAGCCAAGCTCAACATGTAAGGAGACTGAGGAACACACCATTGTTCCTCCCATTGAGCTGGCCCAAGAAACTTTAGTAGGGGAAGCAGGAAATCCAAATAGCCTCTACAACACAGACATTATGCCTCTGAATACCAGTTTAATGGAAACCACAAGTGGGGAGTGTTGTTGCACTCATGTCCAGATTTGTGTGTTTCTCCCAAGTTGGCCCCTGTGAGAACAGGATGCTGGAGTAGTTGGGCCACTGGCCTGATCCAGCAGACACTTCTTATGTTCTTACCACATACTATCAATGTGTGCATGTGTCTTTGTTGAACATCCCCAGAGATGTTTCGCTGTACAAGGCTTAACTGAAAGCCCATCTGCTGCAATGAGGTTTGTACAGGAGAACTTCCCAGTGAATTATGCCCCCATGAGTTGGATTTATCATCTCAATTTCTGCCGCCCTTAATGGCACCTGGAGCCAGACATTGAAGCAGCCGCTGTCACCTGTTTATTGGTAGGGCTGCCTCTATACCAGAAAGAGGCAGGGCACAGAAAACCAGTGAGGACCACAAAAAAGGTTGATTGGTGCACTAGATCAAAGGCCAGTGGTAGCTTTTCTCACCACTCTTCATGAGAAGCCCTCTGTTGCATTTTCTTCTACATCCCAGCAGTCTTTGGCTGGCTGAGGTTAAAAGGACCATCCTGTCCTAGTTGCTTTCGGACACCCTCCCAAAGTAATGAGCGATTGGTACGTGGCGAGATTCCAAAACCAAGGAACATTCAACAGAATTCTCCAGGCTAGGTATCCAAAAATCAACATAACTGCAGGGGGGAGTGAGGAATGACAACAAAACATTTCCAAGAGCTGGGGGCAAAGTGCAGTTTGAAAGATAAAAAAGTACAGTCCTCACAGATTAATTCGCTGAGTACCATTGCCCTGCTTTAGGGCTTTCTGCATTGTTTCTCAGTCTGTATAAATTACAGGAACGGAGCAATTTTGCACCATTTCTCCCATTTTGCATAGTTATTCTGCATTTCTGATTGTCATGGACAGGAGGAGGAGCTGAGCGGAGTCCATCTCCCATCTCTGGAAACCTTAATTTAGACTCCTCTCGGGCTTCTGAGATTTCAGCAGGCATTGCCCACAGACTTTCAAGCACATATTAGAAGAAGAAGAAGAAGAAGAAGAGTTTGGATTTGATATCCCGCCTTTCACTCCCTTTAAGGAGTCTCAAAGCGGCTAACATTCTCCTTTCCCTTCCTCCCCCACAACAAACACTCTGTGAGGTGAGTGGGGCTGAGAGACTTCAAAGAAGTGTGACTGGCCCAAGGTCACCCAGCAGCTGCATGTGGAGGAGCGGAGACGCGAACCCGGTTCCCCAGATTACGTGTCTATCGCTCTTAACCCATATGGTTCTCGGGAAGCTAAATGGCTGCACCCATAGCTACACACTGCGGGTTTCCAGCTCTCCAATGTAAGAGGAGGCATGCACCCAGCCCCACCCAGTGGTGTGAGGAACCTTTGGCCCACCAGACGTTGCTGAACAGCAACTCCTAGCAGCCCTAGCCGGCCCACCCAAGAGGCAAGGTGAGGCAACTGCCTCAGGTGGCAGATCCCAATATCAATCTTTACTCCCCTCGCCCTTGTTCCTGATGTAAATCTTCATTGATCCCTTCTTCCATGGTGGGGAGGGGAGTGAGCCATTTTGTGGTTCGTCTTAGGTGCCAAAATATCTTGGGCCAGCACTGTCTAGCAGGCCTGGCCAATGGTCAGGGATGATGGGAGTTGTCGTTCAGCAATTTCTGGAGGGCCACAGGTTCCCCTACACGTTACATATTGGTTCTATGGGGCGATTTAACCTCTCTCCTCTGAAACAACATGCCAACTTAGCTTCTCTTTTTCCCTTTTCACCCACTGCCTCAGAACAGGAAGCCACAACAACCACCAGGGCATAAAATGTGGCCTATACAAAAAGAGAGTTCAAAACATGGTGTTATTTCTGAGGAGGAGGGAAGCACTCCAAAATTATTCTCTCTCTTAATTAAGATGTTCAACTGTTCTCAGTTTGCCAAGCTGTCCAAGCCAAGAAATGAAGTTGGTTTGAGTTCCTCACCTGCTTCTTCTGGAATCTTCTTGAGAGGGCAAAGGGGTGGGAAGGAGGCTCTCGCCACTAGGCAACATTGTTTTCTTCTTCCTCCCCAGACCCACAATTCCACCCCCCCCCCAGTTTACTCTGTTGTAAGGACGCAGGTGCCCCTGGCCCCGATCCAAAGGTCAAGGAAGCACATTCCCTTTTTACCACTGTCATTAAATGACCAATAACAGAAAACACACCACCGTTTTTATGCGACACCCATGCGTTGCCCTCATTTTTTACAACACACGATCTCATGGTTCTCCCCTCCCCACCTCATGTCAGTACCCTTAAGTTTGTTTTTTGAAAAATGTACCTTTAAAAAAAAAGTAGCATTCCACCTCTTAGTTCTTTAGCCCAGTCAGTGGTCTGACCCTCTTTGTCTCGTATTCGAAGGGAGAGGAGGAGGGGGCAGAAGAGCAGCCCCTTTTTCCTGTATGTCAGGCACGTCCAACTCCTAAGAGACTGCGATCTACTCCCAGTATAAAAAAACTGGCAGTGATCTACCCATTGTCATTGCCAAGAGTTGTTGAGCTTTTTGTGGAGAGGATTGCCCACGGTTTTTGAGCTTTTTTTGGGGGGGAGGATGCACCAGAGTTGTTGAGCTTTAGGGGGGATCGATCAGGAGCACCCCGGCGATCGTCCTGTTTTACATTCCTGCTGTATGTCAAATGACAGTTGGCCTGGGTTGCCCAAACTGCATGACAGGAGATTGTCACAAACAAAGTGCTTTCGCCCAACTGCCAGGACAAGAAGGAGCGGCCTACTAGGCCTCAAGAGGGCTGTGCTAAGGCCTTAGTGAATCCCGCTCATCTTGCATGCATTAATAGTTCGTTCATTTGTGTCCTGAGCTGCCTAAATATCAAAAATAGGATTCAGTGGTGACAGGGGTCCTCACGCAAAGTCCTTGGGGCGAGAAACCGACTCGGCTAGGCCTAGGTACTCCAGGTTCTCCGCCGTCGGCGTAGTGGCAAAGCTGTTGGTGGCAGGAGTGGCAGAGCCGGCAAAGAATTCTGCTGGGTTGCTCTTGGGAGTCTCCTGGTTCCAGTAATATAGATTGTCAAAGGCCTGAGGCAAAGGGCCGGCCAGAGGGAGGTTGCAGGGTGTCAGGTACTCTGGGTTTTCCACCACGTTGCTGAAGCTGCTGCTGTTATGGAAGGCGTTCTTTGGTTCCTTGATGAGCCCGTTCTTGCCCAAGTGACCCTTTGGCTTTTCTAGGGTGGATCCTGGAGGTCGAAGGCCTTTGCTGGATGGAAGGCTGTTTTCTGGCTGGTTCACATACTCTGCAGAGATAAGAAAAATGCAAAACAAATGGCCGAAACCAGGACGCAGTGACTTCCACCAACCTTCCACCCAAACTAACAGCAAACATGGCTTTTCGAGTCCTCAAATAAGACGCCACACTTGCTACTGGCAATCCACAGCCACAGGGGCTGGAAGCTTGTTTTTGAAACAAAACAAAACCACACCAAAACACTTTTCAAGATTCCCCAATTGAAATTTTTGCAAGTACATACATAATGAACAAGGCACATACCTGGAACCATACTGCAGGACACAGGTGAATTGTAGTTCTTAGCTTCTGGGCTCTCGTTTTCATTAATCGAGGCACCAGTGGGATCTTCGCAGTAGCGCTGCAGAGTGCTTCCTGTATAGTCCCCTTCGAGCAAGTCAGGGATGACAGCTCCTGGCTCTTCCAAGAGAGGCGGGCCCAAATAGGGGTACTGAGCTGCTTGCTCGGGTTCATCCTCATCCATTGGAGTCTCTGTGGTACTCTGGAAAGTGGAAAAAGCAGGTGTGCGCTTCAGCATTGCCTATGAACCACACATGCCAAGGAGAAACCTGATGGCCGAGGGTAAGTGTAAGCTGAGAGTTCAGGCTTAGGGACCATTTTGCAGCCCTGGCCAGCAGGGAAGGAGATTTGAGATTCTGGGGATGGGGTGGCTAATCTTTCTTGGCTGAACTGCCACACTCAGGGTTCACAAGCCCTCTGATTTTGCCCCCCCCCCAAAAAAAAAGCTAGGTGGTCTTGCTGGGCGGTATAAGGTAAAAGGTAAAGGACCCCTGGATGGTTAAGTCCAGTCAAAGGCGAAGATGGGGTTGCAGTGCTCATCTCACTTTCAGGTGAAGGGAGCCGGTGTTTGTCCACAGACAGCTTTCCGGGTCATGTGGCCAGCATGACTAAACTGTTTCTGGCACAACGGAACACTGTGACGGAAACCAGAGCGCACAAAACCGTCGTTTACCTTCCCGCCAGAGCGGTACCTATTTATCTACTTGCACTTTGATGTGCTTTCAAACTGCTAGGTTGGCAGATGCGGGGACAGAGAAACAGGAGCTCACCCCGTCACGGGGATTCGAACCGCCAACCTTCTGATCGGCAAACCCAAGAGGCTCAGTGGTTTAGACCACAGCACCACCCACTGTGTATACAGCCTGTAGGCTATGGGCTGGTCACCACCTCTCTTTTGCAAACGTAATGAAATATTCCATACATGAGTTTCCAGCACATGCGCTTTACAGGAGAGAAGGGCATGCCCACTGGGAAGTCCAGCCTGAGCAGGATACAAACTGGCTTTGTCTATTATCACCATAAACTGATAATAGCCACATGCTTACCCTGGTTGAGGGGATCCTAGAGCGATAGTCTGCAGATGCCTCACCATTGAAAAAGCCCTGGTGGGGTACCAAGTACTCTTCGGCATCCACCAGATCTTGCATGTCTTCTTCCTCTAGCAAAGTGCGGTAGAAAGTGCTGTCTATGGGGCTGGCAAGACCCATTTTATCATCGTTCTGCCAAGGAGGAACAACCAGAGATATTAATGTGCATGCATGTTCTAATAGACAGCAATAAGTATTTGTGGCTTTGAGAATTCCACGGCTCCTGCAGTAGGAGTGGGCTTAGGGTTCATCAAAGTAGTCCATATAGCATCTTCTCCATAATTCTTACAACAACCTTGTACAGTAGGTTAGTGGACACCTCAGTCAGTAAAGCATGACACTCTTAATTGTCGGGGTTGGGGATTCAAGCCCCACAATTGGCAAAAGATCCCAGCATTGCAGGAGGTTGGACCAGATGATCCTCATAGTCCCTTTCAACTCTACAATTCCATCATTCTAACTCTAGAGGACTCAAACAAGTGAGCCACACCATATGCTACAAGGGGGCAAAGAACGCCATACATAAACAGCCATTTGTTAAGCTGGCTTGGGAGTAAAGTTCCCTCCCCCAGATCAATCTGATCCCAGGCATGAAAGAGACTCTAATTCACCCAGGCCAGGTTAAAACAGGAGTCAGACAGTATGTGTTCAGAACCCTCAAAATGACTGTAGCAGCAGCAGCTATCAGGCTCAGCAATCACAGACACCATCAACTGACCCCTGCCCCACCACACACATACAAACAAGCCACATTGCAACCAACTGAACACAACCAACCAAGTTCTGGACCCCCTAACCCAGGCATCCCCAAACTCAGCCCTCCAGATGTTTTGGGACTACAATTCCCATCATCCCTGACCACTGGTCCTGTTAGCTAGGGATGATGGGAGTTGTAGTCCCAAAACATTTGGAGGGCCGAGTTTGGGGATGCCTGCCCTAACCCCGTGTGTGTGTGTGTGTGGTGTGTGTGTGCGCGTGCATGTGCGTGTGTACACACAAAGGATCTATCACTAGGCAATAGAATCAAATAACAACACCACTCCCATTTTTCTCCCTCCCTCTTCCCCCCATTGAACTTTTCTCTGCTTATTTGTCCATTTTGTAACACAAGAAAATCTTTCATAAAAGCTAATTTAACACAGTGGAGAAAAATCCCCTTTGAAGACAGCCTAGGTCTTGGCAGGATGAAAGAGGCTTTCCCTGCCACCACTCCTGGCTCACCTGGATGACCACGAAACGCTGCGGATCCCTGGCCATCCGCGTGAATTCAGTGACCAGTTCTCGGAACTTGGGCCTGCATTCTGAGTCGATCATCCAACCTGTGTGGCAAGCACAGTCAGCACTTAGAATGAATTAGTTCGGTTTAATCAAGTTCACTGAATTACTTAAAAATTACCTAAGCTATCCCTGAAGGTAGCTCCCATAATTGACAGGTAAACTGAATGTGCATTAAGTTCATTTGGGGCTAGCACTCTGAATGATTTCTAGTTCATCTTCATTATCTTATATGTGTACTTTTCTTTACTCTTTGGACGCTTTGGGCCTTTAAGATTAAACACCACAATTGTTGGGGGAAATAAATTAAACCATTCACATTTGACTTGTGTGTTTGGGTATTTTCTTAAGTGTATTTTATACTTCGGCACAGAAGCTTGTAATATTATGAATGCTGAAAAACAAACATGCCAAGGATCCATTGGGTGAAGTTGAATTGAACTGGCTACTGAAGACGAACCGAACTAGTTCATTTTGTCACGGGACAAAGGGGAACTGGAACCAGCTCCTTTGTGAAATGAACTTTTAAGTTCAATACAAACGTTTAGCCAAAAGGTTCAAACTCCAGAAAATACAAGTTCAAAGATGCAGAACTTCTTAGGAGGCACCATCAAGATCCTCCAAGAAAAAGGTATAGCTCAACTTGCTGGCATTCCACTTTCCTTTAAGGCAACGGTTCTCAACCTGTGGGTCCCCAGATGCTGTTGGGCTACAAATCCCATCATCCCTGAGCTCTGCCCTTGCTAGCTAGGGGTAATGGGAGTTATAGTTCAACAACATCTGGGGACCCACAGGTTGAGAAGGGCTGCTTTAAGGGCTATGGGGTGCCAACGACAACAAAGGCTACAGTAACCAAGGGCCTTGCCCCCCCTTGCCCCTATATTTCATTGCAACCCTTTTTCCTTTCATGCAAGACCTCTAGCTTCTTACATTTCACCATGATCATGTAGACATCAATGGTGCAGATGGGAGGCTGTGGTAACCTCTCTCCTTTCTCCAGCAGGTCAGGGATCTCTCGGGCGGGGATTCCATCATACGGCTTGGCTCCAAAAGTCATCAGCTCCCACACAGTCACACCTGGAGAGACAGGCAAGGGGGTCCCGTCAAGCGCCAGCCGGCATCTCGCCGCAGGAACGAACAGGAGGGTCCCCACGAGCCCCCACTTACCATAGCTCCACACGTCGCTTTGGTGTGTGAAACGCCTGCGCAAGATGGACTCCAGGGCCATCCATTTGATAGGTACCTGGGCAAGGCAAATGGCACAAAGTTGACCACTGTGGCATCAAACCATCCCGCTTGTGGGCTGGTTCCAAGCAGCAGCTGTGTGTGTGTGGGGGGGGCAGGAGAACAGGCTTATGGGCCTAGTTCTTAGGGAGCTAGTCAATCCGCGCCTGGGCCGTACCACCACAAGAGGGCAAGCCTAGGCACACAGGATGGAATCCTCCTTCACAGAGAACATGCTCCCTGTACAGTGGTACCTCAGGTTAAGTACTTAATTCATTCCGGAAGTCCGTACTTAACCTGAAACTGTTCTTAACCTGAAGCACCACTTTAGCTAATGGGGCCTCCTGCTGCCGCCGCACCGCCGGAGCACGATTTCTGTTCTCATCCTGAAGCAAAGTTCTTAACCTGAAGCACTATTTCTGGGTTAGCAGAGCCGGTAACCTGAAGTGTATGTAACCTGAAGCATATGTAACCCAAGGTACCACTGTATATAGAAAGCAAGCATGCCAAGCTAAGAGGTAGGCCACAGACCTTTTCTCCAAGAGGCTTATTTTCTAGAGAGAGGGAGAACTGTTTTGCCTTCAGACTCATTCGATCACGTGGGCCCTCACATGCACTTCGAAGTGTTGCAGCTCAGACACAGGCTCACTACCTCTGCTGTTGTGTATAAGAACCAGGTCTGATACAGTACAGTGGTACAGCTTCTGCTTTACATGCAAAACCTTAAGCACTGCCACCTCCAAGCAGGACTGGGCGAGACCGCCCTGAAAACCGCGAGAGTCATTGCCTGTCCATGTAGACTGGGGTTAGCCAACATGGTACCCCCTCTCATTTTCCTACTCATATTGAAATACTGCTCCTCAATGAGGCCAAACTTAGATTCACAAAATGTTTAGTGGTATGCATACCCCCCAGAAAAAAAGCACTATCAGGTCCCATCAGCTCCAACCAGCAAGAGATGTTGAGTCTTTGTCCAACATCATCTGGAGGGTGACACATTGGTTACCTCTGGTGTAAACAATACCAAGCTACATGGGCCAACTGTCTTGAGTTGGTATAAGGCACTTTCCCATTTACTGCCTAGTGGTTAGAGTGCTGGGAGACCAGGGTGCAAATCCTCACTCATCCATCCAGCTCACTGGGTGCCCTTAGGCCAGTCGCTCACTCTCTGCCTGACCTACCTCACAGGGTTGTTGTGAGGATAAAAATGGGCAGAAGGAGAGAACCACATACGCCACCTTGAACTCCTTGGAGGAAAGGTGGGATAGGTAAAGGGACCCCTGACCATTAGGTCCAGTCGTGACCGACTCTGGGGTTGCGGTGCTTATCTCGCTTTATTGGCCGGGGGGTGGGGTGTACAGCTTCCGGGTCATGTGGCCAGCATGACTAAGCCGCTTCTGGCGAACCAGAGCAGCGCACAGAAATGCCGTTTACCTTCCCGCCGAAGCGGTACCTATTTATCTACTTGCACTTTGACGTGCTTTCGAACTGCTAGGTTGGCAGGAGCAGGGACCGAGCAACAGGAGCTCACCCCGTCGTGGGGATTCGAACCGCCGACCTTCTGATCGGCAAGTCCTAGGGTCTGTGGTTTAACCCACAGCGCCACCCGCGTCAAAAGGTGGGATAGAATTGTAATAAATAAATTTGCCCGGAGGAGACAAAACCAAGTGTCAGTGCACTTCTCCTACTACTCAAATGATATGCAAATGCACCCATCTCTAAACAATTCTGATCAACCTTTAGGGTGCTACTCAGTCTTAAAGGGAGGTGCACCCTGGACTTGCTCCATAATTGTGTTCTCTGACCAACCTTCCCTCCGTCGGCATGATATTCTGTCTCATCGATGTCCAGCAGCCGAGCCAAACCAAAATCTGTGATCTTCACGTGGTTTGGGCTCTTCACCAGGACGTTCCGGGCAGCTAAGTCCCGGTGGACCAGACGGACATCCTCCAGGTAGTTCATACCCTGAGAGAGAAGGAAGAAATGCTGGTAACTATCCCCTTAAAGTGGAGCCAAGGGGAACTGTTTCTAGAGCTCTTAAAAACACATAGGTGCAATAACAGATGCCACGCACCCTCAGTCTCAACTGCAGAAGTGGAGAAAATAATTAACATTAATTTCTAATTTCTGTGGCATCAATACAAACTTGCTAAACTTGCTTGGAGAAGGGAAAGGGGGTTCTTGCAGTGCTCTCCTACCCTCCATGCCTGACTCAACTGGTTTATTCCTTTTCAGCAGCTTACAAAACAAAAAATATGCTTGAAAATACGAAGATGCTTTATACTAAACCAGGCAACCGTTCCCTGTAGCTCAGTACTATCCGAAAACAGCTTTCTAATGTCTCAGACAGAAGTTATACTGTACTCAGTCCTGCTGTCATTCCTCTAACTCACGGGTGTCAAACACAAGGCCCGCGGGCCGAATCCAGCCCGCCAGACCTCATCATGTGGCCCGTGTAGCTGCCAGCCCGCTTCCCCCTGCGAGGCGGCGCGCTGTGGGCGGGGATGGGGGGCTGGAAGGCGGACGGATGGGGGGCTGGAAGGCGGACGGTGGAGAAAGCGAAGGCGCTCCCTTCCCGCGCCGTTACTCGGCCGGCCTGAGAGAAAATTTCTGAGGTGGCGGCGGCCTTCGTCCAGGGTCGGGGGGCCATAGCGGGACTTTGCCCTCCCGGCGGCCTGGAGCATCTGGAGCTGGGGCGGCTGTGGGACCTGCCGGGCAGCGGCGGCGGAATCGCCGCCACTTCTTCTCCTTCTCCTCCTCCTTCGTCTTGCTCGCCGTTGCCGCCGCTCTCGTCTTGCTCGAGGCAGGCCTGGAGCCGGGACAACCCGGGCTTCGAGCCCGAGGAGGATGCGGGCGAAGCGGCCAGGGCAGCTGGCGGGAGCGTGGCGGCGGGGGCCATGCTGCAGATGGGCGTGGTGGAGTGGGGTGCCTTCGCCCTCAGAGCCCGACGCCCGGGAGGGCCTGCCGAGAGCGGGAGGCAGCAGAGGTGCAGGCGGCGCGGCGAAAAGGAGGAAGGTGGGGGGGGGGAGGCAGGCCAGCGGCCTTGCTCCGCCGGAGGCGCCCCGCCGCTGCCGCCGCGTTTCCCTCACGAGGAGACGGGCAAGGAGGTCGCTGAGCAGCCGCCGCCGCCTCGCCTGGGCCAAAGGGATGGCGCACCGCCTGCGAGGTGAGTCACCGCCCGGCCGGGCCCTTCTGTCGCTCTTCCCGGCTCGCATCTCTCCTGTTTCACCTTATTACTCGCGAGTCTTCTGCTCTGAAGACAGATGCAAGTAATCCGTTCAGCTCCTCTGCAACCTCCTTTCCCACCTTTAGCACACTTTTGATTCCCTTGTTGGCCAAAGGCTCTACCACAGACATGTCCAAAGTCCATTTCGGGGGCCTAATCCGGCCCCTTCGGCAGTTTATGGGGTAAAATCCTCAAAAAACCCCTCAACAACTTCAACCCTAAAAAAAAAAGCTTAACAATTTCAATCCTAAAAAAAGCGCAACAACTTTGGTTGGCCCTCACGGCCCTTCACTTCATCAAATCTGGCCCTCCTTGAAAAATGTTTGGGCACCCCTGCTCTAACTGGAGATATCAGGGATTGAAGCAGGGGTCTTTTGCAAGCACAGCACACATTCAACCATTAAGTTATGTTGGATTATACACTTCACATCTCTACAAATGTCAGTGCTTTGGGAGTGGCAGTGGGGGTATGTGTGGATGGATTTGCAGGCAATAAGCCTAAATATAAGTGGTTTGCTAAAAGCTGGGATCAGGGCTAGGAACTTGCTGCAAATTTAAAACGCAAGAGAGAGACTAGATGCACATATTCTGTGTTTCCTCCCAAGTGCACTCGATTCAGCGAGGCACTTGTATTTGTGAAGGAGGAAGAATTTCAGCAAGTTACATCACCCAATCTTCCATTTTAATACCACAGGGTGGTGGGACAAGTGTCACCTGCTGAAGTCCTCCCTTTGGGGTGGTTCATATAAGCACAGGAAAGCCTGTTCTGTAATGAGCCCATCAACATCACCAGCCACGATCCCTCACAATGCAGCTCTCTTCAGTTACTACCTCCGTCGTGACCCTATTTTCTTTGATTGTCGGTTTGTGATTCTACAACCCCCACCTTTAAAGAGGAGAAAGCTGGGGGAGGATAAAGCAAAGAAAACTGAACGTGGGCAAAGAGAGGAGATGGGTCCTGAAAGGGGCAGAATACAACTGGCTATGCAAAGTCGCATGCCAGACGGACAATCACCATGAAGCCCCGCCCCCTGCACTGAAGCTCCGCCTACCTTTGCTATCTGCACACACCAATTGAGGAGGTCCTGGGATCCAATGCGGTCCTTGTTCTCCCTCACGTAGTCCAGCAGGCAGCCGTAGGGCATGAGCTGAGTAACCAGCTGCACCGTGGAGGTGAGGCAGATTCCCAGCAGCCGCGATACGTAAGGGCTGCCCACCCCAGCCATGACATAAGCCTCCTGGGGAGGAAAGGTGGGTGTTAGAGGTCTCCTTTCAGAAGAGAAACAGTGATGGAGGATCAGGAAGAAGAACTCGCACAGGCCAGACTTCAAGGGGAGATTTCTATCCTTCTGGGGGTGAGGGAGCAGTGTGAGTTTGCTAACCCAGGTTAGAGGGAAGACATCCAGGAGGGGTTGTCAATCCACTCCCACTAGACCCCAGGAATTGCTGAATTCAGCCACGGCAAACAAAACACGGGTGACAACAACAGGGAACCCAGATGCTGTGTAAGTTGCTTGTAACTCTGGCCAACAAAAAGTGTTTATAGACTGTTTTGAGTCTGTGGCATTCCCAGGATAATGAGAATTGGTGGAGGGCACGTTGCACCCAGTAAGAGCAGAAAAGATCCGTGAGGAAGCACAGCAAATAGAGAAACCGCAACATATTTGGCTCGGCTTTGAGAAGATGCTGAGAGGAGATGTGCTTATGTGTCCTGCGTGACAATTAAGTCAACTGGAGGGATTTCGGTGACATTTTAACCCAGGGAAATCCTGAGCATATAGGAAGGGTGGAGTTATTTTATTAGAGGTCTATTTCTCAGCTCCAAACTGACATAAAGGTCTGGCTGCACTGCTTTAAAGAAGAGACCCACAATTTTTGCTTTCAAGCCTTATTCACCATCATCTTACTGCCCCACCCCTCCTACACCATTTTTGACAGTATCTCTCTATTGCAGGGTTGGCAAAGGTGGTCCCTCCAGTTGTTGTTTTGATTCCAGGTCCCATCATCCCTGACCCTTTGGCCATGCTGGCTGGGGCTGATGGGAGTTGCAGTCCAACAACATCTGGAGGACCACAAGTTCCCCATCCTTGTTCTGGACAATAAGCCCCATGGATTCCACACTGGCATCTGGCACACGGAGACAATATCAGGGGTAGTATGTGATCTTCATACAGCAGGAGTGAAGAATCTGTGGCCCTCCAGATGCTTTTGAACTACAACTTTGGAAGGTGCTGCATATTCTCCTCCTCTGTTTCTCCTGGTTTTGCTTTGCTCTGCTGGGATCTTTTGAACCTGTTGACCCAATGCAGTGAACTGGTAGCTATCAATTTATCTTCAACTTGATGCTCATGTGCTATGCAGTTAGAACAGCAACTGCAGCTATGGCACTTAGCCTGCTTTTCAATTAGGTGGGCTGGAGGAAGTACCAAGAGGATGTTAGAGCAAGTGAGAAAGCGCCGTCCGTTTCCAGAAACTGTGAGAAGATTCTCAAAGATTCTCAGAAGCATTGAGGTGCAAGATTGCCTAGTCTACAGCAGCTATAAATAGCGGTGGAGCACTTATCTGTGGACATGTGTGATTCCTACAGAGGAGAGACTGCTGAGCTGACTGCAGGCAACATGTACAACTGAAGTTTGCCTTACTATCTGCATTGTAGCAAAGTTGCAAATAAGTCTTCTACCATGAAGATTGGTGTTGCCGTTCAAGTAAACAATGCTTGACTGAGCCTTACAGCTTCCATGTGTTTTATATTGCCATTGGCCGCGCACAACTTGATCCTTTCAACAAGGAGCTGTGCAATCGTCACTCTGCCTTCCAAGGGAGCTAGCATACATGCAAGGAAATGTTGCCGGGCCACCCTCAAGATTTATGGTTGGAGGTGGTAAAATCTTCAGAGGAGGCAAGGTTTGGGCTGGTCATCATTATTAATGTGTGTGCGTGTGTGCGTGTGTACACACACAGGCGCGCGCACACACACACACACACACACACACACACACACAGACTGTTTCATTCTTATTCAAATTGCTGTTATCGTTTTATTCCCGTTGCACCACCTCGACTGTTTTTGTTCTTTTAGTCATAGTGCCTTGCCTCGCTGAGCTGCTTGGATGGATTTCCCCCCACTTTCTTGTGCCGTTATTTAGGTTTACAGTACAAGTGGTGCATCAGGAAACAGTGTAATTATTCTCAGTTAAAATCTTGAGCCTCAGGGTGCTTGTCCCTGGTTCAGCTTTAGCCACTGGGCTGCAAATCCAAACCCGGATTAAGAGGGGTCACTGTGCCTTCCTCACTCACATCCAAAATCTCCTTGTTGGCTTTGGGCGAGGTGTTTTCCCGCAAGACTTTGATGGCCACCGGGATCTTCACACTCTCGCCATCTGGAATCCAAATTCCCTGCATTGATGGTTAAGAGAAAGAGAGCAAAATGAATAAATGCATCGGGTTTTGTTTTTTAAGATGATGATGATGATGATTACAGGAATATGGGAAGGAGACTGCCTACTAGACACTTCAGAAACACTGCGCTAAAACTCCCAAGTGAAAGATGTGGCCTAGTGTGGCAACGCAGAGTGCCGTGCCTCTCTTCACGCGGGACTTCGTGGTGTGCCAGAGGTATTTGCACACAGCAGCAGCCCAGACAGAACTCTTAAGTTAAATTGCAGTGGCCCTGCTAGCTGACAAAGGAATCACATTTCCTCCCCAGTACCAACTTAATGGCTGCTGGGAAGATGCGATCACCACCTAGAACGGGAACATTTCGTTGAAAAGAGACACTTGGATCCTGAGTGAACGAGGAACAGGATTCAAGGCTTGGTAGTTCAAACTGAGTCTCTGAAAAGGTTTCCAAAGGTCCTCAAGCTGTTGGGTTCCCAGCCAAGGGCTTTCCTGCGCCACCATCTGCCCACGCAACAAATCTAATCCAGCGCTCCTCACCTTGTACACTGTTCCAAAAGCACCTGACCCCAACACCTTGACTTTTTTCAGTTCCGTCTCCTTGAGAATACGCATCTGTGCCTGGTTCGGCAGGGCTCCGCTGGGCGTCAATGGCTCCACCAACTAACAGCGTCAAAGCAAGTGAGGAGGGGTGCAGAGAGAGGGGGATCAGTAGGGGATGAACTAGAGGAGCTTTGAGGTCCCTTCCAACTCTATGGTTCCACTGCCCCCTAGTCAGTCTCACGTACAAGCATGTAATAAAATTATTTGGAGGGACACTGAGAAGAATGAGAACAAAACAGCGCTGGGGACTTCCTGTGAAGATTATTCTCGCTGCAAGAAGCCAAGTTACAGGGAACAAGGTAGAGGGCCTTCTCGGTAGTGGCACCCGCCCTGTGGAACACCCTCCCACCAGATGTCAAAGAGAAAAACAACTACCAGACTTTTAGAAGACATCTGAAGGCAGCCCTGTTTAGGGAAGCTTTTAATGTTTAATAGATTATTGTATTTTAATATTTTAATATTCTGTTGGAACCCGCCGAGAGTGGCTGGGGAAACCCAGCCAGATGGGCGGGGTATAAATAATAAATTGTTGTTATTATTATTATTATTATTCAGCAGCAGCGGGGAGTTCCCTTTCAGACTTATACATGCATAACAGGGAAGCAATTGTATTATCTGACTTTCTGTCAGCTGTCTGCAGAAGTTCAGAAGCAGAGCATGAAGATGAAGGCCTCCTGAAACGTCTGGCAACATTTCATATTCAGAGATCTACTGCCCCTATACATGGAGGTTCCATTGAGCATGGAACGTACAGGGAGGCAATTCCCCACATGGGGAAATAAAGCAGCGCTTCCAAAAAGGCTGCTAAAATTCAGAAGTGCCATGCCAAATCTCCCATGAGCTCTGCTGCAGGCTCTCCTCACAACCCCACCTCGGGGGGAAAGAGGTTACAGCCGCCAAACCCTACCTCTGTCTCTTGCAGGAGACGCCGCAGAGTGTGCTTCCGCTCTTGCTGCTTCCGACGCTTGATGCAAATGATGATGATGGACAAGAGAACCAGGACGAGCGCAGCACCCACCACCCCAGCTGTAATGGACGTAGCCTGGCTGGAAGAGGACAGAGAGAAAAGGGGGGAAGCCTGAAGCAGGGTAGCCAACTTCGCCTGCAACTTTCAGGGGATGCGAACGGGCAGGCAGGCAGGCAGAGAAGCTGCGCCAGGCAGGGCTTAACCAAGCAGAGAAAGTGAGGAGGATGAGTTGCCAAGAGAGGAACTTTTTAGGGGGTTTCAAGTGCCAATTAGAGACCTGCCCAATTCCTCAGGCCTTTGAGTGAACCGTGGGATACTCAAGGAAAGTCAGCAGTCTCTCCTGATGTTATGGCGAATTTTCATCCCTCATGGTTTTTATTTATATTTCAACAACAATGGATTCTCCGTATGCCGCAGCCACAATAACCCGATTCTGGTGGGAACTAGCCGGAGTGGATATTTTTTCACAGGCACACGAAGGTGTGGGAATCAGCCCTACCAGAGAAACTGAAATATAAACTGAGAGCCTCTAGAGGTCAAAAAAGTAAGGACAAATTTCTTCCTGTTTGGTGTGATCTTATTGTTTATGTTAACAATGCATAACATAAGCAATCTCCTCCTTCCACTAGCCCCCCATGGCCTATAAACGGCTGTGGATGATAGAGGAATACAGGTAGAGCTCCACAAACTAAAGTTTGCTGGAAGTGCAGCTCAGCCCCCGGGAAAACAAGGGCTATCCATTGTACTGGTGTTTTTATTTTTTACAGACTAGTTATAATTCTTATTATACCAAAAGTCTGGAATGTATTGGTGATGTCTGTAGCCCCCCTCTTTGCCTTGGCTTAGACATTTCATGCCTGTTTTCTGTGATGAATTTTGTTTTGTGCTTGGTTTGGCATTTTAATAACTAAAACAAATAAAGCAAAAACACCCACCGACTCATATACTGCTTAATAATCATAGTTTCAAAACACAGTGGTTCCTGTTGCTTTTTCTGTTGCATAAGGTTCTAATGTACTGTGATTCTAACCTACTCTGAGATTCTTTTAATAATGAGGAGCTAGAATTTGTTTTTTAATAATGCGTTCAAAGGATTTATCTCCTAGATCTTTTAGAGCTGATGCATGTTAGTGATAAAGAGCACAGGCTGTGAGCACAAACACTGTGGTTTATGTTTCAGATCAGCCACAAATTCACCAGATGGACTGAAAATTATTTCACTTTTACGAAATTATCACTGCATTTTGTTTCCCTCTGACCTCACTCTTCTCCCCCACGCAACTATGTATATTTGTCTGCCAATTTGAGACTTCACGCATCTGATGAAGTGGATTCTGGCCCTCAAAAGCAAATGGCATAATAAATGTGTCAGTCTTTAGGGTGCCACAAGTTTATTGGTTTTTACTGAATAATCTCTCTCTCTCCAGCGAATCTTTCCAAATTTGTGGCCATTTACTTTTTCTGTAGCACATTCAGCTCATCGGGATTATTTGTCCCGTCACAGGGACAGGAAAACATCCTTTCAAAAACAACCTTTTTTTGTAATTGAAAGCTGAGGTTTCTCAGAATACTGAATTCCCTGATCACACATATTCATGGCTCTTAGAATGCCCTTTGTACTTAGATTGTGCCCAGAAATCTTCCATGTTCAGTAACTTCAGTAACACACAGGTATCTGAAGAAGTGTTCATGCACACGAAAGCTTACACCAAGAACAAACTTCGTTGGTCTCTAAGGTGCTACTGGACAATTTTTTTATTATTTTTTCATATATTTCAGTAACACAATACACTTTATACTTTGTATAGGCTTGCATAACATCTTGACTTCCAACGGAAGACACATGGGATATAAATGAAAATGAGCCGAAATCTAATACCTAGGTTTCTGATCCACGGGGCAGCCGCGTTCATCCCGTATTGTACACCTGGAAAAGGAAACACCAAGTTATATCACACAACCATTTAAGAAATACCACTTCACTTGTTAAGGAGAAACAACGGGTGCCAGAACAGAATACAGCTCGCTACTTGAAAACATTTAGGCAATTTTAATTGCTTTTTCACTTTTGCATTTTTTTAACTGATTGAAACGACTGATAAATACAAAGTGTGGAGAACTAAAAGCAATCTGATTATAAAGTGTAACAAGCATAATAATGTTCAGTAGAGCAGAATGAAGGAGACGGGCAACTGAATAAAAGTTTGTTGTATGCGACAACAGCCTCACGGATGCTACTATAGCAACACCCTAGTGGTCCCGGGCCCTAAGGAAGTTAGATTGGCTTCAACCAGAGCCAGGGCCTTTTCAGCACTGGCTCCGGCCTGGTGGAACGCTCTGTCTCATGAGACCAGGGCCCTGCAGGATCTGATTTCTTTCCGCAGGGCCTGTAAGACAGAGTTGTTCCGCCTGGCCTTTGGCTTGGAGCCAATTTGATTCCCTCCCCCTCTTTCTTTTTCCTTTTCTCCTCCTGGGATGAGGCTGCATTTTAATATTTTAATGTTTCAATATTTTAATGTTGTATTTTAATCTTGTTTTTAAGTTGTATTCATTCAACTTGTTTTTATTATTGCTTGTAAGCCGCCCTGAGCCCGGCCTTGGCTGGGGAGGGCGGGGTATTAATAATAATAATAATAATAATAATAATAATAATAATAATAATAATAATAATAATTACTAGCCCAGAGATGGAAATAACCCTGACCAGAGAAGAATGGCAAACCAAGTTGATGGACTATGCTAAAATGGCAAAATTAACTGGGAAGCTTAGAAATCAAGAGGGCAAGAACTTTAAAAAAGAATGGGAAAAGTTTACAATCTATTTACAAGAACATTGTAAGCAGGTTAAAACATTAGCAGGATTTCAACCACACTTGTAAACTAACGGAAAGTATGGATAATTTGGAAGGATAAAACTTGGGACAGTATTGATATGCAGTTGTAAATATTATCATTAGGACCCATGGAAGGGATTGGTGGTGGAGGGAAGTCAGGAGATTCAGATCTTTGGATTTTGAATTGTTTTTTGTCGTATGTTTATGTTTTTAAAAAATCAAATAAAAATTATATATATAAAAAGAAGACAACTGAATAAAAGTTTGCAAGGCTTCATCAGCTTTCGGGCACATGCAGTTATCACAAACCGTGGAAGACATTTCTAGCACTGACATTTAAAGGCGGCTTTAAAAAAAAACAAAACTTTTAATTTTCGTTTGCTGACCTTGTTTCATCAAAGCCCATTTAGAGGCAGGTGGGAATGAGGACACCTTAGGCGGCAGATTTTTGGTGTCGCTCCTGGGCGGCCAAGTAAAAGGCTGACAGAAGTCAAAACGATTATGTGCTAAATTATACAGAAGGTGTGCTCTGCAGAGAGCAAACTGCTAACAGTCTTAGCATTTCTTCCTCCCCATTTCTCTTTTCCAGCAGGACCTTCTCCCCATAATCCAGAATGCGGCAGCTAGACTGGTGACTGGGAGTGGCCACCGAGACCACATAACACCGGTCCTGAAAGACCTACATTAGCTCCCAGGACTTTTCCAAGCACAAGTCAAAGTGTTGGTGCTGACCTTTAAAGCCCTAAACGATCTCAGCCCAGTATACCTGAAGGAGCTTCTCTATCGACATTGTTCTGCCCAGACACTGAGGTCCAGCTCCGAGGGCCTTCTGGCGGTTCACTGCGAGAAGTGAAGCTACAGGGAACCAGGCAGAGAGCCTTCTCGGTAGTGGCGTCCGCTCTGTGGAACGCCCTCCCATCAGATGTCAAGGAAATAAACAACTATCCGACTTTTAGAAGGCTTCTGAAGGCAGCCCTGTTCAGGGAAGCTTCTAATATTTGATGAATTATTGTATTTTAATATTTTGTTGGAAGCCGCCCAGAGTGGCTGGGGAAACCCAGCCAGAAGGGAGGGTATAAATAAAAAATTATTATTATTATTATTATTATTATTATTATTAACCATGTTGGAAACTTACGAGTGGGTGCAGTTGGTCGGGCAGATCTGACACATGCCTTCCCCATCGGGATACTTCCAGATGGGTACGAAAGAACCGTCCACCTTCACGCCACTGGGACACTGCTCCACGCAGTAGGGGCCATCTTTGTAATGGGCACAAGCCACACACTGGTCTGCGTCCTAAGGAAGGAAGAAGGACGGAAAAAGAAAAAAAGACTTTCTATAAGAACAGGGGGAGGGGAACTCCTCCCTATCAGCTGTCCTGTATGGATCTGCATTCAATATCACCCTTACAACGCAGGGCGACTCGTTGCCGACATGACCCGAGACTGACATTAAAGCCAGAAACTTTGATAGGAATCTATGGATTTGGAGTCGCTGGGTCTGGGGCTGTTGCAAAGTTGCCTCAGGTGAACTGTGCTGTTCTTGCACATTTTATTACCTAACGATGGGAAAAGTTGGGTAACTTGGATTTTGTAACATCGCAGGCGCATTGATTTCAATGGGCAAATTTAAGCACATGCTTAAGGCATGAGCCTCAAAGCTTTCAAGGAAGCTTCAAAGCTCTTCACTCTGGCTGGATCTCGCTCTGAAAAATCTAAAATAAATGACTAGTTCTGACTTTATCTTCAGTGTCTGAGGCGACAATCTCTGAATAAAGCTCACCCAGCTTTTATCTATGATGCACGAAGTCTTTGCCAGCATGTCAGCTGATATTTGCTCTCTTGCATAATGACTATGTGGGCAGTCCTTAAGAGGAGGGATGGGCGATACTTCTATTTATTGTCTGAAACCGCTTTGGCATTTGCATCGCAACACCGGTTTCAGAATTATTGAGCTGCCGATACACTGTGGCTTCCCAGCCACCGCGATGTATCAGTGGTTCAAATTGATATACGCTGTGTTTATAAATTTATCTGTTTTAGTTATTTGCTATTCAGTTTTCTGGATCTTTGTTTCTTCCTATCATTTCTATTACAAGGTTCAACTCAAATTTTTACATAATAGCATTTCGCTAACGCATTTATGGGTCACACAGCTATTAGGTTTTGTGTGTATAAAGACTGATGATTGAGTTTATTTAAGTTTTATTACCCTCGACTTTTCTCATTTTACGTTACAAAATAGAAACATCCATCAAAACATCAAGAAGGCAGAAAAACCCAGAAAAACCTGTGGTAAGAGGACCATTAATTTTTTTCTGTAAAGCCGTGACATAATTTAGCTGGAAGGAATGCAAACAAGCACACCTTTCCTGTTAATAATTTATCTCTGGTATTTCATAGCCACCTGATTTAAAAACAAGCCTGTTTGAAAACGAGCCTGAGGAATTCTCCCTTAATATTTGGATACAGGTGACGTGAGAAGACAGAACAGGTGAAACCTCCTCACTGACTTGCTCCACAGATTCAACTGCATGGATTCATAGCTGGTTTTAAAGGAAGGAGCCTGTAGCAAAGACATGGGAAGGCCATGGTCCTCCAGACTCCGACCCCCAGCAGCCTCAGCCACTGTGGCCCATGGCTGGGAATTATGGGGTTTGTAGTCCAACAACTTTGGAAAAGACACCTTGCTATATTGAGTACTGGTTTTTCCATATTTTATTCCAGCATACACTGGAATTCCTCAGAAGCTTATTTTTTGTTATGTTCTTTAGTGGGGGGGAAACCCAGAACCTTCCAGAGTGGCTTATTAGATCAGTAATTAGACAGTACCCACCCGCAAGTTCATAATCTAAAAGGCACGACACACAAGGAAAAATGAATGGGGAGGGAGGAGGGCAGAAGCCAATTCAGAACCAGTTATTTATCATTACAGTCACTGGCGCAGCCATGGGGAGCACTGGATCAATTGGCTTGGCACTATTTGAACACACATTGCCATTTGCATGCTTCCACCTTCCAGATTCCTCTCACCTCTGCTTGAGCAGTAAACCGGGAATACAAACCAATTCATCCTACGGTTTGTGCAAATCATATATGTATGTAAATTGGAGGTGAGAGAAGAAACCAGAGCAGAAAAGAAAGGGGGGCACAGGGTTTGTTTATGCAGCACCAAAGGATGGTCTGAACTTCTTGGGTGTGTTCAAGGTTATATTCAGGGACAGCTGAAGCTCTGAGGGGACCCTTAGCAAAGAGGTGTCTAGCGGGGCCCCTCCAATGTCAGAAGCCCTGGCAGGTTTGTTGGATAGTGGGAGCAAGCAGCCAGAACTACTCAGATCAGCACAGGGAGACTGGGTCCACAAGCCACCATTTTAATTTCCGACAATACCACAGCACTCCTCTGGGGCATTGTGGGAAATGTAAATGGTGGCTTCCACCCCTGATCAGTGCCAGAGGAGGAAAAATTAATGGAGGGCCAAGGCAGACCTGCCAGGACAGCAGATGCCAGTTCTGGTCATTCTTTTTGTGCACATAGGGTGACAAGAAACATCAGCAGAGGGGTGTGTGTGTTAGAGCAGATGAAAAGATACTTTATGGATAGACAACTTGATGTGGAAAGGCGAGGAAGTCAGAATAAAGCGAGGGCCTCAGCAGCCTTCAGTCCCTGCCCTTACCGATCCATTGCAGGACTCTGTCCCGTTTTGGGGCAAGCACTCGGAATGGCATGGAAGGCACCGTGTCCCGTTGACGTATTCCCGGAACTCTCTGTAGGAGAAGGAACTGCAAAGTCAGGTCAATCCAAAATTTAGGCAGCTTCCAGTTTTTCTCCTCCCAGCTTTCCTTAACTTCCTGGAATGTCATCCATCATCTGCCGGTGCCCTTCTCATCACAGTAACTTCTACTAGGGCTGCATTTTAATTGTTCTATAAAATTTGGTGGTGACAGATGGATGTTTCAAAAAAGAAGAAAAACAAGGAGGTGATATGTATGCTATTTTCACACCTCTTCCATGTACCCTGAAAGCACAGAATTTAGTCAACAACACAGAACCCAACACTAAGAAAATGTAGCTTTATATATATATAAACATAGCAAGTGTCTCTAGACCTTAATGTGGCTAAACAATGTTATTTTCTACATAGCACTCCCAGAGCCATTAAGTTGCTCCTAATCTGAATTCTGGACAGACAGGGCTCCTGGTCTGCTTTCCCCATGAGCACATACCCATCCAGAAGGCTGCAGTTTTTAACACATTCATTCCCACGCAGAAACCCAATGCAGGACATGCACTGAGTCCCCCCAGGTCCCCAGCAGTGCCCCTTGGAGCAGAGGGGGGAGCAACTCTGGTCTTCGTGTACTGTGGAGAAGAAGACATAGGAATGTATGCATTTGTTACCTGTTCTTTTGCTACCATCAAAGGCATGGAGGAAGACATAAATGACAAGTCATTTTGTTCGACTCTTGCTGGCCTCACTGTGAGCTGCCCAAGCTAACATTGCGCTGAGTAACCCTGAATTCTTATGCATTTGCTCACAAAGAGCTCATATATTGAGTCCCTAAATTCTCCTATCCGCACAGGATTTTTCATAAGCCTGGCAAAGGGGCTTACTTCCCTCCCACCCCACCCCCCAAACACCATATTGTTAAAAAGTGGCTCCCAGATTGGAAGATTTTGGGGAGGGGGTCCAATAATAGTAGTAGTAGTTGTAATAGTAGTAATAATAAATAATAATAATAATAATAATAATAATAATAATAATAATAATAATAATAATAATAATAATAATAATTTATTTATAACTCGCCCCCAGCCACTCTGGGCGGCTTCCAACAAAATATTAAAAGTACAATAAAACATCAAACATGAAAAACTTCTTAAACAGGGCTGCCTTCAGATGTCTTCTAAAAGTCGTCTGATAGCTGTTTATTTCCTTGATATCTGAAGGGAGGGCATTCCACAGGGCGGGCCCTCTGCCTGGTTCCCTGTAACCATAGGAGTTGGTGCCACACACTTACCACACTCGGGGTTGTTGTCATTCTGGAACAAGGTCTGCCGAGGGTTCTTGAAGATGGCTTCCCAAGGAACGTTCTGGATGAAGCAAAGGTTGGGGTTGTGGTGAATCAGGACCATTCCGCTGCTGATCTCTTGCAGCGAACGCAGGCCAAAGGAGGAGATGTTGAGGTTTTGCAATGTCAGAGAATAGACTCCGCTGCCAAAAGAAAAGAAAAAAACAGGCTCCCCAATCAGGAAGAAGAGAAGAAGCCCTAAAATAGCGATTTTATTTGTCTATCCCTGCCGTGCTGAAGTAGATATTGACTGGCCCAGTGAGGGACTCATTTAACAACCTCTCTTGTTTTGTTGCATTTCAAGTAATATAATTTCAGGAACTTCAGTTAGTATGAAGGGTGTAGGTTTTAAAATAAGTAAGATATTCAGGCATCTTTTTGCTGTACCTGAGGATATTACTTCCAACTTCTTCCTTTTCATGTAAGGAAGGAAAGATGGCTGGCGCAGGGCAGAAACCGTGGCAGGATGAAGTGCTTTAGTGAGGGATTACAAAGCAGAGGGTTCTCTCCGCTCTACCTACCACATGGCTGGTGTGTGAGGGGAAAGGTGAGGGAGAGGAAGTTACATTGTGTAGGCCCAAAGTTTTTGCGGTTTATTTGGATACCCTCCGACCTTTCGTCAGAAGGCGAGAGACAAGGCCCTCCACTTGCTGAGTGCTTCTGTGGGATCAGCCTCCATCTCTGGAGGGATTTCTCTTCAGCAGGAAATGCCAGTTCAGAGATCCCCTTAGGAGAGACAATGGGAAACCCAGGTTTCCTCTGAGCGACCCTGAGCTTGCTTGACCAAGTGACAGAAGTTCCACACTGCCTTGTGCACGTTAACAGTGAATATTTGGAATATGGTGGCAAGCTGACAACCAGCAGGAAGCCTTTGACAAAGTCAAGACGACAGACACACACAACTACCAACATTCACTGGACTCGATGACTGGTAAAAAGAGGGACGAGATATATCCTGTTAGATCTGGAGAGCGACGAAATCCATTGGGGTTTGACAGCATTTATGCAAGTAAATAGAGACAGCTCGCTTACAGCCATCTAGTGAGTTAGTAGCAGAGGCAAGCTCAGATGCTGGAATCCTTGATTTATAGTTCAGTCTTTTAGCCGTTGCAATCTAAGCTATTTCTGCCCCAATCCTGGGAGGGTGCTTACTTGTAAAGGGCTCGTCCCCGGATCACTTGAAGGTTCTGGAAAGGGTTTAAGTCCATGAGAGACTCCGGCCAGGATTCAATATAGAGGAAGCCTATGCAAAACACAAAGTTAGGACCATTCAGCGGAGGATGAGGGCACCTGATTTATTTATCACTTGTATATCCAACTTTTCCTCCAAGGAGCTCAAGGTGGCATTCATGGTTTTCTTCCTCCCCATTTTATCCTTGCCACAACCTTGCGAGGTAGGTCAGACTGAGAGACTGCGACTGGGCCCAACGTCACCCAGTGAGCTTCGTGGCTGAGGAGGGATTTGAACCCTGGTCTCCCAGGTCCTAGTCCGACACTCTAACCACTGAACCACACTGGCTCCCTTAATTATGCTATTCCGTAACAACAAACAACCCCTTTGCCTGGGACTTGGAGGCAGGGTGGAGGGGGCCAAGGCTACCTAGAAATAAAATTCTTACGTACCTGTTAGATCCTTCAGGTTCTCAAAGACTTTAAGCTGCTTGGGATCAAGGGGCGGAGTATCAGAGGCAGGATCCCTGGACAGAAAGGAAGGAAACTGCATTGGTGAGAAATGAAATAAACAGACACACTTCGCTTCCTCTTGCTATTATTACTGCACTCTTTGTAACTTGAGTGATGGCTACTTTAATTTTGGTTCTACACAGTTGATGAAAATGTGGCCAAAATATTTTACGCACCACATGCTATTCTGAGTGGAATCACCTTAGCATTTCTCACAAGGAAACTCTGCTGTGGACAAAAGCCAGCCCTGGTGCTTCCTTTTTTTAAAAAAATACATTTATTTGATTTTAGAAATATAAAATTATAACAATACAACCATACAGATCCACATTTACAGATTCCTCCAAATCTCTGGACTTCCCACCGTCTCCTCCATGGGTCCTACTATCAAACCTTTTCTACAGCATCTTTTCCAATATTCTATATTTAATACAACTCTGTTGTCTCCCTAGTACTTGCTACCTTACAAGTGTTATTGCAATCCTGCTAATGCTTTCATCTGTTTACAGTAGTCTCCAAGATAAATTATAATTTTTTTCCATTCTCTGTTAAGGTTTTGGTCTTCTTGGTTCTCGAGCTTTCCAGTCAGTTCTGCCATTTCAGCATACTCCAACAGTTAAATTTGCCATTTTTCTCCAGTAGGGACTTTATCTTCTTTCCATCTCCAGCCCTGGTGCTTCCGAGACTACTTGTTCCCAATACCAGAAGGCTTTCACACCTCGTGGTTTGATTTCCATGGCCACCATTTTTCTTATATACCCCAGAGCCTAAATCGTTCCAACTTCCTCCACTTCTTTCCCTTTTTTATAAACACTCCCATAGCCCTTCCAAAGCTAAAACCTCACATGGCACAATTACAAGGATGTCTTGAGCAAACTGATGCTACAACCTTTACACCTAAAGCTCACTGTTACTCACCCTGCAAAAGTCTCCGGCAGAAAGGCCAAGCTGCCGAAGATCTTGGTGCAGCCGGCAAAGTGGTGGATGTTGGAGGCATTGACGGCACGAACCCCTTTCAGGAAATCCATCCCCAAACCGTAGCAGACTGAGAGACGGGGGGGGGGGCAGGAGGGAAGAGAATGTGCATATGAGTCTACAAACATCATCACAACCATGATGCAGAGCAGACAATGGGAACAACACAGAACCTTTGGGCTAAAGGGCTGAAAGAAAGGCTAACTCAGGCATAGGCAAACTCTGGCCCTCCAGATGTTTGGGACTACAATTCCCATCATCCCTAGCTAACAGGACCAGTGGTCAGGGATGATGGGAACTGTAGTCCCAAACATCTGGAGGGCCAGAGTTTGCCTATGCCTGGGCTAACCCAAGTCCTTCTTGGGTGTTGAATGCACCACTTGCAACCCCTAGTGGCCAAGGAAGAGCCACGAGCCCAAAAATCAGGGTGACTCGCCTGCTGAATACCTACAAATGCGATTCCTGAAACGGCTGCAAAGCTGGTGAGCAAAGCCAAGGGCGTCAAGGATAGGGTCAGAATACTCAGGAGGTAGAATAAGTTAAAACCAAAACTTTGAAGACAGCACAAATCGGTTTCAACATTTGCAACTGTTTGCATAAACAAGCCTTTCGCCTTCCTGGTTTTGGACTGGCTAGGGATGATGAGAGTGGCAGTCCAAGATATCTGGAGGACACCGAAGTGGGGAAAGCTGCCATAAGCCTTCTCTACAACATTGGCCATTTCTACGGGCAACAGGAACGAGAGACAGGAAACAAAGTAGTATAGCATCCCATACCTGCGTCCCCATATATATCCCTCCCCCTCATGCCAAATATCTCCATGCAACGAAGGAGGGCATACCCTACAAGTGTTGCTGGTACCCCAGGTTCTCAGAAGGACTTGTATGGTGGGCGTACACAATGTGATGCCAAGACTGATGCATCATGGGAAAAGTCAGAGTCTTCCTGGAAACAGTGTTTCTCCCTCCACTGGCCAATTCCCAGCTCTTACCTTTGGGACACGGCTTGTTGCACTTCTCGCACTTTTGCATGGTGCCCACGCTCACCTCCTGACTGGTCTGAGGGCACACCAAAGTACAGGACCCAACCTCTGCAGCCAAGTAGTTATCTGTAATTCAGAACAGCAGGAAGTGAACGACAGCCTGAAATCAGCATTTCTTTTCTTTAATTACAAAACAGCCCACTGCATAAGGACAGTGCTGCAACAAGGCAGATTATAGCAATACGTACACCACTCACTTATACACTGTTTTCCCATGGGAAAGCATGCTCAAAGCAGCTTGCAACAACAGCAAAAGAGCCCCCACTGCCAATATGTTTCTCATGTACCGCAACAGCCTGACCATTAAATCCTCACCTGTATTCCATGTCCATCAGGTTATACCTCATCACATGGGTAGGCAAACTAAGGCCTGGGGGCCGGATCCGGCCCAATCGCCTTCTAAATCCAGCCCGCGGACCGTCCAGGAATCAGCGTGTTTTACATGAGCAGAATGTGTGCTTTTATTTAAAATGCATTTCTGGGTTATTTGTGGGACATAGGAATTCCTTCTTCTTTTTTTCAAAATATAGTCCGGCCCCCAACAAGGTCTGAGGGACAGTGGACTGGCCCCCTGTTGAAAAATTTTGCTGACCCCTGTCATATCACATTCTCGTTCTGCTCCATCTCCCTCCACCCAACTTCTTAAAAAGAATTTTGGGAAGCCATTTTGCTTCATGTAATTGGGAGAAAATAACACCTCCATTGCAATGATCCTTCAGAAGTGAGTTGCTGCCAAGAGCATTTTTGTGCAAGTGTCTTTTGATGCACTGAATAGACTGAAAGTTTGAGAGTCATGGCGGAGGGGAGAGCATGTGTACAAATTCATCAGGGCTTTTTTTGTTTTGTTGCTATTTTGTTAATGTTTTGTTATTGTTTTATAGATATGAATGCTATCATACTTTGTGAATCCTATATGATTTTTGTGTGTGTGTGTAACTGTGACATTCAGCTTATTTTTTAGTTGTTTTGTTAATAGTGTTACGTCGATGGTAACTGTTTTATTTGCAATTTGTGATTGTTTTAAGTATTCTATACAATTTATGCTGTGTTTGCGATGTTCCATTATGTTATTTTTATCTTTCGTTTGTAAGCCACTGTCAGGGAAGAGTTAGAAGTTTTCAGTTTCTCAGAGGGAGAAAGCATTTGCCAAGGGGGGAAGGAGAGCAGTGACTCCAATAGAAGAGAGCAAGAGGAGCAACAGGGAGGGACTGGCTGTTCACAGGAAAGGCAAGGGTTCAGTTCTAGCTCAGATTCGGAGGAGGGGAGATACAAGCCAGCTCTAGCCAGGAGGTTAGAAAAAAGAGCGGGAAAGCGAAGGGAAGGGCGCCTTCGCCATTTTGAGAGTGGCTGGTCATGGAGAAGCAGAGCTCAGAAGGTATCTGAAATAAGTGACTCTGAGGAATAATAGTTAAGAACCGTTTATAAGATTGTTTTGTTAATACGCAATAAAAAGTTTTATAAAAGAACAAGAAGCGTTTGTGTGGTGATCTGAAGAGGACAACGACCAGTCCTGACAGCCACTTTGGGATTTATTTGAATAAAAAGAGGCATAGAAATAGAATTTTTTAAAAACCACACATTTCGGGGCATTTTTCTTTATAGAGAAAGGGGGAAAACAAAGGCCAAGTTCTCATTGAGGTGGTAAACCAATATCAGGATTATACCACCGCTGAATGCAGACAACTGTTCAAATGACTGAAAACACCACCATTTTACATTTGTGTCTGTGTGTCTACTGCTATTTTCTGTGCTGTTTTCAACTGTTTTTAAGAGGTGTTTGTATGTTGCCTTTTTCATGTTGTGTGTGTGTGGAAATTAAAAAACTAGCAACTGGCATACATGAAAGGAATATTCTGTGTGCTGGAGGACTCAGTCATGTGCCTTTGGCTTCCAGGGAGAAGGGATGGAGGCAAAACATAGCTAAGGACTAAACAGAAGATAGCAACTACCCCAGGGCATTTTCAGTTCCAAAAATCCTGCACACATACCGCAACCCCAATAACATATACATGCACAAAACAAAAGGGATAATAATAAGAGCCTTACAAGGGCATTCAGCAACACAAGTTGCTCCAAAAGTGTACCGTCCATTTGGATTGGGCAGATGTTCGTAGGTGTCTGGATTGTAGTTGAAGAGAAGTGGGCAATGCAATTCACAAATCCCGCTGTGGTTGAAGTGCAGGCAGGCCTGGAGAAACGGAAAGGTGGCAAGTCCTTATTTTTCTGTTTTTAAAGGCACGTACACTTTGAGAACTTTCACATAGGAAGGACCCCACTGAACACTCAGGGGCCACCTTAGAAAGTGAGTCGCTTGGATCAGAAGCAACCAAGTTTCCGCGGCCCCACAAAGGCTAACAAAATTCTTCTGAAGCCGTTCTTTTCATGGTCCAAGCCTGTAGAACCAGCCTCTGCACCCACATCAAAATGGGGACAAATTCTGGGGCAGCACTACAGGGTTTCATTTCTTTTTAGGGGGGAGGGGAGCGCTGCAGCTTTATGGCATCTTTGTAATATTTGTTTTATTTATAATGCGCAATATACACAGTATAAATGGAAGTACAGTCGTACCTTGGTAGTCGAACGCCTTAGTTGTCGAACAAATTGGCTCCTGAACGCCGCAAGCCCAGAAGTGAGTGTTACGGTTTGCAAATGTTTTTTGGAAGCCGAACGTCTGACACGGCTTCCACAGCTTCTGATTGGGTACAGGAATCTCCTGTAGCCAATTAGAAGCCGTGCCTTGGTTTCCGAACCATTTCGGGAGTCGAACAGACTCCCAGAATGGATTAAATTCGAGAACCAAGGTACAATTGTAAAACGGGCACTCTTGCTACAGGCAGTGTTGTTCAGTGAGCAGCCTTCACCTGAAGGCTGTATCCCCAATACCATCCAGAAATTATTTCCTCAGCTGGAAGAAACCTGTCTCTGCCTCTCTTTGTTGATTTAAACTCCAGAATCAACCTCTCTCTCTCTCTCTTACTTACACACACACACACATAAACACGCAACAAGTAGTTGATTCAGACTCCTCCCCTGCAGATGAACTGCCCATTCAAAAACAAACAATCATTTAACCATTCACTTCCTTCATCAGCTGGCTAACACCCCACCTTTGTCAGGTAAGAGGCTATAATAATAATAATAATAATAATAATAATAATAATAATAATAATAATAATAATAATAATAATAATGTACCCCACCCATCTGACTGGGTTGCCCCAGCAACTCTGAGCAGCTTCCAGCAGGAACAAAAACATGATACAAAATTAAACATTAAAAACTTCCTTATGCAGGGCTGCCTTCAGATGTCTTCTAAAGCCAGTCAACTCCAGATCCCAACAAGCTCTGCTCACGATCACCAGATTCAACAGGAATCGGCTCCTTGCCTTTTGGGTTCCGCCAGGGCTCCACCCCTGTTTTGCTCTGGCTCCGGCTCCAGTACAGGTTGGGTGTGTGAGAGAAGTAAATGTTTGTGTTTTTTCTGGCAATCAGAATACTTGACAGCGCGTCTGATAAATGAGAAACGAGAACCCCAGGGCACACACACACACTCACCAGGCAGTCGGAGTGTTTGGGTCCCGTGCAGCCGGCTGCACACTGCTCGTGGCAACAATCTGTTGGGTGTCTCCCCTTACACCTTGCACAGCTGCTGGCGCAGACTGTGCTTGTCACTGCCGGGGGGGGGGGAGGGGGGACAAAGAGAAAAACAAAAGTCAGAGGCACAGAAGCTCCTTCATCAAACACAAGAGGGATCTCGTACCCTCTGAACTGACAGCTTGCAAAAAGGGAGGTGCCAGCAGCAGCTGCTGCTGCTTGGGCTGCCACATAAATGCCAGGTGACAGCAGCGTGAGAGGAAAATAAGGCACGCCACAGCTACACTAGGGGACAACCCAGGTTGTTGCAACAGGCTAGGAAACTTAAGAGGGAGAAAGAGGTGCCTTTGAGAGAACAGGAGAAGCGGGGATGCCAGGGAGTTTTGTGGGACAGGGGAGAGCTAAGCAGAAGTCTAACTCCCTGAGCAAATAACAGAGGACCTCTCAAGGCTTTGCTTTAGAGACATGCTCAGATGCACTCTTCTCAGATGTACTCTTCCCACCTCCTT
The DNA here is from genome assembly GCF_964188305.1 of Podarcis bocagei. Lineage (NCBI taxonomy): Eukaryota > Metazoa > Chordata > Lepidosauria > Squamata > Lacertidae > Podarcis > Podarcis bocagei. The sequence continues at coordinate 28,097,899 of NC_138138.1, forward strand.
CCCCAAACTGGGAAAGTGCTAACTAGGCTTTGGAAGAAGGCAGGAGGGAATCCAGGACTCTGTCAGAACCCTCATGTCTCCTTCCAAAAGCCCAGTGTCTCCCTTACCCAGCTTTGGAATGGCAGCATGAGGGCTGGGGGGCGTCAAATGTTGCCAAGGGCCGCCAAAAAGGCCTTGAGGGCCGCACGGCCCACCCTGATCTACGTCAAGGATGGACGTCTGGCCCTCTGTCTGGCCCTTGGGACTCAGGCCACAGCCCTGCTTTGCTTAACGGTTCCCGTCTGCCTGAAATGCATATCTGAACTCTGACGTGCCTCTTGTTCATCTGGATGGGTGGAAAGAGGGGTGTGCACAAGTGTGCAGAAATGAGCCTACAGTACAATTCACACTTGTTGCTCCTCCCACTTTTAGCATCGGCCCTGCCCACCACTGACATGTGGCCCTCGAATGATTGCATGGAAGGGAATGCGGCGCTCAGGCTGGGGGAGACAAAATGGCGACTCATCCGCCATTCTACACGCAAATTACGCACTCCAAAGCTGTTAAGAGATACTGTAAAACCTGCATGTTTTAGTGTAGCCCAGATCCCAAGAAGCCTGATACTCACATGTTTGACAGCTCCCTTTTCCTTCTCCCCAGCAGTGGCCATTGAGGCATATTCTTTGGCAGTCGGGGCCTGAGGAGTGGGGAAAACAGACACTTTCTTAAAAGCAGGGTAGTCCTCACCAAATATTCCTGTATTTTATTTGTTACAGTGGCTTTTCTCACAGAGCAAATCAGAGCACCTTAGGTCAAAACCAATTAAGAACCTCCAATAAGAATCTAAAACACAGATAAAAGGTAGGACTTTCTGATCCTACCCAACCAAAAAGGGCCACAATGCCACCCTTCAGATTACAAGCCATGAACACAGGTAAAGCGATAAACCTTTGCCTAAAAATAGATCAAGATAACACCGGGTGAAAGCATTTCACAAGCAGGGGGCCACCACTGAAAAGGCCCAATCTCACGTTGCCACCCTCCGAGTCTCCCATGGAAGCAGCACACAAAGAGGGGCCTCAGGTGATGATTGCAGGGTCCAGGTTGGTTCATGTGAGATAGTCCTTGAGGCACTGGGGCCCCGAGCTGCATAATTGCCTTCCAGGACAAAACTGAGCTTGTGAACTAATGGGTGGACAGTGTTGTCGTGCCAGAACTGGCATTATATGTTCAGACTGCCCTGCCTCGGTTGACAATCTGGCTGCTGAATCTGCACCAGCAATCTCCAAATCGTCTTCAAAGGCAGCCCCATGTTTGGTGTGTTGCAGTGGTCCGATTTAGAGGTTAGAATAGGCGGAGACATGAAAATCAAAGGAGTAGAAGCAGACTTCAAAGGCCTCTGGCATGTGCCAACGAAGGAAGAATGAGCAGCGAGGAATATGTGTTTGCCATGGTATTGTGGGAGAGCATTTCGGTGCAGAATTCTATAACCCCAACACAGCCCAGCAGCCAAACAAGGTTCGCTTACAGATCCGACGGCGACGGCTGCTGATCTCCGTGTAGTTCTGCTGGTTGTGTTTGTGGAAAATGGCCCCCCAGTGGATGGTCTCCTGGAAGCACAGCTGGGGGTTTTCGTCTACAATCACACCACCCTTCAAGATCTCTGAAAAGAAATCGGGGGAGAGAAAGGGACAGTAAAGAGCAATGCATAAAAGACTTGCTTTAATTTGCTTTGTTTTCTTTGTTTTTATTATTTCTATGGCTTAGATTGCGGCCTACTTCCAAGTCCAGGAGGACTTTAGCAAATGCTGAAATAAACAAAACTCGGAACATTTCTATGGCACCCTGGGAGTGTCTGAAGGACCTTCACTTGCATTTTTTCATTGTAATGCTTACAATAGCCCTGAATCTCGTATTACTGAGAAGAGAAGAGGGGAGAGGAGGAGATTCAAATGGGGACACGTCTGAATTTGTAGCTCAGTTGAGTAGGCAGATCGGGTTCTTTCAGGTCCCCGTCGCCTTTTCATGCCCCTCCTTCCATACCTGTCAGATCCAACATGCCCAGCTCCTGAAGCCCCACATCCCCGCTGGGGTCGGTGTTGTTGAGGACAGCCAGAGCATACTTTTCCTCGTACAGCTGGGTCCCACGGATGATCAGGAGGCTTTCCAGCTGCAAGTGGCGCACGTGGTTCTTGGCAATCAGCACATATCCCTGGACCTCTCTGATGTCCTAGAGACAGACAGACAGACAGACAGACAGACAGACAGACAGAAACGGTGAGAAGCCAAGAAAAGAGGAGCAAGGAATCCTCCTTGCGCGGCATGGTAAGTTGTCCAAAGGCCACCCAGGGCAACCCCAGAAGAGAGGCAGAACCCCCCCATCCTTACGGAGAGTCGGTGTGGTGACTCAAACCTGAGTTCCCAGTTCTGGCTGGACTACAACTCCCATCATCCCTAGCTAGCAGGACCTGGGGCCAGGAATGATGGGAGCTGTAGTCCAGCTGGGGACCTAAGTTTGACAAACACCGGGTTAGAGTGTCAGATAAGGACCTGGCAGACCAGGGTTCAAATCCCCACTCAGCCCTGAAGCTCATTGGGCGACCTTGGCTTTGTCATCATTTGCTATCTGCCATACTAGAAGCTGCAAGGACACCCAGACAAAAGGCTTCAGATTACAATCTCAGTAGATGGGCAGATTGCTGTGGGAGAAGGCAGTCCAACGAAACACTAATAATAATTATTATTATTACCTGGGATCCTGAGCCATATAGGGCTTTAAAAGTTACAACCAGAGTGCCAAAGACACTGAGGGTGCAATAGATTTATCTATATATTACCTGTACAACAAATGCTCTTAATACTTACTGCGTTTTCGTTTGCGTGACAAATTTAAATATATCCAAACAAAACCCCGTGGCACCTGCTCTGCTCTGCTTTTTTCATCAGCCACTGAATCCCCAGCACAGAAGAAGCAGAAAGCATACTTGCAGAACAAACAGCTCAAGAACAAACAGCTCAAGAAGGTACAAGCAAGAAGGCCAAGCCGCGTTCTCCAGCATTTCCTCACATTTCTGAAAGGGTCTTTTTAGTTTCCACTTAGGGTATTATCGTTCGTTTGAAAACAAGCGAAAACCTGAAATGGTGGAGTTCTAAAGCCCTTAATTCAAGCTCACCCCTATGAGACAACCACTATGGTTTGCCGTTTTACAGATGGATAACGGGGCCTGAAGGATTAGGTAGATTGCACACAACAAGATCCCGCTGAGCAGACGCCCAAACACAGATTCCGTGGGCCCAGATCCAACAGCTTTGCTGTCCAGTCAAAGCTATTTCTGCCAACTCTGCTCATCTGCAGGTGCAATCACAGCACCTGAAGCTAGTGTGGCTTCTTTCGAGGAAATGGGTGGCAGCCACAGGTGGAAACCCAGCTTTGCTTGCTTTTGGAAGCACCTTCCCGTATGTGACACTTTCACTGTGATAGGGAGAGAGACATGCAGATTTCTATGGCACAACTGACTCCTCTGCTCCTGGTGAAATGTACTTTTCAATCTCCATCAACTTTCCTCCTCTAAATGCTACTTGAGAATATGAAGGGGAAGAGTGGATCAAATTGATTTAAATCACGATTTACATCACTAGTCAGTAAGACTTAATTTAAATCACTAATCAGTAAGATTTGATTTAAATCCTTTTTTTTACAGAAAGACTCCTTCTTGCTGGTATAATTTACAACCAGATGAAGGTTTCATTTTTGGAATAATAAATTTATCAGAGTAGTTTTTTACAGTTCTATCAAAAATTACTGATTTGGTTATACTATTAGAAAGACATAGATAGATAATTTATTAAACCTCACAATAATTTCATAATTAACTGTTTATATTTGGACAACTTTTCTGCTGTACTTTACTGGAAGGAGAAAAATAACCATTTCCTTAGTAACAATTTAAACAATTTGTTTAACTAAAGCAATAACATTATAGCATATGTATCCATGTTTGTTAACTGGTGTGATTAAACAATTTAAAAAAGACCTTAAGAGTTTTAGCACACATTAAAAACTTAAAACAAATCCTTATTTCCTGATGAATAGCCTTTGGACTACAATGTGAGCTAAATAGAAAACTATCTTTAGAAAGATTTTTCCTCCAAAAGCATTTTACCGTATTTTTCGGACTATTGGACGCACCGGTCCATAGGACGCACCTAGATTTGGGGGGGGGGGAAATAAAGGGGGGAAAAATTTATCCCCCCCCCCCGCCAGGCGCGGGGCTGGGGCGGGGAAGCCCGAGCTTCCCCCTCCCCCAGAACGGGACTCAGAGCCATGCCGAAGCTGCGCGCAGCTTTGGCATCGCTCTGGGAGCTTGCGGGGCTGGGGGAGGAGGAAGCCTTCCGCCAGCCTCCAAACCAAGTCGGGGGACAGCGGGAATGGCGCGCTATTCCGCGACCTGATCTGGAGGCTGGGGGTGGGAGAAGCAAGCCTGCTTCTCCCCCCCACCATCCCCACAACCTCCAGATCAGGTCGGGGAATAGCGGGATGGCAGCGCTCCGCCATCCCGCTATTCCACGACCTGATCTGGAGGCTGGGGGTGGGAGAAGCAAGCCTGCTTCTCCCCCCCCCCCCACCATCCCCACAACCTCCAGATCAGGTCGGGGAATCGCGGGATGGCAGAGCGCTGCCATCCCGCGATTCCCCGACCTGATCTGGAGGTTGTGGGGATGGTGGGGGGGAGAAGCAGGCTTGCTTCTCCCACCCCCAGCCTCCAGATCAGGTCGTGGAATAGCGGGATGGCGGAGCGCTGCCATCCCGCTATTCCCCGACCTGATCTGGAGGTTGTGGGGATGGTGGGGGGGGGGGAGAGAAGCAGGCTTGCTTCTCCCACCCCCAGCCTCCAGATCAGGTCGGGGAATAGCGGGGTGGCGGCTCTGCACCTCCCCGCTGTCCCCAGCTTTTGGGTGCAGGCTGCTGCCCGCAAGCCTTGCGAGCCCGCGGGACATCCCGCCGGGCTTGCAAGACTTGGGATAGCTTCCTGAAGCCTGGAGAGTGAGAGGGGTCGGTGCGCACGGACCCCTCTCGCTCTCCAGGCTTCAGCAAAAGCCTGCATTCGCACCATAGGACGCACACACATTTCCCCTTCATTTTTGGAGGGGAAAAAGTGCGTCCTATAGTGCGAAAAATACGGTATTTTAAAAATCCAATAAAAAAAAATCCGATTTTTGAGGTTATTTTTTTAAAACCCATTGATTTTTATCCACCCTGTGGAGTGTGTGCCCACCTTGCCTGTTTCCTCCTCTTCTCATTTTCATCCTGATAAAGAGAAGCTGTCTTGAGAACATGCATTTAACTTCTCCCATCACACCCACCTTGAGAAAGGACGTGTCCACATCTGCCGGCAGATAAGTGATCTCCAGGTTGCCTTGCACAACTTGACAGTTCTCATAGAGGTGGCGGAGGGTGGCATGGTGGTTTTCTGGGCTGGAGGGGTGCTGCAGCTTCATGTCGGTCCCGGTGCAGACTGCGGAGGAGGAGGAGAAGTGCAAATAAGGTTAGAATCAAAAGAAAAGGGAGGCATCCACAACACACACACCTGGGAGCATGTCTGCAATCCTAAGCTCCTTGTTATGAACTCCTTTTGAAAGGCTTGGGTAAAACTAGAATAGACTAAGTTTCCAAATGTAAGGTAAAAGTTCCACATATATAAACCAGTGAATCAATACAATGGTACCTTGGGTTACATACGCTTCAGGTTACATATGCTTCAGGTTACAGACTCCACTAACCCAGAAATATTACCTCAGGTTAAGAACTTTGCTTCAGGATGAGAACAGAAATCGTGCCCCAGCAGCGCGGCGGCAGCAGGAGGCCCCATCAGCTAAAGTGGTGCTTCAGGTTAACAACAGTTTCAGGTTAAGTACGGACCTCCGGAACGAATTAAGTACTTAACCCGAGGTACCACTGTACGCATTATCGTGACTGTGCATAGACTGAAGGCACCCTTCCCAAAAGACGTTGAATTAGCAATGGGAAGAAGAAACCAGCACACTAGGAATCTCAGCTCTCTCTTTTTGGCTTTTAAAAGTAAGTTCCTAGCCCTCAGGTCTGCTATAGTATGCTGGGAATCTCAGAAGCTCATGGCAGAGCCAAGCCGAGTTGGAATTCAGTGCTTCATTTACCATATTTTGCCATGTATAAGACTATATTTCCGCCATATATTTTCAAGTTTAAAATTGGGGGTCGTCTTATACATGGATAGCGCATATGGGGGATTTCTTTATTTGGAGTCCCCCCAAAATAGGGGCCGTGTTATACATGGGGGCGTGTTATATACGGAAAAATACGGTAACTTTTTCTCCTTCGTGACTAGCAGAAGCAGAATAGTTTAGACAAGCAAATACCGGATTTTTCCGTGTATAATACTATGTCCCCCCCTAAAAAAAAATGTCAAAAAATTGGGGGTGTCTTATACACGGATACATCTCCCCCCGTTTTCTTAAATCGGAGTCCCGCAAAATAGGGGGCATCTTATACATTGGGGCGTCTTATAGACAGAAAAATACGGTATATGCAAAGTGGATTAAAATTATGCAGAATTCATTTGGGGGTACAGGTTTTTAATTCAAGTGTAGAGCAGTGTTTCCCAACCGGTGTTCCGCGGCACACTAGTGTGCCGTGAGATGTTGCCTGGTGTGCCGCGAGATGTTGCCTGGAGGGAGGCGGGCGAGGGCGTTTGCTTCCCGGAGGACTTGTGGGAAGCCGCCCCTTCCCTGGGCGACGCGCCGCCTCGCGACTCCGGAGTCAGTCCCGAGGGCTCTCGGAGGGACTCGCGAGCGACGGCGCGGCGGCTCCGGGGCGCGCTCAGCCGGACCGCCGTGCGCCCCCGCTGCAGCTGCCCGGCGTGGAGCGCGACGCGGAGCTGGCCGGGCTTGGAGGCGCCCAAGGTAGGGCCAAGCCGGGCGGGGGCGGGGAGGTCTCGGTCTGCTGCGGGTGCAGGAGGGCGAGCGGGAGAGGGGGAGCCGTCGGGTCTCCTGGAAGGAAACGAGGCGGCGGCTGAGGGGGATGCAGCCCCGTCCCCAGCAACAGGCGCTCCTCGAAGTGAGGCCACAAGTCGGGGCTCGGACAGGGCCTGGAAGCAGCGGCTCCGGCTCTTGGGAGCGGAGAAGGGGACTTCGAAATCGGCCTGGAGGAGAAAAGCCCCGATGCAGCGAGAGCGGGGAGCGTGCTGCCTTGTCCAGGCCTCCTCACTTTGTGCCGTCCGCTGCCGGGAGCAGGACACGGGGGCTCCTCGTTCGCATGCTTTCCCGGGTGATCGGTGAGGGTTAGGGTTAGGGTCCCTCAGTCCCTCGCTTTGCTGCCTCCTCCCCCCCCCCCACCCCCAAAGCTTGGAGGTTCCCCGGCAAGGGGGAGGGAAAAAAATTGAAAACTTTCACTTTCGTGCGTCCCTCCCGGCGTGACGCTGCGCGCTGACGTCACGGGGCTGTAATGGTGGTGTGCCGCGAGATTTTTTTCATCAAACAAGTGTGCCTTTGCCCAAAAAAGGTTGGGAAACACTGGTGTAGAGAACCGTGCTATTTATAGACAAGCTGCTTCCCCCTCTAGAGCAAAAATCTGAAAATAAAATGATCTTTGAAAATTGAGCAGCCTTTCTGTTACAGGCCTCTGGTCTGTGGCAGGTGATAAACTTTACGCCTGATTGTGGGAGAAAAGGCAAGTTTTAGGAAGCTAAGTTCTGTCTTTCCCTGTAAATGTGATTCCAGCTCTAGAGCCAAAATATATTTTTCTGGAAAGATTTCTTGGCTTTAAACAAGAAATATGTCAGGCAGAAATCCAACAGGTGACATTCCCTGCATGGAAAAGGGGGGCATCTTTTAAATCCCTGTGCAACAGAGAGCTCAAATAGGCAGTGCTGGATGGTGATTTCATACCCTGGTTTGAACTAAAGAGGCTATTTTATTTTATTTTATTTTATTTTATTTTGGCTTCGGGAATCTCAGCATGCAACTCATTCCCGGAGGCTGGAATCTATCCAAGCCATTCTGAGCCAAGCAGGAACTTCTCTCATCCTTTCAGAAAGCCCGATACTTCCTGTGCTTCTCCCCCACTCTTCACAATTCAACCAACCAGCATGAATTATTCCCCACGTACAGCCTTTTCGCCTCAATAAAAATCCTCCTCCAGATTCCTAACACCAAAGACAACACAGCACTATCTGTTACTATAGGAAATGCTGGGCTCCCGTTTCAACTTGGTAGCTCATTTCAATAACTTCCTATTGATTAATTCCACAGCCCAGCAGTCACTCAGTCTCTCTCTCTCTCTCTCTCTCTCTCTCTCTCTCTCTCTCTCTCTCTCTCTCTCAATCTCTCTCTCTCTCTGTGTGTGTGTGTGTAAGAATTGCTGCTCCTCAGCCAAGGAGCTCTACATTTTGACAAAACTTGGCATTTAGGAGGAGGTATGGAGGGAGCGACTGTTTCGAAGATCATCTCACTCAAGATTCAACGGTTTGCAACGTCCTTTGTTTGTGAACAAACACATTTGGGACTAAACGGGAAAAAATGTATATTTTCCAAACCAGATAGAAATAGACAAAACAAAGCGTATAGGTTCCCCACAAACCTTGGAATAAGATAAACCAAGAGGCCGGTAGGTTTTATGTAAACAACAGGGAATTAAAAACAAGAGGAGGGTTTTTTAGAAGTCACACAACTGTTATAAGAAAAATCTGCTCCCTTTCCCTTATGAGCCCATGTAGAGTCATTATTTAGGACTAGGTTCTCTTTCTGTAGGAGAAAATAACAGAGGCCAACCAGAGAATATAGAGAAGCAAAGCAGCTAGTAAGCCTGATCTTTATTAAACTGTTGCAACAGGGTGTTCACAACCCCACGCAGGAGGGAGGAGGAACCCTGAATATTGGTGTGCAAGCCCTTATATGGACTTTTGAAACTGCCCACCCTGTAGCCGAAGACCAACCCCCTGAAACATCTAACATACATCACAGAAGGAGGTGGTCAACAACAGAACAAGCAGAAATCCTGTTTGCCAGGGTACCTGATAATGGTCACTGGTTGCATTACCTGGGCAGTTTGGGCATTCCTGTAAATACTCAGTTCCTGAATTCAGGTCACAGGCTCACCCTATTCATACACAGGTACGCCCTTAAGACAGGATTTGTGAGCAAAGAGACAATGGCGAGGTTTTCCCATTTCCTTCCTCCTTGCAGAGGAACATTTGAGGTCAATTTGGGAGAGTCATAACGGTTTCAGGACTATTTCCCTGTACTGTTTCAGACATGTGGTTTATATCTGAAGGCAGCCCTGTTTAGGGAAGCTTTTAATATTTCATGGATTAGTGTATTTTAATGTTTTGTTGGAAGCCGCCCAGAGTGGCTGGGGAAACCCAGCCAGACGGGCGGGGTATAATTATTATTATTACTATTATTATTATGATGATGATATGTGTTTGCCTGGTACATTTATGAACATTTATTTTAAATCTTAGACCTTATAATTCTTATAAGACAATGAACGCTGAGCATGTGCTTCCTTGATAGCAAAAAACACCGTAACACATTAGCAAAAGAAATTATTTTTGACACAACCACCAGACTAGCGTAAAAAGCAACATACTAAAAGCTGCAACATCCAGCTCGATATAAACAGTTCCGCCATCATCCCCATTTGTCAGGCTGGCTTTATTCCAGCGCAGGGGGCAACACAGTCCCTCCACTGGGGACTGCTGGCCACACTCCTATGTGCTATTCAAAGGCCCTATGTGGTCCCCGAGGCCTCTTCCCAGCCTCTCAGAAGGGGAGATGCCGTGCAGTAACCCAGGGGGTGGGGAAACTTTTACAGCACAAAAGCCACATTCCCTCATGGGTCATCTTATGGGGGCCTTGGCTGGAAAGAGAAAGAGAGACAGACAGACAGACAGAGACACAGGCACAGAGAGAGAGGTGCCCTTGCTATAAGCAACACCCAACAAGATGCAGTGAAGTTGGGGGAAACTAGTACAACATCAAGACACTGGTGATACCATATACTGTATTTTTTGCTCTATAGGATGCACCCGACCATAGGACGCACCTTGTTTTAGAGGGGGAGAACAAGAAAAAAAATTTCTCTTCCTCTCTGCGCAGCGCCCCTTCAGCAAAGTGGCAGGAGAAAGGGAGCCCCTTCCATTTCTCCTCCCGCTTCGCTGAAGGGGCACTGCGCAGAGAGGGAAAGCTGTGCAGCGCCCCTCCAGCGAACCAAACCAAAGAGAGCAAGAGGGATTGTGCGCACCGATCCCTCTTGCTCTCCTGGCTTCTGTGAAACCAACACGAAGCCTCAGGAGCGCAACGGGAGTTCCCGCTGTGCTCCGGAGGCTTCAGGCGGCTATCCCTGAAGCCTGGAGAGCGAGAGGGGTTGGTGCGCACCGACCCCTCTCGCTCTCCAGGCTGCAGCAAAAGCAATGCGAAACCTCCGGAGCGCGGCGGGAGCACTCCCACTGCGCTTCGGAGGCTTTGCGTTGCTATTGCTTAAGCCATGGAGCCTGCATTTGCTCCATAAGACGCATACACATTTCCCCTTAATTTTTGGAGGGGAAAAAGTGAGTCTTATAGAGCGAAAAATACGGTATTTTGTACAACCAGGCATTACTATGTGCAATGTGGTGGTGGGAAACTGTGGCTTGCTTGCAGCAGCAGCAGAGACGTGCATTTAAATGCGATTTTCTTTCTCTGTGTGCTATTTTTAAAAAACCATAGATTAATAGAGAAACAGGATAGAATCAATTTATGGGTTAGCACATGCAGAGATGATACAGAATGGAAACAGAACGATTTGCCCACCCCTAGTCAGAGGTAGGTAGCCTTACCATGGGGCAAGATTCTGCCCCACAGATGGTAACTACCCTAAAGCAGGAGTGGGAACTGGACCCAGCTGGTGGTCCACATCCCTAGCTCCCCCACCTGCTGTGGACCAACTCTGACAGGTGTGTGGGATCATCCACCTGAGGTCATACAGACACCCGCAGATTGACACCTGTCAAAATTCAAAGGCAGTCTGCAGAGGAAACAGCTCCAGTTCATTTTCACTAGGCTTGCGCAGGAGAAATGTGCTGGCAGATTGTACCTCATCTTATCCAGTGTGCATTCAGATTGCCTATCTCAATCTTAGTCCCGGTTAATCTAGATTAGTCTTTTCAGAATCTTCTCTCATAAGTACCTTCTTGTACAGTCGTACCTTGGTTCTAGAATGGAATCTGTTCCAGAAGTCCATTCGACTTCCAAGGCGTGGCTTCCAATTGGCTGCAGGAGCTTCCTGCACTCAATTGGAAGCTGCAGAAGCCGCGTTGGACGTACGGCTTCCAAAAAACGTTCGCAAACTGGAACGCTCACTTCCGGGTTTGCGGCGTTCAGAAGCCAAAACGTTTGAGTCACAAGACATTTGAGAACCAGGGTACAGCTGTACTTGGATGTGAGGCTGAGCTTTGTGGGCAATTTTACACAGGAAGAACTGAGAGGATACAAAGCAGGGCTTTCTTGCTGGTGGCACCCACTCTGTAGAACTCCTTGCCCCCCCCCCCGTATAACTTGCCGCAGCAAATAAAAAGCTTCATTGCAATTGCACTGTATTAAATCAGTAGAGGAGCAAGTTAATTTTAAATAATAATAATGATAATAAATTTTATTTATATCCCGCCCTCCCCAGCCGAAGCCGGGCTCAGGGCGGCTAACAACAATCAAATAATCAGACAGTAAAATAGTTACACAATCTAAAAATATTTCATTATAAAAATTAATTAAATCAAATTGAAGGCACTTAAACAAGTGCAAATGTTTTCTTTTTTTGTTTTTCTCTTACTAGCATGCCGCTTTGAGCACCCTTAGGAAACGGAACTGAGAAACATTATAAAAGTACAGTGGTACCTCAGGTTAAGTACTTAATTCGTTCCGGAGGTCTGTTCTTAACCTGAAACTGTTCATAACCTGAAGTACCACTTTAGTTTATGGGGCCTCCCACTGCTGCTGCGCTGCCGGAGCACGATTTCTGTTCTCATCCTGAAGCAACTGTTCTTAACCTGAGGTAATATTTCTGGGTTAGCGGAGTCTGTAACCTGAAGCGTATGTAACCTGAAGCGTATGTAACCCGAGGTACCACTGTATAGTTAATATGGCCTTCCTTAAATAGGGACCGAATAGAAACAAGCTTTAAAGGCTTTCTGTGGGGAAAGGAGCATTCTTCAGACTTGTTATGCACTGGAGATTTTGCACTTTGTTCCTTGAAAGCGGAGGGCGGGGGAAGGAAGATTGGCACTAAGAAATAACAGGCCAGTTATAACATTCAGAGCAGGAGAGAAACAAGCTTGTTTTTCTGGTTGGGATGGGCGTCTTCTCCTCATGTTTACTCCATTCCCACGCGGGCCGTTTATGCAACCCTCTTTCCTGCACGGACAAGAACCAGAAAGAGAGGCAGAACCAGCCTTCGCCTCTAGAGGATCGGCAACATGACGCCAAGGAGCCCAGTGGCAGCCAAGTGACCGATCCCACAGACACACAACCCAGCAGCTCCCAATCAGATAAAAGTCTGGACAGTGGGGAAGAAACTGACACATTCCTGTTGGCAGAAGAAAGCATGATTCAAGTCAGGTCCAAGGTTCAGCGGGAATGAAGCAATAAGCGAGGTGGGACTAATAAGTAGGTTAAAAACAATGAACAGGTGGACTCAGGTTTACCATGTGGCTGAGAACTATCTGAAAATAATCTCAGAACAAGTTACACAGACTTTCAAATTGTTTTTTTATTTCTTCTGCTCCAGCCGAGTCTATTTTGGGTACCTCTCCCTGATAAATCATTTTTCTCTCATTTGCCTTTGGGGGATGCCTTGCAAAAATGTTGTTTAGTATGCATACACAACTCTTCATTTGTGGCATTTCAGTCCCACCCACCCCAGCCAGGACTTTTAAGAAGCGAAATCTCTGACTGGATTCTTGTTGGCATGAATGTCAATGAACACTGAAGTATCATGCTTGATACAGCTTTCCATTTCACATTCTGTGGCTGGCAAGATTCCCTTTGAGTTATTGGTAACGTATTACCGCAAGTGTGTCTTCCTAGTGCATCTTTAACCAAATGAACAAACACCCTTTTCTGCTTTTAAAGTGGTGTAGGCCAGGCTACCTGCACAGCAAATGAGTACAGTCTGCAGCAGAGTACATAGTCCTCAGAAGTCAGTAATGGCAAAGGCATCAATTCAGGCAGGAATCCTTTCGGTAAGGATCCCTTTGTCCATCTGTGAAATGTATTGTAACCCAGTGTAGCCCAGGTACGTATGGGGGAGAAGAGGACGAGGAGGAGGAGGAAGAAGAAGAAGAAGAAGAAAAGAGTATTTATTCCCCAAAATGGTGGCTATTATGAGAGTTTCTATCCAGCAATACTTCCAAACAGTATAGCAGGTGTGCACAACTTCTGGCCTACCAAGCTGAACAAACAGCCCAGCAGGCAGAATTATAACCTGATAGAGCTGTCTGATTGCGGCTGTAAATGCACAGGTCAAGTGGCAGGCAACCCACAATACAAGGCTGGTAAGCAAGGTTTGGGTTGGTAGATTCATGAACTATCTAGACCTGCAGTATGCCAACACAGAAACAAGTTTTGTTTAAAATCTAGAGGATTTTTTAAAATTGTAAGGACTGGTCATTTTTATATAAAGAACTGGAGAGAGAGAGAAGGCGAGCACACACTTGCAAGGGGCATGTATTTTCTCTCTAAATCTTAATTTTAATGAACTGGCCCTAGGATGGAGAAGCAGTTGCCCAAGCCCTAGTTGTATTATGGACAATTGATTAAAACAACTACTTTGGCACGACAGCCAATGGCAGAATTTGGATCTTCAAGTTGCAGAAATATTTTTGGCACGGTAAAATAATAGGTACAGCAGCCTTAGACGGTAAACCAGCAGCAACACGGCAAAGGCAGCAGCAACAGCAACAGCAACAGCAACAACACAGGCCTATCTTACAAATGACTGACAACGAGGAAAAAACAACCCCTTACTAAACGTAACAGAGTTTATGGCTGAGGCAGGATCTGAACTGGAGGTTCCTCCTACTGTGTGCATTTTTATCCACTATACACCATTAATAGATTAGAACTTTGACAGCATCTAAATCAAATTAGAAGTTTACCACTAGCTTATTCTAGATTATATGATCAGATGGCAAAGGGTCACAGAACCCCGTTACTGCTAAACGTCACACAGATTGGGGGATTTCTCCAGGTGTAGAGCCCCCTTCCCTGCACAACATGCTACACCTGCCAATTTTTAAGTCAACAGAGCTATACAACCAACAAAGAACATCAAAACATAATCTGCTTTGCAGCTATTGACAGATGTAGGAGCCCTGCTCCAATTGCAGCTAGCCTCCTTGAGAGCAAAGGAGAAATATGGACATTTATGGTAGATGAAAGAAAGAAAATTAAATATAGATTTTCAGGTTGGGACTGAGGTGCCAGTTCTGAAAATATTGCAGGTAACTTCACTAGACAATCTCCATTTTAGAATGAAGCAAGCATTTATGGGTGGAGGCCTAGATTGGCCTTTTGGGGGATTCTTTGAGGAATGACTTCTGCAGCAGAAGCTGCGGCTCAACCCTTCTCCCTCCTGGATCAATGGTGTCATTAGACTACCCCCGGGCGGGTTTGGCAGGGTTTGACAACAAAACTGCTTTTTCAAGCCGGGCATGTTTTAGAAAGGAAAAGTGGCTCGTTGAAGCAATGCTGGTGGAGCCGACATGCTCCACCTTCTACACATTTTGGGCATGCCCATGCAGCTTAAAGGAGCTAGAATCAAGATAAGCTCCCCCACTTCACCCAGCCCAGTTGCCACTGGGAGATCAAGACTTACAGCAGGGGTAGGCAACCTAAGGTCTGTGGGCCGAATCCGGCCCAGTCGCCTTATAAATCCAGCCCGCAGACGGTCCGGGAATCAGCGTGTTTTTACATGAGTAGAATATGTCCTTTTATTTAAAATGCATCTCTGGGTTATTTGCGGGGCCTGCCTGGTGTTTTTACATGAGAAGAATATGTGCTTTTATTTAAAATGCATCTCTGGGTTATTTGTGGGGAATAGGAATTTGTTCATTCCCCCCCCCCCCAAATATAGTCCAGCCCACCACATGGTCTGAGGGATGGTGGACCGGCCCATGGCTGAAAAAGGTTGCTTACCCCTGACCTACAGTATAGCAGAGGCTGTGAAAAGGAAGGAGCTGCTAAGCATTTGATAGGTACAGGGCTCAGTCTCTTTACACAGGGGCAAACAACTTTGTGCCTTCTAGATATTCTCACATGGGAGAGAGCTGATACAGCAACAAAGAGGGGAAATGTACTCTGTGTGTGTTCAGAGACCCACTTCAAATTTACGTCAGACATTTTAGAGCTGAATCAGCTCTGACATGCAATTCAATCACAGGGTTTTGGATAAATGCACTCTGCCACTGGTAAGTCACACCAGACAAGAACTTTTATTATCTTGTTTTCAACAACAGCAACACAGTACAGGAAACTTGACTTCATCCAGATACAGCTATATTCAGGGTCACCTAGTGGCTACACCATAAAAATGACACTATCCGCACAAAAACCAAAATTTGGCAGGGCAAGTAACAGGTGTGCTCTTCTTTCTCAACTCCCGGTTTTTAAAATGTGTGGTTGGTGAAATTCAGCATTCTTTTTCTTTTCTTTATTAAAAAGGCACATTTACAGCTCCCCATGTTTTGAAGGGTGCATCTCAAAATTAGTTAGGGCATCTAAGCCTATAGATGGTAGGACTGAAGGAGAAAGGTCTTAGTTTTGGAAGAAAACTAAGCCGCATGCAAGGGGTTCAATACTTGCCCACGTAAGGACAGAAACACCAGTCTGGTAAGCAAGGCTACGATAAAGTGTGTCAAGTTTCAGCAAACACTACAGATAAGTTTCCAGACACAAGTGGGAGGTTTTTGAGGAACCCCAACACTGGGAAAGACAGTTGTGAAGAAAAATGCTGTCCCCACATCCTACAGAGAGCAAAATGGGGAAGAGACTAGCGTTTGCTGGGGGATCCTTACAGCTGTCTCAGAAACCCTGCTCCTTTGGCATTCTTCACCCCAAAGGAAGCCCTGTATATTCTATGGTTGTGCATTGCCCATGGCAGACAGCTAATGGGGAATTCTACCATGGCCGAGGCACAGCAGCCATGTCACTTGCCAAAGAGCAGTCTCGCTTCCTCGGCATCTAGGGCTCAGTGGGGACTCTCCTACGGGACAATCGACTGAAAAGGGGCCGTAATAAAGTCAACTCCCAGCTGCCCGAGTTCTCAGCGTGTCCGCCAGTGGTCTCCCAGCAACCAAGCAGTAGGAGGCCTCAGGCCTGGGCCACCCAGACAAACAGAGGGCCTGGGCTCTTTTCTAGTGCTTGGTATAAAAAGAGTGGGAGGACACATTAAAATTAACTTTATTACAGCTGGTAAGATTCAGTTCCGGACTGAGCCCCCACAGCTTTCGTAGATGCTCTCCTCTTTGCACCACTTTTTTTTAAAGTGGATTAGGCATCTGTAAACAAACCAAATACAGCTGAGGCAAGTGGACCCGCTTGTTTTCAATTAATTCAGCAAGGAAAGTTAGTATGCTATTGTACAGGGCACCAGGTGCCTGCAAGAAATGAGCTATAAATCATGTCTACTTTTCTGTGGCTCCACCCCAATTTTTCCAACAGAAGAAACCATAGCTAACTAGACACAGCATATTTCTGAATACCAGATGTTGCAGATAAACAACAAGGGAACATTGTTGTCCTCGTGCGCTGCTTGTAAGCATCCCAAAGGTATTAAAACAAGAGTGCTGGACCTGAAGGTCAAGTGATTTGCGCCCTGGAGGAAGGGCGGGATATAAATTGAATAAAGTACAAATGAATAAATGAATAAAATCACAACCTGAGTACAAAACAGAGGTGTGGTCCAAGCACAAAGCCCACAAACCACTTCTCCTTCTAAAAAACCACCAATCCTTTGATTCAACTGCCTTCACTACTATGGTATGTCCTATTCTGAATTTCCCCTTTCCACCCACTCCACCTTCAGGCTTCACATGTTTGCAGACACAAAAAGAAAAAAGAAATTCAGGTAAGACTCATAGAATAGCGCTGTAAACATTTCCTTCTTCACACAACGCACAGTTAACCTATGGAATTCTGCACAACACAATGTGAGGATGGTCACTAGGTCGAGGCATTTGGTTAACAGATCTATGAACAGCTAAAATAGCTAAATGGAACATCAATGTTAAGAAGTAGCATCTTTCTAAAAAGCCAGGTGATTCTACAGGCAAACAACAGGCGAAGGCTGTCACCTTCACATTCTGTCCATCTAGCTGCTGTTGGATACAGCATGGTAGACTAGATCATGCTAGTTCTTTCGGTTTATGGAATTGTGCTATGAATGAGTTCTCAAGGGAAGGACAGAAGATCCACACCCTTCGCGAACCCCATCAACAGAGCCAGAATGGATGGAGATAAGGCACTAGATCTGACCACTTCTCTGAGGAGGCAGAATTCTGGCAAACCAAAGCATGAAATTTAAAAGATGTTGATGGACAGATGCTGTCTAATAAGCACCCATTCGCCCTCCAACTCTCTGTCTCCTGCTTGAACAGCTTTGAGGGAGCCCTTGGCAAACTGTGCTTTGCTGGGGCTCCTCCTAAGCTGGTGGGCTTCCTAGCTGCATTCTTACTTAGCAGAAGCAGAAGGGAGAGGAAGCCAAAAGGAACAGCCACCCGTGTGGCATGGCACTACTAGCAGTGCCTCTCAATTTCCCTTCCAGACTTGGTACTTTGATCTCTAATCTTGCTGAGGAGGATAAGAGCGCTGGGAAAAACAAAGTAGCAGCTGCACACACAGTGCTCTGTGATAGCAGGGGTTCAACGGGAAAGAGTTTCTATTCTGCACAGTGACCAGTCAAGTGGCTAAGCAGAAACCTATGTAGGATTTGCAGGGGTTGGACTAGATGACCCTCGGAGCCCCTTCCGACTCTACAATTCAATGATTTGCTAAATCAACCTCCAACTCACAACAACGCCCCCCCTTAGTGTTTTGGTATCTACCCCAGGGGCAGGGAACCTGTTGGCCTCCAGATGTTGCTGGCTTCCAACTCCCACCATCCCTAACCATGATGGGAGATGGAGTCCAAAGTCATCTGCAAGGTCACAGGTCCCCCATCCCAGGTTGTCTATAACCCGCGGAACATTCCATTCCCCACTGGATCTATCATAAACAGCTACACAGCAAATCGGTGAATGCTTTAAGCAACAAACAAACTATTCCAAGTGCAATCACTTAAGATAGCAGTATATTTAAGGGGAACCTAGAAAATAGCATGTCGTCAAAACAAGTGAACCGCAGGACCCCCTGTAATGACACAGAAGAAGTTGTGGTGCAATTCTAGACTGGCATGGCAATGCATAGCGCTTGAGTCATGCTGCTGCTGCTGCTGGAGCAGCGTTATGAGGGATTTGGGGTGCTGTAACAGTCTGGCGCTGTGGTGTAAACCATTGAGCCTTGGGCTTGCCGATCGGAAGCTCAGCAGTTCGAATCCCCATGACAGGGTGAGCTCCCATTGTTTGGTCCCTGCTCCTGCCAACCTAGCAGTTCAAAAACACGTCAAAGTGCAAGTAGATAAATAGGTACCGCTCTGGCAGGAAGGTAAATGGCGTTTCTGTGCGCTGCTCTGGTTTCGCCAGAAGCGGCTTAGTCATGCTGGCCACATGACCCAGAAAAACTGTCTGCGGACAAATGTCGGCTCCCTCGGCCAGTAAAGGAAGATGAACCCCGCAACCCCAGAGTCATTCACGACTGGACTTAACTGTCAGGGGACCTTTACCATTTTTTAACAGTCTGGGGGCAGGGACACCAGCTGCCTGTGGTAAGTGAGTAGTGCTTATCTATCTCCCCTTCCCTCTTTTGGTCATCTTACAGGAGAAAGAATCCCTGGGATTTCAGAGCATGGCAATGTCTGTTACAATTACCCAGCACATTCTGCTATTAAGGAACAGGGGTGGGTTGCTGGGGGAGAGAGATTGGTGGAGAGTTGGGAGGTTGAAGGTTTCTTGCTTGCTCTGTAAAACCATTAGAGCAGTGTTTCCCAAACGTTTTTGGGCAACGGCACACCTGTTAGCCGGAAAAAAATCTCGCGGCACACCACCATTAAAGCCCCGCCCCGTGACGTCAGCGCGCAGCGTCACGCCGGGAGGGACGCACAAAAATGAAAGTTTTTTCCCTCCCCCTTGCCGGGGTGGGAGGAGGCAGCAGAGCGAGGGCAGCTGAGGCGGCGGCGGCTGTTGTGGTGGTGGCGGCGATAGCGGGCGGAGGAGGGGGCGGCGGCGGGAGTTGCTGCTGCTGCTGTTGTTGCTGCTGCTGCCCGGACATGCCGGCCTCCTCCTCCTCCGCTGTCTCGCGCTCCTCCCTTTTGCGCGCGCTGCCCCGCCGCTCAGCACCACCACCGCGGAGCCGCCCCCGGCTCGACGCGGATCCTCGCCGCCGCCGCCGCCTCTCACCGCCCGACTCGCCCGCCTTCCTCCCACGGCACACCAGCCGATGTCTCACGGCACACTAGTGTGCCGGGGAACACCGGTTGGGAAACACTGCATTAGAGAGTTTAATATTTAACAGCAGCTGCAATAGAAGAGAGGTTTGGTGGGGGGAAGGTTCTGGCGGGAGCCTGAAGGTCACTATGGAAACAAGCTAACTAAGGTCAAGGGAGTGTGTGACACCCCCCCCCCCAACTCATGCTAATATCCCAACTCAAGGAAGAAAGGAAGATTGAAGAATGAAAATCAAGTTGGGACCTTGCCAAATTATTGTCTCACACCTTTGCTCTGGGTCACTGCTCCCCTATGTTCACCCTGCTCTGAGCAAAGGGTTGCATCTCTCGGTCACCATTTATTGACATGGCAAACAAACTTTCAGAAAAGTAGGAATTCTTAGGAGTCTCTCACAGAATTATCTGTGTCAATCTTGGAAAGCTATGAAAGTAGCATCTGGTTTGGGTCTGCCAAATAGGT
Source organism: Podarcis bocagei (assembly GCF_964188305.1). NCBI lineage: Eukaryota > Metazoa > Chordata > Lepidosauria > Squamata > Lacertidae > Podarcis > Podarcis bocagei. The sequence continues at coordinate 28,117,944 of NC_138138.1, forward strand.
TTTGGCGTCTGTTCATGATTTACAAGGGCTTTTTAAAAAAGACACACAGATTTCCTCAATAATCCTTACAACCAGTGCTTTTTTTCTGGGGTTTTCAAGGGTACGTAGTACTGGAACCTTTTCCCGCCAAATGTTAAAACTGTGGCACTTACTGTAATAACTTCATGGTGAGTACTGGCACCTTCTCTCTCTCTTTTTAAAGCACTGCTTACAACAACCCTGCCAAGTAGACCAGCATCACTGTAGTATATTACACATTAGACTGCAGAGACTGCCCAAGCATAATCTTGGCATTCACATGCTCTTGACCAGAACCCCGGCTAAAGTCTTATTTGAATCTGCAGAACACACCATGCTTTTACAGCCCAACAGCTATCTGCATTTAAGTCTACCTCTGGAGTATGCAAGCCTTCAAGTCATACAGCATTTTTCAGCCAAACAATACAAAGGCAGCAACACCTACATGCACTCAAAACCGCCTCCTTCATTGGCAACTTTTTGACTGACTGGTTCATCCTAATTCTACACATTTCCCAAATCTCCAAATATGCGTGACTGTGTTAATTGATTTAAAATATAATGTGCAGGGGGAAAGACCATCTGGGTTGTGAACACATTTCTTAAATCCCTGGCCACAAACAATTCTCATGCACCTGGAGGTAGGAAGGTCTTTGAGCCCCAGCATCTCTCACTCTGAAACTCAACCACTGGATTTTCTTAGCGGGATTATTAAACAAAACAAAAGATGATGAAATCCAAGGGATTAAAAAATTATTTACAAACAACACAGCCTTTGCCTGCTGTACTTCACAGTAAAAAGAGCCAAAGAACAGCACGCAGCAAAGCAAGGAGCCAGTAATGACAAGAATGGATGATCAAATAATCCCCTTCGTGTCATTTACAGCTTGTTGTTAGCATATCTTCCCTTGCCACATCAGAAGTTTTGCAACATTCCAGTAAACCCCATCAAATTTTCCTTCCTTGCCTAAAATAACATCATCAACTCAAGTCAGATCTTTGGTCCAACTTAAGTCCCAACTCTAAACATTTAAATTGTGTGTGTGTGTGAGTGTCAATTTACTAGAGCCAATTTGCCAGGGCTGCTGGCAGAATTCACATTCTCCATTCAAGATACAGAACCAGGCCAAAATGCAAAGCCCAACCAACACCGATGAGAACAGTTCCCCTTACTCTATTCCTACATGCACATCTCCCTTCAGATTTCCAGACAGAAAGCTGGCTCAATCAACGTGGTGAAAAGGCCCCCACTTCAGTATTATTCAAGATCTCTGCACTAAACAGTGACTGTGGGATGCAGGGAGGCAGCATCAAGTCCGTAAACACTTATCAAACCATCCAGGATACAGTTTCAACCTCTTTGTTTTGCACCAGCCCTGCTCCTCTGCATTTAACATCAACCTGGCATAACTTAATTGGTAAAATCCCCACGAACACAACATGAGAGGTAGGAGAATGCTTCATCAGCTGAATTCCTGCAGCTCGTGCTCTTGGTTCCATTCCGGCATTTGATTCTTCCCTTGGCAGGGTTCCTTTCAGCAGAACTATATGAACATTTTTCTGTTTGTTTTGCAATCAAACAATTAAGAACATCGATCATAGAAACCACAACGCAAAAATTAACCCACAGTTTTACAACAGCTCAAACTCATCAGATGAAAGCTCTTATGGGAGGGAACGTAATATCTTATACCAAGTCAGTCCATCTAACTCCGTATTGTCTCCCACCTGGAGAGGTCAGGGATCAAACCGGGAATCTTAAATGCAAAACAGATGATCTCCCCCCCCCCCCAGCTACAGTGCTTCACCTCTCCTAAATAAAGATGACTTTACATATCTTCACCTACTCTCCAAGGATGGTCCTGTGTGGTGGGGCTTCCTTTGAAAAAGGGCTGGAAACTCCAGCTAGCTCAAAACAGGGCAGCAAGAGTCCAAAAGGGGAGGGTGACAGATACCACGCCATAGTATGCCAGTGTTTTTTTCATCTGCACTGGTCCAATTCAAAGTGATAGTATTAATTTTTTTAAGCCCTAAATGATTTGGAACCAGTATTATTGGCATCCGTCCATCTCAGAAGACAATGGAATACGCCTCCAGAGAGGCTCACTGAACACCTACACTTTCAGCACCAGGTATTTATCTCTTTACTCACACATACTGTTTAACAACTATGGTTTTACTGCATTTTAGTCCTTAGATCAGTTTTGTGTCCACCCACCCCTTTCCTGGTTGTGTTTCACATGTTTATCGATCTTTTACTGCCTCCTGATGGTTTAATGTTAATTTTTGGTGCTGGTTCAGTTTCTTGCATTGACTGTTTTTTAATGTCTGGTTGTAGCCTCATTTTATTGATTTTAAAACTGGTGAACCACCCAGAGTGGTGTACAACAATTTAAAATCACCACCCATGCAATATATGTATTAGAGCTCAACAAGACACTTTTTTTCATCATAACGCACCCTTTACCCACCCCATTTCCCTTGTAGCAGCAAAATAAAGGGAAAGGATACCGTATATATATTTTCAATCCTCCACAAGCAGGCAGCCCAGGCCCAAAGCAATTGGGCTGAACTGCACTTGAGGATTCAGCATGAAAATGGTATAGTCCAGGGGTTAGCAAACTTTTTCAGCAGGGGGCCAGTCCACTGTCCCTCAGACCTTGGGGGGGCGGACTGTATTTTTTGGGGGGAAATGAACAAATTCCTATGCCAGTGTGGTGTAGTGGTTAAGAGTGGTAGACTCGTAATCTGGGGAACCGGGTTCGCGTCCCCGCTCCTCCACATGCAGCTGCTGGGTGACCTTGGGCCAGTCACACTTCTCTGAAGTCTCTCAGCCCCACTCACCTCACAGAGTGTTTGTTGTGGGGGAGGAAGGGAAAGGAGATTGTTAGCCGCTTTGAGACTCCTTAAAGGGAGTGAAAGGCGGGATATCAAATCCAAACTCTTCTTCTTCTTCTTCTATGCCCCACAAATAACCCACAGATGCATTTTAAATAAAAGCACACATTCTACTCATATAAAAACACCAGGCAGTCCCCACAAATAACCCAGAGATGCATTTTAAATAAAAGGACACATTCTACTCATGTGAAAACACGCTGATTCCCAGACTGTCCACGGGCCGGATTTAGAAGGCGGTTGGGCCGGATCCGGCCCCCGGGCCTTAGTTTGCCTACCTATGGTATAGTCCATCCAAGGGGTAGGGATGATGCACTCACAAGACAGAAAATACCACGAAATGAATGGGCAATTGAAATAACTGGACAATTCATAGCTCACAGACAAGCAGAAAGTAGACTGTAGGCTACTATCCCATTTAGAGTAGACCGCCCTGGGGGATCAGTGGCTCTCCATATTGCTTCAGGACTCCCCATGTCAATCAACCCAAGGCAGCATAGTCCATGGTCAGGATGGCGGAAGTTGTAGTCTTACAACAATATGATACCTCAAGGACTGCCTCCTTCCATATGAACCTACCCGGACCCTGAGATAATCTTCTGAGGCCCTTCTTCATGTGCCTCCTCCACGAGAAGTCCAGAGGGTAGCAACACGAGTACGGGCCTTTTCTGCAGTGGCTCCCCATTTGTGGAATACTCTCCCCAGGGAAGTTCTCCTTTTATACACCTTTAGGCTCCAGTCAAAAATGTTCCTTTTCAACCAGGCCTTTGGGAATGGGAGGGATTATCAGTTTCTTGCTGCTCTTATTTTTACTATGTTTTTCATTACAGGTAGGTAGCCGTGTTGGTCTGCCACAATCAAAACAAAATTTAAAAATTCCTTCCAGTAGCACCTTAGAGACCAATTAAGTTTGTTATTGGTATGAGCTTTCATGTGCACGTATCTGAAGAAGTGTGCATGCACACAAAAGCTCATACCAATAACAAACTTAGTTGGTCTCTAAAGTGCTACTGGAAGGAATTTTTAAATTTTGTTATGTTTTTCATGTTTTTATGCGGTCAACCGCCCCAAGATCTGCAGATGATCTGCAAGTTTACAAAGTTCTTGAACAGACAGCTGTGCTGATCCAGATGTTGCTGTACTTCAACTCCTCTCCTCCTTCCCCACTGGCCATCCTTGCGGGTGGGCAACATCTGGGGGGTGGGGGCAAAGGTTCCCCACTCCTGCCATAAGGCACTTCTTATGTTTTTAAGGAAAGACATTTGGGATCTCCGGAGCAATGCCCTTCGGCAAGTTTTGACACACGGCGGGGGTGGCCTGCTGGGGATTTAAGTCACGTTAACTCATCGAGACTGAATGAGAACAAGTCCCGCTCCGTCCAGCACCATCTCCCGCCTCCTCCTTCGCAGGCAAAACCCTCCCCTTCTCTCTCTCACACACACACATCCACTGCAATGTGTAACCCAAACAAGGCGACATCGTTTAACTCTGCCCAAAGCGACTCGAGAGTAGAGCTGTCTCTCCACCGCCAGCTTGCAAGCAATTGCTAACGCGGCGCAGAAGCGCCCTGCGCCAGCCGCGCAAAAACACGCGTCGCAAGGGCGGCTCTGCAAACATGCGCCCTTTTCCCCTTGCAGCCCGGGCTTGGGGGGCGAAAAAGGGGGCAGAGAAGGCGGCCGCCGACATCTTCAAGGGCAGCTAATCCGCGCCCCAACGAGTTCTTAATGGAGCCGTTTCCTTGAAGGCGCGCGTGGCCCGAAATCTCGGCGCAACCGAAGATCAGAGGAGCAGAAACTTCTCTCTGGCCCCATTTCCCAGACCCACCTCCCACAACGTTTTAAACAATGCAAAGAACTGAGCTTTTGTCGATCACCCCCCCACACACAAAACACACACCATACCCCGCCCGCCCCCCGGCGACCGACTCCGATCTGCGTTGACCCGGAGACCAGGAATTAATTAAATTAATCAAAAACACGCGGCTAATTAATGAAATAATCCCGCCCCGAACGAAACCCGAAAATCAACAAGTTTGCGCACACAAGTTTCTCTCCTCTCTTATTTCTTCCAACTTGGAACCCCCTTTCTTGGTTGCAAAACTGGCTGAGAGATTCCTTCCTGGACGCCTTCCCTCTTCCTTTTCTTTGCTTCTCCCCCCCCCCCGCCGCCCCAATAAACAGAAATAGAAACAAAACAAAACATACGGATTCAAACTTACCTTCCGTGCTCCAAACAACTGGCCAGACCGAAACCAAGAAGAACACCATGCAAAACCAGCAGGGGCTGGGAATGGGCCCCATTGTTTTTTCATTGCAAATCCCAGCTCATAATTTCGTCCGGGGAAGAGAAGGAAGGAAGGTGGGTGGAGATTTTTGTTTTTTATTTTTGTTTTCTCCAACCGCCTTGGCAATCGTGCCCGGTTTGTTTTCTCGAGCTTCGCTTCCCCCTTTGCACTTTTCTTTGCAACCCAACTTTTCAACCCTTTTCACTTCCTTTACCAAAAAAAAAAAAAAAAAGGCACTACTAAAAGCCACCACCTCTTCTCTCACTCTCTCTCTCTCTCTCCCACCAGCACCAGGCGTCGGGAACGCGCTCCGAGCGCGCTCCGGAGCAGGATTCCTGCTCCCTCGGGAGTGGCAAACGAGTTCTTCGTCGGAGCACGCCAAAGCCGTTCTTTGCCTCGTGGGAAATCAAAGCTGGAGAGAGGAGAAAACTTTGCGAAACGTTTTGCTTTGCCTCCTTGCTGCTGAAGGTGGAATTCCTTTCCTTCTCCTTGGGCGATTTCTTTGGACACTTTCCAGTTCAGAGCATCGACCTTGAATGGACAAAGAGAAGGGAAATATATATATTTCTTGGAATTAAATTAAATGCAGGCTACGCTTGCCAAATGATTTAAGGTGGAGGGGGCGGTGGGGAGAGGAAAGTATATAAATCTGGAGTGGGGGTGTTTTTTGGAGGGGGGGGAGAAGAAACAGCTATGTGATAAGTAGAACTGTCCAATATTTCAAAAGACCTTAACTGATTAGGAGGCAAATAATTAATATTGGTTGTTTGAATACTGTAAAATACATGATTTCAGACCGTGACCCAAAATCGGTATACGTAGTTGCCCTTCTGAAGGACCTTATGATTTAATAAAGCACATGTGATTTCTTGAGAAATCACAATCCACTCGGGTCAGCTAGCAGCGGAAACTATCATTTAGAATCATAGAATTGTAAACTTCGAAGGAAACTCAAGAGTAATCTAGTCCAACCCCCTGCAATGCATTTGAAATACAGTATCAGATTGCAAAAATCCTAAAATCAAGATTCAAAGGAGCCTTAACCCTTAACATGCTGGTAGCTCACAGCACCGTGGATGTTGCCCTACGTCAAGTCAGACCAATTGGCCCATCTAGCTTCCTGTTGTCTACACTGGCTGGCAGCAGCTCTGGTTGCAGGCAGGAATCTCCTACCTGTGGATGCTGGGGATTGAATTAATATTAAAATGCAGCCTCAGCAGTCAACTTTTACATTGCAGTTGTATATAATAGGGCTTAAGCTCAAAACAGGGATGTGGGTGGCACTGTGGGTTAAACCACAGAGCCTAGGGCTTGCCGATCAGAAGGTCAGCAGTTCGAATCCCCGCGACGGGGTGAGCTCCCGTTGCTCGGTCCCAGCTCCTGCCAACCCAGCAGTTCAAAAGCACATCAAAGTGCAAGTAGATAAATAGGTACCACTCCAGCGGGAAGGTAAACATGCTGGCCACATGATCTGGAAGCTGTACGGCGGCTCCCTCGGCCAATAAAGCGAGATGAGCGCCGCAACCCCAGAGTCGTCCGCCACTGGACCTAACGGTCAGGGGTCCCTTTACCTTTACCTTTAAGCTCAAAATAAGTCTGTACCGGGCTGCAGCTTGAACCACTTAAAGCTGACAACTTATTATTTATTACATTTACAACCCAGCATGCATACTTCTCGTTTTATCCTCACAACAACCCTGTGAGGTAGGTTAGGTGGAGAGTGAGTGAGTGGCTCAACATCAACCAGTGAGCTTCATGGCTGAGTGGGGATTTGAACCTTGTTCTCCCAGATCCTAGCCTAGCCCTCTAACCACTGCACATTTCTAACGTACTGTAAATCTAAAATGTACTCGGGAGAGATCAGCAGTCATGTAGTAGATGAATCAATCTAAAATGAGAAGGACTGAGAGATTTCTGGAATAGCCAAGGTTCAGCTCCAGGACTTGTTGACAAGGCTCAAACCCCATCTGTCCTATGCATTTAAAGGAGTATCATACCACTTTAAACCTGCCCTCAGCCCCAATTGTGGGAAGCATAGTTTGTTAAGGGTGCTAAGAGTTGTTAGGAGATCCCTTTCCCCCTCACAGATCCATTTCCCTAGAGTTGCCTGGAAAGAGTGATTTTTATTTTTGGTTAAGCCACTCTGAAAATTGTAGCTCTGTGAGGGAAATAGAGGTCTCCTAGCACTTTTCCGCACCTTTTGCAAACTACAGTTCCCAGGGTCCTTTGGAGGAAGTTGTCACTGTTTCAACTGGTATGATAGTACTTTAAATGCATAGTGCAGATGGGGCCTCTGTTCTGCAAAATGATATTAAATGAACATTTATATACCATTTTAGAAAGATCAAGGCACTTTGCGTGCTAAGTACTGTACAGTAATCCTTACATAAACCCCTGTAAGTATTGTACTTCCCATTTTGCAGAAAGGGAGGCTAAGAGAGAGGAGAGGCTTACCTAGCAACTTCATAGCTGAGATGAAATTTAGGTCACAATCCTACACCCATTTTCTGAAAGTAAAACCACTTGTACTCAGTGGGACTTACTCTTGAGTTAATAGGATTACATGTCAGTGTACCAGGAATTTCCAGATTTCTTAGCACAATCAATTGACCGGGACTTGGCACCGTTAATGTGAGATACTCATGCAGATGGCAGTGCCTCTGGGCATGTGAAGGCTTCCAGATTGGAGGCTGCCCGCTATTGGGCAAGCTTGAGCCCTGGGCCCTTTGCACTTGCAGGAACAAAGCAGTTCAAAATGTTTTACATTTTTAGTCAATCACACAAACCCATCTGACTATGAAAAGAGACAGAAGAATGACAATGTAGAAGATGAGTATTCTCGGGGTGGGGGGAGAGTTAAAAGCCCCCCCTGAAATGATCTAATGAAGAACAACACACAAAACGCCCCCTGCAAAAGGGTTCCGGCAAGTAGGTAAGTACAGTGGTACCTCGGGTTACATATGCTTCAGGTTACAGACTCCACTAACCCAGAAATAGTACCATGCGTTAAGAACTTTACCTCAGGATGAGAACAGAAATTGTGCGTTGGCAGCACAGCAGCAGCGGGAGGCCCCATTAGCTAAAGTGGTACCTCAGGTGAAGAACAGTTTCAGCTTAAGAACAGACCTCCGGAACGAATTAAGTACGTAACCAGAGGTACCACTGTAAATGTGAAAGGAGATGTGGAACTCAGGGAAGTAGCCGTAATAATTAATTGGTGCATGGTCCCGATAGAAAGCTCTCTTGTCCACACCCTGAAGAAGTCAACAGGAGAGCTGTGCAAGAGGTCCTGCTTCCAGGGAGGGGCACGTCACTCCCAGTTGCGACAGCTTCGCTGGCTCATTTACAGGCGTGATTTAAAGTGCCCTGAATGGCCGAGGATGAGTATTTACCTAAAGGACTTCCTTCTCCCTGTAGGAACCTGTCCGAATATTGAGCTCTCCCCGAAGGGCCCTTCTCTCAGTCCCTTTGAGATCTGGGGCGTGTTTGACGAGGGTCAAGAGGCAAGGGGGAGGCTTCTCACTGGTGGCACCCCCACCTTTGGAAGGCACACACACACACCTTCATCCAGGTAGGCAAGAGGCATTATCTCAGGTCAAGGTTACATTCCAGCCAAAAAGAAGTGAGGGGTCTGAGAAGTGAGAGGCCAGAGAGGGCATGGCTTAAGGGAGAGTCTCAGAGGTCTGGAGGTATTTCCCCCCTGGCCTAAGGTTCTCCCCTGACTGCCCCAATTAGCTCTGTTCAGTCATTCATCTCAGGGACCCAAGGCGTGTACAAACCCATTCCTCTTTCCCAACACTCCAGGCAGCTAGTGCTTATCACTGTGCTATGACAGGCTTCCACCAATTTATTATTTTCCCTGTGGCCTAAGAGGGAGTTACATGTACAGAGCCTCCAGCTGTAGGAACCCTCTACCTGGAACGTAGAGCTGATGTCGGAACAGGTTTAGTCTGCGAGAGTAGAGAAAATGTTTTATCCCCTGGCCAAAAGCCTTGAACTGAATAGGAGAAAATATTTCTCCTTGGATGCTAATGGTGTGCTTTTTATTTTTTGCACTTACAAGAGTTTGGATTTGATACCCCGCTTTATCACTACCCGAAGGAGTCTCAAAGCGGCTAACATTCTCCTTTCCCTTCCTCCCCCACAACAAACACTCTGTGAGGTGAGTGGGGCTGAGAGACTTCAGAGAAGTGTGACTGGCCCAAGGTCACCCAGCAGCTGCATGTGGAGGAGCGGAGACGCGAACCCGGTTCCCCAGATTACGAGACTACCGCTCTTAACCACTACACCACACTGGCTCTCCAGCAAGGAAACTTGCTGCTCCTTTCCCTGGTGTGCAGATCATAATGGCCTTTTTATGTCTGTATTCCCCTTTAAAAAAGATATACAGTGGTACCTCGGTTTAAGTACTTAATTCATTCCGAAGGTCTGTTCTTAACCTGAAACTGTTCTTAACCTGAAGCATCACTTTAGCTAATGGGGCCTCCTGCTGCGCCGCGCTGCCAGAGCACGATTTCTGTCCTCATCCTGAAGCAAAGTTCTTAACCTGAAGCACTATTGCTGGGTTAGCAGAGTCTGTAACCTGAAGCATATGTAACCTGAGGTACCACTGTATAGGCAAGAAGAAACCCAGTATTGGTCAGCCTGCAACACTCCTCCCCACCCCCCAACTGCCTTCAAAACACCAGGGCGACTGTTTAAGAATCCCTCTCTTCTCGATCCTCCCACAGCCTTGCTGCTCTCCTCTGCCTAAACCCCTTTTCAGGAAGAGCCTCCCAGATGCTTTGAGCACTGCTGGGCTTGTGGCAAAATCCTGACTCCCGACGGATTATGAGAAAGTCGTGCGTGCAGCAGGCCTTGCCAGTTTGCTGTACTTCCTCGCCGCTTTTGGCAGCCTCGCTTTGCTGCCAGTTGTGATCAGGGCTTTGCTGGGCTTGCTGTAGTTTCGCTCTGTGTGTGTCTGCCTCAGATGTGAAAGGCCAGTGGGTGGGAGACGACTTTAGAAGAAGGGGCAGTTGGCTTGAGAGACTGCACTCTGCGGAGGAAATTCTTGGAACGTGGAGGAATTGCTAGAGAATGGGTTCTTTCAAGGCCTCCTCCAAACCCTGCAGGCAGCCAAAGGCTCTGTGTGTGTGACTTTCTTGTGGTGTTAACTGATTCTTTTCTTTCCCCTCAGCCATATTTTTTCCCCATGCCTTGCAGCTGTTTGCAAGTAGTGGGTTTTAATTCCCCGGGTTCCACCTGAAAGAGAGGAGACATTTACCTTTGCAATCCCAGCTGAAAAGCATTGTAGAACACCAGGGCCTGGAAAGAATATATTCCCTACAAATATTGGGCAATGGAATATAAAAGACCTTAGGAAAGGGACTGGTTTTTTAAAAAGCCTTATCATCATACAGACATTAAGTACATTATGCTACATTTACACAGGAATCAGCTGCTGGTCACCCCCCCCCCCATCTCAAAAAGGTTGTTCCAGAGCTACAAGAAGCATTTAAAAGGGCCAATTAATAGTATTTCTCTGGAACCGTTGTGTCAAATTCCTTGATGTGGCCATGACATCCACTCTGTGTCATCTGCCTTGTGGCTGCAGTCAGTGATTTCAGCTCAGCTGAGGAAATAGTTCCCCAGCAATGATTTCAGCATGTGGAAGCTAGCCAGGGCTGCATACCTAGCCTAGCATCCCATCCTCGTCGCCAGTGAAGTGTAGGTGGGTTCCCACAAGGCAAGACACAGCAATAACAGCAAGAACCTTAACTGAACTACATAACTGGAAAACAGAGGCAAAGCAACTGCTTATACAGTGGTACCTCGGGTTACATACGCTTCAGGTTACAGACTCCGCTAACCAAGAAATATTACCTCAGGTTAAGAACTTTGCTTCAGGATGAGAACAGAAATCGTACAGCGGCAGCAGGAGGCCCCATTAGCTAAAGTAGTCTTCAGGTTAAGAACAGTTTCAGGGTTAAGAACGGACCTCCGGAACAAATTAAGTACTTAACCCAAGGTACCACTGTATATGTTTCTGAAAGCCTGGGCCACTCCCACTCCCACCGTGATTGGCTGTCTATACTTCCAAACCGCAAATCACGACTCAGAGGTCAAGGGCCAATGGCAGAGGCCCAAATCCTAAAATGTTCCGTAATTGGACAACATGTATCAAATCAGAACACAGGAGCTCAGATTCCTTAGTCCATGGGTAGGCAAACTGGGGCCGGATCCGGCCTAATCATCTTCCGACCCATGGACGGTCTGGGAATCAGTGTGTTTTACATGAATAGAATGTGTCCTTTTATTTAAAATGCATCTCTGGGTTATTTGTGGGGCATAGGAATTCATCCCCCCCCCAAAAAAAAATAGTCCGGCCCCCTGTTGGAAATGTTTGCTGACCCCTTCCTTAGTCCAAACTAAAGATCAGGCAAACACAGACCACTGAATACATAACAAATAGCCCAGTCCTATGCGGGAGGTAGACATGTCTAGATCTACTGGCTCAGATCCTAATTTAAGTTAAGGAAGTTCATGAAAGGAAAGTTTCCCACCCTTCCCTCCCTACAGTAGTGACCTGTGCCTCCCCAAAAGCATCTCTGGAGAGTTGGGGGCCCTCCTGAATAATGTGGGATATGGTGCATGGGGAGCTGCTGAAGAACTGTAAGGTTGGAAAGGGGCTCAGGGGCGTCTAGTACAACCCCTTGCAATGCAGGAATCACGGCTAAAGAATCCTTGGCGGGTGACCATCCCACCTGTTTTAAAGTATCTCCAGTGAAGTAGAGTGCACCACCACTATTGAGCAGCTCTTTCCATCAGAAGAAGAGGAATTGTCCCAAGGGAGGGAGAGATCCATCCAATTTTAAATGATTCCATCTTCCCTTGACCCTCCAGAGAGGCTGTCCAGAAGGCACAGGTGGTTACCGAGGGGGATGGGGACGGAATGAGGACAGGAAATCTTTCCTTCTGTGAACTTAACTAGGTATCTTGGGATCCATGCTACTGATTTCAGTGGGCTTAGTCTGTCCACCTAATTCTGCACGGAATGACGCTGTAAAAAGACTGGAAAAACAGAGCATGTTGCAGCTTATGTGGGGGAGGGAAGAAGGCTTAAGATGCGGCTTTTTGGTTTTAATCCCTCCCCCCATGACGATGTAATCTCAAAATTTATAAATTGATGAATGGTATGGAGAGAATGAATAGGGAGAGGGAACTATCTCCCTCTTTCAAAACACAAGAACCCAAGGTCATCCAGTTCAGGCTACTATCGGGCAACAGGTTCAGGTCTGACAGGTATTCGGTGGAATGCATAATTATCATATAGAAGGTATTTAAATTAACGTTGGAGCTGTAATATCTGCAAAGCAGCCCTTGGAAGAGTATACACATGAATCTCTGGAGGTGTCTACTTAGAAGTAATTTTTATTGAATTCATTGGGACTTGGTCCCTGGCAAAAGGGGCTGCCACCTTGAAATATTGAGTACAGTGGTACCTCGGGTAAAGTACAGTACTTAATTCGTTCTGGAGGTCTGTTCTTAACCTGAAACTGTTCTTAACCTGAAGCACCACTTTAGCTAATTGGGCCTCCCGCTGCTGCTGCGCCGCCGGAGCACAATTTCTGTTCTCATCCTGAAGCAAAGTTCTTAACCTGAAACTGTTCTTAACCTGAAGCACCACTTTAGCTAATGGGGCCTCCTGCTGCCGCTGTGCTGTCGGAGCACAATTTCTGTTCTCATCCTGAAGCAAAGTTCTTAACCTGAAGCACTATTTCTGGGTTAGCAGACTCTGTAACCTGAAGCGTATGTAACCTGAGGTACCACTATACAATAAAATGCACACACTATCCAGGCAGCAGACACTGAAAAATAAAATTTGCCACAATTCATTGTAATGCTGATGCGGTCATAACCACTACTGTACCATAGATTGTTTTAAAACAATTAGTTCACAGCTATAACCTCTAAGCAATGGACAGGACTGTCAGTACATGAATTAGAATAAATTTGCAATGGCTTCTACCCTTCCATTCTCAGGAACCTGGGAGATGAAGAAATTCAGAAGCCACAACCAGGATGCTTTCTGCCCACAGAGGCAAACAATTCCTCCAGATTCTGTTGCTCATGAGGTCTGGTTCGGGTGGTTGCTACTTGTTAGGCCTGAGGATCTAACCAGAATTTCAAGGGATTAAGCCTCTTCAGGAGAAGGAATAAAGTCTCAAGGGGAAGTGACAGAAGCATGGGTCACTTTATTTATTGCTAGGCTTTCCTGTTACTTCACTTTGCTATCAGCTCTGCCTGTGGGTGTCCACACGACTTTTTCTGGGGTGAAGAGTAAAACACTGACAGGGAGAGCAGCCATAAAAGAACAACAGTACAGTGGTACCTCGGGTTACATACGTTTCAGGTTACATATGCTTCAGGTTACAGACTCCACTAACCCAGAAATAGTACCTCAGGCTAAGAACTTTGCTTCAAGATGAGAACAGAAATCGCACAGCAGCAGCAGGAGGCCCCATTAGCTAAAGTGGTGCTTCAGGTTAAGAACAGTTTCAGGTTAAGAACGGACTTCCGGTACGAATTAAGTACGTAACCAGAGGTACCACTGTACCTGCACATTTTGCCTCATCTCTGCTTCTACTACAAATGCTAAAAACTATGGTCACACCATATATTTTACGCACCTAACTTTCTTACTGCCCCAATTAATGCTATGCTGTACTGTATTTAATTTACTCATCAATAGCCAGTTCTTCACTTGATTGAAAAGCCAAGGTGTTTGTTTGGGTTAAAGATAGGCAAGAAAAGCAAACAATACGTTATCTTCAATCTGTTATCAAAATTAACCTCACCAGCATGTGAAATGGCAGGCAGAGCTACAATAAACTCTATGCATGCTGTGCGTGCATGTGTGACTGCATGCACACTAAAGCACATTCAAAGCACATTTCCCCCCTCAAAGAATTCTGGACACTTCAGTTTACTGGGAATTGTAGTTCTGTGGTAGGTAAACCACAGTGCCCAGAATTCTTTTAGGCAAATAATGTGCTTCAAAGGTAGTGTGCAGATTGCCAGTGCGTGTACATGTTGCATACACCCGTGTGCATTGGAGGCAAGCTACATATCTGTTCCCACAGCCCAAGATTGAATTTCTAGAGACCCAGAGGAATGGAGCTGAACATTGACGAGCGATCATTCTAGAAACCTGCACCGAACAAAGGAATTTTCGAAAAGCAAAAATAAGGGCAATAATATAGGGACGGGGTTTGTTTTTTGGGTGTTATTTTTAAAAGAAAAATTGGGGACAGCTGGAAGAGATTTTAAAAAGGTAATGTTCAAGAGAAAGAGAGGTGGCAATACTGCTTGTAAGTGGACGAGACAGGATTGTAGCGCTTGAAGGGGATTCTTCTCTGCTTCTAGCTGGAAGGGTAAGTTTCTCCCAATACTGTACTGTAGTCTCTCAGGACTTAAAGTAGAACTACATTTCCCACAATCCCCTGCCCTTGCCGCCAAGGCGGAACCTTTGCGCGTGCGGCTCGGGTTTCCCCCAACTCTATGGCTTTTCCCCCGGCTGCTTAAAGCAAAGGACCGTTTCCGGTCCCCAAACCAGAAGTGGAGCTTGCAGCCTCCCGGCCGGCGGGATGGCGGCTCGGACCGCGCTCCTACTGCTGCTCGGGGTGGCGGGCGCCGGCCCGGCCCCCGCCCAGGCCTCGCGGGGGGACCGGGAGCCCGTCTATCGAGAATGCCTGACGCATTGCGAGAGGCGCAACTGCTCTGGGCCCGGGCTGCGGCACTTCCGCTCCCACCAGCCTCTCTACATGAGCCTCACAGGTACTGCAATGGCCCCCGGCCGAGGGAGGGCCACGCCCACCGCCAAGGACGAGGCGCGAGGGGGGCGGTGTCCGCGGCGTGCTCCTTATTTGCATAGCCACACCCATGAATGATGGTGCCCCGCCCTGGGTCTCCGCATAGGACGGCTTGGTGGCACCGCCTACCCGCCCTCGCGACCAATTCCTGACGCTCTCTCCCGCTGCCCTCGGTTGGAGGGGGTTCAGTAGCGGGCAGTAGCGTCTGAACATGTGCAGAGTGCATTTTCCAATTAAATTGGCAGTGGTTCTTGGATGTAGTGCTGATCTGATGTTGCCCCCTCCCCCTCTTAACAGTGCAGTCCTACTCAGAAGTAAGCCTCACTGAATTCAGTTTGCAGGGAAATGCACACAGGGTTGCAGTCTGGGGCTCCAGAGCAGCCAGGCTGCACACACAGCTGTTGCACTGCAGCATCCTTGTTTGCAAGCAGGACTCTGCTATGCCCCCAAAAGGGCTGGTGGGGCAGCTGCTGCGTCTGTCTCCCTGCTTCAGGCCTTGCAAGCTGTCGCTTGTTTATTATTGTTTTACTTATTTAGGCTGTTCATATCTCATCCTGAATTAGAGAGAGTAGCCATTCCTTACCCATTAGGTAAAGACAACAATTTTCTAACGTTTTTAAAGTATCTCTCTTCAAGCGAGATTCCCCCTCCCCCCATTGATTTATTTCTCCCAGGTTTCTTATGGCGCTGTTGAAAGTGAGCCCATTGAGTGGCTTGTTGTAGCATTCACTGCTAGGTATGTGGTTCAACGCCTTATCTGCCCTCCAGGTTTCTTGGAGGTTATAGCAAGTAAGTGGGAAGAAGCCACAATTCTTTAATTAACTAGGTTGCTTGTGGGTGGCATAACATGTACCATCGTTTACATGCAGTTAGATCTTACGTACGTTTATTCAGAAGGAAGCCTTCTGAGTTCAGTTATATATACTCCCCAATTAAAGCAGGCGATGCGATATTGTGGTTAAGAGTGTTGGATAATCTCTGCTCAGCCTTGAAGGCCACTGGGCAGCCTTTGGCTAGCAGTTATATCTCAGCATAACCTACCACAAAGGGTTGTTGTGAAAATAAAAAGGGTGCCACTTTGAGCCTCTTCGAGGCAAAATGGGATACAAAATAAAATAAGTGTATATGATTGCAACCTTAACATCCCACACTCTGCCTCTCTCACTCAGGAAACCTTAACCTCTCTTGCCCATTACATCTCCTGTTCCATAGTTATATATGTATGGCAGAACTGGCAGACCCAGGTTTCAAACATACATTTAATTTTGAGAAGTCCACATGGCAAGGGAGTGGGAACCTGGGGTCCTCCAGATCTTGGATTACCATTCCCACCACCTCGGATGTTGGCTGGGTCTGATGGCAGTTGGAGTCCAGCAAAACACCACCACCACAAACTGGCTTATAAGTATAAAACGAAATTTACTAGAATAATATCTAGAATAGAGATACACTTGTAACCATTCAAACAACAAACATACTAAGGTGCCATGTGCAAGACAAAGCCTGGAGATACTGAAACTGTTCTTAGCCTGAGGTACCACTTTAGCTAATGGGGCCTTCCGCTGCCGCCACCACGCAATTTCTGTTCTCATCCTGAGGTAAAGTTCTTAACCCGAGGTACTACTTCCAGGTTAGCGAAGTCTGTAACCCGAAATAAAGTCAGACATCCATAAATTATGGTCCCTTACAATAAAACAAACTTGGGAAATCTGAGTGTACCCCCCCCCCCCCGGTATTTTAAAATTATTTCACGGTGTTCCATTGCATTCAGGCATTAGGCAATAAATTCATTTGCACTAATTTTAATTTGTCCTCCCCCAACCGTATTCTAGGATGGACCTGCAGAGATGAATGTAAATATGAATGTATGTGGTTGACGGTGGGCCTTTACGTCCAGGAAGGATACAAAGTGCCTCAGTTTCATGGAAAGGTAAGCAATGTTCGTGTGCAGCAGCTGTGAAACGTTCCATGTTCGGGATCATTGGGGTAGGAATTGAAAATGAAGCTGCTATCATAATGCTGTTATACAAACCTGTGGCACAACTGCATTTCGAATACTGTGTACTGTTCTGGATGTCTTGCCTCAAAAAGGATATTGCAGAGTTGGAAAACTTTCAGAAAAGGGCAACCAAACACAGCAACTGTGCGCCCTTTGATCGGGGTGCATGGCTGTCGCATCCCCACACCATCCTCCCTGAGTCGCCTTGCAGGGCTCGGATCTGGGGACAGTGGCGCGAGGAAGGTGCAGCAGCCATGCCACCTGGGGCTGGTGCATCAACGGACACGTGGCTTAGAGACACACTCCACCACAGTGGCAAGATTCAGGACGGAGAAAAGAAAGCACTTCTCCACATAACACGTAGTTAAACTGTGGAACCTGCTCCCACAGGAGGCAGAGATGGCTGCCAGTTTGGATGGCTTCCAAAGATCTGCCCTCGATTAAAAAAGAGCTTGAAACTTACCAGCTAGTTGGTAGTAACTTCGAACCCTCCTGGGCTGGGATTTTGCTTTGTAGTGGAGGTTTCTACAAAAATTGGTCACCTGACATCATTGTGATGTTAAGTGATTGACCTGTGGGAGTAGCCCTCCAAGGGTGGTGGTGGTGGGGAGCCCAGGATCTGGCCCACTGGCCAAATCCAGTTCCCCACCATTGCCTCAAACCGTCCTGAAAGAGCATGTATACCTTCTCATTTCTGGCTGATGACATATTTTTCTTCTTCTTCTCCCTCCCTTGTTTTCCCACCCGACCCTCAGTGGCCCTTTTCCCGCTTCCTGTTTTTTCAGGAGCCTGCTTCTGCCTTTGCTTCGTTCCTGAATGGACTTGCCAATTTAGTGATGCTGAACAGATATAAAGCTGCTGTCCCCCGCTCTTCTCCCATGTACCATACCTGCATTGCCTTTGCTTGGGTAAGTCATTCTGGACAGTTAATTCCTCAGCACGGCAAGATGGGTGCCTTAGCTTCCTTCTCATCTTCTTCAAAGAGGTGGGAAACATGGAGAATAGAAAAGACAAGGAAGGCTTCTTGTTGCTTGAGATCTTGTGGGAAGGAAGCGGGGGAAACATGGCAGGTTTCCCTACAAGAAGACTCACAGAAACACATGATGTTCTGCTCCTCAGTCCAGGCTGTCTCAGGAAATGCAGAGCGAAGTAAGGAGGGCATCTTCCATGAGGAACAAACGCGAGCCATAGCAGAGTGCAGTGTGTTTCCAGTGGCATTGTGGGTATTTGGACAAAGGTTTGCTGAATTATGTGGTATTTTCCTCTGTGCTTTTTTAAAAAAAGGGTTATGTTTTGGAACAACGCTTATAGAGTTGGTTTCTGTTATAGAAATTCTAAGGTCATATATATATATTCATAAATGTACAAAGCATACACATACATAAGTATATAAACCACATGTCTGAAATAGTGCAAGAGAACAACCCTGAAGCCATTTTGACCCTCCCAAATTGACCTCAGATGGGAAAAGCTTTCCATTTGTCTTTGGACTGTATGGGCTTACACCTCCCTGTAAATACAGTCTGGCAAGTATCTGTTAAGCTGAGCACACTATCAATATGCGTAAGAGATTCAAGAACTATTGTAAGTATTTTCCATCTCAAAGGAATGGCCAAGCTACCCAAAAAAGGACAATCTTATAAGGCACTATCAGGTATACTGGCAGACAGGAGAGAAGCAACACACTCAGATTTCTGCTGGGGACCACCTCTTTCTGTGATGTATGTATGATGTTTTGGGAGGTGGTTTTGAGCTACAGGGTAGGCAATTTCAAAAGTCTATGTAAGAGCTTGCATATCAGTGTTCTGGGTTCCTCCTTCCTCCTTCATGGTGAGCACCCTGGTGCAACAGTTTAATAAAGATCAGGCTTACTGGCTGCTTTGCCTCTCAGTATTCTCTGGTTTGGTCTGTTATTTTCTCCTACCAATAGAGAACCTACATAAGGACTCTATACGGACTCTTGGGTTCCCCATAAGGGAAAAGGAGCAATTTTTTCTTATATCAGTTTCTATCTAGGCTTTTTCTTCTACTCTGCGGACAAATTGTGTTTTGATTCGGAAGCAATTTGAGGAAAAGGGTGGGATAGAATAGATTGATGATGATGATGATGATGATGATGATAATAGATAGCATGTTCTAGGATTTTTTGAGTGTTTTACATACAGTATTATTGCGGCAGTCCAGTAGACTAAAGCAGCATGATTCCTCTAATTTTAAAGAGGGGGTGGGACTTGCTTCTGGGTTTGTTGGTTTAAGTACCATATGGCAGTTATCCCGGTTATCCCAGAATGGCTTGTTTTTATTACTTCTGTGGTAGAAGCCAGTTTTAACAACTGAACTTCATAGAATGTGGTATTTTCAGGATAACCATTTCTTTCCCTACTCCCTCACTCCCCCTGCAGGTTTCTTTAAATGCCTGGTTCTGGTCTACAGTTTTCCATACTCGAGAAACGAATCTAACTGAGGTGAGCAATTTTGCTTTCGTATCATGAAAAATGTTGGTATGGGGCGCCGGGGGAATTTTGAAGGCATTGCAGAAACCCCTCTAGTGGGTTTTTAAAAAATAGATAAGGTAAACAGTAGAAAAAAAGGAAGTTATGTGAACCCCAGGTAAATAGTCCAGCCAGCATGACAGCATAATCCTAACTATGTCTACTCCAAAGTAAATCTTATTGAATTCAGTGGGGGTTTATCCCAGGGAAGTAAGGTTCGGATTCTAGCCTGAGACTTTCTTTTAGATATGTGCGCTCAGGATCATAATCTCATCAAGTTGTTTTTGGTAGGATAAGAGGACAGCTATCACCAGGAAGAATCTTCCCTGTTGGGTGTTAAAAACACTACTAGTAGGCTTCTGAGTATTTGCAGGCCATAATCCCAGGGGAAAGAGAAAACTTTCAGTGCAGATCCCTGTCACTGGAGAAAAGCCATGAATAAACACAAATACCACGAGAATTTTCTAAAGAGAATGTGTAGCACTGAATGAGAACTGGCCCCGATTTCTAACGACATTTCTCTTCCCACAGAAAATGGATTATTTCTGTGCATCAGCCGTCATCCTTCACTCTGTCTACCTGTGTTGCGTCCGGTGAGTTTCTCTCCTTCTTAAGAACATAAGGAGAGGCTTGGAACTTGGAAAGACCAAAGGCGCATCCAGTTCGGTGTTCTGTTATCCCACAGTGGCCAAGCAGACTGATGTGGTTGGCGCAAGCCCAGTAGCACTCCCCTACTTGCAATTGTATCTAATCCCCTTCCAAAGCGGCTTATGTTGGTCACCATCTTCCGGTGACAAGCTTCACCACTTGCCTTGCGAACTTGCTTTGTCTGTCCTGCCTCTCACTTTTCAACTTCACTGGTTGAAATGTTATGGTGGCGTGGGGAACTTTCTTTGGGCTCCACAGGCTAAATCTTTATCAGCCTTGCCCACCTGTCGAAATCCCCTGCGTGGCTTTGCCAAGTATCTCCAGCCTCCCCCTTTAAGCCCCTGACCTGGGAGGTTTAGGGGGAGAGCGCAGAGAAACATGCAAAGGCTTTAAAGCAGCTCCCACACTCCCAGTTCAGCCTCCAGAGCTGTTGGGAGCAGCTCATGTTTCCCTTTTTAAGTGAGTGGGTGAGTGGCAGAAGCAGAGAGGAGTTTCCCCTGTCCACTCGTAGCTCCCATATTTCGCTTTTATTCAAAAACTGGGCATCTGCAAAAGGACAGGTTGAAGCTGCAAGAGGAAATGTGTGTGGACAAGAAATGTGCAGATAGAGGAGGAGCAACCCAAGGACAAAGCAAAAGAGCAGCAAGTAAGGAGAGCTAGTGGAAACTGGCTGGGCCTTTTGGGAGTTGTAGCTGTGGCCAATCGGGCAAGAGAAAAATGCCTTTGTGTTCTGTCTGCTCAAGTTTCTGAATGGCAGGACCAGCCTTTGCAGCTCAGCCGTGCCCATAGATCAGGGATGGGGAGCCTGCGGCCTCTAGATGTTGATGGGCTCCAACTGGACTCCTTTGTCCTTGACCCTTGGCTCACATCTGGAGGGCCACAGGTTCCCCATCCCTGGCCTAGACCCGGAGGAACGAGTCCAGAAGTGACCCAGTTCCTACAGCTCTTGCGAGTTCCTTCAGCACCGTCTCTCTCTTTTTCTTTTCCTTCAGGACTCTGGGTCTGAAACGTCCAGCCTTTGCCACCGCCATAGGCATCTTCCTGCTCCTCTTCCTGGCCTGCCATGTGTCGTATCTGACGCTCGTGCGCTTTGACTATGGTTACAATATGGTTGCCAACGTGGTAATAGGTGAGGGCGGTGGAGCAATGTTCTTCCCCCTGCGGCAGGTTTGGTTGGTGTGGAGGTGTAGCCCAGCAGATAACCTTTGTATGGCCTTCTCCCCTAATGCCCCCAACCTCTCTAAGGCCCCATCTGCACCAATCAGTATCATGGCACTTTATATGGTTGTAGCTTCTCCTTCAATGAATCCTGGGAACTGCAAATTGTTAAGGTTGCTGAGAGTTGTCAGGCAACACCCCCGACATCCCCCAACAGGACTGCAAATTCCTGGGAAGAGAGATTAGCTGTTTCCGGCTGGAGAATCTCTGACAAGTCCTTCTCTGCATCTGGCCACAGAAAGGCAACGGAGAGATCATTTCCCATCATTCTGTTTCTTAACCCGAGCAAAAGATTGTTTTGTGGAGATAATGCCAGCCATGCTCAGAGCAGTGGGGTGTATGGGGTGTTAGGGGAAGGGTAGCACCTCTGGGGGGGAGACACGTCATGCACCTTCTGGGGTGGTTTGCCCACCTTTGGTTCCTCCCCTGCACTCAGTTTTCACCTGTGGCTCCTTGAAGTTGTCAGCATGTGACAGTGGCCACCCCCCAGAAACAGCTTTGACTGGCCGGCTAAACCAGGTGAGGGTAGCCAATGGGTCTCAATCCTTCGGCGAGTTAGGGACTTGCTCCTGCATGCAAAGACAGGCTCCGGCGGATTGAGCGGATGAGGCCAATAGTGGGTCCAACAGTCGAGAAGGCAGTTAATGCACATTCTGTCGAGGAAAGCAAAGGTCAGATGGGGCTCGTACTCCTGGGAAGGTAGTCCATCTAGAAGGAGGAAAACACTGATCCCAAACATCTCCTGCCTAGTGGGATATCTTTGGGAGAAGAAAAGGCTAAGGAGCAAACCCTACGCAGACCTGGAGTCCCTAAGACTGTTGGATGGCGCTTTGAACGCCCCCTTTTTGGCACCTCCTGCAGCCAAGCTGGTGCCAAACATATTGCTCTGCTTTCCTTTGGAGCATATCAGCGAGGTCAAGGTCTTGTCGTCTGGGCAGCCAGAACCTCCATACACACTGCCCAGGCTTGTGCCTCAGGGAGGTCACTTTAGTGCCGCCAATGCAGCAGTTTGACTTCACCCCCGGAGGCGCACTCCATTGTCTCTTGAGACAGGCAGATGCCAACTTGCAACTTGCTAAGAGCAGCATGTAGCTACACCCTTTAATATGTAGCTGTGAGCGTAACTTGGAGGCTGCATCTATATTGCTGGTACATATCTCCCTTATTCCTTCCCTGCACTCCCAGGGCGTTTGTAGTATAGAGCACCAGGATAGCAGCCCAGGACCCTCAGGGCAGGTTCCCTGGGATCTGCAGATTCACTGGGTGCGGGGCCAACCAGCAAGAAAAGGGCACCTTAGTTATGGTTGTTCAGCATTATAGAGGCAAAGGGAGAGCAGGTCTGTAGATCCCTGGACCCATGATTTCCCACAACTGCAAAAAGCTTGTGTTGTTACATATTTGCCCAGAGGTTCCTCCTTTGACTTATGGCCCCATCAGGGCTCGGAAGCAGAGTCACCACTTGCAGCTCCCCATATTTTTCTAGTTTCCTCCATGCTTTCTCAGTGGATGATTCTGGGGGATGTATGCATGGGGAGGGGGTATTCCTGGCATGCCTTGGGGTTTGGTGCTGAGGGGCAAGGGGTCTGGGGTCCAGGGCTGCTAGTGCCTCTGGTGCATCGCCATGTGCATAACATACCTAAGTTCCTGCCCCACTGTGACTACTGTCAGGCATGAAACACCGTCCTCTTTCTGCTGTACCTTGCAGGCCTCCTCAACCTCCTCTGGTGGCTGGGTTGGTGCATGAGGAACCAGCAACGCCTGCCGTACGTCTGGAAGTGCGTGGCGGTTGTGCTTCTTCTGCAAGCCTTGGCCCTCCTGGAGCTCCTGGACTTCCCACCGCTGCTCTGGGTCTTCGATGCCCATGCCATCTGGCACATCAGCACCATCCCCGTCAATATCCTTTTCTACAGGTCAGCCAAGTTTGCTTGCCTTTGCGGGTGGGCCTTCTGCCATTGGTTCTCTGTGATTGCTTGTCAGGGCGTTGCTTGGACTCCCAACTCCCATCAGCCCCAACCAGCATGTCGAAGGCTCAGGGATTATGGGAATTGTGTGGTCCAGCAGCATCTTGAGTGTCACACACACACACACACCACTAATCTATTTATTTTGTATCCTGTCCTTCATCCAAGTCAGGGCAGTTCACAGCACAAAAATACAAGATAACAACACAACATAATAAAAACAAAAACCAATACCACCACCTCCCACTTCATTCACACAAACACATTTAATATTGGCCTGGTTGAAGAGGAATGTTTTCACCTGGTACTTAAAGGCGTATGATGAAGGCGCCAGGCGAACCTCCCTGGGCAGAGCATTCCAGAAACGGGGAGCCACCACAGAAAAGGCCTGTTCTCTTGTTGCAACCAAAACTCTCATGGAGGAGGCATATGATCTACAGCAGTGGTTCCTTAATACCAAAATGCTGAGTACCCCCTTGTTTTTCAAAAGCCAAACCATGGGCCCCTTACTTTTGAAAAGTTAAATATCTTTATGGTAGTTTTTGTTATGTGAATGATGCCATGGACCCCCCCCCCCAGTGAGTTATGCAGAACCCTTGGGGTCTGCAGACCACCAACTGGGGACCACTTATCTAGAGCACAAACAATCCGACAAGCTAGAACTTGTTGGAATCTGCGGCCTGTAGCCAGTCCTGTGTAACGTGTTTAATATACTTTCGTGAAACGAGGCTACAAGCAGCCATTTCCCTGGAGCATAAAGTGTATTCCTTCATTTCAGCGCTCATATAGCAATGTACAGGGAAGCAAAAAAGAACAGGAACCTTAGGCAGACCAATAGAAACCAATAGAAAAACGGGAGATACTGAATTAGATCACCAAGATTATATTTAGGAAATTCAGTAGGGAAAAAGTGAGCTTTAAAGGCCTCCTTGAATGCACAAACTGAAGGAGCCAGATGAATGTTGACTGGAAGAGGGTTCCACAACTGCAGGGCCACCACCAGGAAGGACCTGTTTCATGTGCTCACCAGCTCTAATCAATTCCACCATTGGGGTATGCAAGCAGGACTTCAGGTGTGGACCTTAGATTTGAGGGAGGGCAGTATGGGTGCTGCACCTTCCTTGCGGTTCACGTAGCTGCTATTTCTGTAGACTTGCATACATCACCAGGAAGGCCTCACCTAAGGCAGGTTCTACAGGTTGAAAGACGGGCACATTCTAGTTCTAGGCATATTGGGTAGCTCAATCCATCCCTTCACTTGCCAGTCAATTCAGCAACTTTCTCTTTCCTCTCCTTGCAGTTTCCTCGTCGACGACAGCCTCTATCTTTTGAAGGCCAACTCCATCATTAAAATAGACTGAAGGGGCTGGTGGAACACAGCTTGGAGAACACCACTGGTCTCGATGGAAGACATCCATTGGTTCGTTTCCAGCAGGAGTGTGCTGTGTTCTGAGCACTGGCGGCAATTTGCACTTCCTGGTTCTGCCCTCTTTCTTCCCCAGCATCCACGTGTGGGTTCTGCTGACATGGTGTCCTAAACTGACTGACTGCCTTTCTCCTGGATGTATCAGGATATACATCTTGCCTCTCCCGAAACTTGCGCTCAAGTTCCTCGCGCTTCCTTCCCAAGTCTTTTCATGCTTCTCTGGGGAGATTTTGCTCGTGGCTTGTCCTGGTCGATTCATTTTTAAACATTTGTTTTTATTATCCCGTCCTGATTAGCTCTATGGTGTTAGATCTCTTGGTCTAATATGCTTTTGCTAAGTGGACTTCCGAAAGCAGCATGGACAATGCTTCTCGAAGCAGAATTTTCAGAAGCCTTCTTTGTCATGTGCCATGGGTGAAATTGAAATGTCAACTGTTTCAGAGAAGCAGTCCTGACATGCTGTTTCACTGACAGGTTGCCTTTTGTTCTTTGCCAGCCCATCAGGTAACACTGCTCTGCGAACCCTACTTCCCCACGACTTCCCTGTTGTGATAAAAACAAGAACTAAGATGGTTGCAGTGACTTCTAGGAGGAAAAATGGGGCTGGGCTCAACCTACCTAGAAGATTTTTCCCTCTGACCTCAAAGCTTTGTGCACATACTCCTTGGTGGTGTGAGCTCTCTGTACGGGCTCAGATGCACCTCGGTTCATTCTTATTTTTTCAGAGCCGAGTCCTGGCATTAAAAACCAGGGGTTGGGCCTTGTCTCATATTAAGTCTGATCAGAATGGAAAAATGTATATTTAAAAGACTTCTTTAAAAAAACCCAATTGGGGTGAATCTCTGAAATTTTTCATCCTGAAGACTATTCCTTCCAGTCTGTGGAAGCTGTATTCGTCTGTTCAAGCTGATATGCGATTCATGGGGGAAATAAATGGCATTTCTCCTTTCCTTTGACACATCTGCTCTGTTTTTAAAATAGACACAGACTGCAGTGGGGTATGAGAGAGAGAGAGAGAGAAGACTTGTCTTGTGCACCTAAGTTGCATCTAGTCTACTAACCTTGGGATGCTTACAAGTACAGTGGTACCTTGGAAGTCGAACAGAATCCATTCCAGAAGTCCGTTCGACTTCCAAAACCAACACGCAGCTTCTGATTGCCTGCAGGAAGCTCCTGCAGCCAATCAGAAGCCGTGGAAGCCTCGTCAGATGTTCGGGTTCCAAAGAACATTCACAAACCAGAACAGTTAACTTCTGGGTTTGTGGCGCTCGGGAGCCAAAACGTCCGAGTACCAAGGCATTCGACAACCAAGGTACAACTGTAAAGCTTAAGTGTGTCCCCAGCATCTCTGAAATGCATCATGGTTCCATCTTAGATTACAGTGGCAAACAGCCATTCCTGGAGGCCATTTCGCCCCCTATGAATTCTGGGGCAGAGATCTCAGCCTTGAGATCTCCTCTGTTCATTTGGTGTGAGCCTATCTCCTTTTTTGTCTTTTGGAAAGACTTGACGTTGCAGAAGATTCCCTTTTAAGGTGGGGCTGCAGATAAGCTGCCTCAATATTTCTGGCAAAGCCAACTGGTTTTGTGAACCTTCCCAGAGATTTTGGGGGTGGGTGGGCAAGTTCCCCATGAGTCATCCAAATGACACACCTCTGCAGCCCTGAAATGGCATCAAACTTGGCACCACTCCAGGCGTCGAGTTGCAGCACTTTCAGCAAGTTGTGCATGAACACTTAAGCATTTCCTGCCAGAACAAGAGAGACAGAGACAGTGCAGCAGGAGGAAGCCAAGACTGCAAAGGGTTCTTCAGAAAGTGACCCAAAACGAGAAGAACCAAAGTAATAAAGGCTTTGGCTGGCTTGCTGATGTCAGGTGTTCTATGACTATAATCAGCCACCAGGTGGCAATGGAGGCCAGTGGTAGGGCTTGCTGGTGCCTTGGAAGGTACATTTAATAGAATCTCAGAGTGGTCAGAAACTTTAGAGTGGTCCCCAAGGGTCATCTAGTCCAACCCTCTGCAATGCAGGAATCTCAACTAGAACATACATGACAGGCAGCCATTCAACCTCTGCTTAAAAACCGGCAAAGTAAGGGGAGTTCAGGGACGCGGGTGGCTCTGTGGTTTAGACCACAGGGCTTGCCGATCAGAAAGTCGGTGGTTCGAATCCCCACGACGGGATGAGCACCCATTGTTCAGTCCCTGCCCACCTAGCAGTTTGAAAACACGTCAAAGTGCAAGTAGATAAATAGGTACTGCTCCGGCGGGAAGGTAAACGGTGTTTCCGTGTGCTGGTCTGGTTCGCCAGAAGCGGCTTAGTCATACTGGCCACATGACCCAGAAGCTGTCTGCGGACAAACACCGGCTCCCTCGGTTTATAGAGCGAGATAAGCGTCGCAACTCCAGAGTCGTCCATGATGGGATCTAACAGTCAGGGGTACCTTTAAGGGGAGTTCACCACCTCTTGTGGGAATCTGTTCAATGTCGAACATCTCTTACTGACATGTTTTTAATATTCTGTTGGGAGCTGCCCAGAGTGGCTGGGGAAACCTAGCCAGATGGGCAGGGTATTAAATTATCATTACTATTATTATTATTATTATTATTATTATTATTATTATTATTATTATTATTATTATTATTGCCACCACTTGAGAGTACTGTTCAGCAAGGGAAGCTGGCTGAGCTAGAAGAATCAACCAAGCCAAGGTTGGAAGCCAGATCTTCTGCAAGTCACTAAAAGCAGGAGGGGGGCAGCCTGCCTTCTGCCCTCTTCACCACCCAGGTGCCAGTTGTTTTGGGCTCTGCTGACCAGCTGTATTTGTGCCATGCTGGATTTTTATATAGTATCTACCTTCTGGCTCGATGTGTGTGCTGGATTAACAATAATCCTCCTGCTGCCATGAAAAGGGCACTTCTTCCCCTTTGAAAGCCCAGGCCGCTTTCAAAGAACTATACATTCTGCCCGCCCTTTTGGCCCAGAGCTCGGAAACGGGTGGGTGAAGGTGACCTGCTGGAGCTTGTCGTCAAAGGCCACCGCTGCGCTTCTGCTGAAGGTCAGAGAGCATTCAAGGGCTGCTTTGCACCCTCCCTTTAGGAAAAGTGCCCATGTGGATCCTTGGTGGAGGGCCTGTAGCTCAGTGGCAGGACAGAGCACATGCTGTTGCCGGGGGAGGGCTTGAGGAAATAGAGCCAAATAGTCATTTCCCAAAAAAGCCTGAAGCATTTTTTTGGGGGGGGGGATAATAGGGGCAGAAGTCCCCCCAAAAGCTACCACCGCAGCAGAATTCTGTACGCGCAGAAATGGAAGGAATAAGAAGTTCCAACAATAGAGGAGTGGACTTTAAAACTATTGGACTATATGGAGATGGCAAAACTGGTGACAAAATCAAGAGGCCAAAAAAGACGAAATGTTTGCGGAATAGTGGAGACCCCCCTTTTTTTGATTATCTGAGAAAACATTATAGTTCAATTAAATCGCAGGCAGAGCTGGAAAATATAAGCCAAGGAGTGAGAATGATAAAAGACTGTAACATGGGACATATGCTATAGCATGGGTAGGCAAACTAAGGCCCGGGGGCCGGATCTAGCCCAATCACCTAAATCCGGCCCCCGGTGTTTTTACATGAGTAGAATGTGTCCTTTTATTGAAAATGCACCTCTGGGTTATTTGTGGGGCATAGGAATTCCTTCATTTTTTCCCTTCAATATATTTTCCGCCCCCCCCCCCCCAAGGTCTGAGGGACAGGGGACCGGCCCCCTGCTGAAAAACTTTGCTGACCCCTGTGCTATAGAAATAATTTATTACATTTAAGGCAGTAGATAAAAGGATTTGAACAGAAACATCACAGAGGTAAGGGTGGGAAGTCAAAATGCTAAGGGAACATTGTGCAGAAACTGAATTGAATTTGTTAAATTGTGTGGAAAATGAATAAAAATGTATGAGGGAATAAATGAAATAAAAAGAGCCCTCGTGGATCAGGCCAAAGGCCCGTCCAGTCCAGCATCCAATTCTCACAGGGGCCAACCAGGTACCTGAGGGAAACCAGCAAGCAGGACATGAACAGAAGACCCCTCCCCGCTCCTGTGGTTTCCAGCAACTACAGAATCATTACTGCCTCTAACAGTGGAGGGAGGACCCAGCTATTAGGGTTAGCAGTTCATGATGGCTGGTGACTTGCAGGCGTGCCAACTTGAATAAAATATTGGGGGTGCCCCGCCCCACATAATTGATCACATGATGCAGCTCACCATTTGAATGGCAATGTCCATCAACTTTGGGAAGAGGGGGCTGGCCCCCTCAAATGTTTTATTGAGGGGGAGCCAAAGGGACCTTGGCCCCTAAGAATTGGAAGTCCCTATGGTGACTCCTTTTGTCTGTCAGGACATATTATCCCGGGCTAAATGGACTTGATATTGAGCTGCCTAAGTCTGGACTTCGTAGGAGGCCCCCTCCTACGTTCCTACCTCTGTGCCTGAAAGCTCACCCATGTTCTTGGCGAGCAGAGATACATTTTGCAAACAGAATATTCTTCTTGTTGTTAAGGATGCATTTTATTAATTTTGTTTGTTTAAACAATTTATATGCTACTTAGCTACAGCCATCTCAAGGATACAAGGCAACAAGTAAAAACGAGTTAAGACTATGAAGTCAAAATTTGATTACCATGCCTGCTGGAATTTTAAAAAATGTCTGGCCTCCATTGGAAGCGGGTGTCTTTGCCTGATGCACAGAACCTTTTTGGTTTCCTGGCCCTGTCACTTCCCCCTGGAACATTAATGGAGTATTTGTGCTCATCTGCACGTGTGACAGCTGCCTCAAATGTTCATATTATCGCTTATTCCGCATTCAGTTTTCTAATTGGATTGGTGGGGGGGGATGCATCAGATAGCAGTGAGGAAAACCACTGGCTTGATCTCGAATGTGGCTAGTGTGTGAAAGCTAAAAACCTAGCAGTGGGAGCACACTGGTACGTGGTATTGTGAACATCCCCTTAACCTGGATTGTGCCACAGAAGGAAGGGTTTTTAAAACAACAACATCCCAATCTGATATCTGCCCACCAGCAGCTGCTATTTAAATAAGAAATCGAAACACGTCTGGTGAAGCACTTAATTTTGTCCTCGGATGCCTCCGTTGTTGTTTTTTTAAATCTCTGGCCAGCCACCGCCTAATTCAGACTCTAGCGACATGTTCTCCTCAGCAAGAGGAGATTTCCCTCTTAGATTTCTGCCTTTGTGTCGCAAACAGGTATGGTAATAAACCAGTGTCTGGGTTGTACTGGGCGAGCGGAGGGCTCATATTACAAAATGCTGCTCCATTACGAAACATTGCACACTGAAAACCAACATGTTAGGATTTCCTGACTACAACCCTTGTCCCTGACAAATATGTGCAGTGATTTATTTACTTTTGTGTTTCTACCCAAAACTTAAGGTTCCCTCAAGCCTTCTGGTACCTCCCTCTTGTGTGTGAGTGGTGCTTTTTACCTACACAAGCAACAAGACCTTCTGCCTGAACATTGGCGGGAAAGGGAATAATAATGGCAGCAAAGCTTACTTGAAATAGAGGTTTTGCCTGTACCATACTACTGATTTTCTCCTGCAATGAGCAGGGAATACAGGGGACTGAAGGCTCTGTTCTGGGTTGCACTTTCTGAAGCCCAAGAGGCCTGGCCAGTGCCTCACACAGGAAGACGAGAGCCTACCACAGGCCATACCTCAGAATCTTCTGCAACGTGCTAGGATACCTTGGCAGAAGAGTCAATATGGAAAGTAAAAAGGTCAACATTTGGGAAACCTCCATCCTGCTTCATGTCCTAATGAACGTGTACCAAGGAAAGGTACTTCCAGATTTATTTCATAACAAAATTTATATACCACTTAATCGTAGTAAAACCTCTAAGTAGTTTACAAGAAACGTCAAGCGCTTTGCAATAAATGGGGGGGGGGGAACGACTTGATATTGCAAACAGGTCATTCAGATGTCACGAAAGGGCTGTCAGCAACAGGATTTTTGTTTAGATTTCAGCACTAGATTTTCCACAGAAACAGTAAATCTGGATTAAAGGTTGGGGGGGGGGGAAACAACAGGCTAACATTTTGATCTGTGTGAACGATGCAAGAAAACATTTTAAGCATCTGGCTTCCTCCCAAAGAATTCTGCAAACTGTAGTTTGTTAAGGGTGCTGGGAACTCTAGATCGGTGAGGGATAAACTACAGTTCAGGGGTAAGCCATATGCTTTAAACGTGTTAAATGTATGGTGTGGACGTGAACACACACTTATTTGCACTCACAGAACAGAGGATCAGTTATCAGCACAGGAGCAGCAATACAGAAAAGAACAGGAGCAGCATGCAATAAGCTGGGTTTTAGGGGGCAAGGGCCTTGTGTGTGTGTGTTTCTGCTAGGCGAGCTGGGATCAGGCTGTTTTCTGCGCATGGATGAAGAAGATCCCTTGCACGTCATCCACGCCAATCTTCAGGCTCGGCGGCATGACGTAGGAGCGGAAGCTGCGGGTGCGATAGCCGCTCTTGGCGAAGGATTCCTTGACATCTGCCTCGCTGACGGGCACAACCGACAGCTTGGCTTCCCCAGCCAAATAGAAGGACTCGTCCAAAGCCCCGATCATGAGGAAGTGGCCACCAGGCTTGAGAAGTGTTGTGACGTTCCGCAGGGCCCGGTCGAAACTCGGCCGGTCAGGGCTCACGGCTTCCAGGCAGAAAGCCGAGACCAAAGCATCGGCTGGCTGGCTGAGAGAGGAACCTAGAGGTTTGGCCTGGTGGACATCGATGGGAAGGATCCTTCTGAGTTTCTTCTTCAGCTTTTGCTCTTTTTCCTTCCATGGTTCCCTAAATAAATAATCATTTGTTATTTATATGCCTCCCATCTGACTAGGTTGCCCCAGCCACTCCGGGAGGCTTTCAAAACAAATAATAAAACCACAGTAAAACATCACACATTAAAAACTCCAGATGTCTTCTAAAAGTTAGATAGTTGTTTCTGAATCTAAAAAGGAGCAAAGTCAGAAGGAAGAAAATACGAGAAATCTAAAGAAGGGAAAAGAAAGAGAAAATGAATAGAAGGGGGGAGGGTGAAGAAAGATAAAATAAAAGGACTTCCAGCTCTCTGCAGCTACATATGATATTTATTCTTTAAGATCCAACCATTCTATCCTCTATAAACCAGCATTTTTTCAATCTTCAAATCCAGATATTACAAGCTCATTTTCTCTTTCACGCAAAAGTCCATAAGAAATTTCCAATCCTCAACAAATGTTGGTAAATGATTTTTCTCTAATTAAACATGTTAGCCGTCTCAGCCAAGTCCAATAATTTTATCAGCCATTCTTCTATAGTGCGTAAGGCTGTGCTTTTCCATCTTTGTGCATCTAGCAGTCTTGCCGCAGTAATCATATATTGTCGGTGTTTTACCTCAGTATATTATAAAAAGATGCTTTGTAATGGGTATACTTAGATGGCCATAGGTTTCCCATCCCTCTGCTAAGCTTTTGTCACCTGCACACTGCACAGCCGGTACCTCTTTATCTACTTGCACTGGCGTGCTTTCGAACTGCTAGATTGGCAGGAGCTGGGACAGAGCAACAGGAGCTCACTCTGTTGCGCGGATTTGAACCATCGAGCTTCTGATCTGCAAGCCCAAGAGGCTCAGTGGTTTAGACCACAGTGCCAGCAGCCAGTAAGGCGTGGTAGATCCCAGGTAACCATGATTGCATCCCCAGGCTTATTCCTTGGGAAGCCGTGCCCCTCCCTTCTGCATTTATTTCTTACCCATTGCCTTCAATCTTACAAGTATACTGGATGTAAGGGGACCAGTCAAAGCAGCTGGAGTCTTCACCGAGCACCCAGTTCTGTATCTCGGCCCGATTCACTTCCAGGTAGTCTGTGGCCACTATCTCCTCAAAGTAGTCGCAGGCACTGAGGAGCTGATAAATGGTGGGGCCTGTGCCAATATCAATAAGGGTGCGGCCGCAGATTTCCCCTGCAAGGAGTGAGAATAAAGAACTAAGGTGCACTCATCTCTGGCGATAAACAATTACCGTATTTTTCGCTCTATAAGACGCACCAGACCACAAGACGCACCTAGTTTTTGCAGGAGGAAAACAAGAAAAAAAATTTATGAATTTCAGAAGCCAGAACAGCAAGAGGGATCACTGCGCAGTGAAAGCAGCAATCCCTCTTGCTGTTCTGGCTTCTGGGATAGCTGCGTGGCCTGCATTCGCTCCATAAGACGCACACACATTTCCCCTTACTCTTTAGGAGGGAAAAAGTGAGTCTTATAGAGCAAAAAATACGGTACATAAAATACTGGAAACCTCTTAGAAAATAAATAAATCTGTATTCATAATGAGGGTGGAGGGGGAGTGCAAGTCTTTCCCAAATACAATCATAAAAGGGGATTCAATACCCTGGCCCCGAATTTTCTGCCCAGAAATGACCTTCTCATAAGGTGAAGGGTGGAAGTCAAATGGCTAAAGTCGTATCTTGAGGAGAAACCTAGAATCCAGGCTACTTGGTTCCCTTTTCTGTTTGTGTGGGAAAATGTAATGGAGAAGCCTGCTGCAAATACTCCCCTTCTCCCACTCCCCAACCCCAACAGATTTGATCCCATGGAGGCGCAGCTCACTGGAAGATTTCCCACCGAAATTATATTGAGAGGGAAGCAGGATCCAGTACTTGTAATAATAATAATAATAATAATAATAATAATAATAATAATAATAATAATTTATTTGGCTGGGTTTCCCCAGTCACTCTGGGCGGCTTCCATAGAAACCAAAAAACACTAAAACATCACACATTAAAAACTTCCCTGAACAGGGCTGCCTTAAGATGTCTTCTGAATGTTAGGTAGTTGTTTATCGCTTTGACATCTGATGGGAGGGCGTTCCACAGGACGGGCGCCACTACTGAGAAGGCCCTCTGCCTGGTTCCCTGTAGCTTTGCTTCTTGCAATGGGGGAACCGCCAGAAGGCCCTCGGCGCTGGACCTCAGCGTCCGGGCAGAATGATGGGGGTGGAGACGCTCCTTCAGGTATACTGGGCCGAGGCCATTTAGGGCTTTAAAGGTCAACACCAGCACTTTGAATTGTAGGTCTTTCAAGACCGGCGTTATATGGTCTCGGCGGCTGCTCCCAGTCACCAGTCTGGCTGCCGCATTCTGGATTAGTTGTAGTTTCCGAGTCACCTTCAAAGGTAGCCCCACGTAGAGCGCATTGCAGTAGTCCAAGCGGGAGATGACTAGAGCATGCACCACTCTGGCGAGACAGTCCACGGGCAGGTAGGGTCTCAGCCTGTGTACCAGGTGGAGTTGGTAGACAGCTGCCCTGGATACAGAATTGACCTGCGCCTCCATGGACAGCTGTGAGTCCAAAATGACTCCCAGGCTGCACACCTGGTCCTTCAGGGGCCCAGTTACCCCATTCAGGACCAGGGAGTCCTCCACACCAGCCCGCCCCCCGTCCCCCAAAAACAGTACTTCTGTCTTGTCTTGTCTTGTCTTGTCTTGTCTTGTCTTGTCTTGTCTTGTCAGGATTCAACTTCAATCCATTAGCCGCCATCCATCCTCCAACCGCCTCCAGTTGTGATACAGTAGTTCAGGAGATACAGGAAAAACATCACCTGCCAGAATTGCCGCTTCTAATAAAATATCACAGGCACAAGAGGCTTGTGTTCTATTGCATTTGGTCACCTTATCGCTGACGGTTAAAATGCCCAAGGGAAAGTCAGATAGAAGCTCCCAGCCAATCAAGGCTTGGAGGAATGAGGGGCAGCTCGAAAGATGGTCCTGTTTTCTGGATCTTTCCAAGCCAGCCGAGCTGTAAGAATCTGCTCATGCATGACATTTTAAGTCTTCCACATAGCTGGAAGAGCAGGTTCCATATTGTGATGTCTCGCAAGCCACCTACCAAACTAGCATCCCTTTGACTCCACATCGCAACACGCTGTCTGGCAAGAGAAGCCTAGGCATCTGGGTCCTCCTTCACACCTTGTAGAAGTGACTCAGTCCCCTCTTCCTCCGGGATCCCCCTGCCCATAAGGATCCTCCCCTCTCGTTGGTCAATTGCCCTTCTCACACTCATGATCTCACTGATTAAGCTAGATAAAATGTCTTTCTTTCTTTTTTAAAAAAAGAATATTTATTAAGGTTTTTTAAAAAAATAATACAGTAAAAAAGAAAAAGAAAAAAGAAAAATACAAAATAAAAACAGTTAAAAACACACATATTTTCTATTACTTATTTTCCTTTAACTTATTTCCCAGACCTCCTCATACCTCCCTTTTTTGTATTCCACTTCAAATTATTGGTTCAGCAAATCCTTACCATTAGATTTTAACCCATTTATAACCCTTTTTTCATATTCTCTTAAAGCATTACAGCTGGAAACCCCTTAATTGCTATCCAACATCATTCTGTCATTCATTAATTTTACAATATTTCTGTAGATAGTCTTTAAATTTCTTCCAATCTTCTTCCACCGACTCTTCTCCCTGGTCTCGGATTCTGCCGGTCATTTCTGCCAATTCCATATAGTCCATCACCTTCATCTGCCAAAAAATGTCTTTCTTTCTTTCTTTCTTTCTTTCTTTCTTTCTTTCTTTCTTTCTTTCTCTCTCTCTCTCTCTCTCTTTCTCTCTCTCTCTCTCTCTCTCTCTCTCTCTTATTTATACATTTCACTAATTTTACATTCCTTTTGATATTTCAAAACTTGGCTTCCTTCCCCCTCTTTCTGCAGTTCCTTAAATTAGTTTTTAATATCTTCTGCATATCCAAATTCACTTAATTTGCTCATTTATTCATCTTCTTTAAATATATACTTTTATAAAACTGCAGGTTATTACAATAATCCTGCCCATGTTTTTATCCGTTTATAATTTATCTGTAAATAGTCAATAAACCATTTCATTCTTTTATATATATATAAAAAATGTTATCTTGATTTCGTATTCTTCCGGTAAGTTTCCCCGTTTCTGCATATTCCACAAGTTTTTGCATCCATTCTTCCTTTACTGGGACTTCTGCTTTTTTCCATTTTGGGGCAAGTAACATACTTGCTGCTGTAGTAGCATACCTGAATAAGTTTCAATACATTTTAGGTAGTTCTGTCTCTACAATTCCTAAAAGAAAAGCTTCTGTTTTTGTTTTTACAAAGGTTATTTTAAACATCATTTTCATTATATTATGTATCATTTCCCAGTAAGCTTTAACCTTACTACAAGGCCACCACATATGATAAAAAGAACCTTCTAGGCTGGATAAAATGTGGCAGTGTGGTCTCCTACTGTGTACATTCATTTAAGAATACACACACACACACACACACACACACACACACACCCCTTCGCCACCAAAAGGCTCCTGGGAACTGTACACACAGAACTACACTTTTTGTGCCACCCCCAAACTAATTAATTGACACAGCAAATTGGGGCCACAAGTTAATGCCCACCCCCAAATCCAACCTTGTCCAATTAGCACTTAAGGTAACTTTGGCATCAGTTGTGGGTTTTATTTGGAGGGGGGACCTGAAATTTCAGAGCCACATGTTAATGGAGCTCTTGCAAAGTCCCATGGCAGGAACCTACCACAGTAGATCACAGCAGGAATCTATCACAGTCTATCAAAGCAGCCTGCTTTGTGAGATGGCTCAGCCGCTCTGCAAACTTTGCAAGAAAACTCAGTTAATTTGCAAGTCGCCACATTTCCTAAACTTAAGCGCCAAGCAGCACAGAGCAAAGATCTTATAGGCAGACCCCCACCCCAGCAGCTCAGTTTACCTCCTGCTTCTTGAGTCCTGTTTGGTTTATTTGCCAGCAGATGAAAAGGTAAAGAGGTTATTATTTACAAACCGTACGGACTAGCAGATTGCAACTAATATATCGGTCTGTAAGATTGCCAGAGTATCAGGATTGTATTCAACGAAGATCTATTCGGAGAAGACCTGCTCAAATTCATGAACCTGGATTAGGCGTGCCCCTTAACTCTGACTAAGACTAGCATTGGCTACAATCCTCAGTATTTGGTGCAAAGTTTCAGGGCTCTAGAAACAGGCACAGCTCAGAAATCCAATTAAGAAATTTATTTAAGAGAAGTAATTTTTATTAAGGGAGAAATTGTAATCACTATCAATATGAAAATAAAACACCAGACCAGAAAGCTGGCCTGTCTAGTCCTATGCTAAGCAAGCTAATGGAGCAAAGACTTACACCTGCGATCACTTCTGTGGTTGATAGCCTCTGGCGATGGTTAAAAAAACGAGTGACTTGGGCTGCATGCGCACCATCTAAAGAGCATTTAAAGAATCCTAAGGATGCTGGAACTCAAAATGGCACTAAACTAGCACTAAACTTTGGCATTGGTTTCAGGGGAAAGCAAAATTTTGGGGCCACACATTAATGGAGCTTCTTACAAGGCCAAAATCTCACCCAATCTAAGTCAGTTGCCTGGGTTCAGCTAACTATTTAATGATAGTTAGTTAGTTAGTTAGTTAGTTAGTTAGTTAGTTAGTTAATTAATGTTAGAAAGATGCTGAGGTCCTGGAAGGTCATAGTTCAGGTTTTGCAAAGCATTTTACTCCCCACCCTCCAAGTTTACAAAGGAGCTCTCTCTTTTTTTGCAATGCACTTTTTTCAAATTTAGACAGCTCCGCATTTGGAAAGCTTACTTCTGATGGATGGTGACATTGTCAAGGAAAAGGTAAAAATGACCCAGAGGCATGGCCTGCCCAAGACATATTGGCACCTGAGGCCGAACCACTAAATGGTGCCTGCCTCCCAGCCAGGGAAGAAAGAGGGGAATGAAGATCTACATCAGGAACAAGGGAAGAATAAAGGTTTGCGTTGGGATCTGCTCCCCCTGTGAATCCTGCCGCTTGAGGCGGGCGTCTCACCTTGCCTCATGGGTGGGCCGGCCCTGTCAAGAGGCAAGGCAGAAGATTTTCAAACGAGACAAAGGGAGATCACCTTTGAAACCCAGGTTTGCTAAGGAAAACAATTACAGGTCTACCTACCCGTGGCAAAGGCATCTGCCAGGCAGCGAAGTTTCCAGGGCACTGCAAACTCTTCGCTCGCGAAGTTGGCACGGGGTGGCATGTAGTTGTTTTGCAGGTAGGCCCGAGGGTTGAACTTCTGGTAGCTTTCGGCCACAGCCGCGATACCATTGGCGCTCATGGCTGGGGAAATGCTTGGCTGTGTCCGGCTCACGCAACCGGCTCTGGGTGAGTGGCTTTATAGCTCAGGCTGACCGAATGCAATTAGTCCCGAGTACTTTGGGCTGATACCATCAGGATCAGCCTGCGGGGCCTGTCTAAATTGGGGCCATTTCTCTCGCACACTCTTCCGCTCGCCGTGGAGTAATTGAGAAGACCTTTCCAGGAGCTTGATGGAGGTCCTGGCAACGCTGGGGGCGAGGGAACGGATTGCTTTATCTCGCACTGGATAGTCGTTTAATAACTCTATTGAAAGGACACTTTATTGAAGCTGTTCATCCAGTATAACCAAATTACTGTCAGGAACTAGGGTGGGCTGGGAGGGGGAGTCTATGTCATTTGTCAGGGAAGAGCCCGGCTGGCAGAAGGTTAGACAGCTCCCCCTTCCATGCAAGAGGCAGGGGGGCCTGCAAATCACCCCACTCCTCCTACAACAGAGGAGACTGTCTAGTGGTTTTTACTATTAAGCCCTCTTCTCAGAGAACTCTGAGGTTTGTAACTCCATGAAGGGAATAGAGTTCTCCTAGCAACTCTCAGCCCCCTTAACAAACTCCAGCTCCCAGAATTTTGGGGGAGAAGCCACGACTGTTTACAGTGGCACATGGTGCTTTGAATGTATGGTGTGAATGTGGTTCTTTTTGCTTTTCACATTGTTACCCCAACTTTTCCCCCAAGGAGCCTGGGATGGCATACACAGACCCTATTTTCCAAGGACAGTCCTGGATTGATAGAAGCCGCCCCCTTTTCTGATTTGATCCCAGAATGCCTCGCTTTTCCTTAGGACGTCCCTATTTTCATCAGAGAAATATTGGAGGGTATGGAGTTATCTGACTCCTGAGCTGTCTGATGGCAATCCTGTATAGAGGAGGGCTTCTAAAAAAATAAAAAATGTTTAATGTTTTATTATGTTTTTGTATATGTTGGAAGCTGCCCAGAGTGGCTGGGGCAACACAGTCAGATGTTGTTGTTGTTGTTTAGTCGTTTAGTCGTGTCCAACTCTTCGTGAGCCCATGGGCCAGAGCACACCAGATACTCCTATCTTCCACTGCCTCCCACAGTTTGGTCAAACTCATGCTGGTAGCTTCGAGAACACTGTCCAACCATCTCGTCCTCTCTCGTCCCCTTCTCCTTGTGCCCTCCATCTTTCCCAACATCAGGGTCTTTTCCAGGGAGTCT
The DNA here is from genome assembly GCF_964188305.1 of Podarcis bocagei. Taxonomy (NCBI): domain Eukaryota; kingdom Metazoa; phylum Chordata; class Lepidosauria; order Squamata; family Lacertidae; genus Podarcis; species Podarcis bocagei. The sequence goes on from NC_138138.1 coordinate 28,157,143, forward strand.
TCTCTTCTCATGAGGTGGCCAAAGTATTGGAGCCTCGGCTTCACGATCTGTCCTTCCAGTGAGCACTCAGGGCTGATTTCCTTAAGAATGGATAGGTTTGATCTTCTTGCAGTCCATGGGACTCTCAAGAGTCTCCTCCAGCACCATAATTCAAAAGCAGTCAGATGGGTGGGGTTTAAATAGTAAAATTATTGTTATTGTTGTTGTTATGGAATAGGGCGCCCCTGTTTTCATGAGAGAAATGTTGGAGGGTATGCATGCCTATGCTTCTAACCGTTTGTCCTCACAATGACCCTGTGTGGCAGGCTAGGTTGTGAGAGGATGACTTGGCCTCAAGTGACCTTCGTACCAGGATTTGAGCCCAGTCCTCTTGCCTGGTCAAGGCCTGACACACCACTCACTGGTTTTCCTTCTCTCTTTGCCACCCTCTGCCTTCCCTCCAACCAATGCCTCCTGCAATCTCTTGCACACACAGAGAGACATGTGCGTCAGGAGTCCTGCCCTCTCTGCCCACAACACTCCTTACTGAGTGACTTTTTTGCCCAGTCGGCTTGTCACGTTGCCCCCTGTCCCCACCTCACCCTGTAGGAGGAGACAGCTCAATCCACTCAGGACATTTTCTCCCCGTTATGCCAAAGTTTTGACATTCTGTCTCTGGGGCTGATCGAAAGTGCCTTTGAACCTGGCACTGTGTCTGTGCGAGAGAGAAGAAGGGAAGGAGGGAGGGCTGTTGGTCCTCCCGAAACCAGAGTGGGGTGGTGAGGGGAGGGGGAATGAGTGGGTGGAAAGATCTTTCTTTCCCAATGACTTCATCCCCCAGACGCGTCGTTACTCAGCTGTGCTGGCTCAGTGCAAACCTCTCCAGCCAGTGAATCCCGTAACCCTTCCATCCATCCATCACCAAATGCCTTTCTGAATCGCATCCCCTTGCTCGTAACTTCTCTTCGTCAGAGGCAGGACACCTAAGTTCGTTTCATTCTCCAGAAAGTTCCAGAAATTCTGCTGAGATTTCATGTCTGCATAGTGACATCGTAGGAACATATGAGATCATATACAGGGTCATGTACATTACAGAAATTAGTATCCCTGCAGCACATGAGATCATAACGGTAAGCGTTCTCATTATCAACATGGATGAGGCCACATGTCACTGCAGTCTTCTTCCAGCAACCAAGTATTTTCTCAAAAAACCTTCCCATCTGAGATGAAGAGTGATCAAGAGAAAGCGGGGAGATTAAACATTTGCATTTCCCCTAGTAATCAACTAGATTTCACATGAAATGCTCCACCTCCTTCGAAATCACTACTTACCCTTGAAGTGATTCCCATTTTACAGATGATACAAGGGAAGTAAAATCCACTGCTGATCAAAGATTAGAATCCAGATCTCAGACCTTTCAAGTGTCCCCATTTTCCAGAGACAGTCCTGGATTTACAGAATCCACCCCAGTTTCTGATTTGATCCTGGAATGTCCCACTTTTCCTTAGGGCATCCATATTGTTAGAGGGTAATGCCACACATGCTCCTCTTGCCACTGAGGAATTGTGAACTTCCCACTCCATTAGACATTGGTGACTTGGTTCTTTGGACAGGTGACGAATATGGGCACCCATAAGTTGTCAAAAACTAAATATCGACTTCTATTCCACAGTGTCATGCTGCATTAACCACTGCATATACCGCTGTGTGCTGATTGTCAAATACTGCCATGGCTTCAATATTTGGAGGAGCCAGAGACGGCCACCAGCTTTAAAAGAGGATTAGACAAATTCATGGAGGAGAGGGCTATCGAAAGCTGTCGCTATGACCTGCCTCCACAGTTAGAGCCAGTAATGCTTCTAAATAGCAGTCATAAGAACATAAGGAGAGCTTTCAGGATCAGGCCAACAGCCCATCTAGTCCAGCATCCTGTTCTCACAGTGACAGACCCGTTGTTGGAAACCGCAAAGGGAGAGTGCCTCATATGTTTGTGGTGCTGAGCCTCAGCAATTGAAAGAGATATTTCTCTAGGCAACGACCCGGTATCCCTCTTGAGAATCAAAAGAAGCCCTCGTCTCTTGGCTTCCAGTGGGCCCAGATTGGAAGCACCAAATTAAATGGCAACGAACATTATTTCTACAGCATCTCTCCAGCTCCCGTCTCAGAATAGTGCGTGTTTTGATATTCCGGGCTAAATTAATGAAACGACCCGTCGACAGCCACACGTTGCTGCCAGGAAATGACAGGGTTAAAAATGTATTAAAAATATTGTCACGTCACACATTTGGTTTCCAGTAGCAAACGCACCCAGGGGGAAGGGAGGGGAGGTGTCCGGTATCAGAATGCTCCACCGGTGACTTTGCAAGACCGATATAGCTCTGAATGCCAACCCCTCTGGAATCGGCATTCAGGAAACCTATATAAATCGGCCGCAGCAGGGACAATAGACTAGACCGAAGGGAGACTCCGAGAACGCATCCTAGTTCGAGCAGAAGCCCAGACGCAACGATGCACGGAAAGAGTGTGGTCCTTCGCAGCTCAGGGAACCTGGCCGCAGCTGAGCTGAGCTGCCAGGTATCCGAGAGAGACACATCCCGGAAGGAATCTTTCAGTGCGGAATGGAAGGACCTCTCACTCACCGCTAGGCCTGAGGAAGGGTGAGTGTTGGGCTTGGGTCTGGTGGGGATGATAGGCTTGGTCCAAACCGTTATAATCCAGCCAGGCGGCTTTGTATTTGTTACAGAAGTCTACTGGCTGGGTCCTCCCAAGGAAGCCTAGATAAAGCCAAGTATTGGGAGAGGTTAAACATGCATTGCTCTTGGGATCCCTGCCAGCTCTATGGTCCTATGATACAGTCAAGTCTTGGAGGTGCCAGACATGTCAAAGAGGAAGGGCAGGGGGAGACAGCACAGGCCTATCAGTGTATAAAGTTAGGGGGCTCTTTTGCCCCAGTGTGCATGACATTGAGGCACATTAGACATTTCATTACCCATTCACTCAGCTTGTGGAGATCCTTTCGGAGCTAATTTCCAGGCGCTGTTTGCTCTCCCCCCCCCCCCCCGCTCTGAATAATTTGGTGCCCTCAGCAAATGCGGCCACTGCATCACTCACCTCTGACAATGAAAGCGGAGTGTCTGCTTTTAGCAGTTGTGGTGGTTTGGTTTTGAGTGCTACATCTGTCCTCCAGTTCATCTTTCCCTTTCCTTTCTAACTCTTTGCAAGGATATCACACTTGTATGAGTATGAAATCAGGGGAGAAAGTATTTCTCCCGGTATGAAGCAGTCTAATCATATTTGCCAGGCTAGGGCTGGGATGGTAAGGCGTGTGGGGTTTTAAGGCTGGGAGAGGGGGCTTTGGGGTGCATAGAATAACAGAAGGAGGTGTTGCTCAGTGCGGGATCTATAACACCGGATGCAGCTAGGGCATCACTGTTAGATGGCTGCCTAGTCTCTGCTTGTCAACCTTATCAGCAAAGAAGAGCATAGGAACCTAGGAAGCTGCGTTAAACTGAATCAAACCCATTGGGCCATGTATCTTAGAACTATCTAGAGGGACTGGCAGTGGCTCTCCAGGGATGGGACAGAAGTCTCTCACAGCCCCACCTGGAGATGCTGCAGGCCTAATCCGGCCCGCTGGTCATTTTAATCTGTCCCCTGTGGCAGTTTTTTTCTTGGGGTAAAATCCCCAAAAAAGCTCAAGAACTTCAATCCTAAAAAAAGGTCAGCAATTCTGGTTGGCCCTCACACATGCTCACTTCACCAAATCTGGCCCTCTTTGAAAAAAGTTTTTTGGGATTTCCTCATTCTTCCATCCTTGTGTTATCAAGACTCTTGCCGCTGATGAGCTATGCAGAGTTGGTGAAATTGACATACAAACTGAGGGACAAGGACAACTGTGACTTTAAGGAAGAATGGGGAGTTTTTACAAATTATCTAAAAAGACAACAAAATGAACTGGACTCCTTGGCAGGTTTTAAATAAACATACACAAATTTATTGGTTGATAACATGATAGATAGATAAGGTAAGGATATGTATAATTTTATAACATGCAGAGAATGATATGTGCAGAGAAATCAGAGAGAGGAGCTGAGGGAAGTCCTTGGTGGGAGGGGGAGGGAGGGGTGGGGGGGAGAGAAAAAGGAAAAAATAATGTATGCAATTATATGGTTTGATAATTTGTTATGTTGCTTAATAAAAAGTTTTTTAAAAAAAGGAAAAAAAAGTTTGGGCACCCCTGCCTGAAGCAGAGCTGTGGGGTGAATCTGTGATTAATTCTCCACTCCTTCTCTCCGCAGCTGGTCTCGGTTTGAAGCAGACAAACAGCGCAGAGAAACCTACCGCCAGCAACAGGAAGCCCGGGTCATAGTGCAGAGGTCTCCATGGGGCATCCTTCGCTTGGGTCTGCTGGGCAAACCTCTGACCTCCTACCACCTGCCGTACCAGAGGCCTTTGCCCTTGCCCATCTTCACACCAGCCAAGCTAAGCGCCAGGGAGCTCACCCCGACCCCCTCAGAGTCTGTGGAGTCCTTGCCGGCGACCGGCGTGTGTCTCGACAAGAAATCTGTGGCCGAGATCACCAAAGAGCTGCCCCTGGTCATCCAGCCCACCTGCCCCGACTTCAAGAAAGGCTTGCCCCGCTCCTTGTCCCGTTCCATGTCTCAGGATGCCCAGAGAGGCTGAGCGTACGGGACTCTTCCCCAGCGCAACGACTTTCCTTCGGGAACTGGCTTGGATGCCTCGGGGGTGGTGGCCCCCCACATCTGTTGCTGCATGAGGGCAATCCGAAGGGGCCCAGGCACATAGAAAAGGTTTGGTAGGATCAAAGCCACCTTGATGACTCCAATGGAGAACTCTTGGGGGTGGGGGCAAGGACTAGGACTAGGACTATCTCTGTGTGTGAATGTATATATTAGATGTACAGCATCGTGCACTTCTGCCACCAGTGCTTTCCTTTCTGCACCGTGCATTGCGGTGGTGTTTATTTTATTTTATTTTTAGAAAAGGACTACCTCCCCAGGGAGAGTTAGGGAGAGCCCCTGAATTAAAGGAGAGAGAAAAAGAAAACAACGAGAATGTCATGCACAAAGCAGCTCACGGAGCTCAAGGGCCCGCCTCCCTGTGGTTTCACATAGCTGGGTGAAACATATTTGCAGATAGATGGTGATGGGAGCCCTGCTTCATGAGCTTAGCAGGAGAGAGCGAGGGTTCCTTGCAGAAAGAAGAGGAAGGTTGAAGGGTTAGCGGCAAGTGAGAGAGTATGGAAGACATTGGCGACGCTCCTGGTTCTGTTTCAGCCGATGTGGCCTGCGCAGGTGTTTGGTGGGTGGAGAGGAATCTGAATGTTGTACTTGAGGAGCAGGGAGAGGTTAATGGGACTAAGCAACTTCTGAGGTGGCGTTCTCTCACCCTCCTCCCCAGATAGACCTGACTTGGGGTACGGGGACTCAGTAAAAATTTCCCAGTGCATATATAATGAGGAACATCTGCAGCTTGAGGAGGTGAAGATGGGCCAAAGTTGAATTAAGGGGCTAATAGAGAAGGAAAGGAAGAGGCTTTAACCTGGACAGAAGAGGTTCAAGAAACAGATTTGGTTTTACATCTGACTCCTCCCCATAGGGTATGATAAACTATAGACAAATCATTAAGAATTGTAGAGAAATCCACTGTGAATACCCCCCATGTCCTGTATTTCTTGTCCTTTGCTTTACTTTTGAAGAAAGTAAAAAACATTGATCATAGTGGAATGCTGTATGGTGATTTATTGTATTCTTATAAGATAAATAAAAATGAGGGGAATGACAGAAAAAATGTCTCCTTAATTTCAAAGACCTCCTAAATTTCAGAGACATTGCGTTTTTGTCAGGTTGCCTGGCAAAGTTGCTCAGCTCTCTTTTTCATGCTCAAGGGATGTGCGCCCTGAAGAGTGACGCAGAAGTCCCACGGGTGCAAAGGAAAGGAAGCTGGTGTCCCAGCTATGAAGAAAGCCAAGTTCTCCACTGATTCTGTGCCACCTCACAAGTAGACATCAGTTTCTCAGTTCACTTCATGCTGCAACACACCTTAGGAAACAAAGCAAAGCCAAGCAAACCTTACCTTGCCGCTTTCGGAAACACAACATCGAATTGGGTGGCATAGTTTGGTTCAGTCCAGCTTGCGTTGGTCAAGGAGCATGCAGCTGTTCACGTGACTTCCATTGGGGAAAGAGGGAAAGTAACATGGTTTATTTACCCTTACAAATAAACACGGCTGGAACTTTGCGGTGGAAGGAGGAGCCCACAGGGGCAAGAACTGCAGTAGGGAAACCGTGGGAAGGGGAAGGATTAAGCTGCTTCTGTGTCTCCATTTGGGATTTCTCCCTCCTGGAGCTGCTACTACATGTGTATGAATGCAAAATCCTCCTTACTTACCAGGGGTAAAACACCCTCAAAACAAGCACCCTTCCATCACAGCCCCACACCAGGATGTGTGAATGGAAGTCCCCCTTCAAACACACATACACACAGGTACTGCACAGGAGCATGGACCTCCCCAATTATTATGGGCTGTATTCAGCTAACAGCATGGGTATACGCTGAGTAAAAGTTAGTAAAACACAACCTGCGGAGACACACACATACACACAAAAGTGATTGCAAGATGTCCTTTTAAGTCACAACATCTTCTTGCAACTCCGTCCTGGATGTTGTTGAGAAGAGACCTTTGAATCAGCAAATATTCCCCCCCCCTCACTGAAATCTCCACCCAACTCCACAAATCCCCTGTTGAAAATGTGCCTGAGCCGATTCATTAGCTAACAGTTTATAGCTAGCTAACTGCATGTTCACAATGATCAAAGCATGTAGACCCTTGTCAAAATCTGTGACTTCCTAGGGATATCCAGGGAGTAAATCTATGATTGAAGGCAGGCTTAGCATTGGAAGTCATTTGGAATTTGAAAAGAAACACCTCAGAATGCAGCCGTTGAGTTCACTGGAAAGGCCTATGTCTGTCTCCAACCTATGTGAAAACAACAGCGAGTTTTGCGGCATCTTAAAAGACTTTAAAAATGGATTGTGGCATAAGGTTTTGTGGAGTCAAGTGGATGATTCTTTCTGCCACAATATATTTGCTAGTCTTAAAAGTGCCACAAGGGAAGGGCTGCTCAGTAGCAGAGCCTGTGATTTGTATCCTAAAGGCCACAGGTACAAACCCTGGTGCCTGCAGACAAAGATTGAAAGACTTATTTAAAATTCTGGAGAGCTACTGCCAGTCACTGTGGACTATGGACTCAGCTACATTAGTCAAAAAACAGTGTTTTGAACGCGTTATAAACATGCAACACCATATGATGCTGGAGAGCAAAAATAAAATAAAAATATTTGCGATTTCCCATAGCTTTTTCTTTACGTATTTGTTATAACAATTTATTTTCTGACTTACTTATAGCGTGTGTGTTTTTTGTGTGAAAATCCACCCTAAGTTATATGAAAATTTGGGGTTGCCTTTTACAACCCAAATCTCCCAAGGGACTCAGAGTCCCCTATGTCCATGATTGGTCAGAGAAGAGTGGGTGGAGGCAGGAAGAAGAAAGCAGAAAGAAGGAAGGGATATCTTTATTATTGTGTGGCAACAGAGTCCCACCACCACTACCTTTCACGATGGTGAGGAACCAGAACAAAAGTGTGTAACAACTTTTAAAGATTTTAGAAATTGCCCAAGTCCTTAGCCAAAGACCACCCAAAAGCACCATATAATCGTTACAGAAAGAGGCAGTCTACAACAGAAATTTGAGAATGTGGCCTGTCTGCTGTCTGTCAAGATCCATGATAATGCTTGCCGAATGCATTCCCCAGGCCAGTCTGGACCATTCTTTTGAAATGGTAAATCCCCTAGTTTCTGAAACCATTGTCATAGACTTCTCCTATTCATACACAGGATTTGATGGATTTATAGGTGAAAAGAAAAGGTTTCCCCAGGATATTTCCTTTTACTGCAGGGGAAATATTTGGGGTTACCAAGACAGCCAAGATGACATTGGTATTGACCTGTGTACTAAAACAAAGTGTCTATTTCTTCAGAGAATATTTCCTAATTTTGAAGGATGAAGGATTGGTTTGCTGTGGAATGTGTGTCCCTTAATTTTTTTTTTAATAACACAATACAGACCAATTGCCTAACTTGGTATAAAGCAGCTTTGTCCTATATTTGTTGTTGTTTTCCTTAGGCTGCAGACCTCTTTGTTGCTTCTGCTGCCAACGCAGCTATGCCTCTAGAAATTTGGCCTAACAGCATGAGATACTTTTGTTGGGGTTGCTGTCTGACAAGACCATGCCTTGGCATTGTGCTCTTAAGGAATGGCGAGAGCAGCGCGGAATGTGTTTATCTCCTTCGGAAGGGTGGATCACATTCGGGTTTGTCACATGTGTAAACATATCCCAGAATTCTGTTGGGGCTCTGATTGTTTTGCACTGTGCAAACAGCAGCCCACCCACCCACACCCACCCACCCACACACTGCAGGAATGGGGCAAGCAGCCTTGCTCCTGTAATTTTCACATGGCCAAAGAAGTCAAGGCAGTGGTGTCTGGTGCCCAACAAAAATGGTGGGGCATGCATGTGCCCTTTTAAAAGAAAAACAGGTGCCAGTACTCACCACCAGTGGCGTAGCATGGGTTGTCAGCACCCGGGGCAAGGCAAATAATTTGCACCCCCTAACCCGTGGATTTCCGCCCCGTAACCCGTGGATTTGCGCCCCCTAACCCTAACCCCCAGATGTTGCGCCCGGTGCGGCCGGCCCCCCCTGCACCCCCACGCTACGCCACTGCTCACCACAAAGTTCTTACCGTAAGTGCCACACTTTTAACATGGGGGGTGTGTGTGCCAATACTACATACCCCTGAGTACCCTCAGATAAAAAAAAGCACTGGGGCAGTCAAGCAGTAGGCAGAGCCAGAGCCAACTCATTTTAGTTTTGTCCCCCTGCTGAGTTCTGCAAGGGCAACTCTGAGACTAAGGAGGGTGGTGCTGGCAGGCAAGGAAGGCCACCCTCTGGGCTTCTTGTGAGTAAGAAGGCAGGCAGGTCTGGGCTGGCGGAGGGCAGACCAAAGTTGGTTGGGCAGTGCCACATTTGTCATAAGAATAGTGGAGTCATCTCAGTGGCTCATCTTGTCCAGCAACCTGTGTAGTGGCTTGAGGGAAGCACGCAAACAGGACCTGAGGATACTCAGGGACGTGTAATGGCTCCTAACTTGGGTCACGCAAATGGGGCAGAGGGAATGGAATGGTATCCTAGAAAAGGGCATGGCTGGCTGGAACACTGAAGAGGAACACAGTGCAACCTTTTGTTGTTGGTCCCACTTGTACTCGGATAATAACCATCCCACTCCATGCACAAGCTCCCCCCTTCCCTAGCAACCTCCGAAGCCAAACTGTCTCTTACAAACAGTAACCAAAGTTAAGGCAGACCTTGGCGACCAACCCCAAAGATAGCCTGATATGTACAGGCTCGGGCTACCTTTTGCAGCCCAGCCTTCACATGTCTCTGCCCGTGAGGAGCCCAAGGTCACTAGGATGACGGGCATAACGGCGCAGGCCTGGTGATCTGGCCCCTCGGGGCTGTGGGCAAGACCCTGCGGTGGGAGGAGAAAGGGATGGGACAGCTAATCCAAGCCTTTGGGCCAGAGCAGGGCCAGGGCATTTGGCAATGGTACAAGGTATGGAGTGGGCCGGGAGGGACTTATATAACCCAAAACCAACAAGGCTGCCAAATCCTTCTAGCAATTCTACTGGGAAGACAGTGTGATTCGGCAGGCTCAGAGCCAGGATTCCTGAATACTATTTATATATATGGGGGAGGGGGCACTGCTGAAGGGTTAGAGCAAAAGAGGTGCTGTCAGCTAGGACACTGGGGGGTCAGGACCCCCTGCTGTGCCACGGTCTGGTCTAAGGTGAAACCCAACAGCGTCTGAAAGGGCTGAAGACCACTGACCTACAGCTGCAAAAAAGGAATAGACAGCAGCAAGTAGCGTTGCCTTTCCCAGTTTTCCAGTCTTAAATCCCATTTTACACATCCGTTGGCAATGTTTTAAAAAGACCTCGTGAAAATTCATTAGCATTTTAAAGAGAATTTCCCCTGGTACGCACAGCTTTGCATGCAAATTTGCCTAACATACATAATATTGTCAAGCAATTCCCCTTCGTACAATGCAGTTTGTATGTTCTTTTCACTATCATATGCATTTATATGCACACTTTATCCCAGCTTGTGTGTGTGTTTTTGGTACATGTTTCTTAGCTGGAGAGCTGCACTGCAAAATTCAGAGAAGTGTGAATTTCAAAAGACGGCTGGGTTTCGGTTTGTGTGTTGCATATTGTCCAACATTCCTCTGATGAAAGTAGGGATGTCCTGTTTAATAATAATATCCCACTCCAGCCACACTGAACAGCTTCCAACATATATAAAACAGAATAAAACATTAAACACTAAAAAAAACTTCTGTATACAGGGGTGCCTTCAGATATCTCTTGAGGGTTGTATAGTCACTAATCTCCTTGGCTTGAGGGTTGCATAACTCCATACCCTCCAATATTTATCCGGTGAAAATAGGGACATCCTAAGGAAAAGCGGTGCATTCTGTGATCAAATCAGAAACTGGAACAGCTTCTGTAAATCCAGGACTATCCCTCGAAAAAAGGGACACATGGAGGGTCTGGTATTGTTTTGAAAAATCAAATTGTGAATCTTGCCTTTGAAAAAGGACGTGCAGATGAGAGCACACACCTGTGGTCTGAAATGGAGCAGTCTAGGCAGTTTGTTTATTCTCCCCCCAAATAAACAAATAACCTTTTCATACATACAGGCCATCATGACAGATATTTTGGTCACTAACCAATAATACACCTTATCAGGGTTTGCCCCCCTCCTCCACCACCAACCACCCCATTAACTTTATGGATGTTGACCTCTAATAACTTCCCTTCTCCCAAGCACACATTCTTATCAGCTTCCCCTGATTTAAAAGCATTCTTGTACTTCTGTATTTGGAAAGATGCTCCCTTCTCTCTCTCTCGCCTTGGTCTTTAAATGGGATTGTGCTTTAAAAATAGAACAAGGACTTGGCAGGGGACTATCAGCGTGTCCTATTCTGGACGGAGAAGCAAACTGCATGTTTGTTTATTTGGGTGGCAGGTGAGTAGGGAGGGCGAGAACGGTTGTCTCCAAAGGCCATGAAATAAACCATAAAAAGGTAATCCTGGCAGATTAGCACATACACAACCAAGCGCACAACCTTCTGGGTGGTAACTGCCTGCTCTGTGTGCTCTCTCTCTCTCCCCCCCATTTTCTTTTTAAAGCATTCCCCTCCACGTGGGACCACTTCCTAACATAACAGCACAAACCCCTCCAACGTGACCAAAGGTCAGAGCATCCAGCACGTGGAGTGTGCTGTGGATGGCAGAGGAAACAGGAGACTTCTGGTCTGGGTGAAGCAGTTCTGCCGATTCCCCTGAAACTCAGCCTGCAGGTTGCAGCCCATTTTCCCTCATCAACCCAAAGGGTTGGGGGGGCGAGAAAGTTACAAACTGCAGCAAAATGAACTAACTCCTATCACCCTAATGTCCAAGGAACTCATTTACTGTATTTTTCACTCTATAACATGCACCCGACCATAACACGTACATAGTTTTTAGAGGAGGAAAATCCGTAGGCATGCCACCCGTAGGCATTCCCTCCATAACACGCACAGACATTTCCCCTTACTTTCTAGGAGGAAAAAAGTGAGTGTTATGGTGCAAAAAATAAGGTATTTAAAAGTAAAGGGACCTCTGACAGTTAAGTCCAGTTGCGAACGACTCTGGGGTTGCGGCACTCATCTTGCTTTACAGGCTGAAGGAGCAGCTGTTTGTCCGCTCCGCAGACAGTTTTTCCTGGTCATGTGGCCAGCATGACTAAGCCGCTTCTGCCACAACAGAATGCTGACACCAGAGCAGTGCACGGAAATTCCGTTTACCTTCCCGCAGGAATGGTACCTATTTATCTACTTGCACTTTGATGTGCTTTCGAACTGCTAGGTTGGCAGGAACTGGGACCAAGCAACGGGAGCTCACCCCATCGCGGGGATTCAAACAGCTGGCCTTTTGATCGGCAAGCCCAAGGCTCAGTGGTTTAGACCACAGCGCCACCCGCATCCTTCTCATTTATTAGGTATGGGGAATATTAACCATGAATAAGATACTCAGTTAAGATAGGGTTGCTGTATTTCAAAAAGTAAAAACCAGGACCCCCCAAAGGTTGACTTGCCTAAGATCCAAGACAAAGTGCCACCTTTTGGAGATTCCTCCCAGACTTCAATTCCACCTTTGAAATCCCAGTAATGTCCCACTAGTTAAGATAAGACCTATGGTGCAAGGCTACAGTCAGTCCCACATTTAATGATGGCTTTATTGGGGGGGGGGATGGCAGCCAGTGCTGCCAAACCTCATGGTTGTCTTGCACCAGTAATGTGGGGAGATAGGGTGGTTAACTTTTTTTTAACCCTATACATTTATATTCCAGTTTTCTTCTTTTATAGAACCCAAAGTGGCATCAGTGTGGTTTTCCAGGCATGTGGTTCTCAGGCAATCACCCATCCAGGGCACAGATCTGCTTAGCTTCAGCAAGGTGGCAACCTTCTGTGCCTTCAGACCATACCATGAGAACAGCTGCAGGAGGCTGGTGTGTGTGTGTGTGTGTGTGTGTGTGTGTGACACAACATAACTCTCCCTGCCTCCCACTGCCCACTAACTCACCTCCTCTCCCAACTTTGGGAGGTGAGAATAGTCTCAGAGGAATTTGCAAGAGGAAATTGGTGGAGTGGGACTAAACACGTTCTCCTCTAAGGGGGATTCACATTTGCCATGCCCCAGTAAAAGCAGGATTAGGAATTGGTATAAAGGTATTGCACTTTGATGTGCTTTCGAACTGCTAGGTTGGCAGGAACTGGGACGCAGGTGGCGCTGTGGGTAAAAGCCTCAGCACCTAGGGCTTGCCGATCGAAAGGCCGGTGGTTCGAATCCCTGCGGCGGGGTGCGCTCCCGTCGTTCGGTCCCAGCGCCTGCCAACCTAGCAGTTCGAAAGCACCCCCGGGTGCAAGTAGATAAATAGGGACCGCTTACAAGCGGGAAGGTAAACGGTGTTTCCGTGTGCGGCTCTGGTTCGCCAGAGCAGCGATGTCACGCTGGCCACGTGACCCGGAAATGTCTTCGGACAGCGCTGGCCCCCGGCCTCTTGAGTGAGATGGGCACACAACCCTAGAGTCTGGCAAGACTGGCCCGTACGGGCAGGGGTACCTTTACCTTTACCTTTATTGCTCTGCTCCCAGGTGCCATGCATTTGACAGCCTACTATGCCATGTTTTAAGGGACAGGGTGGCGCTGTAGGTTAAACCACAGAGCCTAGGACTTGCCGATCAGAAGCTTCGGCGGTTCGAATCCCCGTGATGGAGTGAGCTCCCGTTGCTCAGTCCCTGCTCCTGCCAACCTAGCAGTTCGAAAGCACAAAGTGCAAGTAGATAAATAGGTACCGCTCTGGCAGGAAGGTAAACGGCATTTCCGTGTGCTGCTCTGGTTCGCCAGAAGAGGCTTAGTCATGCTGGCCACATGACCCGGAAGCTGTACGCCGGCTTCCTCGGCCAATAAAGTGAGATGAGCACCGCAACCCCAGAGTCGGTCACGACTGGACCTAATGGTCAGGGGTCCCTTTACCTTTACCTTTTATGCCATGTTTTAGACAGCCTGCTATGCTGCAGGTGGTGAAGTTCATTTTGTAAAGCATGTAAAGTATGAGGACAATGTTACAGGAGAACTACAGGGATTGGGGAGGGGAGGGTAGCTTTAAGAACAACAACAAGACACACAGCTTTTAAAACCAATGCAGGATCAGACACTACAGTGTTGATACACAGCAGGCAGCCGATTTTGGCATTGTAAGGTATTATGGGGCTCAGACAAGAACATGATTCCCCCCCCCCACCAAATAATCTTTATTAGTTTTCCGGTTACATACTCCACATACACATAATGTGTTGCATTTTACATTAATACTTGCTCCTAAGCACTGACTTCCCTCCTTCCTTCTTCTGTTTTTTTTACATCACATTTAATCTTATTGCATTATTTTCACCGACAAGAACATGATTAAAGTCCTGCTGGATCAGGCCCGTAGCGCTTCTAGTCCAGCATCCAGTGGCCAACCAGATGCCAGTTTTTATGTTGCATTCTGGTACACTGCTTCCATTTTCAAAGTACTGAGGTTATGAAGTGCTTTTCTCTCCCATTACATATTTTCCTAAGGATGTCGTCATGCTGCAGTCTGTGTGGCCGCCAGCAGGTGTTGCTGTGAACTGCAGCGTGGTGAAAAACTGGGCTCTGCTGGGCCATTGCAACAGCATCAGAGGAAAGGAGGGAACTGGAGATAGAGGCCAGTGAGGAGGAAAACAGGTGGCCCAAGTCTGCAAGAAGAAGTTTGGCGAGATGTAAAGGATAGGGATAAGGGTGGCTTTGGCAAAGATGGGGCGGGTGGTGAGCAAAGCGAGCAGGGGCATAGCCCCTAGTGAATTTTTTTTATTGTTGTTATTATTTTTTACTTGTTTAATTTATGTAACGTCCTTTATCAAAAGATCCTGAGGTGGTATACAACTTTAAAAGCACATTACAGAACATCAAAGATAAAAACATAGTAAAAAGCATACTGATGGACAGCCTAATAATGAAATCATCATCATCATAACAGTCCCCTCCCCCACACTGTTACAGGCCATAGGTTATTTAATAGCCATAGGCCTGGGTAAATAGGAATGTTTTTGCCTGGTGCTGTAAGAAATGTAAAGATGCTGCCAGGTGAGCCTTTCCGGGGAGAGCATTCCACTATCGGGGCGACACCACAGAAAAGGTGGTATGAAATGGGTAATCTATGGTATGTATTTTTGTGTTTTTAAATTGTAAACTGCCCTGTGATCCTCAGATGAAAGCAGTATAGAAAATACAGCAATAATAACAATGATGTTATTTATGTAGATCTGTAAGGTAAAGGTAAAGGGACCCCTGACCATTAGGTCCAGTTGTGACCGTCTCTGGGGTTGCGGCGCTCATCTCGCTTTATTGGCTGAGGGAGCAGGCGTACAGCTTCCGGGTCATGTGGCCAGCATGACTAAGCCGCTTCTGGCGAACCAGAGCAGCGCATGGAAACGCCGTTTACCTTCCCGCCAGAGCGGTACCTATTTATCTACTTGCACTTTGATGTGCTTTTGAACTGCTAGGTTGGCAGGAGCAGGGACCGAACAATGGGAGCTCACCCCGTTGCGGGGTTTCGAACCGCCGACCTTCTGATCGGCAAGTACTAGGCTCTTGGTTTAACCCACAGCGCCACCCACGTCCCTATGTAGATCTGTACAGGATAGCAAAATATCAGACTTCCACTTTTAACAACAACAACAAACAACAACAACAACATCATAAATAAAGCAGAGCAGACCCATTCTCGCTCAACAGTATTCTGGCTGACAGACCTTCTCCCATCCAAGTTCTAAGCAGGGAGGTCCTTGTTTTGCTTCTGAGATCAGACAATTGGGGAGAGTTCAGGATGGTCTGGCAGTAGGGTGGGCTGACAGATCTTCATAGACAAACCCACAAACTCTCCAGGCCAAACAGAAACTGAGGCTGCATCTGCTTTCCCTTCCCCATCCATTTTGGGAAAAACATTGCTTGCCCATTGCAGATACCATACAGAGCGGCTCACGTTGAACAGACCCAACGTGCAAGGGGGAGGGGGAGGCAGCTGTAGACTGGGTTGGGTGAAGCATCAGTGTGAGGCTTACCAGCACACTTGTGGCCCAGGGGGACTATAACTTGGCTTGGTGTTCCTACAAGGCCCCTAGCCAAAAAAACAGAGGAGTAGCTATTTGTTTTCCCATAGTGAGGATCATAATATGCTGACCTTTGCTCAGGGCCAAGAAGGGAGCGAGACTGTTAAGGCTTAGGCAGTTGGGAAAAACAAACAACACACACGCACTTATTGCCATTTTGTTATTTATGCAAAGATTTATACCTTGCTTTCCCCACTCCAAAAAAAGAGTTGCTTAAGGCGGCTTATAAAATATAAAAGGCATACAAAAAAACAACAATCCATCAGTAAAAACACAAATGCAGCAGAGAGCAAGGAAACAATAAACCCAGGCTGACGAATTAAATTAAATTGAGCCACAGCAGAACCAAAAGCCACTGGGAAAAGAAAGCTTTTATTTGTTGGTAGAACACAGAGAAGTCTTGGGGCAAGGAGTTCCACATGCAAAGGATCACCAGCTGTGCCTCAGAAGGCAATGGGCCAGCAGGAAAGAGAGGTTTTAGCCCTTCCCACTTGCCTTTTGTAAGGGGGGTGGTGGTCAAAGGAGAGCACATTGCCATCCCTTCCGACTGTGCCCTACGAAATCGGACTGAGTTTCCATCTAGCTCCCCACAGGATGCTCTAAGATACTGTCATTTTACAGTGTGATCCTATGCAAATCTGCTCAGAAGTAAGTCCCTCTGAGGCCAATGAGACTTACGAGGTGGATGTGTTGGATTGTAGGTTTAGTTGAACATCACACAGTTGTGTTGTGTTCTTTTAAAAAGCATACTATCTAGCTCTATGATATGGGTAGATGATATTCCAAAAGTGGCTGCACCAATGTATTCATATACAGTGGTACCTCGGGTTACATACACTTCAGGTTACATACGCTTCAGGGTACAGACTCCGCTAACCCAGAAATAATACCTCGGGTTAAGAACTTTGCTTCAGGATGAGAACAGAAATCGTGCGGGGACAGCGGGAGGCCCCATTAGCTAAAGTGGTGCTTCAGGTTAAGAACAGTTTCAGGTTAAGTACGGACCTCCGGAACGAATTAAGTACTTAACCGATGTGAAGGTATTATGTGACTTGACCCTGGATAGCTCAGTAGGTAGAGGATGAGATTCTTAAGCTCAGAGTGGTGGGTTCGAGCCCCATGTTGGCAGAAAGATTCCTGCTTTTGCAGGGGGTTGGACTAGATGACCCTCATGGTACCCCTTGCAACTTGACAGTTCAGTGATTCTGTTTTCAGTCTCTTCAATTCAAAACCAGGGTGCAACAGTTAACGTGGGCATCTGTACACACAGGCAGGAGTATCCCTTCCCAGAGGCCTGAGATTCCTGTGAAAGGTGTAAAACCACAGAAACCTTGACAAGGAAGAACAAAATCATCACAAGGAACGTTGTTAAATGAGCTGGAGGTTTGGGGGGGGGGGAGCAAGAGAAGAAGACTCATTAATTACCTAGCAGTTCTCAGCTGTCAGAAAGGATAGGGACAGGAAGAGATATATGTGTTTGCATGTCTCTGCCAAGAGGGACAAGTAGAGCAGTTTCCAACATTTCTTGCCAACCTCTAGGCTGGATGCTTGAAACCTGCGATCCAGACTCCAGGAAAAGGCCGTCCTGGGTCCATCGCATGCTTGGGATATTGTGGGGAAGGAGAAGAAAGGGAGAAATTTCCCCAGCCAGGCCTTTTGTTTCCCGCAAACGGAGACTCTGCTATTTAGAAACAGGAGCCAGGGGGATTAGCGACAGGGACAGCAGCAATCCTTGTCACCAGGCTCCAGGCGGCTTGTATATCAGGGACAGGTTGTACACAGAGAGATTGGAGAGAAGAGGGTGATGAAAGGAGAACAGGTGGCCTGGAAGCACACACAAAAATGGACAGGGAAAAGGAGGAGGAGAGAAAACAACCCTTTTTGTAGAAAGGACAGGGGAAAACATTTCATAGGCAGGCATGGCTAATGGGCAACATTTATGTACAGTGGTACTTCAGGTTAAGAACTTAATTCATTCTGGAGGTCCGTTCTTAACCTGAAACTGTTTTTAACCTGAGGTGCCACTTTAGCTAATGGGGCCTCCTGCTGTCCCCGCGTGATTTCTGTTCTCATCCTGAAGCAAAGTTCTTAACCCGAGGTACTATTTCTGGGTTAGCAGAGTCTGTAACCTGAAGTGTCTGTAACCCAAGGTACCACTGTACAGTATGTAGTTTGCCATGGACAACCACAGGATTATTTTTTTTGCAGGTGCAGTAGAGAAAGCAAATACTCTAGGGCTGTTGTTGTTGTTTAGTCGTGTTGGACTCTTCGTGACCCCATGGACCAGAGCACGCCAGGCACTCCTGTCATCCACTGCCTCCCGCAGTTTGGTCAAACTCACATTAGTAACTTCTATAACACTGCCCAACTATCTCGTCCTCTGTCATCCCCTTCTCCTTGTGCCCTCAATCTTTCCCAGCTTCCCAGGGAGTCCTCTTTTCTCATGAGGCTGCCATATTTCAAAAAGTGAAAATCCGAACTTGTCTAAGTTAAGGTTTCTTTCTTTTTCTTTTTCTTTGCAAAATATCAACAATATCAAAAATAAAAAATTGAAGCCTTTGAGCTATTTTTAAGGAAAACCAAAATCAACACTTCCAAAAATAAAAATAATATCCACACTTTCAACATGGGTTGCCATGATTTTCCGTGATTTTTGGAAATTCCACCCGGACGCCATTTCTGATGGACAAATCCTGGATATATGAGCAAACATACATAAATGAAAGGTGGGAACAGGCAAGCTTCTCTCAAAACAAAAGAGAGGGATACCTGCTCACACCTTTTGCCTTGCATCTCTGGTTCTACAACTGCTAAACATGTACAGTGGTACCTCAGGTTAAGAACTTAATTCGTTCTGGAGGTCCATTCTCTTAACCTGAGGTACCACTTTGGCTAATGGGGCCTCCTGTGGCCGCCACACGATTTCTGTTCTCATCCTGAGATAAAGCTCTTAACGTGAGGTACTACTTCTGGGTTAGCGGAGTCTGTAACCCAAAGTGTTTGTAACCCAAAGTACCACTGTACAGTACTCGCTTTTCAAAGTGAAAGCTGGGAACCTGGGGCTTATGCTTCATCCAGAGGGGGGGGGTAACTCCCCCCCCCCATTTTTATTCCTATGTTGTGTACATTAAACCCACTTCTAACAACCTCCTGTCCTGCCCTCCTCTCTCACACAGAGTAGGGTTGCCATACATCCAGAATTTCCCATACATAGTTGGAATATGGCAGTCGGAAACAGTTTCCAGGTGGAAATCAGTTCAATATCTGGGAAAATCCAGACGTATGACAACCCATGCCAGAAGTCTAGATTTTAGTGATTTTCCTTAAAAATAGCTTTTAAAAATTCCCTCTTTTTTTGGGGGGGGGGGAGATTTTTGAGAGGGGGAAAAAAGTTGAACAACTTTGGGCAAAACTAAAAAAAAGCTCAACAGCCTCGGCCCCCAAAACACAGAGCATCAGGGTAACTCAGTTTCTGTGCCAAACATCCAAACCAGTGTGCTGTACAAATCATGCAGATTAAGCTAAGTGGCCTTTATTGGCATATTTTGCTGAATATATCCGGCTTCTCCTGTCTGCTAATAATTGGTGGGTGGGTTGGGATAGTTTGTACAGTGCATCACAGTGGGAACAACTGCCCGCCCCTTTTTAAACCACACTAAGGCCTATAAATTATTTTTTAAAAGCAAACATGTGGACGGCAAGTCTAGACTCTCAATGTGCTCCGTTGTAGGCTGAAATTCCACATTCTGGTGCATGTGCAGCGCAACTGCAGAAGGAGCCTCTCCACACCCTCAGCCTTATGACCAGAGTTGTGTACACTCAGTGCTAAAGGAATCTGAAGTGAATTCAGCTAAAACAAGTTTGCAAGTCCTCTATGTCATATACATAATTTATTATACTCCATGGAAAGCCTCCTAGCTAACTGAAGTTCAGCTCATAAAGGGAAGAAAGAGTCTCAAAGATATCTTTCTATTATCTCAGCCTCTGGCCCTGCCATAGGCAAGAGAAAACGCCCTGGAAAAATATGGAGATATTATTATTCATCACCCTGAGAATGTCTGATATTTTATTGTGTTTTTAATATTCTGTTGGGAGCCACCTAGAGTGGCTGGGGAACCCAGCCAGATGGGCAGGGTGTTGTTGTTGTTGTTGTTGTTGTTGTTGTTGTTGTTGTTGTTGTTGTCGTCGTCGTCGTCGTCGTCGTTGTTCTGAGTCTTGAGTGGCATAGCCTAAAGTAAAGGTATCAAGGCAGTGTGTGGGAAAGCCCCACATTTTTGGCTATGGAGAACATATCAGTTCTATGTTTTGGTTTATGTTTTCCTTCCAAATGTTCACCTCCTGTTTTATAGAAAACTACAGACTGAGCGTCGTGAGAAACAATGCTATTTGTTAACTCATGAGATTAATACAGAAGAAAGAGGGCAAAGCATGAACAGGAAATGGGGGCACAAGTTCTTTGTGTCAAAGGGAGTCTCCAACAGGTTTGTGGTTCAGTAGTCTACTCTGAATACATTCGTTCTTCCATCCATAGGTTGAGTTGCATCCGCCTCTTTGCACTTTCTTCAGTGTCTGCCTCACTTCCGTCTTCTCCTTGACTTATTCCCCATCTACGCCCTCCTCCATCTCTTCCTGAGCTTCGTTGCTCATTGTGACCAAGACAGGACCAGGTGTTGTAGGTCCTCCGTCGCTGGAAGAGCCATCGTCCTCTTCATCCTCCACGGGGTAGAAGTGCCGAGCCGCTGACAGGAATTCATCTCCCACATCAAGGAGAAGCAGCCTGTCCTAGGGGAGGAAAGGTGACAAAAATAAAGAAAAAAGGTGATAGTGTTGGGTACATTGAGACCCCACAATAGAGCTGGCCTAAGACACCTGAAGTAGAAAATTTAAAAATGATGCCCACACCAAGCCAGGAGTAAATATCGGATTCAATTACATTTCACCTCACAGTAATTGTGAGGTAAAATAATGGAAGGAGGGAGAATTGGCAATCCTTGGGTCACCAGAGGGGTCAGGGATCCCCCAAATCTTTAAGCAAACAAAAAACTAATTTTTGCCAGCTGCCTCTACCCCGCTTTTAAAAGACAGAGGATGTGAGGGAAACACATATAAAACAAACCGAAGAAATGGTCCCTGTTTGGGGCAGGGGCCAAAGTACTTCAAGAAGCGTCTGTCACGAGGGGCATTCCCAGGTTCTTAGTAGCACAGGCCTAATACTGAATGGGTAGGGTTGGAGTATGTAATTAACTACAAAGATACAAGTATCTGGTAATAAAATGTAAATTAAATTTATTAAAGGAAGTCTGAGTCTAAAAGCATTCAAAAGGGGGAAACGGAGATAAAGTGATTTATTGTTGTTCTGCTCTGACTGTTTTCTAGCCTAGGAGACATCCACCCTTTGTTGTAGAAAATAGTTCCCAATAAACTATTTGGCCTTTGAAGAAGAAGAAGAAGAAAACAGGAGCTGTCACACCCTTTATTTAATTATTTAATTATTGCAGATAAAGAACAAAGCATTCTTCTTCCCATCATCATCATCATCATCATTAATATACCGCCCTATACCCAGAGGTTTCAAGGTGGTTCATAAAACAAAATCAAAATATAAAACCACAAAATATATAATCAAAATTAAAACAACCTAATAACCCCCCCAAAACCCCACATTTTAAAAGGGCATAGTATGCCAATGAAATCAACCAAAGTCCTGTTCCAGACAAAGGAAAAGATTAAACTGAGATCTTTCTCCCTCAAAGCGAGAGAACTGACTAACCAAGCAAACGCCACATATTTTTAGCCATTAACAAGGCTACCTGCAGAAGGGGGAAAATTTCAAAAGGACTGCTTTGTCCTAAAGGCATCACCCTCTATGTTGAACAGAAAACTTGGCATCACACTCCCAACACTAGGAGGAGGGGAAATGTCACCCTTAATTTGGAGGACAAAGAGAAAAATATTTGGGAGAGGGTGGCAAGATATTAAAGGATTCGTAAGGCCAATCAGCACATTAGAAGGAGTCAACTCACAGAGGCTTCATGACACTGGAAGCAGTTACAGTGGTACCTCAGGTTACATACGCTTCAGGTTACATATGCTTCAGGTTACACACTCTGCTAACCCAGAAATAGTGCTTCATGTTAAGAACTTTGCTTCAGGATAAGAACAGAAATCGGGCTCTAGCGGCGCGGCAACAGCAGGAGGCCCCATTAGCTAAAGTGGTGTTTCAGGTTAAGAATAGTTTCAGGTTAAGAACAGACCTCTGGAACGAATTAAATACTTAACCTGAGGTACCACTGTATTTGAAAACCACAATCAGGCTACCTGGAGGAGCTTGCTTGTTGCTTCTACCTCCATGGTAGCTTCTATGCCACTGTAGGTTAGGCCACAGCTTCTGTCCCTGCAGTGATGTACTGCACAGACAAGCACATGCCCCAACAGAAGTTTCTACCGAATCCTTCCTCTACTTACAATGACAAAGAGGTATCTCTCGGGTGGACCACCACGATGCCAGCCAAAAATGGTTGTCTGCTCGGCCAGGGCAGTGTGGATCCTGCGGGCCTCTTGAGGATTGCAAAGGGATTCATATGAGGTGCTGGACGTGACAGTGAGGAGCCCATCTGCTTCAGCTTTGAACCCTACATTGGGAAGAGATCATTTATGCCCATATCCACTCCAAAAACCAACTCAATAAATAATAACAAGAGCAGCCCTGTTGGATAGGAACAGAATCCGGTATCCGGCTCTCACAGTGGCCAAGGATAGGTAAATAATAGTCTTCACCCCTCCAAAGTCAACAGGGAGAAGGCTCTAGTAGTTTTTAGTCATGGAACACTAAAACCAAACTTGAGAGAAATGAAAGCGAGTAAGGATAATAGCTCTCCTAACACTCTCCAGTTTGGTCTGTGGTGGAAATCCCCCAAGGACACCATACCCAAGACTTCTAGGATTTGCTTCCATCGGTCCTTCATCTTCCGACGGATCTGCCGGTGAGCGATGATGTCAAAGCTCAAGCGTCGGTATTCCTTTGTCAGGATAAAGGAGACCATCAAAAGAATGAACCACTAAGCTATGTTTTTCAGCAAAATGCCCACCGTCATGTAAAGTATGTGTGGAGAAAGGCCTATATATTACAGGGATCTCTAAAGGGCTGCTTTGTGTGTGCACCTACATGTGCATTAACACACTGCACCCCACTGAGGCCCCTATTCCTAAAGCTCATGCCACTCATGCAGATTGCGTCTACGTTGCATCACTTTTCTGGCTCCCATCCATGGATGCAAACAGCAGAATGTGGCAGACAATTAAGGGGTACATCACTGCTCTTTCCGATGCTATTTTTGTCAGGAAAGGGTTAGATTCCTCCAAGAAGTTTATTTTGGCCCAATATAACTCAATGGAAGCAATTAGCCAACCCCACCTGCATAGCCCTATGCTAGTTTTTATTTGTGGGTCACACTAGAGTGCGACAGAAACTAGAAACCAGTTTATATTATTTTAATGCTTACATCAATGCATCACTGTATTTGTGGGCACACATACACAATAATTCTTGTCTGTGGACATCCTTGTCTGGCACTTATCCCTCCAGATGAACCAACCATATCAGACTGTACGTGGGCAAATGTCTTGCAATTAAATTCTCCCCCAAACAAAAATATTCCGTGCGCAAGGACAACATACCTCTGATCCCCGGCGCGTTTTTGACCTTTTCTCCAGCAACATGTGGAGTTTATGATCATCATCCCGTTCCACGTGAGTCTTGTCCACTGGTTCATTCCACAAGTTGACAGCCTCTAATTCCCGTCGTTTCTGCAACTTGTTGAAATACTGAAGCGTGTCACTGCAACAGAAAGGTTACAAACAAACAAACAAACAAACAAACAAACAAACAAACAAACAGTATCACAATGGCTGCTCTTCAAACTGAGACAGGACTCCTAGGTCTACTTCTCACCAAGTTCTCACTCAGTGGTAGAGCACATGCTCAATCTCTGACATCTGCGATTGTCCCCTGTCTGAAACCCTGGAGAACCTTTGCTGGTCATTGTCAACCATAGTGTGCTACATGGACCAATGGTCTGGATCAATAGAAGGCAGCTTCCTAGGTACCGTATCTGGTATCTGGGCTTTATCACTTTGGATTGAAAGTGGGAGCTCATATGGGCAAATGCTTCTCACATAACCTCCTCCATTTCTCCAACGAAAATAGGAAAGTCCAGTTCTATTTTTCTAGGAAAAGAAGTACTGGAACTCACCACGAACACCTCCTCTCGTTCTCTTAGAATGCAGTGACACCCACCTGAGAGGGGCTGGCAAGATCCAGCTGAAAAAAAGCCCCAGGAACATTCTATTCCATACTCTCCAGCATTTCTCCAATGAAAATAGGGACGTTCTATGGAAAAGCAGGACATTCCAGGATCAAATCAGAAACCAGGACAGCTTCTGTAAATCCGAGATCGTCCCTGAATAATGGGTCACTCAGACGGTCTGTTCTCTGAACAAAAACAGTCCCTGCACAGAGACAGCTAGCATATTGAGGGAGAGGCATAGTCTTCTCCCTGACAAGCTAATTGTTTTCATGCACAGAAACAACATTTCTTTCATGTTGTGATTCCTGCAACTTCAGTCCAAAGCAGTACAGCCTGGGCACAGGTTTACCATTGCGGCAAGCACAATGCATCTCTTTAGCCTGGTAGATACCAGGTTGGGAATGGAAACCTTGGATTTGAGCCTTGCTCCGTACATACACAGAGCCTAGGACTTGCCGATCAGAAGGTCACGTCAAGTGCAAGTAGATAAATAGGTACCGCTCCGGCGGGAAGGTAAACAGCATTTCCGTGCACTGCTCTGGTTTGCCAGAAGTGGCTTGGTCATGCTGGCCACATGACCCGGAAGCTGCATGCCGGCTCCCTCGGCCAATAAAGTGAGATGAGCGCCGCAACCCCAGTCGGCCACGACTGGACCTAATGGTCAGGGGTCCTTTTACCCTTACGTACATTTATTCACAATAATTTTTCAGACTAAAAAGTCACCCTCAATTAAAGTAGACCAATTAATTAAAAGCTGATTAATAGAAGCATTTAATGTTGCAGCCCTAGAATTAAAGTGTGCATATAATTCAAGAGGGCTTTTGTGAAGGCACACACAGACTGTGAATCAAACAAAACACTGTACATTGAAACAGTAGCTAAACGGTGAAAGCAAGAAAGGCAGAATCCTTTCATGATGAATCCTGTAAGGTACATAACCAAAACACCATTGCAGGAGGAGGAGGTTTTCAGCAGGCTTGGGGGAATGCTAAGATTTGCAAAAGTAGAACTGAAATATTTAGACACAGAACTCTAATGGAGGAAGGAAATGCCATCTGGTTGTTGGGAGTGGGGATGAAATGGAATATCCTAGGAAAGGGTGGGGTTGTCTGGCCAACTGGGGCCCTAAACAGCAATATTCTGTACTTCCAGAATTCCAGAACTGCCAGCTTCCGTACAGCATCACTTGGAAAGCAGAACACACTTACCTTAATTTATGCTGTTGTCTGCCATTGCTTATTATAAATTTGGCAGAAGCTCGGGGCTTG
Source organism: Podarcis bocagei (assembly GCF_964188305.1). NCBI lineage: Eukaryota > Metazoa > Chordata > Lepidosauria > Squamata > Lacertidae > Podarcis > Podarcis bocagei. The sequence goes on from NC_138138.1 coordinate 28,182,577, forward strand.
CTAAATGAAAAAGCTGATTTGTAACACATACCCAACCACCAATGGATTCTTCTCCAGTTCATCTTCTATATGGCAACAGCAGCTGCAAACTTTGTACCAGAAGTTCATCTCTCTCTCTCTCTCTCTTTCTTGCAATGTGCTGTAAATGCTAAGACAGGCTCAATACCAGCATATTGAAACGCGTTAAAAACCAAAGTTAAAACAGAAGATGGAGTGAAAATGGATGGGGCAGACGCAAGTCCAAGTAGTAAAGGAACTCTGCTTGGGGAGTGGGAAGGCAAAGGAGTTCTATGAATTCTCTTTAAATATCATCTGCACATCATAAGCAGTGATCATGTGAGATTCTCCCCCTTCCGCCATAGCTTAAGGCCTTTATAACAAACTGCCGAGTATGAAATAGTGTATTGTATGTTGCCTCTGTGTTTATATGGAATGAAAAGTAGGTTCGTTTTTCGTATCTTCAAGAAGAGAGACCGCAGGATTAGATGAGTTGCGAGGCACTGTAGAGCCACATGAAGCCAGAGGAGAAGAGGCACGGAAAGGCAGAACAGAAGCCAGGCCTTGCTGTGTTATCCACTGGGAGAAATTCCGCCATCTATTCCTTTTGCAATCAGCCCTTCCTCCAAGCAGCTCAGGGTAGCATAAATAGAGCCATCTCAGTTTATCCTCACAGCTACTTTGCAAGTTTGGTTACAGTGGGCAAGACAGTGGCTTGCACCCAAAGAGCTTAATTGCCAAGTAGGTCGTTTGACCCTAGCAGGGCTGGTCCTGTCACTAGGCAGAGTGAGGTGACTGCTTCTGGTGGCTAATGGGAGGAGGCAGTGGTGCCCCATAGCTCTTCTTCCTGAACTCCCCAACCATTCCTTATGTTGGAGAAGAGAGTTGTGTGTTGTGCATCTTGCCCTCGCCCTTTGTAACTGCCTTAGGGTCTGTGCTTTGCCCTGTTGTTAGTATTGAAGTAGGATTTGGTGGATGTGGGTGGCGCTGTGGTCTAAACCACTTGAACCTCTTGGGCTTCCCGATTGGAAGGTCAGCAGTTTGAATTCCCGCAATGGAGCGAGCTCATTTCTCTGTCCTAGCTCCTGCCAACCTAGCAGTTTGAAAGCACGCCAGTGCAAGTAGATAAATAGGTACTACTGTGGCAGGAAGGTAAACAGTGTTTCCATGCGCTCTGGTTTCCATCATGCTATTCCATTGCGCCAGAAGTGGTTTAGTCATGCTGGCCACATGACCCGGAAAGCTGTCTGTGGACAAACACCAGGTCTCTCGGCCTGAAAGCGAGATGAGTGCCGCAACCCCATAGTCGCCTTTGACTGGACTTAACCGTCCAGGGGCCCTTTACCTTTCTTTTTTACCTAGGATTCAGTGGCCAGCCCAGTTGGCTACTGGAGGTGGAAAGAGCATGTGTATGGGTTATTTTGCCCGTTGCCTCAGGAAGCAACATGTCTTGGGCCAGCCTTGGAGTTAGACTCGGGCCACATTCCACCTTAAAGTACTATGATAACAGTTTAAAAACAGTCATGGCTTCCCAACTGCCAAAGTGGATTAATCCGCAATCGATCCATAGTGACAGGGACCTCTGGGAACTGTAGCTCTGGGACAGGAATAGGGGTCCACAAACGACTCTCAGTTTCAAGAAGTCTTTGGAGGAAGTCATGGCTGTTTAGAGTAGCCTTACTCTGCCCAGGATTAATAGAATAACCACATACCCATTTACAATTCTTAGCCTTTTCCATTTAATTTTATGTCCCCACTTCTACTATAAAACTCATTTTGTGACCTTGGGTTGTGCATGGATTTGTTTCCACTGGAAGACCAACATCCTATCTTGTGCTAAATATATATATATGCTCACAGGAGTAATCTACAAATCTGCAACCCTGCAGAAGTTCACCACTTGGGCGGCACACTAGCTGTGCAAGTAGACTGCACCCGTGAGCAGTTTCTAAATGTAAGTTGCTAACTGGTGTTACCAGATCAGACTCTCTATATTAGAATTTTCCATCTGTAAAATGCTGAACAACAGTAAATCAGCTTCCCAGGATTGCTCCTAGGGCAAAAGCAACAGAACACTCTGAAATTCCCAGGAAAATGATCTGGGGAGGAAACCCCAATGAACACAAAGAGATTTGCCCCTGGGAAAGCAGGGTTGCAATCATGCTGCCAAAACGCCAGTAAACTGTGTAATTGTTTTATTCCGCTTTCCAGATAATTACTGTCTCCCAAAGCAGCTCACATAAGTTAAAAGAGAGGAGGAGCAGGAGCTAGCCTGGAACACAGGGCTCAGCAATTAAGGTAAGAGTCATATCCTCAGTGTGGTATTTTTGAGTTGGTAGATTAGCTCTGTTCTTCATGCTAGGCAGAAAGACACATTGAGCCAGAGGAAAGTTGTCACTAGATTTTATTAGATCAAGTAACAAAGAATCAATGCAAAAGGCATATGTGTTATTCAAGTGGCTTTTTAAATGAGGTGTGCAGGTCCACTCCCCATGAACACATAAAAGAAAACAGTTTCTGTGCATTAGATTCACGAAGTCTGTAAGCCTCCCTTTTCACAGTCCATTTGAAATGCTTACGAACAACCCAAGGCGCTTTAATAAGATTAATAGCCGATTCTTAGAAACGGGAACTCGGGCAAATCTCCGATGCTGGCAAAAAATGCAGAAATATTGTAAAGCAAGTCACTTCGGACAACTTCCCTGGATGGCGAGCCTCTTTTTCATCCCTGGAAGCCTATCGTGGTGTCTGGAAACTCACCCCACCCCGCAATAGGAAAAGCTTCTTACAAGCCTCCCTATTCCGACAAAGATATCAGATGGAGGGGACAGGACTTCCTACAAGTTCCACCCACTGCACAAAACACACAAACAGAGGCTAGGCAAAGGGGAGAAACCAGTATACAAAAGTATGGGGGGGGGGCTCAACTGCTGAAAATACGCCTGCAAGAACAGGTCTGGCACACATGCTAGTTGCCCCGTTGTTGTGTAAGCCAGGTGTGCAGTTTACTCCCCCAGTAAATCCAGTTCAGAATATATTTATTTGCTTTCATTTCAACCTTTTGACCTCAAGTCCTGCGTTGGGGGTCTTAAAATGCACCGAGCGAGCAAGCAGCCGTGCGTGACTCTCGCTACAAGACTAATTCTGATTCTAGAGCCTTTAAAAGTGCAGGAATCGCTCGAGAAGTCACCTCCCACACATACGAGTCAGATTGCAGTGGGATGGGAGAGAACACAAAATATCTGCCTTAAGGCTGCAATCTCTGTGCAATCCCCCATACTACTTCTGCTGAAAGTGGTCCCGCTGAAGTGGAGAATCACAGGAGTCAGTGCGGTTTAACCCAAATGGCTTTGGACAACAGTTGACATTTGAGGCCAAGAACTTTGGACACTTCTGGTAAGTTGCGTGTTAGCTCTGTGCCAGGATTATTGCACTTATTATGTTGAAGCAAAGGCATTTCACTTCTGCCCCACCCTCCTGTGTCCCAAAGCTGATCCTCTGAAGGGATTAGAAATGTCGATTCCACTCAAGGCAATTTCAGTCAATGGCAGACCAAAAGGCCTGTAGATGTTATGTCCACCACATCTCCAGCTTTCTACACCCAAGCAAGGCAGGGTGTGGGGAGAGAGAGAGACAGAACTCAAGGCCCTGAAGATTGATTCATGAGCTACGTAGTTTTTCACCTGGAGAATACTAGTTATCAACAGCGAATGCAGGAGAGCAGAGGAAGGCAACTTAAGGACTTTGGGGAGCGAAGGAAGGAGGTTAATATAAACATCTGCTCTGGTGATAGGTCTATACTAGTCTCACTTCTATGGCAAACCCAGCTCATGCTTCATGAAACAACAGGCTGCTTTCAGTGCTTAGCTCCGATATGCACCAGGCAGGAAGTTTCCAAGGATGCTCCTCCACTACACACACACACACACACACACACACACACACACGAGTGGCAGATAAGGGCTCTGGCCTCTCTATATATTAACAAGTCAATAGAACCGATTATAGATCTTGGCCTCCATTACTAACATTTGAAGCCTACTCCAGAGTGATGAGGCCACAATCAAACCCAGGAACCACCAACCAACCAACCACTGGGTCAGTTTAGTCTACGGAAGCTTATTTTAGAGTCTTTGCTACTCATGGGTAGGAGGAGAAACTGGAAAATAAAGCAACACGGAACTGGGAACAGCAATGCTTTCAAGCCAAGGTGTCAGTTTTGGTGCACCGCTGAAGACCAGGTACTTGACAGGGGGCAGGAGATTTCGTTCTCTCTGGCCTTTACCAAGCACACAATAGGCAAATTTCATCCAAACATTCGGGCAATAAAACCTCCTGACGCCCTCACAGCTATGCCGAAAGGTGGACGACCAGTAGCAGTGCCTGGGACACTTTCTGGCTTAACCTGCTGCACTTCAGCCGTGCGACTGTGTGTGCAGGTTATCTGATGGTGCACTTCTGTTCCGCCATGGAAGGCAACTGGATAAGTTCATGGACACACAAATCATGATTACACCCAGGGAGAAAGGAAGGGGGCTATACAGGTAAGCACTTGGCAGGTTCTGGAAGCATGATCATGAAGCAATTTGGCACATCGGAATCCATACATGGCTCAAGTTCTAGTAGCAATGTTAACTTTGATCATCGGTGAAAGGCTGGAAGAAACCACCTCGGTGCTTCTCACCAATTCGCTTGGGCACGGACCACCTGCTTTGTCTCGACCTCCCTCTTTACCTGGCTGACAACCTGAAGACACAAGGAAAGGCTCTTCAGCCTGATCCAGAACGTCAGCTGTGAGATTTTGTCTTTGTTCTCTGGCAGGAAGAGAGAGAAGAAGAAGAAGAAGGAAAAAAGATACTCCAGTTCTTTGGACCTTGTTGGGTTTGAGCACGCTCAAAAGGCAACATCAGAGCAAGGAGTTCCAAGAACCTAAGACCTCGCCATGACCTCCACAACACGTTTGCGCAGGTGGAAAACAAATTCCGTCATGGTGGCGCTCAAGCTTTGGTTGATGAGGTAGCGGGGAAGCCGGCCCTGCAGGAAGAGACGAAGGATGAAGCCAGAGAAGCATCTTCAACACTGATACAGGTCCTGAAGCTGCAGTGGTCTGCCTGGCCCAAACTGGCAGTATTTCTCAGGTCTTTGCCCAACATCCCCTTTGCTTGGAGATGCCACTAAATGAACCCGAGGCATCCAGTGCTAAGCATGTGCTCAACCACTGCTCTCTTTAAGCTGGGGCAGTAGAAATGAACATAGGAATATAGGAAGCTGCCTTATGTTGAATCAATGCTTTGGTCCACCCACCTCAAGGGTGGGCAGTAGCTCTCCTAGTTTTCATAAGAGAGCGCTTTCCCTATATCTACCTGGAGATGCCAGTGGCTCAGCTTGGGGTTTCTCCACATGCAAAGCATGAGGTCTACAATGGTGCTATGGCTCCTCCCCTTAAACCATAGGATTAAGAGAATGCCACAGAGAAAGGAACCGCAGAACTGAGCAATTTCTGATCCCAGCTGGCAAGCACGATAATCCTTAACTGTGTCGGTGGGTTGTCAGTCACACCGCAGCATTTTGTTACAGGTAATACTGTTATGTTAGGTATATAAACACCACAGGATAGTATTACTACTACTACCACCACTACTACTATATTTATTAAATTGGTATACTGCCCCTATACCCATAGATCTCAGTGTGGTTCAGCGTAGGATCTCATTAAAATCTCCCTCTTTCCTGCATATTCCTCTGTTCAGTACCTCTCTCTCATCTCATCAGGTCCAAGTTATATCCCCAAACAGGGCACTCATTGGCTAGCAAAGCTATGCAATTGGTCTGATTCTGCATTCTGGAGGGAGAGCAGCCCTCGCCTCTTGCTTGGACCGTTCTCCAAGACACATCTTGATCCTCAGAAGCACAACCACATACCACATTCATCAGAGGGGAGCAGGAATGGATTTCAATGGCACTACAGCATCTGGGCCACATTGCCGTTTGATTCACGTGAAAAATGTCTAATCAGGACCCAGAAGTTTCCAAGGTTTGAGACCTTGGAGGTGACAACGAGCCATTTAAAAAGCAAAACACAACAGTGGTAGAGCAGGAGAGAAATGGTCACAATCTGGCTCATTCAACTGAAAACACTCAAGGACAAGACATGCCTTACCTTGAGGTCTGTATTGAGTATCCAGAACAAGGTACAGAGGTTCGGATTAGTGGGACATTTCAGAGCAACGAAACCACCTGGACCATTTTCCGCTCTGGAAAAAACCAACAACAAGGGGGCGGGGAGGGCGAGAGTTGTCACAGCAGAAGCAATTTAATAGCTGGTTATTACCTAGAACAGATGTGTGGAGCCACATGCCCAGAAGCTGAATGTGGCCCTCTGTGTCTCTCCACCTGGCCTTCCAGACTCCCTAAGCCATGCCCCCTCTCCCCTGGCTTGGCCTGGAAGTGTTCTTTCCTGATTGGAATGTGTCCTTGAACTGCGACCATGCCTCTCGCTTGTCTGGCTGGAGAATGGAAGAGTTTTGCAGAAACCTGGCCTTTTTCATTGGTGGAATATCTGCAAGAGGAATACCCATTGCCCCACCTACTTTTGCCTGTGGCCCCACCCCATCCCCATCATGCAACCCTTGGAAGGCTGCCCATGAAAGAGTTGGGCTTGATATAGAAAATCCTGTGCCCAAAGCAGTGTACTCTGAAATCATGAAAATATCAAGCACATACCAATTTCCCCCCTCTTATGAGTAACTGAATTCCCCCCATCCCCCGATACGGTTTTAGAGCCACACATTTTTTCAGCCCCCTACAAAGAAACCCACACAAAGAAAATCTTGGCAGGTCTCCTCTTCCATAAATGTGACACCATGAGACAGAAAACCCCTCCCTGAGCACTTTTCCGAAGATGCTGATAAATGCAGCAGGGGTTTTATGGCATGGGCCATAGAGGAATGACTTGTTACAGTTAACTTGAGCCCAGGCCAGGCCATTAATGTGGCCTAGGACCCTTGTACCTACGGGACCGCCTCTCCTGGTATGCCCTGCGGAGGAACTTAAGCTCCATAAGTAACACTTTGGAGGTCCCAAGCCGCAAGGTGGTTAGATTTGTCTCAGCTAGGGCCAGGGCCTTTTCAGTACTGGTCCTGACTTGGTGGAATGCTCTGTCACAAGAGACTAGGGCCCTGCGGGACTTAACATCTTTCCGCAGGGCCTGCAAGACAGAGCTGTTCCGCCTGGCCTTTGGTTTGGACTCAGTCTGACCCTTATGTTTCCCTCCCCTTATTGTTTTGATTTATGGGCTACTATTAAAATGAGGCTGCATTTTAAATTATATTTTAACCCATATTTTAATAAATTGGTTTGTTTGTTTGTTTGTCCCCCCCCATTATGTTTTATTGTAATTTTATTGGTGTTAGTCACCCTGAGCCTGGCTCTGGTCGGGGAGGTATAAATAAAATTTTATTATTTATTTTTATTATTAATAACTTCAGAAGCCATGAGCATCTGTGCATGTGCTGCATTTCTTTGGGAGTGCCCCAGTTCCCATTTAAAAGAGCAAGCTCCTGTTTTGCTGGAGGAGTGTGTTTGCTGTCACCGAAAGCAAGTTTTACAAAAGAAATCCTAAGTCATCCCTGCACCCCCATCCAAGGGAAACTAAACCCAGCTGTGTAGTGCCCTTGGAACTTCTTGCCTAGCAAAGTGGAAACCAGAAAGGCAACAGCAGTTTAGAGGGAATGGTGTTTGGAAAGAGAAGAGCAGGGTGCAACAGGTGTCATGCCTGTTCCATTTCAGTGTATGAACACCTGAAGTAGAAAACTCATATTTTCAACCACTTCCCACGCATTTCAAATGCTAGAAATCCAATCAGCTTGATCAAGACAAAGAGACAAGGCATGTTGTATTTCATCATGCGCATGCGATTTGGGGAATGTACGCTGCCCTTCTCACAGATTTCCCCCAACAGCTACGCAGACGCTGAGCTAAAGGCCAATGACTTTTTAATGCTATTAGTCAGAAAAATGAAGTTGGTGAGCAAAGACACCCTGGCTGGTCACCTGAGGCAGAGGCGATGAGAACAACAAAGGGGGCCTTGATGCTTCGGCAAGAGCTCTGCTCATCACAAGACAGCAGCTGGGAACCATTTCGTTGAAAAGCTGGTTTGAGTGGACACCTCAACACCCGCAACTTCCCCAAGGATCAAGGGTTACTGACTGTCAGTCACATGCAAAACACCTTTCTTGTTTCCCCATCTTCATGAAACCTTCCCCTACTGTGCTATTTAGCACTGAAGAGCTCAGGTTTAGTTCTGGAGAAGGAGAAAGGGAAAAGGTGCCCTTTCCCCTTTGCTTCCTACTAAAACTTCCCCATACAGTACAGGGAGGGGGATATTTTAGCCCTGTGGTGCAGATTCCTCTGAACCTAATGTCCACCTCTCCAGGATACTAAACAATCAGAGGTTCAGCCAGGCTAATTCCCTCTCTCCCCAACCCAGCTTAGCATTCTGTTGGTTCTGGAAGACATTCAACATAAGTCCGTGGTTAACCAGGTTGTTAATTCCCTCCCCTCTTTTATTTTTTTATTTCATTTCTAAATATCTTAGAAGTCCCCCTAAATTATGCATAAAACTACCATATAGTTTCATATTGTCCCATTTCACATTACATACTAGGCTACCCAGTTTTAGAAGTATCCAAGGTCTTATTTTCATTTTGGGAAATGCTGGTGTAATTTGCATTGTGTCTTGTCCATGAAACTTTTTATTTTTCAGAAATTAAAAGTCAAAGACTTATGCACGATTTAAGCCGGTGCATCAGAGGAAACCTACAGGTAGTAAAATAGATCAAAGCACCATCCATAGGACTCTTTATACCTGACATATTTGGAAGTAGGGGGACGTGCGCTGTGAACTGTTGCCATTCCTGATGAAATGTACCGGTCTCTCCTTCTCTCAATCCGACGCACATTTATGAAGTCCCTGGGAACACAAAACAAGAGGTCATCACCCTCCTTTAAAAAGAAAGGACTGTCAAGGGTCGAGGCCAAACCAGGACTCACCTGGGTGACACAACGCCAGCAGCAGCACCAGCTGCCACATCGTAGGATACAGTTGTGTTGTCATCAATCCGTTGCAAGATCTGTCGAGAAAGAAGAAAAACGAGATGCTTCCCTCTACCTCTGCTGACATAAATCTATCTAAGAAAACACAGCCCCTCTCTCTCTCTCTCCAGGAATACTGCCTATGGGAAAGACAGAGACCTGATGGGAAATGTTTAGCACCTTCACAAAAACAACTCCCAGTTAGATGGGGGGGAAACTGTGATATCATTTGGTTCAGTTGCGCACAGGGCTCCATGTAGGACTTTGACATCAACTAAGACAGAAGGACTCATGCTTGCAAGAAAACAAAATCTAAAAGCTGCACCACGAACAACCTTGCAGAATGCCACAGAGAGCCTTAAACAGGGTTGGGTTTATCCCATTAGATGGTTTGCGCTTCTAAATCATTTTGCCACGCCTCAGTTCTGTTTCAATTAAATGTGAAATTGTTTGCCCTGTGTGCCTGCTCCCTCGCAGGCACTTCAGGAAGAAACCCCACAACACAGTGCAGAAGTAGCAACCCATCCCTCAGCCATGCAAGGGGCAAAAGCTTCCCGGTTCACGCTAAGAAAGGTGAAACAAGGCACTCAGTGGCAGCTTCATCACAAGCAGCTTCTGAGGAGCTCAAGGAAGTATGCAGAAACTGTAGGACAGGAAAAACTTGAAAGGTTGCCACGTCCAACAGAGATCAAGGAAGGACCTCAATATACAATCCACCCTAGCCCAAAACTTCCCCCCTAAGTGGGCAACACAGACAACAATTCACAGCAGTGAGAGATGCACATAGGTTTTCGTTTGTTCCTGGTTTTGCCCTCATCAAAGACTAGAAGAGATTGAGAGTGACTAAAGCCAGGAGTTAAAATTTAGGGATAAGTAATTAGCAGCTGAGTTTGCCAAGACCTACCTGGCATGCTAACAAGGTTTTATTCCACAGGACCATCTTCTCCGGCTGAAGAATCATCTCCTGGTAAACTATTTCGGCAGGACACTGTAAAATTGCCTGCAAGGGAGGGAGGCTTGTTAATCACCCAGCTCTCTTTTACTAGCTCTGCCCTGTCCCTCTGAGGGGGGTTCGCCTACAAAGTCCCCCAAGGGATGCAAAGGGAACCTAGCTAGGAAGAGGCGACAAGCAGCCCTCCGCCCAAAAAGCCTCTGAAGAGTCCTAAAGAGCCTTGAATGTGGGGGAAAGGGGCAGTAAGAATGGATAGAGGGAATAAATGAATATGGATGAAAATGCCTTATTTTTGCCTTGTGGTTTTTCCTACGCCTTGCAGGGCATGGCGATGCATGAAAGGTCATTTAAATGAAGATTCCTTTGATGTGTGAATTATGGGGGAGCATGTGGATGTATGGCTGTGACTTTGGCCTCATCCGTAGCTGGCAAGTAGACCATAGTAAATAATGCCAAAGGGACTTCAGACCTCGGGCTGAAAAAGGTTCCCGGCCCTGATTTGTTAAAAAAGGAAGACCGCTGCCACCCAAGTTCTCCAACAGGGAAGTTTTCCAAGAGGGATGAAATTAACCCAAGCTAATGGAAACTAAAGGATGATCTTTGGGAAGCTTAGTTACCCCGTGGCAATGGTCTTATTTCCACTGGGCAGCACACATTCCGTGCTCCCAGAAAATGAAAACACAAGTTCAGTTCATGCTTGGCAAAGCAAGTGGGGGAAAAAGTTTGTTTCGCCCCCCAATATCCCCAAAGAGGAATCCAAACAGAATGGACGGCTGCCTCACCCATTCTGCTTCCTCTCCCCCAATCCTACAAACAACACTCCTTCCAGATTTTAATTCCTGTGCGACAGCCTCCACACCACCCCCCAATCTCTTTTTAACTGAAGGTGCAGGAGGAAAACTGCGACTTCTGCAAGACATCAGCTTCAGAGGAAAAGTCAAGGCAACTTACCTTCAGGATGAACACCTTGCCGTAATATGGCATTTCCAGAGAGTGAACCGTGTCGCCAAACTCCTGCATGAGGGGGGAGGGCACATGAGTTCCACAGTGGAAGGGCAGAGCTGCTTTTGTGCAGGACTGTGAGAACCTCCAGCACTGAATTAGGCCTCTTGCCCATCGCTAGGACACAGGGCTGTTTAACAGCATGCCAATATTCTACCCTCTCCTCTAAGCGCCAGGTTTCAGGACTGCTATCAGAAGACGCACAAGTTCAAGGTAGAAACTACAGTAGGAATAGCAAAAGCAGGAATAGCAAAAAAACACCCCACCAGGAATAGCAAAAATATGCATCTTAAAAAAAAAAAAATTCTCAAGAGAGGATGAGGGGTGTCGAGTCACACAACTGCAGCATTACTTCTTTTTGAAAATTAAAACTCATCATCGTCATTTTCTATGCTGTTTAGTTGCAGAATAGGCTGTTAAGTGGTGTGCAAAATAAAGACAGTACCGCTATTTCACCATGTGGGGGAGGCATTTAAAAGAGCAGCTACCGAAGAACAAGGCTCTCTCATCTCATGGCAAGGCTCCCCAAGATTCTTAAAAGTAAACATGCTAAGGTTACACGCAGGGAGAGCTGAACAGCCCTACCCAGCCTAAAATAGACGATTACTTCTTTTCGAAATCTGATCAGAAGATTAACACCGCTTCCGCCCTCCCCCCTGCAAGGGCGATAAGTCATCTTTCAGGAACCATAAACTTACACTGCATCTCTCAAATGTCCAGTTCTCCTCTTGGGCTAAGATCTGGTCGACCACCTCCATTGCTGCTTTGCCTTGTTGGATGTATTCTCTTTCCTAGGACAAAACTAACAGTTAATTCATTTCCTATGACGAACAGTCCACAGTTTAGGGATAAAGCACCAGTTCCACATCCTCTGAGCTGCATCCAATGCTAGTCCCGGGCCCCGTCTGCACTATACGGTTAAATCAGCACCATACCACATTAAACAGTCATGGCTTCCCCCAAAGAATCATGGGATCTGTAGTTTGTTAAAGGTAAGGTAAATGTAAAGGGACCCCAGACCATTAGGTCCAGTCGTGACTGACTCTGGGGTTGCGGCGCTCATCTCGCTTTATTGGCTAAGGGAGCCGGCGTACAGCTTCTGGGTCATGTGGCCAGCATGACTAAGCCGCTTCTGGCGAGCCAGAGCAGCGCACGGAAAGGCTGTTTACCTTCCCGCCGGAGCGGTACCTATTGATCTACTTGCACTTTGACGTGCTTTCGAACTGCTAGGTTGGCAGGAGCAGGGACCGAGCAACGGGAGCTCACTCCGTCACGGGGATTCAATCCGCTGAAGTTCTAATCAGCAAGCCTTAGGCTCAATGGTTTAGACCACAGCACCACCCCATTCCCCTCAAAAGAGCTACAGTTCTCAGAGTGGTTATTCCCCACTTCTGGGAATAACAGCTCCAAGGGGAATAATGGCTCAGTACCTTTAACAAGGGACGCGGGTGGAACTGTGGGTTAAACTACAGAGCCTAGGACTTGCCGATCAAAAGGTCGGTGGTTCGAATCCCCGCGATTTACCTATAACCACTCTTAGCACCCTTAATAAACGATGGTTCCTGGGATTCTTTGGAGGGTAGGCAAGTGGTATGATACTGCTTTAAATGCATAGTGCAGATGAGACTGTACTCAGAGTAGACCCACTGAAATGAGTGAAACCAAGCCTCTCCACCAGCCTAACACCCTCCTCCCCAGCTCGCTTTCAGTGTTGCCTTCCTGCTTCTTCCCATCCCCACCTGGCAGCAGAGGGAGAGCTGCTGCAATTCAACTAGGTAAGTATGTAAGTGTGGCTTATAATATGGATGCACTGGCTGTTGTTCAATTGCTCACATGGAGTGAGCAGCAACTACCTCCAGGCAGGATAAGGTCCTCCCAGGATGCAGGCACGTACCCAAACCACATCAGCAATGACCCATAAGTTCGAAAAACCCCAATAATGGTCTGGGAAAAGTATAATTGTAAATGGACTAGCAATGTTTTAACTGATTCTAACACTGCATTTCTGCAATGTCGGAACCTTGTGGTGAAGGGCAGGTAAGAAATCATAAAAGTAAACAAATGGCAATGTACAAAGCAAATTATTTGGGATGCTCAAAGTGAAAATTCAGAGTCAGCTGCTTTGGATTAATGCTGCCCCCTGGTGGCCAACAGGAGATGAGAGAAATGTACACACCATAAAACAGACTTCTCTCATTCATATATATGTATGTATGTATGACCTGACTTCCACAAAACAAAGATTGGGATTCTGAGAATTCTGAAGCATTTCACACTCTCCTCACAGAGTTTGAAGGTAGTTAATCAATTTGATAAGTTAACTATAAAAATTTGTTATAATCAAGACTCCAAGGCTGCGTTTTGGTTAAAGAACAAGAGAAACAATTCATGTTTTTCTGGCAGTCATCTGAACCTTTACCAAAAGACAAGGAGAATGCTCATTGTGTGCGTGCGTGCATCCATGTTACCTAAAATAACACAATGGATGTGCTACTGTTGTGTCTGCAGTTGCACTGCAAGTTGTGAGAGTGGTACAGGCCTATTTAAAATTACTGGTGCCTGAAGGCATTGAACAGGTCGGTTCTGGAAACCAAAGTACATTGGGAACATAAGCGTGGGAATTATATTATAGTTACTATGAAATGTGCATGCATTAAAAACCGGAACACAGCATGCAGAAATGAATCTTATTTAAAGAAGCTTTTGGAAGAATGAATGCATATACAAAAAAGTGTGCATAAATAATAATAATGTCATTTATGAAATTCAATTATTGCTTTTTAAAAAACTGGTGACTGGGTGGGAGTACATACAAACAACCAACACTTAACCACTACAAACCACCTGGAGCTAGACTTAAGCATACACTAGTTTCCTTTACCCATCAACGTGGCTCCCAGAGAGGACAGTGGGTGTAACACAGATCAGGGGCAAATGGAGGCTGAGAGACAGTGGATTCTGTTACCCCAGCTTCTTCTCATAGCCAAGCCAAAATTTAGACCAGGGGCTTTCTGGCCCATGCGATTAGCCATTATGCTACACACCAGCCCCTCAACAATGCATTACCCCTCTTGCTAAACTGAGTATGTGCCTGTGATAAGCATTTTGGTGGGCCACGTATGCTGCCGAAACATTGACGGAATGTATCCTGTCAAGGGAAACAAGGTCAAGGTCTATTAAACCCTACCTATAAGGCATGGAGGAGCTGTAGGAAACAACTGTGCTTGCGAGATGCTGTCCATGCAGCCCCCACAACACTGAGGTGTATTTCTGACCACGCTAGCCATCTTTGGAAACTGAGGCTTTTCCAACTGATTGAAAGTAAACGCGAAAGGGGCTACATATTGCTGCTCAGCTCACATAAAGGCTTACCCAGTGGCGTAGGAAGGGGGGTGCGGACTGCCCTCGGTGTCACCACTGACAAAATGGCAAAAACATGTGTTTTTAAAATAAATAAATAAATAAATAAATAAAGGGCTCACAACACTTTTTTAAAATAAAAAAACCCCAAAACTCCTGCACTCACCGCACGCCCCTTCCTACGACACTGCAGGAACACTCTCCCCTCGAGTGATTTCCAGAAACCAGAAGCATTGCTGCCTCCAACTTTGCTAGGTTATGGCTAGTAGCCTTTGACAGCCCTCTCCTCCATGAATCTGCCTAATCCAGAGGCGTGGCTAGGTGAGGCGGGGGGGGGGAGAGCACTGGACGTCACACCACAGGGGCTGCAGCGTGCCTGAGCCACATGTCTCTCCTGAGGGGGAGGCGGTGGGCGGACTGCCTGCAAGCTCTGCACTGCTTTTTCGAGTCTGCCCACCACCTCAGCCGCCCTATAGCTGAGGGGGAGGCTGCGGAGAGGCTCCACGCAAGCACGCCCTGCCTTGGCTTGCCGTGCCGTCATGGGCAGCTGGCTGCAGGATGCACTGGGCACCCGAGCAGCTAGCTACGCCACTGGGCTTACCTGGTCAGTTAATGTCCTCTTTCCCAAAAGTTCATCATCTGAGTCATCTGATCCTAGAGAACGAGGGGGGAAAGGAAACATTTAAAAGTTAAATGATGGGAGATCTGGAAGTGTTAAGCATAGGATACAAAGCAGCATTGCACAATTCCAAGGCTGTTTGTTCACACAAGTTCATCTTTAGGAATGGCTGCTGAGCAAGGGTCATCCGGTGGCCAGAGTAGTAGGAATTACCCACCTCCAGGCAGCCAATTCTCCTGGGTTTCTGCCTGAGTCACTGGTCTTAAGTGTGCTGCCTGCCTGGAAGGAAGCCCAGAGCAGTAATTCACACAGAGATGCAACATGTAGCCTCCTTAGAGGATGGACAATAGTGCTACATCTCTGCATTGAGACTGAGTGACAGATCCCAGTGTCACTAATGCAGATGCAACAGAATTACCTCTTCCCAATTCAACTTCTGCAGAAGACAAGTAAGGCCAGAACACTGGATTATGCAAAGATGCAGTGGGCTGCCTCCTGCGTGGACAGGAATATACAGCCCATAGGACCTTTTGGTCCATGTATTTCTTGCAACACACTATTATCTCCCAGGAAATAGGCTGAGAGTTCCTGAAATAACCCTTTGTGCTCTTCCTCTCTCTTGTGAACGAAAGCATAGATACTGCAGAAATGGGGCATATGAGATGTACATGTTATGACTGGCCCCTTCTTGTAACACAGAAGTTAAGAGAGCTTGGCTGGGCTCAAACAAGCTATAGATTACTGCAACTCAGAAGAGGAGTGGCAATCTCGTGTGTTTGCAACTTTCATATTACATACACTCTGTACACATTAACTGACTGGTAAAGAGAGGAGTGAGTTATTATTATTATTTTTTACCAGTGCTCAGTTAGAGACAGACTTTCAGAAATACATCATACCCAAGTTTTTGGAAGAAATGTCATTACCTGCAACGGATTCTGGAGGGGAGTAGAACTGGCCGTCTGAAAGCGCCCCTGAATAAAGGCGGGGTCCTCGGGCCACAGCAGCTTGAGCTGCCAGGTACCCTGGAAAGAGATGGGGGTGGAAATCAGCTCATTTATATGGCATTGCATTTATATCCCTGGCTCAACCCGTGTGACCCCCAGATGAGGGAGGAAAAGCTGTCTGAGAAAGGGCAGAACTGTGGTTGAGAAGAGCCAGCAATCCTCTCAGTACTTCTGCCTCCCTTAGTAAACTGAGAACAATAACTTCATCGAGGGCGAACTGGGAATCTAGTTTGATGAGCGGCTCGGAATGAAAGACCAGGGAAGCACAAGCCCTGGAGAAAGAGGCAGAAGTTGGCCTCCTGAGCTTGAATGGAGTGGAGAACACCAGGACTGGGCTGGCCTCCTAACTTGGTGGGTTGAGCTGAAGATCTGCCTGAGCAGGTGTGGGAAGGGGGGGAGAGCTAAGCTCAGTGAGAAGAGCACACATGCTGAAGCATTTCACTTCCAGCAACTTCAATTTGCAGATTCTCAACCAAGTACTGAGCTTGCAGAAGGATGTTGGCCTGGCATTTTAAATACATAGGCCTTTGGTTGTTGAGGGAGACCACGAGAGTCATATGGAACAGAATGGATCACCCTCGACATCCTTTCCAACCTCATTGTGGCTGCACAAGTTTCTAGGCCTCCCTCATGGTTATGGAAGAATACTAGGAAATAACTTCACCTCATTGACTCACTATACGTTTTAACGCACTGCAAACTCTGAATCACAGGAAGAAAGCCAAAAGGAAACCTAATCAATGTATGCAGATGAACTTGGTGTACTCTGAACTTGGACATTTTGTTGCACAACAACAAGGCAGCGCATTGTCGCTTAACACACTCAGACACCTTTGCACAGATAAGCAGATTTATCACTACCCTTTAGGAGTTGGCCAAGCTGCTTCCCCCCTCAACCTTTCAGCTGGAGACAAGACATGTTATCTACATGGAGAATGATGGCCTCTTTGCCTATCATATCTCCAAAGCAATTAAGCATCTAATGCAATAGAGAGCTTTTTCCTCCAAGCAACCCTGAGCGTTTCCCTAATCCAATCGTGGCAAAGTGCTTGCTTAGTTTTGTCGTCTTTAAACCCTTTTCTCAACATGCAAAAACAAAACAAAACCAAAACCCCAAAGACACAGAACGGAAGAGTAATCTTTTGCATTATTTTGCTTTTCAATGCTTTCCTCGCATAGGACTAATCTAACATATTAAAAGGCCTTGAGGCATCAGAATGTAGATCCAGCGATACCCACTGTAAATACAGCAACCTGCTTCCATGAACCCTTAAGGTCATCTGCTTTCTGAGTGCTGCCTCACCCCCCTCACAACACATGGGACACGACCCTAGCAGGGCTGTCAAAACCAATTTTACCGGGGTAGGAGATTTATTCCATTCATCCATCCTCACTCAACACAGACTCACATTGCTCTTCCTCAGCCTCTTGGGGCAAGACTTTAAAATCCAGAAACCATGTTTCCAGCCAGGCAAGGACAAAGGAAATGATGGGCAGCAGATAGCCAAAAGCCCCTTTGTTCAGCAGCTGTTGGTGGGAAAAAAGGAGATGACATGATTCATATGAAATGATCTCCAGTATTTGTCATGGAACAACTACACCCAAAGCACTTGTAACCATCCATTTGTACCCCCAAACCAACAAGCAGCCCTGAAGTTTAAAATGTTCCCATTTTTTAAAAGACTGAAATTTTGCATCATCTTCTTTTAAAGGCTTGCAATTTGCACCAAGGTTTTGGAAAGGGACCATAAAGATTTAGAGCAGAACCCATGTTTGCTATCAGCAACTCACGTCCGAAAGGATAACTTTCACAATCAGGAAGGCACTGGACACCAATGTAGTGATCTGGAGGGTGGGGATAAAAGAGAGAAGCCCATGAACAAACAAACAAACAAGCAAGCAAACCACAGCTGCAATTCAATGTTATGTACGTCTCTGAGAGCAAGATAAAAAGTTGACTTCTTACCGCAATGACCCACCAGTGGCGGAGCTTGAGGACAGCATATCCCAGGAGCAGCACCGAAAACCGGAAGAA
The DNA here is from genome assembly GCF_964188305.1 of Podarcis bocagei. NCBI lineage: Eukaryota > Metazoa > Chordata > Lepidosauria > Squamata > Lacertidae > Podarcis > Podarcis bocagei. The sequence goes on from NC_138138.1 coordinate 28,200,642, forward strand.
AGCCAAGAGCTGATAAGAAGGAAGAGGCAAATCATGAGAAGGCCATTGTGAAGGTCTCAAAAACACAGAGAAGTTAAAATCTCTTTTTATGAATCAATCTCAACTGGCACCAAGACTAGGCAAACTTTCAGGCTTTCACAGGACTCTTATCCAGGTAGGGCCTAACAGACAAGGAGTTCTGTGAAATGCACGGACTACTGAAGCTGCCTGTACTGACCTCATGGCTCCTTTGGCATTCCCCTGCACTCTGCCTGCCATGCCCACCCCCAGGTCTCCCCTTGGCTATTACTGCAAGCGACAATTTTGTCAGGATACTTACAAATATGTCAAAAAAGGACGTTTTAAAGTTGTACTCGATGATTTCATACTTCAGACTCTCCTGGATGCTTTTGGTGGCCTGCAGATTGGCAAGATTAAAGTCAAATAAATTAAGACACCACAGTGCTAGCCTGGGACTCTTTAATGCAATGCTCCGACCTGTGCTCATTTAAAGCCTGCTCTCTGCGAGGATCAGCTGAGCATTTGAGCTCCCACAGAGAGTTCGGTTGTGCAGTTGATCCAACCATGTCTCTACTGCCCCACACCAAATATCACATATGGCATCATGTGTAGGGCAGGTGGGCATGGTTTGGTGAAAGCATCCACACAGGCCAAATTGGGATCCAAGTTAGAGGTTCCTCACCCCTGACTTTTAATATGTTGGTGCCAGGGGAACCATAGCATTGCTTTATATTAATGGGTAGGGTTTTCCTGACGCTTAGTTGAGCCATCTGAAAACATGTGAGGTCAGGAATTTTTCCTGCAAGGTCAGATTGGCTCCCACTTCTGTAGCGTGTAGGTCACTTGCTTGAGTCATCGGTCTTCCTGCCACAAGCTTGCAGCGTGCACTGGTCCAGATTTGTGTGGGTTTCTTTGTGGGCGAGGACAACATTTGGATTTATCCTTCCTTTCAGCCCAACGATTAGAACAGTTCTAAGCAATGACTCACTGCTTATCTCAGGCTTGTTTATCATTTAAATCTGGGACCAACAATTTGCTAACTCAGTTCAGCCTCTGATTTGGTTTACTCCTTCTGAGGCCGAAATGAGCTCACAAAGAACCCCTGGATAATAGGAGGGGGAGGAAGAAGAGTTCACTCTTTTTCTACCTAAAGATGAGCAGTAAAACAAGGACTTGCCACAGTGTTAGAAACTCAGATATATAAGCTGATATCGCCAAATGGCACCTTAAACCTGAGTTACAGTCACCACAACGGAATGTCAAGGGCATTTTCTTTTTAGTGAAACATTATTATTATTCATTTTATTTCTATCCTGCTTTATATTTAAAAGAAAAATTCTCAAAGCAGTTTATAGAACATCAAATAAAACAAATGCAAGCTTCAAGGAAAATATTTCAGATTCTTCTCTAAGTGACATTTTGCTTTCCTCAAATTTATCTACCTACCTGAACTTATAGAGCTGTCCCATAGCATAAGTACTCCAGGAAGCCAGTGCGGTGTAGTGGTTAGCGTGTCAGACTGGGACCTGAGAGGTCAGGGTTCAAATCCCCACTCAGTCATGAAGCTCACTGAGTGACCTTGAGCCAGTCACTGCCTCTTAATCTACCTCACGGAGACATTGTAGGGATTAACTGAAGACAGAGGTGAGCCATGTACTCCTCAGAGGAAAAGGTGTGAAATAAATGCAATGAATAAGCTCTTCTGCTTAAGAAAGCTGGAGAGGCCAGCCAGATGGAGATGTCAGCTGCCAACCTGGAATCTAGAGTTCTCCACGTGGTTCCAGTTGGACCTGCGCCACTTGCAAAAGGCACCCAGCACATGGATAATTTCTAAGAGTGATTTGCAACTGGGTGACGGTTAGATCTCTGATGACCCTTCAAGCCGTTATGTGGCTGGGCAGGACAGCCAGATCAGCAGCTCCCAACTCCCTCACACACATGCAACACAAAGGTCTGAAAGGAGGGAGGGAGCTTAAGCATGCGCAGGCTTCCCTGGGATCTTGAACCCTGAGTGTTAAGAGCCTGTGAAGACTCCCTCCCTTTAAACGGTTTGCTCTGTACATGGGGATGCCATGCGGAAGGGGCTACCTGGCGCGGCCAACTTCCAGTTCACTGTGTACAGTTCCGCCGTGTGCAGAAACATTGAATGGGGCTTCAATCTCATGAGTTGCTCTTGGCCCAAGCAGCATCACCACCTGAGCAGACTCACCCTGGGAGCTAACAATACCCGACAACGGACAGACTTGTGGGCTGCGATGAAAGCAGCACACTGACAGCTCAAGGCAGAGGCGGTGAGGGGAACCAGCACGGAGGAGTCTGGCACACTGCTTTCTGCCTGCATGGACTCTCAGAGAGAGGCACTCCCTGTTTTTTTGTTTTGTTTTAAACTGAGCCTGACTCACTGCCGTTGCTATATGAACATGTTCAGGGACAACCACTTCTGGGATCCTTGTTTAAGCCAAACCCCGGGGGGGAGCAGGAAACCATATTCACAAAGGCCAGCTCCTCAACTCACGTTCAGTTCAATTATCCAGAGGAGCGAGACGAAGAGAAGATCGAAGGTCACAAAGAGGCAGAAGGTCCGACGCACGTCAGAAATGGCTCGCCTCCTCTCGGGAGAGAAGAAGTGGTGCGGGGAGAGGCCCGGGCTGTGGGAAAGAGAGGATGCAATGGCGGGAAGACTCTGCTCCAGGTCACCGTTCTGCAAGCCCCACAGCTTGCTCATCCTCAGGCAGGAGGGTGAAAGGGTTGGCTCTCGCGTGCAGACGTGTCATCCGTGACTCTCTCAATGGCTCATCTGCAGTGGGGGTTGCAGGGGGGCTGGAGAGAAAGAACAGGGAAGTGAGATCGTCTTGGTATTCTGGCAGCAGAGGGAAAAGGGAAAGAGAATGAGATCAAGATCCTCAGCAGGAAACCAAAATGCAGGTTAATGCTTTGGGTGCACGTAGTGACAGCCAAGAAACTGAGAGTTATTTACACCTCTCAAACACACCATGTTTCTTTTCCTTTTTTTGCTATCTGTTTTTCTGGGTGGAATAAAAAGGAAGCATGAAAACGCTGGTCTACCTCATCCCAGTTTTTGTTCCTTGAAGCCCAGATGGGAGTTGAGGGAACTGGGCCCTCACTCACAATAGCTGCAACTGTTATATCAGATGGCGGTTCAGAGACTTGGAAGGAACCAAAGGTCATCTAATTCAATTTCCCTACCCAAAAGGCAGCAGAGCTGGAAAAAGATTTTGCAATAACTAGACTCCAGCAGCAGCTACTGGCCAAGTACAACCCAAAACCCTATCTGCTTCTCTCTAATTTCCAGCATCTTTGGAGAACACCAGCCACCCACCCACCCCACGCGGATCAAAGTATGACAGTCAGATCGCAGGTTTTCTAGATATGTCAGAAGATCCCTGTGCTTTGTTTCTGCCAGAGTAGGTTCCATAAATAAGAAAGTAGGGCCTGCAGACATATGAAAAGTGAAGCATCCAAATAACATTTCACGCACCACATTTTAAAGATGGAAAAGCAGTTCCCAAGAATGAATATGCACACGCACAATTTCATCTCCCAAGCAGCAGCTTTTGCCAGAGAAATATATGACAGCAGCAACTGAGAAAGGATTAGACCTTCCAACTGTAAACTTCCTGCAAGGAGGAAAAAGCCCAACACAATTTACACATGCAAGCGCCCTTTCGTATGCATGCGTGTGTCAACCCCTGTGCAAATAAGACTCTTAAGCCACTTAGCTTCAACTGAAGGGAGGGAAATGTCACTTCACATAACTGAGTAAGAACTGGGACCTCCACTTTCTGCAGGAGACCCAAGCGTCTCAAACGAAAGAAGAAGTTCAGCCATCTGTGATTCCTGAATAATACACATCGGTGCCTCTACCCATCTCCTCGCTCTGTGCAGAAGTCTGAACACCACTTAAGCAACTGTCATAGGATCTCTCAATAAAATTGTTCATTGCCACCCCCTGCCCAAGTGTATCTCTGGCTGAAAGGCAGAAGAACGAGGGGTTTTTCAGAGCAGGTATACAGCATCCATGAAGATGAGAGGTTAAAGGACTGTGGATTTTGGTCACCCAGGTTGGGGGAAGAAAATTCATGACTATTTCGTAGAGCTCCCTCCCAGGTAAGCATCCTTAGGATAGGATTGCAGTCTCCTGAAATATAACTGCCTTATTTTGTACAAGTAACACTGCAACCATACCCAGCACTAGAGAGAGCAAGCTGAAAAACTGTTATACCACATGCTACCTCAGCACGTGTAGCTTGATTTTTGCCATCTGAAAGGTTTGGGAGGGAGAGAAATAAAAGGCTGAAAAGAGAAACCACCAATTTTGTAGTAAACAAAAGAAACCTCATGTCAAATAACATTTCACCCATTCCAAAAGTGAAAATATTCCACAGAACCATTTTTAATGGCTCTTCCAAAATCATTTTTTTCCCTGTTGGAAAAACTGAAAAAAGAGAGTTCTTAAAAAAAGAAGTTTCCCCTCCAAAGTATTTTTAGGCTACCAGAGGATAAGACCTTCACACCCCCCTTTGTGAACTCCTAAAGGCACCTGTGTGGCCTGTGAGAAATATGCACAGCCTCACTCTCCTCCAGGAAACTCTAGGTGCTGAACATAGTCTGCCCCCCCCCCATTTTTCCCAACACACCCTGTGAGGTAGGTTAGGCTGAGAGCCAGCAATTGACCCTGCTCTCCCAGGTGCCAGGGCCACACTCTAACCACTGCGCAGCACTACAAAGAGAATGCTGGGCTAGACCGACATTCTTCTGATCCTGCAGGGCAGCTCTTCATACCAGAAGTTCTTGACTCACCCCTTTCTTCTGGAGAGTGTGTTAACAGTAGCAGTGTTGTTCCTTCAGCATGTGACTGAATCATTGTCAGCTCAGCTGGATTGTTTTGCTTTTCATCCCCCTTGACTCAGTTCGGTCCCTTTTGACATCGACGCTTAGAAGAAAATCCAACTGTTTTAGATTATGCTTTATAGGATTTTTAAAAATAAAATCCAGTTTTAAAACAAGCAAGCAAGCAAGCAAGCAAGCAAACAAACAAACAAGGTTGCTATCTGTGGTCTAGAAGAGCGGGCGGGAGACTGGTTTTCAAAGAGGTTGAAAACAGATGAGCACGTTTGCTCTCTAGCCTCTCACCCCACTGCTTGAGGAACACGCCTGTTAAACCCCAGAAGAGCCGAGTTGAAGACCTGAACGGACACGATTTTCTTTGGCAGCATAAACCAACCAACCAAATATATCTGTTAAGCAGAATACATTTCTCTCTCAGGTCTCCACTTTGTTCGTAGGGCAATGCCACTGACAAGGGATCCGAGGGCAGGAGAGTTATCCTGAAGGCTGATTCACTCACACACACATATAAAGTGGCACCTTGGAAGTCGAACAGAATCTGTTCCGGAAGTCTGTTTGACTTCCAAACGTTCGGAAAACAAGGCGTGACTTCCGATTGGCTGCAGGAAGGTCCTGCAGCCAATCGGAACCTGCGTTGGACGTTCAGGTTCCAAAGAACGTCTGCAAACCAGAACACTCACCTTCTGGGTTTGCAGCATTCAGGAGCCAAAATGTTCGACTCTAGGTGTTTGGGATCCAAGATATGACTGTATACACAAATAGCAACAATGCCGAACCTCCTACATGGGAGACACCTGGGGTTTGAATTTTCTTGCATCTACTGGCAGACCACACACATGTTTAAATGTGACTGCCACAATAGCAACACCCTTTTCTCTCTTTTCCGAGCAGGCCTAATCGCAGGAGCGCCACCTTCCATCTCTTCTTTGCGATCACTTGCTAGGCAGGTGCTAGTTACTCCTATTAGCATAGTTCTGACTGGGCTTGTTCTCTTGTCTCCCACAGAAGGGAGTTGGGGTGGGTGGGTTGAGGGCTGTCAGCGCAGCTTCCTGAATGAAGATTGATGAAAGTCATTTTGCTAAGAGGAGCTGCACATCAACTGTAAAGATAGACGCGGTGCTCCGAGCACCGCCTGGCTCATTATCTAGGCTAGAATCTATCTGCCTGCCTGCGGGAAGCATCTGCCTGTGTTCCTGTTTAAACAAGGCAGGTCTGGGTAACAGCCACTCTTTACGTTTCGAACACGGGGGTCACTCATTGCTTCTTCATCCCAGAATCCTAGACGTAGCTTAATAACTGCAGACAATTGAGCCAGTCTGCAACCTCCACCTTCAAACTGAATAAAAATGCAGGCTCACACCTTCAACAGCGGGTCTATTTTGTTCTGTTTTTGATGTCCTTATCCACACAGCCTCTGCTTTGGGTAACATCCTGCCTGATCATGCATACCAGAGAACTCAAAAGTTGCAGCTGGCACACCATTTTGCAACGTTTTGGTTGGCCATAATAAAGGTGTTGCCCAACTGTGGACTAGAGGGCTCTGCTTCCCTAGCTTACATATCAGCATGGCTGCCTTTTGTTGTTTTTTCCAGCTGCCCCTGCTTCTGCCAACACTATAGAGGAAACCATTTAAAGCCACTTAAGATAGTACTATGACTGATGCTGCTTGGGAAGGATTTTCTCTCAATTGGCTAAAACCTGGTAAATGTCATCGGTTCTCAAGCCAATCAACATTCATGGAGGGATGTGTAATTCAGACAACCAACGTTTCCCCATACAGGGGTCAGCAAACTTTTTCAGCAGGGGACCAGTCCGCTGTCCCTCAGACCTTGTGGGAGGCCAGACTATATTTTGAAAAAAGAAGAACGAATTCTTGTGCCCTGCAAAATACCGTATTTTTCGCTCTATAACACGCACCCGACCATAACACGCACATAGTTTTTAGAGGAGGAAAACAAGAAAAAAATATTCTAAATGAAACAGTGGATGTATGATTTTTGTGGTTCATGCTATGGCCACAGACATGTGATCTGACGGTGAGTTTGGAGTAGCCCAATGCAAAAATCCTGAGGATCCATGTGGATCCATGCTTTGTAACCACGTTTTTGCACCACTGCGACCCTAGGCAACAGTGGGTGCGTGATTTTTTTGGTGCAGGCTGTAGCCATGGACATGCTAAGTTATCTGATGGTGAATTTGGGGTGACCCAGTGCAAAGATCCTGTGGATCCATGCTTTGTAACCACGTTTTTGCACCATTGCAGCCCCAGGCAACAGTGGGTGCGTGATTTTTTTGGTGCAGGCTGTAGCCATGGACATGCTAAGTTATCTGATGGTGAATTTGGGGTGACCCAGTGCAAAGATCCTGTGGATCCATGCTTTGTAACCACGTTTTTGCACCATTGCAGCCCCAGGCAACAGTGGGTGCGTGATTTTTTTGGTGCAGGCTGTAGCCATGGACATGCTAAGTTATCTGATGGTGAATTTGGGG